>NW_020230143.1:92500-692500 GCF_003227715.2 Harpegnathos saltator
GGGAATTATTTTACGCATGGTATAAATTTTCATCTCGTGGAATTAAAAAGAGACCCGAACAGATTATTAGTTAACTGTCGCAATATATGTAAATTTGACGTTCGGTGTAAAGGTATTTCATTTACAGCGTGGCGTATTATTCAGTAAAAATGTATCCTTTCGCGGTGATTTCGATTTCAATCGCAGCTCGTCCACCAGAGGCAATTTTATTCTATTTATTATTAGTGAAATGAGCATACTTTAAGGAACAATTCTACCGACTTTATGCGACCACCATCGTCCGCTCTAACCCGCGAGTTAAACGTATTTCTTTTCCTCCTTAGCGACGACACCAAAGGAAAACCGCAGACGCGCTAAATCGATTAGGAGCGAGGAGGGGGTTGTTACCTCGTACAGGATTATCCAAGGAAGTTCGGCTCCCGCGCGAGTTTAGGGCGAGCATCTCCCGTGAAATTAGGTGGCGAGACCTTCGTCCCATGTTTCGGGAACGTGCCGAAGAGCAGCGCATCAATTTCTTGGCAACTATGCCGCCGGCGAAGATGAATACTAAATTGCTCCGTTCACCCACCCGTTCGCTCATTCACCCGTCGATAGCCGCGCCGGGACTTGTCGTAATCTTTTTACTCGCACCTCCATCGATCACAATATTTGAATCTCACCGCCTTATTTGCGGTGCCGAAACGTTTTCCTTCTCAATCCCATCGATCCGAGCGTTTTTACCTCGGTGTGAACTTTTCGCGGTAAAAATTTTTCTCTTTTCCTCCCCACTTTGACGCCACCACATTCTCACACATTCACTCACTTATTCACTCCTCTACTTTCTTCTCTCTCCATCTCTCTCTGCCTTTCTCCCTGCCAGCGGTTCGAAAATTTGCCCTCGGTCTCGGTTACGGAAAATCCAGGGACCGTAATTTTTCGCGTTTTTCAGCAATTTCCTCATGCTTGCCGAAAACTCCTCCGATCCCGCGCACTGTCTCGCGGCTTTTCGTCCATACGCGAACGCGTGAAAATAATCTTTATCCTTTCGGCGGGCGAGAGAGATCCGGTTCGGAAGCGGAACCGGAATCTGGGCCGGCGGGCGGGCGAGGGAGCAGTGGGACGCGGACGGGGATGCGCATGTTCGCGGCCGAGAGGGCGAGCGCTATAAACCGTTCCGGACGGTTCACATCGCGGCGCGCTGCCACCGCGGCAACACGTTTCCACGCGGCAGCTCCTCGAATTTGCCTGGCCGAGCACGTCCCCAGGAAGAGGAGGAGGAGAAGGTGGAGGAGAAGAACGAGCAGGAGAGAATCTCCCGCCGAACGACCAGCTGTTAGTTCGAGGGCTTCGCTTCAGTCCTCAGCCAGCCGTCGAAAGCCGGCTCGTGTTCAGTGACTCTCTCGTGCAAACGATAATTAAATCCCCCTCGACTGTTCGGACCTCGATCTCAGATTCGCGGATCCGGGCTCGCGTTTTTTGCTTCCGGGACACGGGACAAATCTCGAGGTTTGTGAGTGGACGAACTCGAAGGAGGGACAAAGCTGGCGAGGCAGATTGTGACGAGGGAGAAGGTTTCGGAGTTGCTGGGACTAGCGCTGCGCTGGGCCAGGATGTCGTTCTTCAGGGGTTTGTGGAAGAGCAGTTCGAAGCACAAGAGTGAGTCGAGTTTTTAATCGGGTGAGGCGGGAGAGTAAGACCTGAAGGAAACGCATCAGCGAAATCTTGAGAGAGACGCGTCTTCTTTCTTAATTATAGACAAACGGATCTCTCTCTCTCTCTCTCTCTCTCTCTCTCGCGCGCGCGCGCGCGCGCGATTAACACGATGTATTCGGCTTCAACGAGATTCTGCGAGTTGATTTTCGAAAGATTGTTCCGACGAGTAAACGATCCGATACGTTTCACTGAGATAGCGCTCGCTCTCTCTCTGGTTAATTGCTCGAGTCACGAAAGATTAGATTACATTTAAGTCCATAGTTTGATTTTTCTCCACTTACTCGGCTTATCCTGCTCCCTTTCTGTCCATCAACATACGCAACGCTTGCCACGCGCTTTATCGCGTCTTATCTCGTTCTATACTTGCCGCTTATCAGTGGCTTTTCCTATAGAATCACAGAAAAAAGGAACAGAAAAAATGTTACCGCTTGATTTTTCAAGACCATCTCGACGAGCGGTGAGTGGAAAGTAGAAACGGAATCTTTTATCCATGATCACTGAACTTCTCTTCTTTGGCTGTTTTCCATTCCGCGAAGGGTCGTCCAATGAAAAATTCACCTTAAATATTGAAATCACGTGCTCGACGATGGAGAAACGTCGATGGTTTGCAAACACACGGCGACCGGTAGTTTGACGCTTCGCGCAAACGAAGTGTATGTGTGTGCATGTGTGCAACTCCTCAAGTCCGACGTTGCACGTGCGGCTTCGTAATGAGCGGATAAAAATGCCCGCGGATAAAAACGCCGTCGTCCGGCGATACGTTAGAATCGTGGATAAGCGCATCTCCCAATTTCGCACGTCGCGCTATCTCGCGCTCGCTCTTCCTTCGCGATAGATAACGATCGAACCTCAGGCGGCGTAATCCCGCGCGATAAATTTCCTCAGACGTTTAAAGTGCAACGGAAATACTCTGCGGACGCTCTGAACTCGTCGTGTATTTCGCCTCGTCGTTCTTTCGCAGCTTAACCCTTGACCGTCTATTGCCTTTCATGAAGGTAGGCCGCCGCGGGTCCTTGAATACCCGAGCTGCTGTCGCTGCTTTAAGCGATTCCGCTACGATTTTCTGCGATTTTCTTCGACTTTCTGCCTCCTTTTCCCTTTTTCTCTCTCACTCTACGAAGTTTGAATACATAGCGCGTATACGTCGGAGAATGATCGATTGACGCTCATTATTGGATATATATAACTCGAGCTTCCGTAGGATGTAATTAAATTTTTAATTTTTTCTCTTTCCCGGCGTTAACTTTACGCGAAAGCTAGAACCCGGTCTGCGATTCCACGCGCCTCGACTTTCGAGAATAAAAATTAAACGAGCTCGCTGCTGTAACTGTGTGCCTGTATGTGTGTGTGTGTGTGTGTGTGTGTGTGTGTGTGTATGTGTGTGTTTGTATCGCGACGATATCGGCAGCATGACTCTCTTGCTCCTCTCGCGATGCTACCAGCGGGGGAAACTTTCGGAGTGACGGATGAAGTATGAATATTGTATCGTATCGCGCCGTACCGCACACAAAGAGGGCTGTTTGATTAATTGAAGAGATCTCCGAGAAAAATGTTTTACGTGACGCAGATGTCGCGTTTTAATGGAAGAACGGGCGTGTGCTACGATAAATGCGGCTGTTTATATTAAAATGTTAAATTCCAAGCGATTGTGTATGTACATTCAGATGCGTTACTTATCGTGATAGATAGATGTTTTATCGAGTGTCTGCCGGGAACAAATGGTTTTCCTAATTATCGTATCAAGTTTCATAATAAAAAGAGAGAGAACTCTCTAGCGAACATTCAACAAAGGCGCGATGTACTGACGCCGCTCTGCATAATTTCTCGCGAAATATGTCATTTGTTGCATACGTCAGAAATTTGCATTGAGCGAAGCATTCGTATAAATGTACGTCGTGCGGCCGGCATACATTATGTTACGCGCCGCACACGAGTTTACAGTCGGTTAATTATGGAACGGTAGTCGTCAGTCGGCTTACGTTTTTCGTTTGATATTGCTTGCAATAAAAGCAGAATTCGTCTTTCGCCAGGCAAAAAGAAAAGATCGGATATATTTAATGCGCCGCGTAATTTTCCTCGCAAAGTATATCGTACCCGTCGTTCCGTTTTGTGATACTCATTTGCGTGATATCTTCTCTTCTTCTCTCCCTCTCTTTCTATTAGCTAGGTTTCCCATTCGCGCCGTCGTCGTTGCAACAGGAAACGGAATGCTAATGACGAGTGTCGTTCCGAGTGTCGATACGCATTTTTCACTTTCCTCAAAGAGGAGAGAGAGAGGGGGAGGGGAGACAGACTGAAGCTTCTGCTTGGTAGATCTAAATATAGTAGCTGTGTATCGATACATCGCTGTTATCGGCGAAAAAGCCGAGAGAACACTCGCGCTTACTCACGCACGGTATTTAACGCTCGTGCGGAGCAGCGACGATCGCGCGCGTTTCATCAAGGCGACCGAGCCGATCGGCAATTTTGCAATTTGTACGCCGCCGAACAACTATTAACGGCGACTATGTGCGGCTGCGAAACGTCGGTGAGTGATAACGGAGAGCCGGTTGCAACAGCGGCAGCAACGGCGCAGTTAACGCGATTATCCGCAATAAGCGCCGTAATAAAGCCACCTTCAAGATTATGGTAATGCATGCCGGCTCGCGTATTATAGGCTTAATATGACCCCTTCGAAGCACTGATTATTGATCATAAAATCTGCATAAGCCCGCGACTCGCATCTCGATTCTCGGCGTGACGAAGGAGACTACGCGAACGACCCGGTTTCGCGATTCCGCTCGGCTGCGAGGCGAAATTTCCTCGGATACGTTTCGCAGCATTCGCACGCGCGTCTCAGGACCGTGCCTTACCTGTTGTACTTGGAGATTGTGCGAATGGTAGTCCTCTGTACTCAATTCCGAGCTACGTTGAATAGTCTCGTGAGCGACGGGATGAAAGCTCAGTCGTAAAGGTCGCCGATTCCGGGGCGCAACTTCGCCGGCTGGACTTTGAACGACCGGCGCTGTGCGTTTGCTAATTTTTCGCCGTCGTCGACGCTCGCTCGAGGATCTTCTTCTCTCTCGCTCTCCCGCCGGGGCTGGTATAACTTTAAGCGAAGCCGGCGAATTACGCCATTGTACGACGGGACTGCGAAGGAAATCTCGCTCGGGAGTCCGTCGTGTCGTAGCTTTGCTGCACACAGGATGCAGCTGCCGCGTCCTCGAAACTGTCGCTGCAGGATGTCGCGATAATAGTCGCCAAGATATTGGACGGTCCCCCCGCATTGTGTCGGCAAATGTATCCATTAGGCGGAGTCATGCCATTCTGTCGCGAAACGTTGCTGTGCGCCTCCGCCGTCGGCCGTTTGACGTTTGTCGCGAAAATTCCGGCCGCGTCTGTCGTGATTCCCACAAAAAGTGAGTTTAACATTTGTACGTATTAACTGTAATCGCATAGCGACAGAATTATAATTATAATCGGATAATCGGAATTATAATCGGAACTATTTTTCTAGTAAGTGTTATTGCAGTAGCGCCAATGGATAATAATCTAACATGCATATTGCTACTGCTATTTTTTCGTTAGAACCATAAAACGAGACAAAATTGACGCCGGAAATGGCTATAATTTGAATAGAAGATCAATCACTCTTTTCCATCAGTGTGTGCGCACGTTTTTGAAACTTTGAATAATAGAAGAAGAGTGAGAGATAAAAAGAGAGAGAGAGAGAGAGAGAGGGAGAGAGAGAGTGGAGCAAGCAGGGAGGATTACATTGGGAGTATTTTCATTGTAGAACATAACTTCCTTCGCTTTGAGAATCGAGGTCTGTGCGATTGACAAATTCAGAATGCTTCTTCAGCAAGGAAACGTAGGGAAATTAGAAAGAGAATTTTACATGAAGTAGCTGCAATATTCTCTCCGTGTAGATCCTACGAGGCGAGGAAGCCGCAAAGCCCCGCCGAGATCGATTATGAATCTCTGCGCAAGAGGAAAAGAGAAAATAAAAAGATAACACGGCTGTGCAAGAACGCGCGTCCTCTCGGTTAACCTCGAAGTGATACGACTTCGGTGCCATTTTGTATAAATGAATGTCAACGTCGCGCGTGCCTCCATTCTGGATAATCTACAACAATGAACGGCGTATGAATATTCCTTCCACCATGTTTCGTAGTGTCGCCGGCTTTGACGAGTGCTTCATAATCGAAGCGTTGTGCCCCCGCGGATATCAGTATGCGATTAGGTCACGCGTGTTCGATCTACCTAACAGCGTGCTATACGAAAAGATAACACACAGCGCGTGTCACGGTGGACATATGGCAATCTATCGACGTGCGAGCCTATCGACATTCGAATCAGTCAGCCGATATTGAGATCGAGCTCGCTAACATCGAATTGTTCGAAATGTTTCGGTTATCGAGTAGTGCCGACGAAAAGAGGGAAAAAATAAAACGATGCGCTACTTCAGGTGGGTGGAGAGAAGCAAGTTACCTGCAGGTGAAAACTAGATACACGCGTTAGGTAGAGAGGTGATAAAGGGGTAGGGGGAGGAGAAGAGGGAACTATCTGCTATCTGTGTAAGCCGTAATTGGCATCTCTAAAGTTCGACGGGGAAGTGGTTAAATTTCACCGTGTTCTAGTTACGGGCCTGCACGTCGCGCGTATTAACGTGCAATGTGATATGCAAATATAGCCGGAGCGCGCGCGGGCCAGTGGTAATGAACTTGCCGCGCCACAAGTTATTCCAACGACCATCATCTCGGAAGTCACGTCTCGATGAAGCACGCACGCTTGTCGTATACGGTTGCGCTGCGAGTGCCGCGCGCTCGTTTGATTTTAATGACGGGCGTTTCGGAAAAATGACTAATAATACGGTCGCTTGGACACACCGAGAGCGTTCCGCTGCGATCGTCATGCATATTTAGTGATAAACGTTAAACACGTGTATCCTCTTCGCTTCTTTTCCTTTGTGTATGTGTGTCTTACAAGATATGTGTGTCTTACAAGATGTGTGTGTCTTACAAGATCGGAGGATATAATGTTGCGACTTTATCGTCGACATCGCGCGGCGACCGTGAGCGCTTTTAATTACGTCCTGGCGCGGCATTTATGACGGGAGGCAGTCACCTGGTAATCGCGAGAGAGGTAAATTAACCGGATTTTATGAGACGCATCGATTAACTTGGGCAGTAGAATTCCGAGCATGAGCTCGTGAACGTGGATGTCGCAATTGGAATAATAAAAGATGTCGCCGAGAAAGCGTTATACACGGTAGTCTCCACCTTTGTGCTCCCGCGAATCCATTGTGAGGGAGAAATAAAGCAAGTCGAGTTTAATTCTAATACATCGCGATAAAATTGAGGGAGAAAGAGGGAGCTGTTTTATCACTGTCCCTTTATGACAATTGTTCGCGTAAATCTTGCTTCGAGGCGATTTATTAATATAAAAACGACAAAGACATGTCGGGTAGGTCATGAAATTATTATTAGAAACGCCAAGTAATATCTTGATATTTGATTTTATTATTGAATTATTCTACTGTTAACAATGACATCACAGATCAATACGCGAATCGAACGATGACATGCCATAATAACGTGAAAGATTTAATCCTCTCTCTTGCTTTCTCTCTGCGTAGATCGTTCGTAGAGCCGTGAATAAAAAGTCACGGTAATAGGGAAACATTTCTAGATACATGTTGTCGCGTTTCAGGCGGCGAAGAATATGCAGAAGAAAAATTATACGGACACTTCGCGCGATACCATATACCGCATTAGTGTCAGCGTAAAAAATTGGTACGACAGCACGTGGATGTTGGTTCAGATTTCATGCAACGTTATCGCTGACGCGCAAATGGACGCACCGCAGTATTTTTCGAGATATTTCTTCGTGATATCGTTGTTGCCTATGCACCTTCCTCCGAAACATCCAAGGGATCACATCGCGCGAATCCTGAATATTGCATGCGATAGCGCAAACGTCCGCGAATAGACTTTGAATTTAGCCCTTTTTAAATTCTCGCGTCCATTCTCTTTCATTTGATTGAAACTCGGGAAACGTTAACGAAACGCGAGCTTCGGCGTTAGTGACGGTGATAACCGACACGAAGAATCCATCGGCGCGCTGTCGAACGCGCCGGTGTGGAAAATTGCCGGTCGAAATTCAGCGAACCCCGACTAGGGGGAATTTTTCTCGAAGGCAAACTCGCGCATTTTTACATGCGCGCGCACGCTCGAAACAACGGAAATCAAGTGCGCTCTTTTTTTCGCGTCGTACTCGGGACCAGACTCGATAATCCGGGCGGGAATTCTCCCGCTAAGCCGTGTAGTACAGCAGGTGCTTTTCGATGTCGGACCCATATCGCGCGCGCGTGTCCGTTTTCCATAGGATGAGAGGGCCGCAATAATTCGTCTCACACATTTATCTCGCGTAACCATACTTCACGCGGCGCATCGCGCAATGTCACGCCACTGAGAGCCGATATTTAATGCGAGCGGAAGACGCATGATTAATGGCGACCCGGGGAAAAAAAAAGGAACCCCTCCCTCCCCGCCGTCGGAAGAGAACGTCATGCACACCGTGATATGCGAATCGATTCGTTGAATAGCGCGAAAATTGCGGACGTACGAGGCGGAAAATTGAGAGAGGAGCGGGAGGAAAAATCATCCGCGAACCGGGGCAGCGGCGACGGCGTGGAGGAAGCAGGAGAAAAGGTAGGCCGATTTAATCGCGCGACTGGCGCATACGTTTCTCGATCCCTTCGAGAAATTCTTGATAGGAAAATTCAATTCAGACGACCACTTGAACGGCCACGAAGCTGTCGACGACTAGCGGCTGATTCAGCAGTCTACCTCTTAACTATAAACGAGCTGACGTTAACGTCGCTCGTGATTTCTCCCTCTCTCCCTCCCTCCTTTGTTCTTTCTCTCTCTCTCTCTCTCTCTCTCTCTCTCTCTCTCTCTCTCTCTCTCTCTCTCTCTCTCTCTCTCTCTCTCGCGATTAATGCGACGTCTCTCTTCTCGGATAATAAATATCGCTATTTCTCTTCATCTCGTCATTGATAGACGATACTAAAATCATTGTGTATCAATCGCACATGCTTTTCGCATAGGCTGCGTGTTTCACAATATCGCAAACAGCGTCCGCGGTGGGGAATCGCGAGGTACAGTGTTGCGGAATGATGTTCTTCAATGTCGATGAGAGATGATATCGAGGGGACTCAACCGGTCTGTCTGTCTATCTTGCCTGTCTGTCTATTTGTCCCTGCTTGCGATGAAACGCATTAATCTACCGGTGCGTACGGTCGACTTTACACACTTTGTCGCATTTGACTTTTATTTATTAAAGTGTAGTTCGCAAAATCGATGAATTGGAACGTCACAAAAAATTTTCTTAGGAGGACACATTCTGTATATTATTATTTGTTATTTATCGCGACAAGCATTATGTGTACGTAAGGCCTGTCCCGACCGCCGGATAAACTGAGCTTTTGCACACTTACGTTAACGGTTATTGTGTGTTATTAATGATGATAATAATAGATGTCAAGTATTAATTTACTAATTCGATGAATTACGGAATTATCGACAGAGGTCTCGTTCGACGGTGTTTATTAAAATGCATGAGACCGCCGATTACGAGCGAACACGAGCGTTTGCTGTCCCGGTAACGATCTCGTAATTTATTTGACAACGAGAGAATATCGATAAATAATATTAAATATACAGTCTATCGTGGAATTTGCGCTATTAATGAGCCCGTGTCATTACGCTGGCGTGAAATTAATTGTTGCGAATTAGCGTCTCTCGATGAGCGAACAATGCAAAGTGACGGCCGCATTAAAGACTCGGGCGGTATTTACGCGCAACATCGAACACCACTCCGCTCTTTCATAGCTCCTTAGGCGGTTGGCCTCTGCGAAAGATTTATTTTTCGCGCACGTCCGGCATGATGGATGAACGATATCGACGGATTGACGTTTGCCGTTGTAGGGTTTTCGGGCCCGCCATGTCCCAAAGAGCTTTTCCGTCGGCGTATTAATATTAACGTCCACGCGCGTACAAAGTTAACGGCTGAAATATCCGTGCATTCTATTCTCGACGTGCTCTCCCGACGTGCCATGAAATATTCTATAAATATCGTTGAGCACAATATTGCCCGATGACTATTCATTGTTATGTGCTCATATTAATGTTACTTATAAAGCATGTAAACTGTCGCATGAATAATTATGCAGTATTACATGCACAGACCATGGAACATTAATACTGTTGCACATGCAATGCATCATCAATGGGGTGTATCAAACCCGATCGCTGTGTGTATCGTTTGCCGTACGGGCATCGGGAGCCATATTACTCGACAAATTCAGTGGCCCGCTAATCAAAGCCCAATGTCCAATGGCGAGTATCGCGTAAATTCGGCCGTAGAACGACAAACAATTCGGTCCATGTGCAGAATCATCGGACTGACTTCTGGTTGCCCGTTCGTTCGCTCATTCTGCCACGACGGACCACAGTGTCTGCTGCCCCGCGAATTAATCTTTATTGACATCGCATTCCCCTCTTATCGGCAGGATAATGTAATAGCACGAGCGCGGATCGCGGCGATCGTGAGAAGAGTCCGGCGACCCTCGATGATATCGGGTGATCTTCGTGCTTGAGATAACCGATCTTTGAGATCCTCTTTTTCTTCTTCTTCCTCTTCTTCTTCTTCTTCTTCTTCATTTATTTCTTCTTCTTCTTCTTCTTCCCCTTTTTCGTCCTCTTCTTCTTCTTCTTCTTCTTCTTCTTTCATTTTTTTACTAACTCTTTCTTTAGAGATTTCTTTGAAATTCCGTTTTATATTATCAATTGTACCGTACGTATGAAACATAAAAACATTTTGTATTCTAATTTTGAAATATGGATGTATAAAACATATAAATATTCAAAGTGTTTTAAATATTTTCGTGATATTCCATTTTTTCCATTTTTTATTTCTTGCTTCTTACAGAGATTAGACCGTTGAATTTAATATTCGATATAAAAATGAAACTCGCTATTTGGTCCCATAAAATATACGATTTTATTCACTACAAGAGAAAAGCGCGAATTTCCTGCATTTTCTCCTTGGATTCTAAAGGAGCTTATGTTGAGGTATAATAAAAATGGAAAAATGGAATTCCCAGTGAAAATATTACAAGGTACAAGCCAATTTTGCCACAAATTTGGGCAATCTAATTTGCGCTGTTTTTTTCCAAAATCCTGGGAAATTTTCGCAGTATAAAATAGCGATTGCCGGCTGCGTTTCTCTGGACACGCCAATTGCTTCGTTCGTTACGCCGTTTGACTTTATAACCGCACATAAATTGCAGCCGGCGGTGCTCGCGACGCGCGCGTCATAAGTGCCGCTTAATTAACGCTCTCCCTCGAGATAAAATTTAATCGGCGTCCGCGCATGTTTTAACTACACCGGTGAAACAATGCGTCGGCGCTATGCCGGTTTACCGTTTTGCGGGAGTGCGATTCGGCGGGTGTGACTCGCAACTACTACTCGCCTCGTAGTTAGGCCGTCGCTTCTGCTTTTAGCGCACAACGCCGAGTTACAATACGTGTTTACGCCCGCGCGCTCTTGCGGGCTCTGCACCGTGCGTGAACGCGTACGACATACATTAGCATTTCGCCGATATTTGATGGAGGAGTGATTAATTAACGCGCCCATTAATTAAATCCCAACCCGGTCGATCGACGAGCGAGGAATTGCTGCGCATGCGAAAGAAAGAAAGGGGAGGGAGACACGATTTAATTTTCACTTCGTTCGTCTTATTGTGAAAAGAAAAAAATTGCCGATCAAATGGAATTTTAGTTTCGCATTAATTTTACAAATTCTGCCGCGTTCGAAAGATTCACGCGAAACCTGAAGATACAACAGTGTATATTAATTTAGACACTGTCGGTGTAGATCGACTTTCTCCCTTTCCTTTTCTCTCTCTCTCTCTCTCTCTCTCTCTCTCTCTCTCTCTCTCTCTCTCTCTCTCTCTCTCTCTCTCTCTTACCCCGTATCTATTTTTAAAAGCTTTTTGTCACAGTGCAAATTCAGCAGCGTTGCAATCTCGTAGCAATTTATAATAATGTCACTAGACACTTCCAGAAGCTAAACTATAACTGACGACGGTTCATTAATTATTGACAGCCGAGCCGTTCTCAAGGTCGACATAATTGATCGTGACTATCTCGGGGAATCTATTAAATCTTGAGCGAGACAGAGAGAGAGAGAGAGAGAGAGAGAGAGAGAGAGAGAGAGAGAGAGAGAGAAGGAGGAAGAGGAAGAGAAGGCTCACGCACAAGCTGGCTGACCTAATATATAGGTGCACTTTTTCCCGTTGCTCGCGAAATACGTCTCTCTTTCTCTCGCTCCAGTTCGATTAACGTCACCGTAATTGACTTAAGTTCCTGACGTCGAAACTCGGTGCAAATAAATGAACCTTTTCGCGCGGGTGCAACTTTATTCTAGTCGCGCCCATCGGAGAACCGCGAGAGAGAGAGAGAGAGAGAGAGAGAGAGAGAGACAGAGAGAGAGAGAGAGAGAAGGAGGGAAGGAGGAAGGGAGGGAGGGAAGGACAGAAGAAGGGAGTGCGAGCGAGAGAGGCTTGCGGAAGAGAGGGTGGGCAGGGTAGCTCGGCACTCAATTTAAATACAAATTAAATGACAGTCTCGCGCGCGCGCGGCTACCGCTCACCGTGTCGGCTGCCCGCTTTGTCGAGATTTCTAGCATGGAAATTCGATTTGCCCAGACTAATTGCAACGCGTCGCGCTACGGCACGGCACGACGCGACGCGACGTGACGCGACGCGACGCGACGCGACGCGCGGTGTCATGTGGCTACTTTTTGCGAGATGGCATAGATCACGGATTAACGAGATTTTCGAGGCTTTCCTCGACATGAGGAAAGATTACCTCATATTTCTGCGAGTTTTTTTTTCTTTTTGGCTTGCGAAAATGACTTGCCGAAGCGATGCAAACGCGTTTAATTAGACAGTTATTTCAGTAGCGGAGTCATATGCGAGAGTCACGTAGACCATAAATCGTACGTTCCTCTCTCTCTCTCTCTCTCTTTCTCTCTCTCTCTCTCTCTCTCTCTCTCTCTCTCTCTCTCTCTCTCTCTCTCTATCTATCTATCTATCTGTTCGACGTCTATCCCAAAACTGGATTATCCGATCCATATGTGTGAATGCGCACAGAGAGTTCCGACGAGAGTTCGCAGGAGACCAGACTCGACGCTTGTACAGAGTGGAGAACCGCCTTGCATTCATTAGTCGATAACGTTATTGTTGGAAAAGCGTTCAAGTTCGTACGGAATCTGGCCGCTAGCCAAAACCGGTCGACTTGGCCGATTTGCCACCGGCTCGCCGAATTTCCAATGCAAACACTACCCCACCCGGCCGCTCGTACTTCTCGAGATATCGTGTCTCTCTTTCATCCCAATCACATTTCCCTCAGTCGTCTTTCAATCTCGCTTTCCCTCCCCGTGTCTGTGTCTATGTTATTTTCCTTCTTTTACGCTTCCTCCTTTCGGCTCTTTCTTCTTCTTCTTCTTCTTCTTCTTCTTCTTCTTCTTCTATATCCTGCCCTTCCTGCTCTCCTTTCAACATCCTTCTTCCAGCCCCTCTATTTCTCTACTTTTTTCTTTTTCAATACGTTCACCTTCGGGAAAAAGGAGTCGAGACATTCCCGGCATTTTTGCTTGCCCCGACTCGACCGCGGGCTCAATTTTGCTAGAAAATTCCTTCACCTCGCGGTCTTTTGTGGCGAACGGGCGAGATCGAGGAACGAATAAAACTGCCGCGAGACGAGGCTACTTTGGTATTCCCCCGAAAGATTCTATCGATCTTGCCGACCTCGCGAGCTACTCCTCCACTGTTACGACGCTTTTTCCCGCTAGACGTTCTTCCAGACGCGCAGGGAAACAGACCGAGCTCCACGTTCCTTCGGTTTCTAGGGAATTTCGCAAAATTTCAGCGAGCGCAAGAATATTCTAACTGAATATGCGCGCGTCGAGCAAGAGAAAAGTTTACTGTTGAAGCAACAAATAAATTGGTGTTTTCTTCAGATATAAGCAGACACGGCGTAACATTTTCAATTTTCTATCGTAGGATTCATGTCTGATATATTAATTGCGAGGTGAATGGGCTCTAGATGAAACTTTGATTACGCAGCGAATTTGTATATCTTCTCTTTCGTGCGACATTATACAAATTTGATTAATCCACTACCTCGTCTCTGCTCTCGCTTATACCCCGAAATTTCAGGAAGTGAATCGAGACATCAGAGTGATTAATCTAACTAATACGAGCCAAGATGGTCGCACGAGATTTGTTTGAACTCGTTATTCGGTAAACTGAACTTCGCTGAGAATTCGTGCGAACATGATAAGCCAACTACTACCGATTGCAGCGCGCGGGCGCGCGCCTTCGCGTAATATTCCACGGTACATTACGATCTTCCGGAGGTCTTCCTTCGTTCCACCACCATTATCTTTCCTTTTGCTGAAATGGGAGATTACCGGGCAAATTTACCGTATATTACGGGATTGCGTTAATCCCGCGGGAGCGCGGGGCTGAATTCCGGAGCTTTTATCCCGCCTCTTTGTAATCCCATTACAACGCGGCGAGGTGATAGTCTCAGCCAGAGAAATAAGCGGAACAAATGTTTGCTCGTAATGCCGCGGTAGTAACCGGAAATAGCCGGTCGGCTGCGTCGCGAAGGATCTCTTTCGGCGTCGCGCGGAAGTTCCGCGACTCACTCCCTCGGTAGCTTCTTTGTACGGCATGTCGTCCGGATTGTGTCTGAGTACATGTCTTGCCGAGGATGTATCGAAGTTGCCGTTTCCTAAAATTTCATTCGCGAGAAGCGCTTTACTCTCGCACGGTTTCTTCGATGTGCCGAGGTTCTCTTTGCGCTCCTTGACCTTCACCGGGGAGCTTTCTTCCCCACACACTCGATGCTTCGTCGTTTCTTTTCCCCTTCACATCTCGTATGTTTAACTCGGTCGAATGTTTATCCACAAACCGATGGTCAGGAATTAGCCGAGAGAGGCTGTGGTGGACGTCGGAGAGCGCATGGGATCGATACCTTGCAGAAGTAATCTGTCCGTCCTAATAGGATTTCGTCGCAAGTCCTTGCTGTCCCGTTTCCCTACAGGATTAGTTCGTCGGAGTTACACAGTCACTCGACTCTGCGCGTGCATGTCCTTCCGAACATGTTTAATAAGACGACAGAGGTGTCGGGTGCGACACGCGGCACCTGCGCTAGGACCGATCCTGGGGAGATCGTTTCAAGTTTCATCGGCCGAGACCGAAGGCTCCTTGAACGTGTTAACGAGACACGCGAGAAAGACGAAGGGTGGCGAACGGAAACGGAATGGGATACGTAGATATAATGAGTGGGATCAAAACGTTCGGTTCGACTCTCGAGTGAAATTTGATTTTGCTGTACATTCGGGAAAAATTAATGAGTCATCAATCAATCGCTGTCGTTTATAATTCTATATCGTTTCGGCGGCATTCGTATATTTTTATTCCAAAGGATGGTTGGTTCGCTGTTGAAGAAGGCAAGAAATTGTACTACTGAACTTTTTCATTTGGCTAATGAATTACGCATTTCGAGTATATAGTAGGTTTTAAATATCGTCGATACGAGACCATAGAAAGAAGAGAGGAGACAAAGAAAATGTCCTTTCTCAAAAAACAAAAAAAAAGAGAGAGAAATACACATGGTGTCAGAATATTTATTAGATCGGAGAGCCCGAGTTCTCCAAATTACAGCTCGCACTTGCGACCCGGAAGTAACAGTATTTTCTCGGAGATCGTCGCGAAGCGCGCCGGGGAAATTCGTTTCGTTCCCCGACGCCTTTGGGAAGGCGTATCTTGCGGAAGTGTAACGGCACTCGAAAGCGTAATTGCGAGTGTAATACAGTGTTACAGCTAACAACGTCAAGCGTGCACACGTCGGTCTGCACGAACCCCGGGACAAAGCAGTTGAAGCGAGTGTGCTTTTTCGTAGTTGCGTAAAGCGGTTATGACGCCGACGCCGACGGCGGCGGCAGCGGCGATAATTTAAGGACGTTTATTAACCGGCACCGGGGACAGGGTTGTAAACACGAGAGGGTGGGACGCGACGAGTTAGAGAGCGCTGGCTGGAGAAAGTGAGAGAGAAGAAGGTTTGTGATATTGGCGGTGCCGAACGCGTATTTCGCCCACAAAGCTCGGGTTTGCGACCCCTTCGCGCCACGCGAGGATCTTTCGCCGGAACGCGAACACTTGCGGATTTAACTACGCTTTGGAGAGCCTCTCCGAGCGGCGTGTTACGCGAGTAATACACAGCCGAGCACGTAGGTAGATTCTCGAGGAGACGATTCGCCAAAGCCGTGCACATTGTGCGCGCGCTGTTCCAGAAGTTCACTTTTCGGCTTGTCCGAGTGGATCATTACGACGGCGATTAGGCGAGCGTACACGTTCCAGGAATATTCACTCGCTCTTGCTCGCGTGATACTACGTAGTAGCCGTGTTGTTACGTACAAGTCTCGTAGCGAACCGCAAACGCGCTAATCTAAATTTCTGGAATTTCCTTCGCTCCCCCGGAGCTGAAACTCGTCTGGAAATGAACAGAAGGATGCGAAGGACGAATAGTCGTGACGTTCCGTCTAAGCTACGTCGTCGACAACGTCGATGTACCTTCGATGAGGAATCGTAACTTTCTCGCTCTCTCTCTCTCTCTCTCTCTCTCTCTCTCCCCCTCTTTCTCCCTCTCTCTTCCTCTTCCTCCTCCAACGAGTTGCGAAATAAAAAAGGGGAAAACGAGAGGAGAGATAGACGAGCCGATGCGCCGGCCGGCGGCTGTGAGATACGGCGATTTAACGGATCTCGCGCGGTCTCTGGGCAAAAGAGTGAGACAAAAGCGCGCTCCGGTCGTCTAGAAAAGCCAAGCAACGGTAGCAGCACCTCCACCAACGGCAGCTGCAAGGCTGGGCCGGCAGCGGGGGTTAAGTGCATTCGAGTTAAAGCGAGTTCGCGTAGACGCGGGGGGTAGGTAGGTAGGTAGCTAGCTAGCTAGATAGCTGGAGATACGTTTTTTGCCACTTAAGCCGCTCGACCGGCGTGAGGGCGCCGCGAGCGAACGGAAAACTGTTTCGACACGATGGGAAAACTGACTTGCCGCCGACTCTTCGAAGCGCCGCGAGCAGGTTTTCAACATACGCGCGCGCGCGCGCGCGCGACAGAGAAAGAGACAGAGCTGCGCGTGTGTCGCTCCCACGACGAGAGCGCACTTTAATCGACTTCTATATCGCGGCTCCGATGAATTCGCATCCGCATGAGCGATTAGATCGTGAATGTACGAGAGATCGGATGATCGGAGGGTGGTTGGACGGGGGGAGATGGAGTTTTTCATTTCCGCGCGGATTCACGCTCGGTTTGGATAATATATGATCGATCGAAACGATTGTATAGAGACGATCGAGCGAACGAGTGCGACGAAAAAACGATATTTCTTCCCCTCCCGGTGGGAGGTGATGAAATTAACGTCACACGTTGACGCGATCGTTCGGCGATTTTTATCGCGTTGTTAATTCACTTGATGTGTCAATTTGGTCGCAAGACGATTTTCCACACCTAATTGCGATTCCAGAATTTTTACCGTTCATATAATGTGTCTCTTTTCGTCGCTTCCTCTCTTTCTCTCTCTCTCTCTCTCTCTCTCTCTCTCTCTCTCTCTCTTCTTTACATTGTCCAATTAATCGAACGGAGAAATTTGTTTTCTCGCTTGAGTTGAGTCTCTTTTATACGCTCGGTCGATCGCTTAGTAATATTATTCCGAGGGTGCCGCCCCCGGCGGTAAGCCCGGGAGGGGAAGAGCCGCGCGAGAGTAACGTCCGATTGGAAGAAAGAAAAGCTCAAAGGGGAAATAGCGCGACGGAAGGAAAATCCTTTCCTCCGGGTGTCTTCTCGGGGCGCGGGAGACGGGAGAAATTGCTTCTCGCGCCGTCTGGCATTGTCGAGGATCGCCGTGGTTGTCCCCGGAACGGTCCTCGGCACGGTCCCCGGGACGGTCTTTTCTCTTCTCGAACGATCCCTTATCCCTCTCGATAGAAAGAGTAATTGACGCTTTCTCCATGAAAAAGATTTCTCCGCGGAGGCGAACAACGAAATTTCGCGAACGTGATCGGAGGCCGAGACTCCGCGAATTCTCCCCTTCTCTGCTAGCTCCCTTTTTCGAGGCTCCCTAAAACTATCCCATCCACTTTCACAGACTCGGAACGTCTTTTCGACGTCTACACCCGACCCCGTCGTCGACGGTCGCGAGGTAATTGACGTTTCCATCCGGGAAGAGCTCTGTCGCGTAGCAACGGCTGAACCTGACGTCGTCACCTACAACAGAAGATCGTCCGCCACCGCCACGAGCTCGTGAAAGATCTTATTATCCTTTTAAACGTTACGAGAGACGAGAGAAGGAGAGGAGGATCACGCGCAGCGAGACGGCAGGGGAGCGTGTCTGGTAACAGCGTTAACCAAGTGGAAAAGATGACTTATTAAATATATATATATTCTTTGCTTGCACGGCTTTTCTCGTTTCCTCTCTCGTCCACCCTCCTTCTTCCTCTCCCTCTCTTTCTCGTTATCCGGATTTGTCCGCGGGGATCTCTCTTTTTCCTTCGGCTGAAATAAAAAAATATAAATTCCCGACATTTTTATCGGAGAAAGATAGAGATGCAAGCGAGTAATACGCGATTATGATCCTGTTAGTCGTACAGACGTTGCTCGTAGAAAGAAATTTCATTTCGATGTATCCGGGCGGGGAGGGAGAAGGGTCTCTTCGACAGGATCGCATCATTTGCCTTGCGATTCTCTTCGCTCTCCGCATATTTGACATTTCTCGGTAAAAATTCCTCCCGGCGCGCGCGGGTCGTACAGCCCGCGGATCCATAAAAAAGAAACGCCGCCTATCTACGCGCACCGCTGTATATTTCAGGAACAATTTCGCGAGTGTAGGGTCTCGTTCTCCGTCAAAAAGCCAGGTACACACCGTGTGCTCGGGATATTTGTACATTTTCATGGAATAAGGTCGCACTCAGTCGCGCGGCCCGGCTGGTTATCTCTCCCTTTTCCTCCCTTTCTCACGTCCCTTTCGAACTCTGTGTACCGAAGCGAGATTAATTATCCAGCTGCGAGATGCTCCTCGCGAGCGAGCGGTTCCACGGCTTTCGTCCTTTATTCGTGGGTCTCCGGCGCAGCCACAGAAACAGACGCGAAAGGTGGCGAGCGACAACGGGGCGCACCCTCGAGTCACCCTCGAGCGACGCGCTCTCGCTTCCAACTTTCGGAAAAGCGGCGACGCGAAACTTGCTTCGATTCGGCTCGTTCGTGACGCGAGTTCGATCCAATTACCTGTCGCATTTACCGAGGACGGATGTCACGGCGACGTCGATCCGCGCGGAATAACTTTGCGATGCGCGTTCACGCCGATAGACAAAACGACGGACGGACGGGACTCGCGAAGCTTCACTTCTGCATCGGCCGCGTCGGAAGTTCATTCACTCGCATTTGCTCTCTCCGATGAGTTCGCGGTTGATACCTTTCCGAAATGCGATCGACAGGTGCAACAAGCAAGTATGCAAACGCACACTCGCTCGGGACTACAAAGTCGATGCTACGGTAAATTCGATATGTTCGGTCTTCCGTTAATAATCACATCTCGCCGCTTATAACAAAATTGTTATTCGAACAAAATATTTATTCGATCTATTTGCACGATGATTTACAATTAGTCACTTATTTCTAATTATACGCATGTATGTTGTGTGTGTGTGTGTGTGTGTGTGTGTATGCGTTTGCACTTATCATCGCATGTCATGTGACGCTGGTTGCTCGCATTTTTCTGCGGTATTCGCGTCGCTTCTTTCGGAACTGTTGCGGAAAATTCCGCTCGGGAGGTACTCATACTTACACTCACACTCGCACACAAAGGCGCGGGATATATATTTTTTAATTATTCGCGAAAGAACGGTTCGCTTTCACCGCATGAGTGCAATTAGATGGGCCGCTAACGCGCCTTTAAAAAGTTCATTCCGCCACGGCATTCTCCTCTGTTGCTTTTTCGCCACGCCGCGGATAATCAGAGTAGCGATCGTTTCGCGGCCCTTCTGTCAAAAGTGGTCAATTTTTTATAGGGTTCTCTTGCTGAAAGAGATGAAAAGATTTAATTAACATGTACTCTATACAGTGTTTTCAATTTCAACGGTCAACCGTCCGATGAATGTCCATCGGGCACTTCCTTCGTATCGCACTTTTTTTCCCTTCAACAATACCCGACAAAACACTATTTTTTTACTCGTTACCTACGTACATATTAAATTTTTAAACAAACGATGTACGATTCGACGAAAATAGCCAGTCAAAAAGATTATTACATATTCCATACCGAAATACTGCAGATATTCATACACAATATTCGTCCGGTGCATTTTTCCCCTCCGACAACGTCTGATTAAACATCGTCAACTTTGATATTTATATATCTTGGCGACCTTGGCGTGGATCATTCGACGAGAGAGTAGCCGAGATGAAGCGATCGTTTCATCTGGAAATACTCCTGAAATGCATACAAAATATCCGATAAATGTCCTTTGTGTTTCCTTCGCGTCGCGTTTTTGTCCCTTCTGATGAAGTCTGATGAAGTCTGAACACAGCTTTGCTCTGCTTCGTTACTTGCGTATCGAATATCTTTTTAACGAATACTGTACCGCCCGACAAAAGTAGCCGGTCACAAAGACACATTCCGTCCTGAAATACTTGTGCAATTTACACCGAGTGTCCGATAAACGTCCGTCGGGCTTCCTTCGCGTTGCGTTTCTCTCCCCTCCGACAAAGGGTGCATTCCGTTTCACGCATATGCGCGCATTTATCCACAATCCCGTCGCGTACACAACAGATGAACGCGCGCGTGTACATGAAACGGAGCGCACTGAAAGTCCGACTAAACACCATCTTTCTCCACTTGGTTATCCAACATCGCCGTAACGAGCGCCGAAGCACCCGACCAGAAGCCAGTCCGGTCGGCCAGAAAGAATCATTCTGCGTCCCCGAAGCACTCGAGAAATTCACCGCGAACATCCCACTGTCGTCGCGAAGCGCCGCGAGGCGACTCATGAAAAATTCAGATTTTTCTTGTATGAATGCATAAAAACTGAGCACCGAGCCGAAAGGGTAAACTAAACGTCGCCGCATTGTCCTGGCTCTTCGGCGCAAGACTCCGCGCCGCTTTCTCATTTACGTAGCATCCCTCTCTTCTTTGCTCTCTTTCCTGTCTCTTTTGCTTTTTTAATTAGTTGCGAAGAACCGCTTGTTTCCACGACGCGAATGGAATTAGTCGGTAATGCGACTTAAAAAACTTTGCGCCCGCGCGAGCGGGAGGTGAAACTGCTCTCCGGCCGCGCGTCTCTCCTTCGCGATTCGCGGCGAGGCGCAACCGCCTTTGTTACGCGCGCGTAATCAAGGAAAATGCAGGGGCGCCGCCTCTCTCACTGAGAGAGGAGACATTTGCAGGGGTTAGCGAGCGAGCGCCAGGTGCGAGGTTTCCTTATCTCGTTGCAGCACTCCGCGCGAGTATGGAACCGATGTATCGGCGATCGATGATTCGCCGCGATACTCTGGCCGCAAATGGCACATCTGATAAACGAAGAACGCGTCGGAATTCCGTGATCGTGGCTTTTTATCCTCCCTCGCCTCTCTCTTTCTCGCAAATTTACATTTAGAACAGGATGTTTCCTTGCAAATTAGATCGTGATCGACTTGTACAATTGAGTTGATCCTCGTTCGATCGCGACGGCGACGCGTGACTCGTCGAGTATTTTTATCCTCGACTCGGAGAGATAAATTTCATCTACGGTTTTAGAGGGCATGTAAATTTTGTTCCCGGGAAAAATTGCGCGACGTTTTCGACAGAGCTCTTCCATATAATACACACCGCGGCGGATGATGCTGATGTATGCTTCTGGCCACATCGAAGCTTGCGCTTATGCGCAGAAGCGAGCCCTTATGCACGACCAAGCCGCCCATTATTCTTCCTCGTATAATAACCTCGTAAAACAGGGGAAACTGCGAAAAGCCGCTGAAATTAAGGCGCCGAGTCGAGCGAGTGACGGTGGCGCACTCGACGAATCGAGGCGAGCCACGCCGCCTTCGTCGCACTCCATTCGCCGTGGCTCGTTATTGGAACGAGCCTAAATAATAAATGGCGAATTGGGTCAACGAGAGAGCTGGCGGGCACACATGTTACCGCATAAGTGTGCAAAATAGCGCCACGGTGTTCAGAGCGCGGAACAATGAGCACTGTTTCGCGACTTTGAGCGGTCATGCACGATCGTCCGTGGCCGCTGGCTCGTAATGGCCTAATTTACCACTTATTTAGATCGAATTGGCTTCACACACAGAAGAATCTGGCTTGATTCTACCATTAATTACCTGTTTTTTCATAGGTTGCTCAGCATTTAGGCAATTGAAAATGATTTGGGATCTCGTTGGTTCTTATCTCTATAAGTTATCCAGAGTAACGGACCGTCATTATTTATTATACATAATGTCGTGTTATATTGTGAACAATTACGGAGTTTTCCGGTGGAATGAAATAATTATTACACAATCCAATGTTTAATATATTTCGGCCATTCATATACCATACATATACTTATATTTATATTTTACTTAGTTCACACGTTTTTATTATTTCATTGTATCTATTATATTATATTATATTAGATTTACTATAATGGGTGTTATGGTTCATGCAATTATTCTAATCGTGAGATTAAAATCATTGCTAGCGGATTTAATTCCAATCGCAAGCTCCGTAAGACTCGCCATGTGCCTTCCCATCGGCCGTGTGTCCACGCGCGTTACTTCGAAATATCAGGAATAAGTAGCTCGCTCGAATATTACATTTCACACAGCCCGTCGTTTTCGCAATGACCGCTTCTCGCTTATTTTCCAAATTAATGAGAACAGACGAGGGCGCGAATACTATACGGCGCTCGGGCGAACAGTGGCTGCGAACGGGGAAGTTTCACAATTAAAAGTTCGCTGCGGGGCGCGTAAAGCGCGCGATACTATATCGCGCGAATAATTTATGCACAGAAATCCGTTTCGATCCCTGCGGATATGCGCGCCCGGGCTTTACGAGGTGGAAAAAGCCATGAATATTTTACACATCGGGGACGAAACGGCGCGGCGCGCGGCCATGTTCCGAGGCGAAATCGGTCGAGGTGGTTCCTTCGCGAAGAGAGATTACTCATAAGTGATTGATTTTGCCGGCCGTTTCGTCGTCGTTATATTTGCACTTTGCGCGCCGTCGTGCCCGCCTGCGAAGCCGCCTCAGTGTGATAACACTGTGTGCTAACATCTGCCCACATCTCCCGCGGGAGATAAGAGATAAATTTTAACGCTAAAATGTCCGTCAGATGCGACAATTTATAATTGACGATGATATACAATGTTGTAATTTTTCATCAAAGTCTCCGAATTCTCCCCTCACTTTTGTCGCGCGATACGTTTTACGACGAGGAGGACGACGGCAATATTCCCAGTATCTCGAAGAGAGAAAAGAAAACAGTTGCGGAGATCGAAGTTGAAAACAGAAGCCCGGGACAACAGTTCGTCATGATTTACCGCGAGCGCTGTTTATCACGTTACTATTCGCGCGGAGGCTTGGGAATTATCCTGCTGTCTGGTTTTTTTTCTCGTGTACCGGCCGCTTGTACAAACACATCGGCGCGTTTATGCGGCAGAATAAAGCTTCGCTGTGCGCGTAATCGGCAGAAAAATTGTGTATTTCGCCAACGAGGTCAGGGGGCACCGTGATACGTAAATATGCAAACTCGGTTACAGACGCGCGTGGCCGCGGGTTTGTTTTATGAAGTGGAAAAATCTATGAATGCCTTATCGTGAGATACATGATGTTCTGCGGTTCGAACGAATTCGAATGAGAACCGAGCGAACGAGAGAGAGAGAGAGAGAGAGAGAGAGAGAGAGAGAGAGAGAGAGAGAGAGAGAGAGAGAGCTTTGCAGCCAAGGAACGAATGAAATAAAAATATGTTTGTGTAGAGCATAGCACGACGAATCCGAACATTCTCGCATTAAATCTTGATAACACGGATTTCTCGACCGACCGGCAGCTGACTTCGCCTCGGAAAATACTCTTCGCTACTTTATTACATTATAAAAAAGCTGAGTCGAAACTACCGGAGCCGAATTAAAGGGACTTAATTTCAGGAAATTTCACAGGGTTTCATTTTCAGGAAAAAGTCGAGGGTTGTACATACCGAATTAACCGTCCTAATTGTTTCAGCGGAACATTTCGGTGTTTTTTTAATTTTTCGTTTGCGCCAAATAAGCTGAACATAGTGCAGTGAGGTGAAATCAAGCGTACGGCTACGCTTTTAACCTTCGACTGCTGACCGAAATTTTGTACTTCGAGATCCTAAACGAGATCGATGTCACTGGATTTTTATTCAACGGTCAAACCTAGATCGCAGTTCGCGCGTAATCGTGAAACTTTGTTAAGTTTAATATTATATTTTCACATAATTCAACTTTTCGGTACTTTGTAGTTTGATGTTCATTCGCATCTGATTTAATTTGCAATTTTATTAGCGGGCGAAACACATCTCGCGTGCGCGCACATGAAAGGGGTGTAAGGTACTCTCTATCTCGCTGGTGAAGATAAATAAGACGCGACCGTCCACCAACACCCGGCCCGGGCAAATGCGGTTTACTGCTGCGCGCCAGTTAAATGTATCTCGGTTCGTCCTCCGTTTCCGTCGAAAATAAAGATCCAAAGTTTATCGAGCTCCGTTTTAGTCGGTGCTTCGCCTCTTCGCTGTCGCGAATGGACCGACGAGGAGGACCTGGCTCGTAGCTCAGGAAGCTTTATGTCGCTGCCGAAGACTCGTATTCGCTTCTCGATTAGGATAGGACTCTTCGAAGTGCTGTTCGTGTCAATAGAGAATATGAGGAAATTCCTCGCGGAGCTGCCGTCGAAAACTCCATATTCGTTCAACCTTTCTCGCGTCATTCTATATAAGAGAATATTATGAAATGTAAAGCGTAAAACGTTGAATCGCATAATTCTTTAGTTGATCTTTTCGCTTAAAAATTCGCGATTTCGTTCAAGAGGCAGCCAACGATATCTCGAACGAATTGTTCCACCTCCTCTTGAATAGCTATTGTCTTCTCTCATTCTCCCTCTCCCTCTCTCTCTCTCTCTCTCTCTCTTTCTCTCTCCCTCTCATCTCTCTCTTTCTCTCTTCTCCCTTTCCGCCTATTTCCGTTCGTGAACTGAAAATCCCTCCGGGACACGTATCGGACCGAGCTATATTTTGCCCATAAAGTAAGGACCTCGACGGACAGCTAACTCCGTCTAAATTGCCCATGGCGCGAAGTTCGTAAATCTGGACTGCTCTCCTGGCGGCGGTTGTTGCGCCCAACAGGATAAACCCACGAATCGATTGTTGCGCGGTTTAAATCGCTCGTACCTTGTTCCACGTGCTCGCTGCGTGCACGTGTATTCCCGTGTGTCCGCACGTGAACCCGTTCAAACGGTCAGATCGCGAGTCCGATATTCCCGACGATTTTATCCGCCGCTATCGGTAAATAAAATGCGATACAGGCAGCTGATTGCAGCTGCCATGATCGGACGATCGACTCCGGGTCCGCCGAGGGATGATTCGCGCGCGAAGGAGAGAAACACGAGACTTTCGGAACACCCTGCATATTATATTCCTGACTGCGCATAAGAGTCAATCTATCGAGGAGGAGTTGTCCCCTTTTCATCGTTGCCCAATGTAAACAACATCTCGTTAAACAACGAGATTCGGCACGCGTGCAGGCTCGGGGCCAATTTTCGCGATTCAATTTCGCCGATTGCGCGGCGGCTGCATTGTCTGCACGCGATTACTATGCGGCTCGCTACCCCTGTCAACGCTTCGAAACACACACGCGCGCTCATGTCGAATAAAATCGCGCGGACACTTCGGGATCCTCGTTTTTTTTTTTCTTTTTTCTTCAGCGAATATCTCGCCGAGAGCGCGTATGTTCCACGAGAGTGAGATTTCGCGAGTTGAAAGAGGTCGCGCGACCGGCCGCACTCGCTCTCGCCTTGCTCGTCGATAATTTCATATCGCCGTGCTTTATGGCAACTCGCTAACAGATTCAGTTGCCGTTCGTAACTTTGTGCGTACGACCGGCGTGTGTACACGTAAGCGCGGGTGGAAGGAAGAAATATCCAGCAGCGGTCGCGCGTATAGAAACGGAGAAACGAATGATGAAAGCGCCGCCCGTGCGCTCTGTCGATACTTGTATATGTATATATGTGCGCGTATATACGGGGGATATACGCTTCGGATGGAAAAGCGTATTCAGTAGAAATCCTATGGCGATTCGTCGTCGTATAGCGGCGGCGGCGGCGGCGGCGAAGCCGTCGCGAAACGCGCACAACGCGGGGCAGCCGTTTGTAAATTCGCGAGAGAGGAGAAAGAGGAGCGGTCGTTACAGTCGCTTTGCGACTGCATCGCCCATCGCTCCCGCTCACTTTCTCGCTTGCACACGCGGCATCCGTCAAGCCACCTCGCACGCGTGCTATGGACGCGCAAAAATCGCAGGATAACCCTTTAGTGCAAACGCACGACGGCGAGAGGCCTTCCGTTTCGATGGTCTTGCCGCGAGTCGCTCGTGAAAGCAATCTCGTGAGAGAGAGAGAGAGAGAGAGAGAGAGAGAGAGGAGAGACAGATTTTGTTCTCTACATTAGATAATATCTGTGTAACACTTTAACGCGGATATACCGGAGCTTACAATCTTCGCGCTTCAAAGCCGAAGATGCTCGCCGGGATCTCCTGTAAAAGTGGAAAAAAGCCGCTCTCTCTCTCTCTCTCTCTCTCTCCAGATTTTAAAAGTAAAATTTAAAGTAGCTGCCGCATACGCTGCCAGGTTTAAAACTGACGTAAAAAGTAACTTTTTACGGGGACACGGTGGAGTTATCGGAAATTTCGCGTGGCGCAGCTACGGTGGCCTCGAAGCGCGAGGAGTTAACCTGAGGGCAAATTTATAACGCGATTTCCCGGTTCCGCCCTTCTCCACAGTCTTCCCGTAAGTAACGCTCGTGCAGGATATCTCAACTAATCGTGAGTCCGTATTGCCGCGATACAATACTTCAGGAGAATTTCAACTTCGCCGGAACAAATCTACGGTGTATGTGTGCGCGCCATGTAGCGTGCAAGAGGCGGCTCGCGCTCGCGCGCTCGTCGGGGTGTAGGAGGTAGCGCGGTGTCTCTCGTCCTCGTCCTCTTCGTCGTCGTAGATAAGATTACGTTCGCGAGCGGATTCGCAAGAAAACTCGCCGGGCGAGGGAGGGAGGCAGGCAGGGCAGGCAGGGAACATCAATTCCATTCCTATCGTTCCGAGGTATGTATTGAACGTGAGAGAGGAAAATCCCATTGGCGCGCAACAAGCCCGAGGAACGAAGTTTCCCGGTTAACCCCCGACCCTCCCCCACCGCCCGGGTGGTATATGTCGGACGAATCGGACCGGAAGTAAGGTAGAGAAATAAAAGCGACGGAGGGGGGAGGCACGGTCGCGTGCGCGCGGATATACGCGCGGTTCTAAAAGGCTCGCGACGAGGATTTCATTTGCAGCATACTGACCCGACGGACGGAAAAATTGCCACCCTTGCCAACTTCCTCCCTTTTCCTCTCGGTTCCCCCCGCCCGTCGCTCCCCGGCTCCGTCGCTCATGCGACCGCCTCGCACCTCCCGGCTGTTTTTTTCCGCAATTCCGACAACGCGCCCGCATTTCTCACGCTGGAAATGAGAGATAAGCCTGTTCGACGAGCCTGACGCGGACAACTGCGACGCGAATTGGGAAATTGAATTTCCACCCGCGACGACGGATGACACGCGAGCGGTCGTTGTTGCGAAATTCATCGACATTGGTTGCGCACCGCTAAATAACGCGCGCGTTTTACTGTAACGTCGTGCGTTTTGACACTTTGTACATACGCTGCATACGCGTTTCCCGCTCGACGGCGCTGATGATAGCTGCGCTGCGAATCGCTTCGTTGACTGACTGATTTCGTTCACTTGAATTTCACTTATCAGAACTTTGCGACAAAAGTCGTCGGACCGTCGGGGATCTTTGTTGAGCTGACGTTAAAGCTCACGAGATGATCTCTCGTTGCGCGTGAAATTCTGTAATTATCACCTCATAGAAGGAGCACGTTTTGCTCGCTCGACGCCTTATTTCCGGCGGCCGGCCTGTCGAGTGATGTCCTCGAGCGTGAAGCACGTCGAAACGAGCACACGCTACGCGCACGCGAATAAATCCTCCGTGCGGAAAAATTGAGGAATTAGACCTCTGAGCGGGCGCGCGAGTCTCCGGTTCTGTACACGTTCTCGATTTCTCGAATGGCTAATTTTACCAGTCGCCAGCCATGGTCGTTATAGTAATCGTCGGAAAACTTCAGGTAATTGGCCCAATTTTCCAGAATTCGCATCCGAGGCGAGAAAAGCGGTCTGCAAATTGCTTTTGCTCGATGGAATGAGCGGAGTTGAGTGTGAGAGAGAGAGAGAGAGAGAGAGAGAGAGAGAGAGAGAGAGAGAGAAGGGGGAAGAGGAAGAGAAACGATTTCGAGTGTTGCCGCGAGCTATGACGGAAACTTCCTCGACCCCCGGATAAAACGAACCGCGAGACCCTCCCATCTCCGGCCACGGAAACTGCACGTCTCGAAGATCCTTCGCGATCTTCAGGCGCGTGAAAATGCCTCGATCGACGAGACATCGGCGCGTCGAAGCGCTCGTAAAACTCACATTACCGCCGTAACTTCGTCATCGGCGTTATTCGCAAATTACTACAGGAGCATGTACCAAAGGATGCGCTGAAGAGGGATGTTGAAGACGAGTTCGAAAAGTCCGGAGGATATAGGCACTAGCTAAAGAGAGTTTCCCAAATAACTCTTTCATGAGTAAAGTGTACTTTACGGAAACTTAGAAATTCGTCTAATACTGATCGATGGTTCGAAGAAAAGTCTTGAACATTTTAGCATTTTTAGGATGATAATGATAATGACAATAATAATTATAATTATAATAATGGGATAAAATAATAATGATAAATTAATCATGAAATGCTAATAATAATGGTGACAATATAAATTTTATTATTCAAATTAAGCGGGAGAGCAGCAACGGTGAGAATAATTACGGCGTAAAGTGGAAACGCAAACATGGCCGGAAAGATATTCGAGTTGAATTCTGGCAAACCTTTTGCATCATGTCAAATCGAATCGAACCGAATCAGTCGACGGTTAGCGCGAGATTTGCGCGATACGTCCGATTAAAAATTTCGCCCGGCGGAATTTCCCGGACACCCGTCGTGAAAATTCTCACGACGCTACCGCACCGCATCGTGCGAGGCGTCCGCCTCAGACCCGTCCGCGCCTTTTCCCTCAATGGAATTTCAGGGGCGTTACACCGCATATCGGTTTTCCACGGTGCGCCGGGTGGAAGCGGTTCGCATAAATTTTCAGCCGGATGGCGCTCGCGTTTCCGTCGGTAGCAGCATCGTGCGGGAATGGCTTTCACGTAGCGTCCTGTCAACGGACCGTTGAAATATTAAAATACTCGTCGATCGGCGCGCGAAGTCAATTCTTCTTATTCCGCCGAATAAGGACAGCGTCACGTGTCCCCCGCGTATTCCCGGCACGACCGAATTCAACGTTTGCTGAATTTTATCTGCTCGATGTCAACATCGGGGACGACGTTGTTACTCACACGACGATGCGTATTTCGCCAAGACCGCGCGCGCGCGACAAAATTGCGATACGAGACTTAATATTGTCTCAGGGACGCCGTGCGTCGAAAATCGCACGAGAAAGTAAATGTCCGAGATTCTCCTAATATAGCGAATACTCTCTCTCTCTCTCTCTCTCTCTCTCTCTCTCTCTTGACCTCCGCGATAAAATATCGGGATGTTTACGCGTTTGCGGATCGTATGACAAACTTTATCACGAACGCGATGTCGTCACGTCGTTCGGATGCATTCTTCCGTTTTACGAGGAAACGCATCGTTCGGAAGCGTTTTTATCGCGGAGAATGAGAAAAAGAGAGAAAGAGGAAAGGAGGAAGAGGATCTATGGATGTTAGGAGGTCGCCGGAGATTGATAGTCGGCGCGATGCGAGGGGAAAAAAGCTCAGCGTAGGAAGTGCTCGTTGACAAATTGATACAAATGGCCACGGCGATCGCGCGTCCCGCGTGCTTTCGTGTCCTCTGACGTTCCTCGATTCTCCGAAACAACCGTCGTCCATTTTTATCCGCCAGGCTGTCGCGAACGCAACGCGTAAATTGGATTTTCAGAAATTAACTTACCTCGGATCGGATTGAGAAAAGTAACATTTGTCTGTGTCCTTTCTTAATCAGTCTGCTTCTTTATTCCATTATTGTTGCGGATATTAGATTATCCCCGGATCAATTCAATTATCTTTACCATTCAACCCTCGCGAGCGAGACAGTGTTTTTGAACTCTTCTTTTTTATAAGCGCGGTTTTTCGCAGACGTGCTTATCTCAACAGAGAAATTCAATTTCACACGCGACCGTCGAGAAACTCGTTGAAAACCCGAGGCTGACCCGAGTATAATCGTTGAAAAAGTTGCACGTAAACGCAGGAGCAAGGGGAGCGTCTACCAAATTCGCCGGCGACAGCTCGGGCGTAGGGGTGCGTCACCCCCGAAGACGCGCGAGTATCGGCGCGATCGATAGCTCCTTTTTATCTGACTGCTCGATTTGTACCCGAGACTTTTATTTCGCTGGTCGATTTGCGAAGAGAGAAAGAGACAAAAAGGAGCGACGGGATCAGAGGGAAAAAGTCAGGCGCACGTATTGTCGTGCCACGACACGGAAACTTTTTGACACATCGCTGGTATAGCGAACCGCTACTAACTTCCCTGAAGGAACACATCCTCACGAGCAGAAACGCCCGTGGGACTCTGCGGTGTTGCTGCTGCTGCTGCTGAGCGAGAGCGAGAACGAGAGTGCGAGAAAGAGGCAGAAGGGGTGGCTCGATTTTCTTTTCTCGGAGCAAACGTCACGACGCGCCCCGGCATGTCACGAGTAGTAACGAGTAGTTCCCACCGCTTTTACAAAATTGTCCCGCGGTAAAGTTTCGCGCTCGGCAATAACGGGTCGCGCGGCATCCGCCTGCGGTCCCCGCGGTCTCCGCGGTTTCGCGATAACGTCGCGAATCACCATCGATGATGCTTGGCGCAGAGAGAGAGAGAGAGAGAGAGAGAGAGAGAGAGAGAGAGAGATCGCGATGAAGACGAATCACGCTGATAAAAGGACGTCGCGAAACTTTCCGCGGTTCTTCACTGCGCTTCGGATTGAATCGCTTTGTTGTGGTACACTCGTCTGCGCGCGTACGTTTTCACAGAGGTTTCCCGACGAAGCTAGAAGCGCGAGGTTATGACAGGAAGCCAAGTGACAATGTATGTGACATCGACGTCACAACTTCGCCACGAGGGAATTTAAGGATAACTTAGATATGTTTATTGTGCCGTCATCTGTCAGATGAAGAGAGTTTAACAAAGGGCCAATATTCACACATCGCGAATACTGTCATTTCGGCTGCCATCGCAACCAATCATCGCGCAAACTTACGAGCAGTAGTTCGCAACTGCGATCGTTTGATGCGTCTTTAATTTCATCGAAAAAAAAATGTGTTATGCAAACAAATGGGCACACATTAACTACGATTATGAAAAACGATGAACTTACGCGCAAATACCTCTCTCTCTCTCTCTCTCTCTCTCTCTCTCTCTCTCTCTCTCTGTCTCTCTCTCTCTGCCTCTCTCCGTATCAGCTCTCTTTGCGGACATCGGTGGAAGTGTGATATGGATCGCGGAAATGATCGCTGCGGAATTATTTCTGTCGCCAGAGAGAATTCATTTAGCCGGAGTGTTTGCGTAAGTCGCTCGTTCGTTTGAAAAATTGCAGTTTTCCGGAAAGGGAGGGAACACGAAGAGAAAAAACGCCGCCTATACTCCACGCGGTAAAATAATAAAGTAAAAACAGAAGCACACGCGCACCAGAGACGAACATTTCCCTTGCGTCGCTGAGTGCTTTTTTCTCCAGTCTTCTTTTATTTTTTTTTTACTACGGCGCGGAGAAGAACGCCTCTCCCGCTTTCCCTCCCGCGTGCACTTCTCGCGTTTGACTAAATACCCGTATAAATTCGGGCATCCATTATTGCCGCGTGCACGTGCGGCTATTCCCGTCACGAAGTAGACAGACAACGAGGCTGGCTCATGTGGTTGCACAGACCTAGACTAATGTTACATCGGTCATCCCCCTTTCCGTCCGTAACAACCCGGCATTCCATCTCCGTCGATGCCAGCGAGCTTGCGTGTGTTTGCGCGAACCATAGCGGTTTCCAAATTTTTGGGCCCTTCGCACGCTCCTACGCGATTGCGCGAGCTCTCTCGCACATTGATGCGCTCGTAAGTTTGCCGAGATCGAAACCGAGTGCGCAGAGAGAAGTCTTGAGAAAGAAACAAAGTCTTGCTCGCGAAAGATCGACAATAGTAATGATCGAATTAAAACTTCGACGATACTTTAATATCCGTAACAGTTAGACTAGACAAGTATGAAGCAAGTTGTAACAGGGATCAATAACAAGATCAGTCAAGAAACGTCGAGACTCATCATTGGAATCTGCGACATAGAATTCCCTCCAATGGACCTTCCGGCTGAAACCAATCAGCAATGTCGGTGTCCACCGACAACAATCTAGCGCGAGATTCTGATCGTTGCGTGGTAATAACAAACGAGATCGCCGAGATCAGCGGAGAATGAGATGCAAACACGATGTAAAATTAAACAGCGCGCAGAGTAGAAAGGCATAAGCCGCACAAAAGCCGATTTTCTTGTCCCTCTATCTGGAATATCCTTCCCCCTCTCCTCCATTTAATATCATCTCGCTCGATTAAGTTATTATAACCGACGAATCCGAGAGCGAATATTAACGATAACTCAGGCCGAAGTCTAAAGCAAGCTTGAGCTCTTAATCGAGATCGCGCTTTTGCTCGCCTCTCGCCTCTCGCCTCTCACGTGCCGCTTGACGCTAACTTTCAGAATTATGCGAGGAATGGGCGTTGGCGAACAGCCGCGAGTGCGTGGAGGGTGGCGGCGGCGGTTCGGCGGGCACGACGCACGGGGAGGAATCCGAGGACGCGTCCGAGGCGAGGTTCACCCTCAAATATTTGGGCAGCACCCTCGTCGAGACGCCCTCGAGTGAGGAGGCCACGGCGGAAGCCATCAAGACCGTCATCACCATGGTGCGTATTCGAGTACCCTTCAACCCCTCTCTCACGCGTGCTGTGGTTTAACCTGAGTACCTTCGTGTGTTCTTAAGGGCCGCCTCCGGTGTGTCCGCCGTGCTTGTGGTCGCACTCGAGAAACGAAACGCGTTGCATCCGTCCGATAAGTTTCCTTTGCCGCCCGCGGCGACGACGAAGGAAAAAGTGGTCCGTCAATCTGCCCGGTTTGGCTGAATTTTCCACTCAAGGAGAATATGCGCGTGTTTTCCGGAGAGTTCGTAACGCGTAACGACGCGGTGAAAACGACCGAAGAGCGTACCGAAGAGCGCTATGAGAGCGCGTGAATATTGAATAAGAGAGAAAATAAAATGTGCAGAGCCGCGCATGCATTTCCCAATGCGCGGAAAGCCCGTTTCCTACCGGGCGGACTACTGACCGATTGTTTTTTCCTCGCGAAACGTAATTCCCGAGGCATTTTGCGCGTTTTACGTTATGTATCTCGTATGTACGATATACCGTACGCGATAATTTGCACATTGATATTCGTCCCGTCGCGTTGCGCCGCGCCGCGCCGTCGCGCTCTTCGTGCTCGTCGCACGGTCAGTTGAATTTTCAATTATGAACAAATCTGGCATTTGTGAGTAGATTTTGCTCTTGCTCTCTTTGCCTTTCCCTCCCCTCTCCCTCTCTCTCTCTCTCTCTCTCTTTCTCTCTCTCTCTCTCTCTCTCTCTCTCTCTCTTTCTCTCTCTCTCCGCCGGCGATTGTCGCTGTATTATTTACGACGAAATTGTATTTCATCGCGTAATTTCCTTTAACCATTTTCCGACGCGGCCGCCGTGAAGAGAATTTAATTGAAATTGCAAAGGACTAATTCCGCGTAGCCGCGGGCCCGTTAATAAAGCTAATGAAAATGAATCGTGATTACTTTGCCGCCAGTCCATTCGCCGCTCCGTCTCTGTCGCGGCTGACGTCCGTGGCGTTCGTTGCGACGCGACACAAGCCTTTTCTGTGTGTTTCCGCGCATAATTGCTGTCTTCCGTCTCTTTTCCTTTTCTCTCTTTCGTTTTGCTGACTTCTTCTCTTGTATCGCGCAGTCGCTCGCAATGATGGCCGGATTGCACGTGGTCGACGTTAATAACAAGCTTCCGACGGAAGTCGAATCGCGCATTTCGCGATCGCGTCCAATGCGCCAAGTTCGGAAATGAGCAAAGCGAAAAAGGACAAGAAAAAAGAGAAGGGCAGAAAGGGGAGAAGCGAAAGAAAAAAGACGCTCTCACGAAAAGCTAGTACGGCTCGCGCAAAAAGCGGCATTAATTAGAGTCCACTTGTTTGATCCAACTTCCGCTCGTTCGTTAATTACGTTCGACTTTGTGCGCGAGAAATATCGCCGGCGCTAATATCACGTCCGCTAACGATTTTTACTTTCTCGACGCGCGAGAATACCATCGGATACGCGATTTTGCGCGCTTTATCGGTTTAGTACGACAGCTAATTGTGGAAAAATTACGTCGACGCGGAAAATATTTTCGACGAATTTATTGTGCGCGGAATTTCACGTGACTCGAATACGAGACATTAAATATCGTTAAGCCAAGCGGGAGAGAAGAGAGGAAGAGAGAGAGAGAGAGAGAGAGAGAGAGAGAGGGAGAAATGAATATTGAAATATCACATTTTGTGCCCTGGAAATCGTGCCGATCGGTCGACAAAGTAGAGCGACCAAAATAATTCCTTTCGTGGACTTACGGATGATTGACCGTAAAAGAAAAGGAAGAAGCGAACACAAAGAGAAACCAATCTCACTCGGCATTCGCGAGCGAGTTTCCATCAACCGCGATTTAGTTTCGCAACAGCGAGATTCTTATTGTGCACGGCGCAATTCTGCGAGGCAGTGAATTTATGCGATCGCGATGATTTGTGGAAGAAGAGGAGGGGGAACGAGAGGGAGCGCGATTAATTAATAACGAAACTTCGCGCGCGCGCTTCATATAATTCCAATTTCGAAGCGATTACGACTGATATCGCGAAATTACACGAAATTGCAGAAAGCGGTAATGCACATATTTCGGCAATTTCCGACATAGTTATTAACGAAGCTGGGATTCGCTTGCGGCTCACGATGAAAACATACGCTGAGATACATCTCCCATGGTCGATACGGCAAATTTAATGCTCGATGGCCAGGATAAATCTATAATTTTAAAGCGGCAAATATATAAATTATCGCTGGCCCGTCGCGCAACTTTATTTGCAATAACATCCGCGATAAACATATCACGCGTAAATATTGGTCGCGGCTAGTGGTCGTTCGTAGGGATCCCGAGAACACGAGGGTGCCTTCGGTGAATACAAAAACGGAAGAAAAAATAATCGCCGGGTCGAGTCGACGGAAAACGCAGAGATTTCCCGCTCAAGATATTCCTCGCTCGGTTAGCGAATTTTAATACACGTTTGTGTGTGTTTTGTGCTACAGCACTTTCGCTCGAGTGGTTTTGCCAAAACCGGCACGCGGGTTTTCGCGAACCGGCGAACCCGTCTCGATTTGGATCGATTCGAAAGTTTGTCGACAGCGCGCAATCGTATCCCGCAGAAACTTCCCGATCAAAGCGAGGACCGCGCCTCGTCTCTGCCGCTAATTGTCCCGGTCCGTTCTCGTTCCTGCCCCCTGCTCTCTCCTGCCCCTTGCTCATTCCGATTGATCCCTCCATCGGCGTCTTTTGTACCTGGCATAATTGCATCCATTATTGTTAATTCCTCCGCCTGTAAAATCCGCGAACCAAAGCGACAGAGCGAGGGAGATGTTCTCCTCCTTTTCTCTTTCTCTCTTTGTCTCTCTCGCGATTGGAAACAATAAATTCAATCTCCCGTCGGAATAATTGATCGCGTCACTCGCGCACAACGGTCTCTCCCTCCTTCCACCCTCTCTCTCTCTTCCTCTCTTTCTACTCTACCCTATTCTATTCTACTCTACTCGACTCTCTCCCTCCCTCTCTCTCTCTCCCTCTCTCTCTCTCTCTCTCTCTCTCTCTTTCTCTTTCTCTTTCACTAGGTCTCGACTAGGTTTCTCGGACGCGTTGATTAATCCGGCTCGACGTAACTCCAGGCTTATTACACGCACGGATGTTCCTTGTCTGCCGAGCCGTTAATTGAGACGTTTTTGCTGCCGAGTTGAGATAATGTTATTCGCGCGTCTAATAGCATCGTCTTGCCGTCGTGTCGCGACCATAAGCACAACTTCGCACAACTTATGCCCGCAAGTTCCCGCTGATAGCGCTACTTGGTGTTTGCGAGCAAGAAGATACTACACGGATGTGTACACACACGCTGGCCTAATCTATATTATGTAACTTGTCGAGATCGATTCGGACACGTGTATACAAGTTGCTCTTTCCGTCGTCCCAAGTGTTTTCGCGAGAAGAAACAAGAATTTGCCTTCGTGTCTTTAGTCCTTCCCCAGGAGACAGGAGATCACGCAGACCGGAACATTTTTTTCTTCTTTTTTGATCGGATGGCGGAAAATGCACGGACATTCAGTTATCCGGACCTTCTCACGCGCGGACAGTCCTGGACGTGCGGCTGAATAATCGCGACAATCGCGCGTGTGTTTTCTGGGATTAAGGGTGATAATTGAAAAATAAACAAAAAGAAAGAGAGAAAGAGAGAGAGAGAGAGAGAGAGAGAGAGCGAGAGAGAAAGACCAATCTTGAATTTCGTTATCTTGTTATCGCCTGCGAAGCTCGTCCTTTCCTCGAGAGTGCTCGTTAATTTGCAGGGAACTTTGTCGCGATTATATTTCCACGGATTTTCCTTGGACTGCGGAAAACATCAATTCTCATTTCCCCCGGCAATTGTTGTTATTTACGTAGCAAAGGTCAGGCGGGGCGGATAAGGAAGCGGGCATGAGGAATTCAATTGAAAGCTCGACTACTTTGTAGAATAATTTTACGGAGTAATATCGTTAATTGATCGTTATGAAATCGTGAGTAGGAAATTAAATGCGGGGCTCGCATTTGTGATCGTATAATTAACCGCTTTGTATTTCATCGTTCTAATGATATTGATCAAACAAAATTGAATTCCCGAAGGATTCAATTTCCCGTGTGCACATATTGTGTATGTGTGTGTGTGTGTGTGTGTGTGTGTGTGTGTGCGTGTGCACATGGACGTGCAGAACAAATATTTATTGTCCTCAATATAGTAGACCGCGATGTTGATTTGAGGCAATCGTGATTTTTATCGTATTCTCGCAATTTTGCTTTCTTCTCCCCTCTCTCTCTCTCTCTCTCTCTCTCTCTCTCTCTCTCTCTCTCTCTCTCTCTCTCTCTCCCCGTTTGTCTCTCTCCTTCTACTAGACAAATCCTTGTCGCTCGTAGTACTTCCGCTGTATCCTTAATCCATTTTACGCTAGCCCTCGAAGAAATTCCGGGTGAGCTCCACTTGGAGGCGAATTAAATTTTATGTCATTCGTGATATACCCTCTCCCCCCGCCTCTCTTTCTTATCAAGCTAAATTAATAATATCACTTTGGAGCGCGATTAGTATATTATCGAGGAATCCCCCTAATCAGCTTTTCTCGAGTAAGGATTAGAGGAACCTGTATATCCTCTAGCTCCTTCTCTCTCTCTCTCTCTCTCTTTCTCTTTCTCTGTCTCATTCTGATTACGTATCTGCGACAAAGAGGGAGCCGTTCGCAGGGATCCACAGGAAAATCGCGGGCTTAGGATACGCCGTGGAATTTCGCGCGACGTTCGCGATTAAGGTGGGATATCTATGCGAGTGTGCGCGGAGTTAAATCGTTAAATGGACCGCTTAATCCACATGAAACCTCGTAATTGCATTGCCTCGGCGCGCTCGCTCGCACCGGGAGCTCGTCGTTTAACAGACGAGATATTTGATCTCCGAAAAAGCTAGTAATATCAGCTACCTTGCGCCCCGTTCGCCATGCTTTACGCTACTTTAGCCGTCTACGCGAATTCACCTCGATCCACCCGCACACCGCCTGTCCGACTGTCCCAGACGCCTCGGTAAACATCGGTTTCCGCTCGAGCAAACGGCCAAATGATTGCCGACGCAGCGGAAAAAGTCGACAGGAACTCGTCGACAGGAACTCGTCGCGTTCAGTCGGATGATCATTTGCGTTTTGCAGACGCGCTCTTGGGAAACTTTGCAGAATATTAAGCAGAGGCCAGGGAGAAGCGTTATTTCGTTCCATTCCGGCTACATCGGCGAGCAGATGCCGCGGAAGCGCCGACGGTCGCGCTTTCCAGTGGGAAATTAATTGATTGTAAATTGACGAGTTCGAAAATATTTCTCGTAGGCCGGCTCGTTCGATTTCTTCTGCTGCATTCCGTGAAATCGTAAAATTTCACCATTTATTATTGCCGTCATTCGTTTCCCTATGTCTGTTGGCTTTATTTTTGCTCTTCACTGACTACACCGAGGAGAAAAATGAGGGGGGGGGATGAACGAAACTCTGCTTGAACGAACGAAATTCGTTGGAGCAAAAATGTTCGTTCTGCTAGACAAATCGTATCGTCGTCGATAGATCCGATGATTGCAATTTGATCCGCGTTCTGGCACGGCATCTGCTTGAGCGAAGATGACCGAGTCGAGTTTGTCGATGTTTTTTTTCTCTCTCTCTCTCTCTCTCTCTCTCTCTCTCTCTCTCTCTCTCTCTCAAGGGGTGTATTTATTATCTATTTCTTATTCATTTGTTTCCATCTCCGTCCTATGCTGTATTAAACGCATTTTTCCGCACGCAATATTTTCCTCTTGCGAACATATTCTCTCTTTCTCTTTCTCTTATTGTGACACATCATTCGTTGCGTTACGGTTTCACAGACGAATCGACGGAACAAAGTTACTTTTGCCGGTCCGCTAATGAGTGGTAACTCTGGCGTATCATCGCGTTTTATCCCATCCCTCCCGTCGTTTGTTACAGGCAAAAGCAAGCGGAAAAAAGCTTCAAAGGGTCTCCCTGGCCGTGAGTTTGAGAGGGATTAGAATGACGGACCTCGCTACCGAAGAGGATCAGCTTCAGGTGTCGATATACAGGTGAGAGTTTCCGACCGATAATCCGAGTATAGCGGATTAGTAGACCAAACGGGACCAACGGCTCCGATGTTGCTTGTCGTTAATTAATATATCTAATGGCGACAGGGCGTCCAACACGGACGTCTTTCCGTAGGTATATTTGCGTCGTGAATTTCTCTCGTGCGTGCGAATAAATCTTGTCCAACGCTCCCGTGAACCCTTCCGCGTTTTAAAGACGAGTTTTTCACCCTTCTGTCGTCCAGTCGCGAGATCGCTCTTATAATTATTATTGTCGTTAAGAAATCGATCCTTCCGGTGCGGCTCGAATCGTCTGTAAAACTGACATACTATCGAGCCGCAGCGGCGCGGGCGTCTCCTCCCTCCCTCCCTCCCTCAGACGTATGTTCCGCGCAAAAAACACGACGCGCTCGCCCCGATACGGGGAAAATATATCGAGAGTACGAGGCGCGCGAAATGCAATATGATGAGTAATCGTTTTTTCGCGAAACATTCGCCAGCCCGGTGGACTGAAATTTTAATCGCCCCCGAATGAAACTCGCGGCGCGGCCGCCTGCGTCACGGTTTGCTGCATGTTTCGCGCACTGGCTGCGTCCGATTATATATCCCGTGTGTATATATGCTACCGAGAGTGTATTGAAAATCCTAGATAATGACAGTGATGGCGGTGCTGCGGGCGACGCGATGCGATTTCGATGCTCGTTGCGGGAAATTATTGGCGCGGCTATTTCCGACCCGCCACTGGGAAACTGCAGGATGTAATCTCCCCCTTCCCCTCCTCCTCCTCCTCCTCCTCCTCCTCCTCCACAGACACGCACAAATATAGAGACAACAAATGTGCACTCCCTCTCTGTCCCTTGTCCCCTCTTCTCTCTCGTATCGTAAGTTTCATATTCGATTTGCACAGAATGTGCAATATTTTTGATGCCGTTATTGTAACGGACCGTCGCGAAGCGCTTAATTGCTTATTTTCGTCGCTCTTTTCGCGCTCGAAAAGAAAGAAGAAAATTATCGGCACGTGGAAAGCGAGATTTCCATTGGCCGCCGAGCGATGGGGCGCATTCCGAAAGAGTCGCGCCGAGTTTCCGTTCGGCGACCTAACGAGAGAGACGTACTTTCCTCTCTCTTCTTTCTTTCTCTCTCTTTCTCCCGCAATAATGATCTCGCGACGGACTCCGTTTAGCCCGGACGCGAAATTCCGACGAGGGCGGCGGCGGCAGTGGTTTCCATTGTTACGCGCGGCGAACTCGCTCGGGCTTTGTTCCGCCGTGCATAATGCACGCGCAGAAGTGGCGAACGAGAAATTTCACGGACGGTGCAAAAAAGGGCGACGGGGCGAGGGTCGACGTGTCGGTTATAAATTCCCTTAATCGCGCGCGCCGCGTACTTCCGTAGCCGGGCGCCATTAACGGCGAGTTAATTAACCGCCGTGCGAAGACGCGCCGCTGAATAAGATTAAGCCGCGCGCCGGTTTAAGCGTTAAAGAGTATTATTTCATGGCTGCCGGTGTTATCGACTTTTGACCGACGCCGTGGCTAGCGGCGTCGCGATTTACAAAGCTGGAGAAAGGGCGGAGGAAGGGAAAAAATTGAGAAAAAATAGGGGAAAAGAGGAAGTGGAGACTTCTCGGATCGAGAACGAAGCCTTGTACAGTCAGGCGATTGGCAAAAGTCGCAACACTTCTCCTCGATGAATTTGGCAACTTATCTTTTTCGTTTATTTTTATTTATTTAACTTCATTGAAGAAAATCGCTTCTTTGGTATTAAAATAAGCAGTAGTAATTAATTTCGGGAATAGAGAAGGGGAGTCTTATAATGTAGAAGAATCTTACAGCATAAAAGACTGTTCAACAAACAAACCCGATCTCTTTTATCTCTAGTAAGAAAATATTGTTCTCATGAGAAGCAGAGAAAGAGAGAGAGAGAGAGAGAGAGAGAGAGGATGAAGAACAAATCCTCCTATTAGACACGTTACGAGACTCGTGGAGGGAAAATGTTGCGACCTTTAAAATCATCTGACTGTACGAAGTTTTTACGTTACGGCGCTGTTATTGTTGTTAAAAAGATATGTCAAGATCATTGTCTGAAGCAAAGAATAACGGGATTTCAAGGCTTCTTCTTCAGGGAAGTACGAGGGTCTCCTAAATACTGCTTACGTCAGTGCTTCCGCCCTTTTATGAGCACTCGCGGTGCATCCTCGTGCGCCGCGACGCCGCCCTTTGCATATTACCCCGACTCCCCTTAGGAACCGTCTAAGTGCCCTCCGGCAAACTTTCGACTGCTATACACGGTAGCGAATACTGCGCGACATAAACGGAAGAGACTGTCGCCGCGAGCGGTGAGCGCGGATTTGCATAAGTTGCATCGCGCGCTCGCGCAAAAGCCTAAGGATCGTCTTCGAAAGGCCGGTGTTGCAGCGCGTACGCGACTATATGAAACCTCATTTTTTACTGGGAAATTATTTCCCAGTGAAAACTTACCAAGAGGAAACTATTAATTTTCTAATAGAAAAAGAGGCGAAAAGAAATCTATTATTCTCTCTTTGTAGTCTCGTATTATTAATATCAGTAAGATCGTTGAAATATCACCTGAAATATTATCACCTGAAATTTATCTCACGAAGGCACACGCAGAGATTTGAATTTATGGTTAGATCTAAGTTTTCCAGTCGAATCATTCGATAGATGTAACATCGTGTTGCTTCAGTAAAATATCGTAACTCTGCCAATTGCAACATCGAAGGAGATCGAAAGACAACATTGCGACCGAAAACATTCAGTGAATAACGATTTAGTCTCGTCGAAAGAGTAATAACTTTTTCGACAAGAATAAATTGATCATCATTAAAGAAATTGTGATATATCGCAACGCTCAAAATCGTCGCCGGGCTCGCCCGCGGCTTTGTCGGTCGTTTCGCACGGCTGAAAGCCCAAGAGCCTCGAAACAATCGACGTTGCCTCAATAATAAGCTTTCCCGTTTCTCGTTTGTCGCAGGATCTCGTACTGCTCGGCGGACGCGACGCACGACCACGTGTTCGCGTTCATCGCGACAAACCTGAACGAGACGATGGAGTGTCACGCGTTCCTCTGCCCCAAGAGAAAAATGGCACAGACCGTGACGCTGACCGTGGCTCAGGCTTTTAACACGGCTTACCAAGCCTGGCAGCTGTCGCAGTCCGATCCCAGGATCCATCATACGCAGGACAAGAGTCCACCGCTGACGGGTGATAGGATCGGTAAGGACGGTGCTGCTTCTCGCGAATTCTTCCTTGCGAACCCCATCGCGAGTCGCGCGCGTGATCTGTGCTCGCGAATGATAATTCCACCGCTAGTTTACACGATGCTAGTTTAGACGCGAGAGAGCGAGTGTAAGCGAGGAGAGCTCAAATGCTCGCTGCAACTTGGCGGTAAATCGAACTGGCTTCTCTCTCTCTCTCTCTCTCTCTCTCCCTTTTCTTAATTCGGTACGGAGAATCGTCGGGCTCTAATATATCGAGCATTTGGGCGCGAGAGTGAGCGCGAGCACGGCGCAAAGAGAGGCTGACGCGGCTCGGCGGTCGTGAAGTGCAGTGCCTATATACGCTCCGCACTTAACCCACCGAGAGTGCGGATATTGCGGGGTGCTTCCTAGCGAGAGAGCGAGCGAGTGAGCCAGGAAATTGTGCGTTAATATTGGGACGGTACACACACGTCGCGCGCGCACGCGGTCCATTAAAGCTCGCGGGAGCGAGAGGAGTATGCCGCGCGCGAGCGTTTCTTACCGCTAAGGTAGCAGGCGAAGTTTCGCGAGCGAGATGTAGACACGCGGGACGAATCAATCCGCCGCAAATGGTGCGTAACATCCTCCAATCAGGCGCGTCTCGCCTCGTCTTCGATTGCAGATAACAACGAGAAGAAGAACAGCAGCGAGATCAAAACCACCGGCAAGATAAACGAGCAGAATAAGCAGAACGGCCAACGACACAACGACAGCCAGAAGAACCTGCTGATCGATCTGTCGAACGAGCCGAAGCCGGCGGGAAATTCATGGGTAAGCGATGAAACTCGCGCCATCGCGAGAAAGAGCGGCAGAACTCGGTGAGCTGTCAATTGAGTATTTCCGTGACTGCTTCAAATTCGACGGAGAGACTGCTCGTTTTGTCGTCGTTGCTAAGAATTGGCTGTTGCAAAATGCACTCATTGCGAGTTAAAAATGTGCCGGCTCGAGTCGAAAGCGTATATCAGTACGTTAATAGTATATTAAAAATGGTCGAGAAAGTGGTAGCCGTTTCTGAGTGTCTTGCCGCATAAATATTCCGCGAAACGTCACTTACTTAAATAATAATCAAGTTAAGTTGACGATAAATTTAGTTGAATAATAATGAAATTAAATCTACCTCATTAGCTGTCACTATTTTTGAGGTAGGTAAATGATGGGGCAAATTTAACTTCATTATTATTAATAAAGGATAAATAACTCTTCAACGAAGCTATCTCTGAGGTGCAGCCGACTACCACGGCTGCACTTCAGCTCCTTCTGTCAATCCATTTTCCATTTATAGTCCCCCTCTTTCCCTTTTCTTCTCCATTATTGCTTCACCGTTGCTTAAACATTGATTTAGCGAACTCGTTTTTGAAAAAGAGCCAGCTGATGAACTAAATTTAACTTCATCATTATCAATAAGGGACACTTGTAATTTTTTTCAATGAGACTTCTCAGCTGCTCAGCTTAGTTCACTCGTTCGTTCATTCGTTCGGCGCACCGCCGAGGAGAACGTCGAGCCTCTCGTCTCCTCGTTCAGCCGCAAAACGCGTGCTCTTTCCAGGTGTGCTTCGAGGAGGACTCGGACGTGAAGAAGAACCAGAAGAAGAGCACGACCACCACCAGCATCCCCATGACCACGCTGAGGCACACGAGCGCGTCCACGCCGGCTCACCACGTGGTGCCCAGACCGAACACGAGCTTCAAGGTGCAGAACGCCTGGGGCGAGTCCAGGTCGGTCGACCTGATGTGCTCGTAGCAGGGATAGCCGGCGGCCGACAGCTTCAGAGACGTGCCGTTGATCACCGGCCTCTGGAAGCACCTCTCGAACAACGGCCAACCGAACAAGTCCAACCAGGGCGACCGTTAGCAGGCTTTACCACCGTGCGCTACTGTTCTCCTCGTCGCGACTCCAAGTTCGCGAGGAGGACTCTCGTCGACGGTTACACGTTATACCGCCATTAGTTTCCGCATCGAACGCTGCCGACGGTCAGCGCTGGCTCGAAAGGAAGGGGGAGATAGGGGGAGAAAGAGCGAGAGGTGACGACGATACGGTATATATTTTGTGCGATGAGCGACGAGACCGCGTTACCACGTCGCCGAGCAGAACTCTCGCGCTCGTCGCGGCGGAGGATGCGCGACGGCTCGGTGGAGGACCAACTCACCGGCGGCAGGACGGTGTTTAATCGGGGTAGAAACAATTAAGTAAGGGATTTTTGTATAACGCGTATATACCTGTGTGCCAATTACTTTACACATATACATATCGCACAAGCCTACTGTTTAAACGCGAGAGAATGCGAGAATGGTGAGGGACCCTCGCGCGATTTAATACGTTGACTGCCGTGTTGATTGTTTCCGTCGATCGTTTCGATGCTCCAGCCGTGCTTGGATCACCAAAGATGCGGCAGGTAGTTAGTAGACACGACGACGTCGAGTGGGGCGTATCAATGACGGATCATCGATGTCAGAGACGTCACCGATGCGTCATTAATACTTCACTCGACGCCAACCTGCTACTGCTCGGCCAAGTGTAATTCGCGGTGCGTTCGTTACATTCGTTAGCTCGTTCCATTGGTTTTTCCATCGGCTATATATAATATGTATATATATATATATGTACACTTTGTTATATATACGCAGAGTTTGTTACGATTTATGTGTAAATTAGTGAGACGCCACAACGCTGGTTACCGCTGGCCATCGTGGCAGTCGACGTGTTAACAACGGTTTCCGAACGACATCGGCTCTGGGATATTAGGTGCAGCTAGTCGCGCACATGGGAGCGAGGAAACTCGAGAGGCGTTCGCGTCCAAGAGAGGAAGAGAGAGAGAGAGAGAGAGAGAGAGAGAGCGCTGCGCTGCGTGATATAATCGGAGAAAGGAGACGACTCGAGGAACGAGACACGCCAGGTTTCGTAGATCGATTCCATACCGTGGTGCCGGTTAGATAATATAATTCTTTACGTTGATCGTTGGTAGTCTCGAGCCCCTTTCATTGAATAGCTGGACTATTTCTCAGTTGCGGTTAACAGTTGGTTAGAGAGTTTATATTCGGCGAACGACGCGTGTCGCGTTACCGTTTGTACGAGGATCAAAAGCCCGTGTTCCTTAACGGCATCTCATCATCAGCGACGATGAGTTTTGCTCGTCTTGCGAGGAATTCATTTTCTACTCGAAAGAAGAAGGGAGAAATCAGATTCGGGGAGCTTTTTCGCGCCGATATCAGTTTCACTGATAGAGTCGACGTAAAGGAATAGGGAGGAGGGAGAAAGAAGAGGAGAGCAAAGGATCGAGTGATAAAGAGAAAGAGTGGGGGGCAGGAGGGGAAAGAGCGAATTGAAGAAGGAATTACCGTAATGTACGCATATTACATATTAAATATGAATGTGATGATGTATTGTAAGTATAAATATGTGCGCCGTAGGCTGTAGGGCGTAACAATGGCGCCGATAAACGAGGGACGTTAACATAATTTAGCGTTAACTATATCGATGTTTAATTTATCGACCGTTAAGCCGCAAATACACGACACAAGCGCAATTCGGTTTCTAGATCGCGTCCGAGCGTGCGCAATTATCGTTTCGAGCGCGCGTCACGATAACGTCTCTCACCCGGGGGGAGACAGCTCAGGTCCTTGTTTCGTGCAATGCGATTATCGATTGTTCGGTCGTTACCGCGAATAAATGAATAGGTGAATAATTTCATACCCCTTTACCGCGCGGTGGATGGGCACGGTCAACCGAAAACTGTGTTTGCCTGTGTTTGCCCCGAAGGTGATAGCGAAGGTAATAATTACATTATACGTACGGCAACTCACTGTCCATTAGTCGATGTTATATCGTCGAGGAGGAAGGGCGCTTTTTAGACTATCGGCTCGAATTGTGTGTCGATTTTAACATAGTTATCCGGAAGAGAGACGGACACAACACGCGTGTTGTCTCAGAGACGTCTCAGAGACGTCGAGACAGCCCCGAAAGAGACGTTCTACCACTTTCAGACGTCTCTCGGACGTCTGCGAGACATGTGTGTGTTTCTGTGGAAAAGGTGATGACCGAGAGGTTTTTCGTATTGTCGGTGTAACGCGAGCGAAATATGATATCGCACTTATATCGCTACGGGGGTGTCATGCATTTCTGCGCTGAATGTTAGTCCGTAAGCAGCACGAATCAAATATACGTATACACACATATCCGAACATGTGACGTCTCGTGTGACGGTGATTTGTTGATTAACAGAAAAGAAGAACCATGTCCTTGAGATCCTTGGGGCGAATCCAAATACCGATTTATTTTGTCCCGCTTAATTAAATCCTTCCAAGCTTAAATCACGTCACGATGCGACGTTTAAGAGTCAGTCAGTCGATGGAGAATTCTTTTTGATTTCTGAAGGAAGAGCGACGAAAGAGGAGTCGAGGACAGGTAAAGAGAAACAGACAGAAGAGCTGTGCTTTAACAGAAATTTATTGTTCCGATACATCACGAATGTAACCTGTGAAAAGAGGACAGCTTCCCAGGTGTTTCTGGCAAATCGAGAAGAAGCAAGTATTACGTACACGAGGATACAGATTACTTATTTTGCTCGTGTTACACTTTTAAATAGTGCTTCCATTTCTTTTGTTTCACCTTAGCAGCCGATCTGTATGCGAGCGTCGAGGTCGACGCGTACGTACTCTTTCTTGATGGGCTTTTATACACGAGATGAAGATGGAAGAAGTTGAAACGGTAGATCCCGATGGCTTTTAAGAAAAAGAGAGTCGTCCCCTCGAGAAATATGAAACGAGCCGTTGGATGAGACTGGCGGTTTCGACGAGATATTCCGCCGTGAGAGATGAGCGGTATTCCGGAGGTATTTTGTGAATATTCCTCCGGAAATTTTTCGTGTTCCGAAGATGCCCCGACAGTCACGGCGATACGCAGAAAATATGCCAATAACGTCGCAAGAATCGCTCGTGATATTTTGAGAATCCTGATTTCCCGAAAGATTTCGACAGCGCGTTCTCGAGAATTGTCGGAATATCTGCACAGATAGATCGTTTGGCGCATATGCACGCGAGTTTGGATAAATCTGACTTGCCCTTCCCGCGAATTGTAATTTTACACGAGAGAGTTTCACTCCTGCAAAATCCGTAATTGTACGTCCGCGCCGCGGAATATTCGCGGAACATATCGTCTCGCGTTTTATCGGGCTGTTGAAGCGATGTGCGGAAAATCCTCGTGTCCGCTTTCCGAAAATTCCCTGACGCTTCTAATTAGCACTGCGTAAATATTTATATTATATATATATATATATATATGTATGTATATAGTATATGTATGTATAATATATTACACATCGTATTACATCGCCGTGACGCGTTCCAACGCGTCACGGCGTTTTCCTCCCTCCATATAAATACTTAGCAATTATCTTACGCGATACCTAACGCCTAATCATTATCTCGTCTTTGCTGATGATTGGTGTTTGACAGTCGCGCGCGCCTGTGCCGCACGAGAACGCTCATTTCTTAGCGACGTACCGGTGATGTATCGAGTGCGAAAAGAAAGAAAGAAACGCAATCGCACTCTGTCATATACGAAACGATCCCTCGTCTAATTATCATGAGCCTAGCAACGCGACGATAACAACCCGATCGTAAATCTCCACATGACTGACCGCGAAATAATGTCTCTCTTACACGATAAATGAAGCTCGTAAATTCGTACCTGTGTGCGGGATGTAACAGCGATACGTACAAAAATCTCATCGCACGCACACCTCGACGGAAGCTCGAGGTCGTGGCCGGACTCAAACGCGGCATACGAATCAGTGGTTGTTCCTCCTCCGCTTCTGCCTCCTCCATCCCGCGAAGTTCTCGTGCGGCAATCGAGCGCAGCAAATTCACCTGGTGTACACGCGAGTGCAGGATGTTCCGCGTAAAGCTAACGGATTTGCACACCTTCGAACACGGAGAAAAAAAGGAAGGGTGCGCTTTTCTTTTTCTTAATTTTTTCTTTCACATGTGTTCGATCGTACGATATGCCGAGAAAAAAAAAGACACTCGCTGAAATGTCCTGTTATACATGTCAACAACACGACGCGTTACGTTGCTTTACGCGACGCAGCTTGCACGTAGCGTACTCGGGAAACGGACTATAAGTCAAGGAGAGTTTGTAAACGATTGTAATGACGGGACTCGATAAAGCCGCGCTGTCGTATGTGACGCTTTTCCTGGGAAAAGAGGATCATATATAATTATTTAACATCGTGTATAATGGTAATTTATAAATTTTACATAATTATATATGACACCCTCCCCTCCCATTCATATTTATAAATTCATATCCATATTTGTATGCATTTTGTCTCTGTACAATAGACACGTATATAATCATATATAATTATTTATGTCCACGTGGAAAAAAATATTCAAGGAAGAAAAGAAAAAGGGACAGAGTTTCGTTAATTGAATTTACTCGTCCCGTACCGGACTGATGTTACGTGATTTGTCGCTCGCGTTTGTCTTATCGTAAACTAATTTTATCCGTCAAATATAACGTGTCTTAAAATAATTATCGAAATTTTTGATTTCATGACATTTCGCTTTGGAGCTGAAACATCAAATATGGATGAGCGCCTATACAGCGCGGAATGTATTAAATTAAACGTTGACATCACAAGTCTATCACAAACAGAAACATTCACATCAGTTGTATTCGTACAATAGCATTTTTTTTGTTGTGGACATATTTAATTACATATTTATTTATATATGTCCATATAGAGCAGTCACTCTGACCGCATTCGCACATTCGTGCTATTTCGAATGAGGTGACTGATTTGATAATGTTTAAGCGGACTAAAAAAACGTTTTCTTAATCGTACGCGATTATTATCGAATCGAATTTTTCCAGTTGTGTTTAAAGAAAATCCAATCCTTCTCCGTTAAAACCGTCGCGATTGTGACTTATACCATTTTCGCAGAGCACGCTAAATATTTTCTCCTTCATTTATCTTATAAATTATCTTGGCTATTTCCGGTTATTCGATAACGGTAGTAATATGGTACAACGTCATCTTAAGATATACTGAAATATTATCCGAACTGTCTCCCTTCGTACGTTCGCTTGCTCTGTCTTCCACTCCGTTCATCGTACTATCGAAATAAATATAGCTATAGAATGGCTTAACAATGACAGAAAAGAAAGAAACGAAAACAAAACATTAAATAATATTGTCGGTATATGCTCTGAAAAAATCTCTCAACGAGGCTACACCGCGAATTACGAATTCAGCATATCTATCCTGAGCATACTTATCCTCCCCAGACTTGTTCGCAATTTATACAAATTCGGTGGATTTCACCAAAGTTCTTGCGCGTCTACGCTTCCCGAGTCTAATTTCTTGCGTGAAAAAATATTAATATGATATATTTAATTGCGAGTGAATGTATCGTCCACCTGAACGAAGGAAACGGTTTCAAGAAGAAGTCTGAGGAAGACAAGCCGGATTAAATAATCCGAAATAACAACGGAACGTACGAACCGATTATCTCTGGATCTAATAACGACGTCGGAATGTTTAATCACAGGAACGGCGATAAAAGGAACACGCTAAACCTTTCTCTTCCTCTTCTGCATATCCTCCCTTCGCACACCCCTCAACTTCCATGTCCGAGTTTACTCACGTATGTGCTATCTTTATACAACGCGAACATCAGCCAAGTCCCACCTCCGTCGCGAACGACCTCGAGAAGCTTATCAGCGCTCTTCGCACTCATGACACTCACCCTCGCATACGCAAAGCGGGCTCGAGTTGATATCTCGCTCTCTCCAGAGACAGGAAGAAACATATACACAAGTCGACGGACGCTTCGTGCGACTCGTCGGTTATAAAAAGGAGGAGGAAAGGTAACAGTTTCGCGGAAACTAAGGCTCTCGTGTTGATGGCGTCGGGAGCGGGAAAACACGCGCCAAGAATTCTCGCAAAATATCTTGAAATGAATTTTATGGATACATCCTCCTTTCATCTCAACGTATCTTACGAGAGACTTTTTAGCGCTTCCGCCGTCAATCCAGGAGCTTCCAGTCAAGCGATCTCATGAGGAACTGAGAGCTCGTTGTCGCGAGAAAAAACAACGTAGCGCTCCGGTGGAAGCATTTTTGAAGCTTGTCGAAGACGATGCGGATTACGACGCGATAAATCCTGAAGGTCTCGGATAGCCGCCGCCGGACGAGTCCAAGGAGCAGTCCTGCTATGGCGGGGATGAGTATCGATCGACTGTGCTCGTCGCGCGCGATGCGAGAGAGGAACAGGATGCTGCTACGCGAATCGTGCCGCTGCTCGTCGTCGACTCTGTCTCCTTTCCTCTCTTCTCCTCTCCAATCCCATGATCCCTTCGACCGCAAGAAAGGATGCGTTATTCACAGCCCGCTCTCTATTTGCTCTCTCGGAGTCTGTAACGCTTAAGTATGCTCGTCCACGAAAACGTCACGCGTCCTCGCACTACGCCCTACTGACAAGACAAGTGATATGTTAATGCGTTCTAAGTCTTGACCGAGCCTCGCTGCTATTGTCCGTTTTAAACCTCGTCGCTCGCGCGTATCCGGCCGTTTCTTCGCTAACGTTTTCGTCGATCTCGCGTATTATCTTCGGTATCCTCGGTATCATCGCGCCTTGATGTTGTTGTTCTCAGAAAAGGGAGAAAAGGTGAATCTTAATAGTCCAAATTTCGTATGAATACGTTGTAAAGAATGGCAAATACGAATTACCTTTTCGCGCACAGTAACATATGAGAAAAACTTAATAAGCAACTGACACGCTGCCACTGCCACTGTGACCTCCGTGGATCGTTCATCGAAGCTTGAGTAACCAAAGTCTCGGCGAATATTATATTTTCTAATACTATAATAATATATTTGTCTAGTTTTTGGTTCTCTATCGACTGCGACATTGAATTTGTTGAGTGCAATTACGCACTTTACGTGCGAATTGATGCGAGACGCGACGAAATCACAGGCTACCGATCGTCTTCAGCGATAGTTGATAGTACAGATGTCAACGGTAAAGAACGGTGATGAGAATACTTTCTTATTATGCTTGCTTTGGTTTCCGACGTCGAGTCTGCCATTCTCTCTTACGCTTTAGTCTGCCTCCGCGCAGAAGCCGCATATTTAACAGTTTCGCTCTGACACGTGGAATGCGGATTCTATCGTCGTTTATCGTACATACCGAGATACGCGCGAGCAAGTGTACACAGTGTGACGCACGCTTCGTGTTCATGTGCGCGCACGCTCGGTCAAACGCGATTAAGTACCGTCATTATTATTATTATCGTCATTATCGTCATCATCCCGCATTTCACGGCCGCGATCGCGCGCTAATACCGGTCCAGAAATCACAATTCATCGTAACGAAACCCACGGACGTGCTCATCGAATCGATCAGTCACACTCCAGGGTATACTAGAAAAATAAGCTCCGACCAGCCGCCTCGAGAGGAGGTCGTCCGAGTTACACGAAGCACGAGTGTGTACGACACACGACTCCGAAGAGTGATTCGAAGCCCCTGAAGCGCGTTATCTCGCATGATTAGTCTACGGAAAAGATTTCATCGCCGCACGTGTCCGAACAGACGTCATCTTCCTCCTTCGCTTCTCGCCCGCCATCAAGAATTCAGTCCTCAGTCGAACAAGTCGCCGTCTGTCTTACGGATCGCGCGGTAAATCCTCGGCAAATCCGCGAGCTGGAAGAGACTGAAAATCGGAAGAAGATCGGCTGATCCGCTAATCTCGGATGAACGAGTTACGCCATTAACCACTTTGGTATAATATCTCTCTTCCCGGGTCTCTCCGTATGTTCCATTGTACGAACGGAAACGAACCGCGGCTGGGATCGCGGTGGAATTTAAGATGGCGATGGATTATCCCAGCTGACTCATCGTTATTAACCGGTTACCGTTATATGATCTCTCGACTCTTTACAGTCCGGTTGTTCTTTTCCTCTTTCTTTCTCTCATTCTCTTCCCTTCTTATTCGGCGTCCGCTAACGAGGTTCTACTGTTCGCGATGATCGCTTGTTGGCGAACAGGACACATAAAGCCACGAAAGCGGAAGCTCCCCGAAGTCTCTCTTCTGTTATAGTCGATAGAGCGGCGACAGGTTGCGAATGTGATATCGTGGCTCGGCTCTAAGAAAGGACGCTGGAAGCCTCTTCTCGGGTTTCCTACTGCTCCTTACGCTCTCTCATCGCGTCTCCTCCTTGATCTCTCTCTATCTCTCGCACTCTTTTTCGCATAGCACGCACATACACATGCACACGCACGCACGCACGCACGCACGCACGCATTCTCTCTCTCTTTCTCTCCCTTTCTTTTTTCCTTCCTCTCCTTTGGCACGTCAGCTCGTATGCTACTCTCTACTCGCTCTCTACTCTATCGTTGCGATAAAAAAATATGAGGAATAAAAATATATCACGTAACAACGTCCCCTAACCCCATCGTTTCTCATCGCGGTAAGGGACAACGCGCGCGAGACCCTCACGCAGCGGCGAGATGTCAAGAGAACGACTCCTCTCCCTCTCTCCCTCTCTCTCTCTCTCTCTCTCTCTCTCTCTCTCTCTCTCTCTCTCCTCTTTCCGCAGCATCGGCTCTCTTTCCCTCCTTCCTCCCCCCCAAAACTGACACGCACCGAACTTGCATAGACGTTGCTCTTCAACACACACGTCTGCTTGTTTAATCTCCGGGAATCTTTTATTCTCGGCCTTGTCTCTCGACCAGCGACGCAATACGCAAACGATATACTTAAACTAAGCTTCTACTCTATCGGCTTTTTATTGACTTTTTGTCCGTTGCCGATCGAAAAAAAGGAATATCGAGAAAGCAATCGGCTTCCGACGACACGTTTGCAAGAGATTGGCGCGAAATAATTCGGCGGATTTTTTTTCTTTCACATCTCGAACGCGGAGAGACGTCGCGTTGGTATGTGTGTTATGTGTGTGTGTGTGTGTGTTCTCGATGATCCTTAATTGCCGGTCACGTCCGCTCGAAATTTCACGGGATCCCGCGAGGCTCGTCTCTCTCCGCATCTCCGGATCTTATTCTCACATGAGTCCTCTAATCTTCGCGGCAGGTCATTACATTTCGCACAGTACAATTATCCACCAAGTAATTGCGATATCTTCGTGGTATTTGCATGGCGTCAGTTGGGGATCGAAGTGTCGGGGATCGCCGTCACGCCGTCACGTTCGGAAGCTCGTCGCGTCTCCGACGTCATTAAAATTAACAGCAAGATCCACTCCACAGTTCCTCGAAGCGTTCCCGCAGGAAATGCATGGAGCTCGCATTTTCCTTGCGATCAGTTTTGCGCGATTTTCGATGTTCCAGCGTAGGTCTCGTTTCGATTTTGACGAATGGCAAACCCTAGGGAATGCTCCTTGACGAGCGCGAACGATCGCGAGCTCCTCTGCCAAACGTGATTTTGGCGCAGGAGCCTTTAGCCGAGCCAAGGTAGCCATCAGCTGGGTTGCGGCGGCGTCAGCCTCACTAGCAGCCACGTGTACAGTCTCGGCTTCCGTTTGTCGATCAGCTCGTACTGTAGATTGGCCAGTCCGTCGGTGGAGAACCTCTTCCTGCCTGTCTTCAGGAACTCATACCTGCCGTCAAAGATCGGATATTTCTTATTACAATCGACTCTTGATTATATAATTACCTTACGAAGCTATTTTAACGAGATAAAGTGAAAAAACGTGATAAGAAATTGTTGAAATAAGACCAACCAATACAAAGTAACAAGCAGGATTAGGAAATGAGAAATGAGACGAAGAGAGAAACAGGCAGGATTAGAAAGTATCAAAAAGAGAAAGATTAAGACGAAGTAAGGCAAGACTAGAAATTACTGTAAGAAAGAAAACCCCAAAATTGATATTCTGAGTAAGAAATGTCCACGCTGAACTCACCTTTTCGGATTCGCCTTCTCTTTTTTGTGTAAGAGCATCTTATAGCGCGCGACGTTCGCCGGATAACGCGAGATGTGCAGGCCGTGGGCTTTGATACGATTCGCCATATCGTCGTCTTCGCCGCCCCAGCCCCAAAAAACGTTACTGAAGCCGTTCACCAGCTGGAAGTGTTCGCGCGACATCGCGGACACGCCGCCGAAGAGATCAGCGTAGGGTAACCTGAGGAGGATTTGGCAATTTGACATTCCTATCGAGAAGAGATCCGCGACCGTCCGCGGTTCGCTTCTTCGCGAACGAACGATACAACGAAATCGGACTCTGATCGTTTTTACCTGTACTTGAATTTGTCCACCGCGACCGACATGTGCCTGGGCTGCTCGGGACAAGTGTACAGATTTCTATCGTCCTCTGGAAGTAGGTCAACATCGTGAAAGATGAAACAATCGAAGGTCCGCTCCTTCAGTGCCTCCACGTAGCCGACGTTCATGAGCATCGCTCGATTGAAGGGTCCGGAACCTGAGGAACAAACGGCGAATATGTGAATTTTTCTATTACGTGCCGGCGGCGGCTCCACTGCGGGAATGGCGATATCGAGAAGATATTGCTTTTCAGGCAGAACATTTCATTATTGATCGTTTGAGAGAGATATCCACGATAAATAAATATCTCACTGGCGCAGATACAGCGCGCGTAAACATCAACATTCTCTGAAATTCTCGGCGATTAAAAATAGGGACCGCAAACAGCGAGCGAGACCAGCGTGAATTTCGACGAAGGTACGAAGCGCTTTTAAAACAAACTGCATCAGATCGAAGCAGCAGGGACGGGAGCGCTTTCGCGAATTAGTCTTGTAAATTTTTCAAATACCTCGTCGTTAATCAAGTTTCTCGATATAAGACTTCAGCTATCTCTCTCTCTCTCTCTCTCTCTCTCTCTCTCTCTCTCTCTCTCGCGCGCGCGCGCGCGTACTGATTAGTGTCGTGGTTGGCTCTCCGAGAGCCGTTGAACTTGCTACTTCGCAGCAACAACTCTCTCGCGACGCTCTCGCGACGAAAATGATCTCCCTTCTCCCTCTCTTTTTTCTTTTCTCTTTTCCATTCTATTTCTTTCTCTCTCTCTCTCTCTCTCTCTCTCTCTCTCTCTCTCTCTCTCTCTCTCTTTCTCTCTCTCTCTCTCTCTCTCTGTTTCTCTCTTCCTCTCTGTCTTTCCGGGCAAAATTGCTACAACTAACTCATTGAAAATTACGATCCCCGAAAACCGACGACAGGCCTCGGTGAGGTCTTCCGGAGAGAACGAGAGAATGCGACGTAAAGCGTTCGCTCTACAAATTGCTCGGGTTTGACAAGCGGCCGCCACTGCCTCGGGGATTGATGAAAAAGGGGTTGCAGCGAGACTGATCCCGGGGATGTTTGCCAAGTCGCTCTGTGCAATTAAAAGTTTCGCGTCTTATCCTGTCGGGATGAGCCTTCGCGGTTGTTAGCGAGCGTTCTGACAAAAGTGGGTCATACCAGTAGGCAACTTTGAGTGGATTTTCTTCGCATTTCCCTGTAGCTCTTTATCATTCTCATTCTCTAGAGCTACGATTCATAATCAATTATAAAAATGAGGAAGGAAAGAACACTCCAGGATGCTCTGCAGGCTCGTCTCTCGACATAATTAATTAATCCTGTATCTTCATTAGAGATAATACTCTTTGATATATTCGAAATTCTGAATAATTCGATTTCGAGCTTCAAATTTTTGAAAACGTTTGAATATTCATATTTCGCAATCTCGAGTTGGAAGAACCGAAATTTCAAATATAATTTAGCCGTAATTCTTTCTAAATTTTTATAGACACTCCTATGCCGATTAGAAAAAATCACATTGAGAAAATTACATATTTGTTTACTTATTTATTATTGAATAATATTTCGATATAATTCATGCGTTGGCATTTGCCTCGCACAGTTTACACGATTCCACCGAAACAGCAATTGTGATTTGAGGGGAGAAAATATATTTTCAACACAATCGACAAGTCGCAAGACGAATTTGAATCAAGATGGGATTTGAGAGAACAACTTCTAAGCACGAGTGAGCGACACGTTCGCGGGGTATTTTTGCTCCACGTCCGTTTCGCGAAAACAGTCTCAAATCTTACCGCGACTGCAATTTCCCCAGCGACAACGCATAATAATGCGCGGCGAGTGGAAGGATATAACCCGATTTATGTCGCGTAAGCCGCTGGTAGCGGCTATCACGTCAGAGTAAATTAGCTCATCCCGCAACTTCGTCGACACTAATGTTGCGAGATTATAGGACGAGTTAATGTCTTCGTGCGCACGACGGACCTGCCTCCGTCTCGCATCTGCCGCGAATGCGTTTCACGGAATACGTTATACGGAATATTTAATATCAAACTACTCCAAGGGAGTGAGACTGAGAAGCGGAGACGCGCGAGGTAGTCAAGAAACACCCCGGCGTCGCGCGATTTCTCGGGCACTCCTTCCCCGCTGCCGCTGACGAACGTCGCGCGATGGAAGAGCAGGAAGAAAACGAGCGCGGAAAACGCGGCTATAAAAGGATCCCGACGTCACATCGCCGTCGCCGTCGCTGCCGTTGTCGTAGTTCGCTTATCTGAGAATGATTACGAGGCTGCCGGGACCGGCGCTGGCAGCTCGGGGTGGTATCCTCAAAGGACGAAGACGAGAGGCAAAGGGTAACGCTCTCAAAGCTGTCGCCTCGCGCATCCCGCCCCCCCCCCCGTCGATTATTATTGGCTGAATAGACTTTGCGCTCGATCGAACCTCTCTTACCCGCCACCCGGTGGTCGGCCGACATCGACGAGCGTATACGCAGCGCGCCGCGCGCCTCTCCAAAGAAAGTCCCCGGGAGAGGCTAAGGACCTCTCTTTCTTTTTTACTATGCTCATCTCTGTATCTCCCTTCGCGAGAGAGTTCGTCAAACCCCGCGCGCGCACCAGCAAAATATAAAACCCTCTTGTTTTTCCCTCCCGGCCGGTGCTCTTTCCTTCCCTCAGCCTCCCCTCGCCTTCCTCGCTCGTCGCTACCGGTCGGTCTTAGGCGAAAAGTGTCTCGGTGGAAGTTTATTTCAGGTATTTGAAATATTTCGTTGTTGCACGTGCGGAGGAAGAACAGCGAGGAGGAAAAAGAGACGCGATAAAGAAGAGAGAGGGTGATAGCGACGAGGGAACGGCGGCGGCCGAGTACAGGTGAGGGGGAGTGCTACATAGTGGGTGGTATACGGTAAACAATTTCGCGAGATGGAGGAATGGAGGGATGACGGAAAGCGGGGGAAGTGCGCAAGCGTGAGGGCGGATTGACCTAAAAAAAAATTGTAAATGTCAGGCGATCTCTAATGGCGTCTCTCATTGCGGAAAGCAGGGCTCGCCCTTCCCCTTTATCCTCTCTATCCCCTCAGTCTTTCTTTCTTTCTCCGTTTGTCCGGTAGTAACATGCCACATATTAGCGCACTCGCTTTGTGAATTTTGAATTTTTTTAATGTTTGAATATGAGGAATGTGTGAGGAACAAATGAAACGGTATAACACGGATAAAAATACTCAATTCATTTTTAAATATACCTTCATTCTTGTTTTTTTTAACACATTGTTTTTTAGCACAATATATTTTAATATACGACATATAAAATCCGCTTTACAACGTAACATAGAGAAATTGCCGTAGAATTTAAAAAAATTCTTCGGGTTTTATAAAAAATGTTGGATGACACCGTTACAACATTTCTGAAGCGCGAAATATCAACCGACTAAGAAGCATAATAATTATTTTGCAACTATTAATTATTTTATAAATATTACTTTATAAATTTTATAAATATTTTTCGTGGATTTTCGGAGGATCAGTCTGCTTGTGTTTCCTGGAGGTTTTGTATCAGTATAGTATTAGAACAATTTTCCAAGAAAACATGGATATAACCGAGACTTGGGCGATGGAAATAAAAATAGAACTATATACATCAAACGCGATTGAAAGCAAAAAAGCGTGACCATAGACCGGCCGCTAATGGATAAATAATAACGAAACGGTATACACGCTATGTTCGATCAACACTATTCTCACAACTCGTTATCTAGTCGCCGTCTGCTTTTCAGATAATGGACTGATTCCGTGTCCGCAAAATGACTTATCTCCCAAGCCGGAAAAATTATCGACGATTCGACGAAGCTCTCTGCGAGTAGTCGAGAAAAATACGCGAAGTCGTATTTTTCTCCTTCAACGAGACTACGTGCTGCTCCTCGCATCTCCTCTTCGGCGGAAAGAAAAAGCGATCGCAGTGTCGTGTGCATTCCTCTCTTTATCGGCCGGATGACAACATTTTCCAGGAAAACAACGTTACTATCGTCTCCGTTCCCACCGTCGCGTCGTGTCGCCGACGCCCGGCACTTGACAATTATCGCGACGAAGGGTAGGATTTCCTTGGAGTATCGATGAGCGTGAAATCCCCGTCGCCGGGGATAATTGTACAGTCACGGTAATAAGAGTGGCGGCGGCCGTCGTCGCCGCGTGCGCGATTGCAGCACCGGTGCTTCCGACAGCTCTACACAGCCGAGCGATATTATTAATGGGCGGATTCCCTCTGTATCGCGGGAGAACCGCCCGGAGCTGCGGCAGTCGCACGACAGGTGCAACTAATTATGCTTGTCCGCGCGAGGTGTGCGCCTTCCTCGTCCAGCGGAAACTGGCGGACGTTTATAAAGCGCGAGTCCGCCGTCACGCGTTTCGGATCTCTTCGTCTCGCGAAACTCCACTGTTTGCAATAATGGACGAGAGAGAGAGAGAGAGAGAGAGAGAGGAGATGGAGGAGAGAGATACGATTCTCACAGAGTGAACGCTATTTTGGCTACGTGTCATTTCTTAAGCCTGTCTGTGTAGAGATCTCTCGTATTCATTCAAAATCTATTTATCCGAGTCCCGTCTCGTCTATCCCGATCTGCCTCCGTTCGGTGATCACCTCCGCTAACTCGCCCCGGCGCTCGCTCCATTTTCGCGAGATTAAATCGCCGATAAGGGACACATCAGTGTCCCTTATCTTGCGCGATCGATGCGTCAATCCGATCGATACGGGGTGCCTGAGCAACAGATGTCTGAGGAGCGTTATCTGCGCGTGTTACACGTGCGCCTGTTGGATCGTTTTTTCGATCGACGATATCTCGCGACGGCGACCATCGATTAAATGAGAAAGCGCTGTCGAGGGAAGGGAAATACATGGTATTGAGAAAACACACAAAGATTAACGCTTCCGCGAAAGAGTCCCCTGCCCTCGTGGCTCGTCGCCGCCCTCAGCGCGACATCGACGTCATCATCCGCAGCGATACGCTCGCGCGTCGTATCGAGAGATTGATTTCGCGCGGCGGAGGAAAGCGCGGCATGAATCTAATTTCCCGAGTCCGCAGTCGCGCGGTCCGATTTGCGCCCGGGACGAAGTCGCGACTTTGTCGGATCCTCTTCTGGCCGCCGTAGTCTCTCAGCGAGTCCTCCGGTAAATATTCAGCACGGCACTAATTATGCAAAACCGAAGTATTCGGTGGCTGACTCTGCTTTAATCCCGACCGTGAGGAGGAGGAAGCGCTCCCCCCGCTGGAGAGGGAGAAGGACGATGACGAAGGAGGAGCAGGAGCGCGAGGAGGAGAGACCGAGAGAGCTCGGGATTTGAATTTCAAAACTGTGGCGAAGCGCGAGCGTGTCCGAGTCATTTGGGACAATTAAAATCGCGTTAATTCGCGAGTCCGTCGTCGCGTCGTCGATACACCCCCGAGATTCGCGGGGGTAGTTTCCGCGAGCTGCGACGCGCTGCGCGTCTGTCTACACGTGTCTCTCTCATTACAAGGATAAGAATAACAACGAGAGAACAATCCTTAGAATATAAACATTGTTCTTCAGAATAAATAAGTTGACAGGAAGACCCTACAGTGTATATATGACAAAGCTAATAAAAGGTAAATTATATCGTAGACGCGCACAGGCAGAGAACAAAGAGAGAGAGAGAGAGAGAGAGAGAGAGAGAGAGAGAGGATATATTCAACAGCTGAGAATCACGGCCAGATACGCAGGAACGCCTATGTAACAATGTGTCGAACACTCGCCAAAGTTCGCTGATCACCTTCTTTTTGCAGATAACAACGCAACGGTACCAGCTACGTTTCGCATACCGTTACCGACCGATTATTTTGCCTCCTTTTCTGTGCCGGCTTTTTTGCCTTTCACCTTTCAGATAATCGTCCGTGTCTGTGTGAAATGATTCATCTCTTTAGCCGACGAAATCGCCGGCGATCCGGCGAGCCTTCGACACGTTCACCGCCGCCACGCTCCGCTCGTTCCAGCGCGCGCGGCTCAAGTTTCGAGTCACCGAAGATACGGCGAATAAATGCAATTCGCGGCTGCCCGTACACGTGTATTTAATTTGTCACGCGCAATTGGTTACGTTTATACGAGAGAATTAACGAGAGAGAGAGAGAGAGAGACACGGCTATGTTACCAGCACACTCCGGGATCCCTGCGGCAATCATCGTGCTGCGATAAATTCGCGAAATCTCTCGCGATCGAAGCAACACTCTCCCTCCTCCTCCTCCTCCTCCTCCCGCTCGTTAGCCCGCGACAAACTTTGGAAACTTCCCCAATATCGTTCTACAATGTAAATATCTATTTTCCACGTTGCTCTCGCGAGACAGCTGCATCTGCATAGTTCCCTCGCTTGATCGATGTACCTCATTAACCTCGGGGTGCCGGTGACTTCGCGCATACGTGGACCCCTGCCGATAACGGTACCCTCGCCGCATGCCGGATGCGAAAGAGCTGCGTATACGCGATAATCATGAGATCCATCGCTCGGTTCGTTTTCTGAGGCGATTACACGGTTGCGCCTTCAACGCCGGGTGGAAACAGCCGCGGACGAACGGTACAGCGGCGGTATAACCTATATTTGCGCGAGAAATCGCCTCGGTCTTGCCAGCTCGTTCGTTCTCCCTTCGAGTTTCGCGACTTCTCTCCTTGGGACCGTCGCGGCTCGCGAAAATCTCGGGACGCGAATCGTTGGGCCGACCGCGCGAAGTGCCGAGGATACATTCATGTTCGACAATTCGTCGAGATCCTGCAGCGTTTCTAGCGAGAGATCGTGCGCGTTTCATCGAGCGCTGAGCGTGTAAACCGTAGACTCGTGATTGTCCGGTCGGTGGACCGCGTTGCAGGAAGGTGGTAGCCGGTCCTCCTTCGGACTCGGAATTAGATAGCGCTTAAGCCTGACTTACGTGAGGTCTTCGAGGTTGCGCGCGGGGGCTTGACAGTGAATAACAGTTCGGCGCATTTTCTAAGGATCGGGCGCCAGCGCGCGCGAGCGCCGAGAATAAATCGTTGCTGTTTCGTCGTAATTAATCGCATCGGGCCTGGTGAAATATTACCTTTGTTAAATTATCGCAGGAATTCATTGCTCGGCGATTTGTCGTAAATTCACGCCATTAGAGGTGTAATGGCGAACCGATTGAAATAACTCTACCTAGTGGAGAGAGAAAAAGCGAGGGGGTGTGAGGGAATGAGGAGAGAGAGAGAGAGAGAGAGAGAGAGAGAGAGAGAGAGAGAGAGAGAGAGAGAGAGAGAGAGAGAGAGAGAGAGAGAGAGAGAGAGAGAGAGAGAGCGATTTCCCTTCTGCCTTGGGCGCTCGCGGAGAAGAATCCCGCAGAGGAAGCAATAAGGACGACGTCGAATTTCCCCCGTGACGTCACCGCGAGAATCGATTACCCGACGATTTCTGATCCGGGGGATTAACGCGATTAAGAGCGGTGCAGCCGGATTGCAGCGACTCCTCTCCGCTCTTCGTCTGACTCGACTAGGAATAGTAATAACAACGTTACACGAGATTCATTAGATTAGCATGAAAATTAATTGCTCGGCGATTTGTCGTTAATTAATAGAACGTAATATCAATTCGATTGAAATATTGAAATTTGCGCAACGAAGAGTCCCATCTCTCGAGCTCGCCTCGAAAACGAGTCGGAACGGGATAATCACGTTATTGTACCTTTCAGGAGATTAACGTGAAAGTCGATTAACGTTAACGAAAACTAACGGCAATCAAATATCGCTGCATCAAAGTGAATTACTCCTCGCTCGGCCCGAAAGAATCGCGAGAGATCGTGACGGATGTCGATGAAAAGAAATTTTTATCGTAACGAGTGACTGTATATCTTGCTAAAATGGCGGCAAACAGGATCAGTAATTGATAAAAAGTAACATCGACCCGAAAAGATTATAATTGGTTCTGACTTGTTTTTCAAATAAATACCCTCATAAATGTCGGCGCGATAATCCCATATTTCCGTTCGGTGCTTTTCAGGCAAAAGCTCTTTTTTAGTGCGTTAACAAAAAAGTTGGGCAATGCTATCCCTCTCCCCCCCCTCTCTCTCTCTTTCTCTCTTTGTGTGCTTTCCTTTTTGTATTCGTTTGCATACTGAGCGGAGAAACGCGAACAAAATCGGGTTTAGAATTCCATCGGGAGAGTATGGCGTTCAAAACTTTTCAGTGGAAACCATATTAAATTGCGCCGACATTTTCGAGGGACGTTTCGAACATGTGAACCGGATGCGCCGGAGGTAGTACCGTACGTCGGAACGATCGCAAATCACAGCAAAGTAGCAAACAAAGTGACCAAACGTGAAATCGATACGAATGGCGACACACGACATTACATGTGAATAATCAAGGAGTCTCACGACTCCCGTATTTTAACTTTAAAACGACAAACACTAATATTGATTACATCGCGATATTACAGTTGAAAGTAACACCGATTATGCGATTTCATATGCGTTGCAGCATACTGCAGTATTCTGCAGTATGCTGCAAACTCTCACTGAGATATTTTATAAACTACGAAAGAGAGAGAGAGAGAGAGAGAGAGAGAGAGAGAGAGAGAGAGAGAGAGAGAGAGAGAGAGAGAGAGAGAGAGAGAGAGAGAGAGGTGGGAGGATGGGAGTGCGACGTCTACGTACATCAAAATTAAGTTCAACGATTTAATCAAAAGTTGCTTTAAACAACCTTGTCGTCTGCTACATAAATCCAACGCACATCATACGCCGGAAGTATGCAGAAACTGCGCGGAGTAACAAGAGAATTAATCATAGTCATTTTCTGACGTCTCGCATACGTTAAGTAAACAAACTTACTCGAGCGTTCCGCGATTTTAATGAAGATAAATTGCGATCTCGCCCGGGAGAGTCTCCCAATAGCTAAGATAAATAGTATTCTTGGAACCGAATAGAATGATAGATTTTATATCTCGCAGCCGGGAAAGGAGAAAAACTCCTTGTAATCTCCCCTGCCATGGGAAAATCCGCGCGAGATCTTCCACCGCGAGGTGGAAGACGCAACAATAGTTTTATCGCTTAATGAATCGTTTATCACGAGCGAACGGACGAACGAACGAACGAACGAACGAATGCAAGATAAATGGTGGAGTCCAAAGTCTTATTAAAAAATAACCACCGTCGCTTGCGTCGCGATGCGGTGTTCCGCATTGGCGGAAGTATTTTGTGTCGCGCTCAAGAGTGCATGTTGCCTCGGTCGGTCGATTATTCGAGCAAGGAGAACGCCGAAGAGAAATGAATGACTGAGAGAGAGAGAGAGAAATAGGAGGGAAGAGGACAGGGACAGTGAGGAAAGAAGCGCGATAGTACACAAATTTAATTAAGAATTAAGTCAGAGAGCTTACGGGGCCATCGAGGTTGAGGACGGTGGGGGAGTTTTAAAGTAGGTTCTCTCAAGACACCCTGACTCACGCTCTTCGGCATTTTCCTCCCAGAAGAGGAACGGAGGCAAGAAGGGCGTAGGAAAAGAGCAAGGGGGAGAGGAAAAGACGGAGCACGCGGAGGAAAATACGCAAGCAAGAGAAACGTTCGCTAGACGGCAATAAATCGTGGCAAAGTATCGGTGTACACGCACCGACGGCAGCAACGGTGCCAGCGAGAAGAATCTCGTGACCATATGTGCGGGGGGTAAGTAGATAGATAGATAGATAGATAGATAGATAGATAGATAGATAGATAGATAGATAGATAGATAGATAGATAGATAGATAGATAGATAGATAGATAGATAGATAGATATATAGATAGATAGATAGATAGGTAAATAGGTAGGTAGGTAGGTAGATAGATAGGTAGGTAGGTAGGTAGGTAGGTAGGTAGGTAGGTAGGTAGGTAGGTAGGTAGGTAGGTAGTTGGGTAGGTAGGTAGGTAGGTAGGTAGGTAGGTAGGTAGGTAGGTAGATAGGTAGGTAGGTAGATAGGTAGTTGGGTAGGTAGGTAGGTAGGTAGGTAGATAGGTAGGTAGGTAGGTAGGTAGGTAGGTAGGTAGGTAGGTAGGTAGGTAGGTAGGTAGGTAGGTAGGTAGGTAGATAGCTAGGTAGGTAGGTAGGTAGGTAGGTAAGTAGATAGGCATGGACGTTTACATTCGCCTTATGCAAACAAACTATGAGCCATGGCAGATGTAATCGAGACGCCGCAATGTATGTGTATCCTAAGATATTCAGAAATAACACATTATGAGACTTTGCTTTGTGCCTCGGAAAAGATACATAAATATAAGCAAATAAATAAATAAATTGCTCTGTTTTATATAAATTTATACGTGTTTGTAATATGTGTTTTATATATATATATGTGTGTATGTGTGTGTACATTTATGCATGTCGCAGTATCTCTCGGAGTTCCCATAACTTTTTATCCTCGCGAGTATCCTGCGAATCCGCGAGCCGAACGAGAACGAAATGTCGCATTTTCCCGTGTAAAGGAGGCGAGACAGATAAAAAGAGAGCCGCGGGCGAGCGGCCAAATCGACGTAATGTCGACGTAGTCGTCGTACTCACCTTCCTGCTCGATCACGAAGATCTGATAGTCGATCTGCTGGCGCAGCAGAATGGGGTGCAGGTTGTAGAGGAGGATCTGCAGATGCTGCAGACGGTCGCGAAACGGAATGATTATAGCGACGCGATGCCGGGCGACGCAGTCCGCCGGCCGACCCATGCCGCCTGGTTTCACCTCCGCGAACGACTTCTCCATCTCGGACAACGGCGGCGGTGGTAATTTACTGACCACCACCGGTCCAACTGAAACAGCATGTACCACAAAGGTGTGAAGGGAAGAAGGCGAAAGAGAACAGCAGATACATCGTCGCGTTGTTTTTCGCGACTCTCCAAGGACACTCACCCAGGTTCGGCGGGATGAGAGGACACCGTGGCATCGTCGTGGCGTTGTTGCTCGCGTTGTTGCTCGCCACCGAGAGCTCTCTCGCGGTTCCGCCGTTGGCCAGGTTGCGAGTAGGCGCGGGCTCGCCACGGGACGAGTTGGAGATGCCTTTGACCGGTATCGAGGATATCGTCGTCGTGGAGGACGCATTGCCAGCGCCGGACAAACTCGGCACGGTCGCTGGCCCGTAAATGATCAGACCGCGCGGGTGGCTTCGGTACGAGTGGTCCGCGTATCTGCGAGAGGCACAAAAGGGGAAAAATTAAAGTACATTATTAAATATACGAACTGTCGGGAGTATTACTCGAAATTTCTCGAAATTTCTCCCAGCGAAATACGACCGGAAAGGCAGAGAGACGGCCGCGAATCGTCGGCGGTCGAATAATTTTTCACCAATATCGATGGTATTCTGGACATCGCCCAGTGAATATTTTCATTCGAAGCTGAAGAGTGAATTCCCCGATGCACCGCGTTCAGCCGGAACAAATTCACTCCAATGTCAAGTTCTGTCAAACTCTAACGTCGAAATATCAACCGCTCTAATGAAACGTCAAATTCACTCTCCAATCAATCGAAATACTTCACTTGTACTGATTAAGAATGCAGTCTAAGTTTCAGTTAAACCCTTCACTTTCCTCCGAGGGAGCGGCGGTATTTTTCACTGTCGTCGTTCGACAGTGAATCCCCAGTCGTTTTCCGTGAGCTTCCACTCCGGGAAATCTAAAGAAGGAGCGACACAGCGATAAAAGTCCAAGGGAAGAGTCTACTAATCCAATGAATCCGAAAGAGAGATCTTAATAGTGCGCTCGCGAGCGAGCGCACGAGCGACGAGGTAAAACGGACGCGAGCTCGCAGCCGAACGTTTCGTTCGTTTTCGCACAATGTCGCATAACCTGATATTAATGGCATATTAACGCTATTGGTAACGTATTAACGCTAAGCGGCGGCCGCCGGCTCGCAGCTAACGCCAAGTTCACCGGCACCCTGGATGGCGTATATATCCGAGAATCAATTATCCGTCGACTGCGTGTCGTGGGAGCTATCACGAGGCTGGCCGAGCTACGACGTCCTCGTAGAATCGAGAGAGCGATTAGCGGCTCGATCGACCGTCTAATCGCGGCGACGATTCACACCTCCAAGTCGCCGACTAACGCCGCGATCGGCCGTGCGAATGGTACCGATCGCGAATCACTTTCCTCCGAGGGAAACATATTCTTTCACTCGTCGTCGCGCTCCTCTTCGCGAATAGATGAGACGATCCTTGTTTCTTCTCAGAACCTCAACCGCCCCTCGATCTTTCTCCTCCTCGCGGACCTAGTCTCCAGATCGAAAAGAGCGGACATGAACGTGATGCATTCGCGACAGCAGCCGATAGTAGCTTCCGCTTTTGCGTTCTAATTCACTTAAGGTTTACGACGCGTCCGAAGGCCACGGCAAGAAATTACGATGGCGGCTTGATCCCCGCAGGACAACCTCTCGTTTACCTTCCAACGTGCTCGTGTGCTTCGTTTCTATCTATCTCCCTCCCTCACCCACTCTCTCTCTCTCTCTCTCTCTCTCTCTCTCTCTCTCTCTCTCTCTCTCTCTCTCCCTTCGTTTTGCGAGAGCGTCAGCGAATTTCGCCGGGTTTACGAGCCGACCCGGTTGCAGCTGCAATTTCCGGCTCCGCCACGTCGGCCACTAACCGCTGCGAGTGTAATCCGCGATCTAATGTTCTTCTCTCTCTCTCTCTCTCTCTCTCTCTCTCTCTCTCTCTCTCTCTCTCTCTCTCTCTCTCTCTCTCTCTCTTCCTCACTCTCTTTTCCTCCTCTGATGCATGCAGCGAGTTGTTCTATGCGAAATTACGAAGCAGCACACAATGAGCTTTTTAGTGGCCTTGGCGAAGGGCGCGGTCTATGGTTGGAGGCACGACCAGGTAAACGAAGGATCGGCTGTGTAAGACATTATTCGTCTGGGCGACGGCAGACGGAAGTCCGTCCATTCTCAGTTCAAAGATTTTTCAATGCTTTTGTATTAGGGTATTCACACAGTATCTACTTCCCCCTCTCCCCCTTTCTCTCTTTCTTCTTTTCCTTCTCTCAACTATTTCCTATCTTTTCTTATTTTCTTTTTCTCATTTTAATTTACATTTACATTTAGTGCATTGTACGCGCTAAAAAATAATACCCACAAATAAATAAATAAATAAATAAATAAATGAACAAAAATCTCCGTCGCATCTCTCAATCGTGTCTATTAAAAAAAGAACGAAGGATTGACAGACTTCTGTCCGTCGTCGTCTCTGCACGAATGGTGAGAATCCAGCTTGGACTGAGCGAATCGGAGAGGCTCAGGCGGAAACACGAAGACAGCGCGGTTCTGGACGAGCGCGACACGCCGCGTGAAGAGCATTCCTTTGTGTATGTGCGGCCTTAAGAATGTTGTTCCGATCAGCCGGAATTAGGCGGAATTCCCGCCACGTCCGGAGCGCGGCATAAATCTGACGTGACTCATCCGGGCCGGCCGGTACCTGCACGGAAATGCTCCGCCGATCGGCTATGCCGATGCGGCGGTAGCAGCTGCATTCGGAATCCGGCGGGGGAAATCTTTCGCTCGCTATCGCGCCGCCGAGATATCTGCGGCGGTGCGATGGCGAGCACGCGGAAAGCCGGCGTGGAAAGCTCGGCAAAGCTTCGGCTTCGTAGCGATATTTCGACACGTACGTGACGGGACTTTTTAAGAGCGGCGCACCACGCGAGCGAGCAAGTTACTCGGTGACAAAAACGCGAGAAACAACAGAAGAGAAAGAGAAGGACAGAGAGAAGAGCTTGCGCGTGATCCGAGAGAACACGCGGAATATGCCGCGGAAGAGTCGTTTACGCGCGATTTGCGTGAACGTGAAGCTACGAGAGGCTTCTAGCCGAGCACTATGAAGGACTTTTAATCCTACGTCGTCCGAACCATACATCCTCGACGTTTCCCCGTTAACGGATTCCAGTAAGAGTCCAGTTGCCTCGTAGTTATCACGATAATATTCCAACATCTGTTTAGAGGAACGATGCAATACGATAATTTGCATTAAATGAGATATTAATGTATAGGAAATTAGTTTGTTCAACCGGCCGCAGTGATTCGCGATGACGAGGTAGATTCGACGCAGCACCCCGCAAAAGACTACTCCTTTTCTACCCTTTCTTGATCCCTTTCTTGAACCCACGAGTAATCAAATATCAAATATTTAGCGTAGCGGATTAAGGAGATTTCGACAGATGGCGATTTTCCCGTCGAACTTGCGCCGTGCGGCGGGAAGGAAAGGGATAAGTCGTCGATCGTCTGTCGAGGAATCTCCACGGTTGACGAGAGAACCGATAACGCCGGCACTGCACTGTCTCCGGTAAAATCCATCTCATGTCGGTTCCAAGTTTGCCGAGCCGTCTCTATCGGCTTGGGTAATTTCGTTTCTGTCTAATTCTCGGGACGATAGCGGGAACGTGGTGCCGTTCTCGTCACGCGGGTCCTCGGATTGCGCTGGGGAAGTCTTGACGATGATGCATCCTTAATGTCACAGGATGCCTCCGTGAGTCTTCCGTTTATCTTCGGAAAAAGTGACGAGGGTGGGAAAAGGAGGAAAAGGGAGAGAAAGAAAAGTAGGAAGAACGGCAGCAAGGAAGGAAGGAAGGAAGGAAGGAAGGAAGGAAGGAAGGAAGGGAGGAAGGAAGAACTTGAAGATCCTAGGAGACGCCTCGAGGGTGTCAGAAAGCGAGGGAGCCGCTCATCGATCGGCCACGTCGCGAACGGAAAGGTCCGTTAAAAGTTTGACAGGACCTTATACTGGAACTCGCCGTAAAGCGGATTTTCAGATGGGGCTATAGGAAGGACGACGTCGACAGCGGTGGCGGAACAAAACGATGCTTACGGACGCCTCGGGCGAACTTTAAGTACGGGAGTTACGTTACTTTTACCTAAAAGTACGACGTTAAGGTCCGCTTTAGGCCTTCTCCGCCTTGTGGGCACGTTTCACGGCGGACACGCGCACGTAGCCGTCGATACATACACGTAACGCAGCCAGAGAAACGCATGTTCCACTGCTAATTCACATTACTCGAGCACTCAGACTCGATGAAATATCGTGACACGCATCTGCGTCACCTAAAAGCGGTTCTCAAACTGACCGAGCGCATTGAAACATCATCCTACGAGACACGGGATTTCCAACATTTTCCGATCGGCTGACCAAAAACGGCCGCCTCGCAGCAAACTGAACAAGCGGTTTGGAGGCGGAAAGTTACTTTTCCGGTTTCCGTCTCCGCGGAAAATGCGCACCCAGTACGCTAGGAAAAAAAATTTAGTATCTCTAACAAAACTGTTTAGTTGAAGCATTTTTTTAATAGCAACCAAATATCTCGTTTTATATAACAAAATATATTTAGTTGTCTCAAGTAAACTATGTTCTCTGAACCAAACGATTTCGTTCTTAGACTTCATATGTAAAAATTAAGCATTTTAATAATTTCATCCATAAAAATTACATGATAACGAAATGTTATTTTACATGAACTAAAGTAATACCCAATGGATACTACTTTGTCTTTCTGTGCGCTGAAATTTAGATTTTATATATTAAGAAAAAACTATAGCATTTTTGACAAAATTCATTCAGTTAAAGCTTTTTCGTTGCTGTAACAAAAGTATTACGTTATACGAAGAAACCGTAATCAAACAAGATATCTGCAGGAACTAAACAGTTTTGTTGGGCATATTTTAATCAAATTATTTTGTTGTTACAACAAAATTTTGGTTCACGCAACAACAATACATTGTCCCATAGTGTATGCTGCCCGTGTAAATCAAAGCGCAGCTTCGCCGAAGCTCGAGAACCTGCGATGTGATGCCGCGCGCGCCGTTACCATTAACGCGATCCCCGATAAGACAAATTGCATCGGACAATGGCACCGCTGCGTAATGGTACATCTCATTAATGCACGGCACGCCGAAGTAACGTCCACCAGTGGCTTCATTCGCACGGACGCAGATGGCCGGTCGCAACGGCGCACAAACGCGCGCCGATCGAAGCTTGACACGATCTTCCTCCGCGGCTGCATTCGTGTCGTGCGAATTTATGTCCGCATCTCGGCGATACGCGCAAATCGCCGCGGCGCAACCGACGAGAACGCCTATTATCACTTGTTACGTGTTTCGCGACGGTCGCGTAATGCGCGTAAACCGCATCGCGTCGTCGTGTGTAACGACGCAGCGCGAACGAAGCGTGCGAGCGGCCGTCAGTCGTCGAGGAACAAAGGGGTGGGGGGGGGGGCGCGCGCGCGCGCGAAGAGGTGACAAATTATTATCGCGGCGAGGCGACGACGAAATTTTAAATTAATAGTCACCATCCTCGCATTGTGCGCGCGCGTAAGTTGCAATCATAATGTCGCGAGCGAGCGCGAGCGCGCATCGTCGAAGTATCGTCGCAAATTCAATGCAATTTTCAGCGATGATATACGGCGGCCGACGGTTCGAGCCGTCGGAGCCGCCATTGCGAGATTGCGTAAAAATGGATATTTAACTTGTCGAGTTCACGCCGGCCGATTCGAAACTCGAAACCGCGAATGATAATGGACGATAAATTGGTTTCTTATCGGGACGCGTTAACTGGCGGAGCCGGGACAGCGCGCGCGACCTGTGTGACGGAATCTTGATTGATCTACGGTTTCCTTGCCGCGCCAAGTTTATCAAGGTGCGCGCGCGCGCGCGTGCGAGCGGCCAAGTTCTTCGACGGAACAAGATCGGGGGAAGGAATTTTATAATTCCGCGAGGTAGAGTCTTTTTTCACATTGTCGCGCCGGGAGCAGATCGATACTGCCGTGTTTACCGACGGGATTCACCGTGCGCGATGCAGCTTGTAGAGAGGCCAGTGGACGGTCGTCTTGAGTGGAACTTGTCGTCAGCGGCAAATTTATCGCGCCTCCATCCGAGGGGTTGGAATGAAGGAAGAGCGGCGGAAGGCCGCGAAAGGAAATTCATCGCGCAAACGGCGCCCCGCCTCTCTCCGTGATCCGCGTTTTTTATATTTCATTATTATTCTCTTCACTCTCGTATTTACTCTTTTCTTTTTCAATTTTACGCAATTACTTTCCCCGTGGCTGCTTTTTCCGTAGAGCACCGAAAGTGCATGGGTGAAAAATTCAGATGAAAGCATTAGGCGAGACGCGTTCTTCTTTTTTTCTCTCTCCACCGCCCCTCTTTCTCTTTCTACTCGTGTGTGTGTGTGTGTGTGTGTGGTGCACGTTGTACCACATCGTCGACAGCATATAGAGCAAGGCGAGCGGCGAACCCTCTCTTTGAGAGCAGCCGACCTTAGTCTTGACCCGTTAAAAGGGCGCGTTACGCCGGCGGAACGCGCGAAAGCCACATTCTACGTTTTCTCTCCGCGCACGTCGGCGCGTCATTTCGTAATAATAACGACGACGGCGCGACTGCTGCGACGCGCGAGTGCGCTTTTCATTTGCTGCCGCTGCAAGCGCGCACCAAAAGCCACCTAATTGCGGGAATTAGGGGTGAGCGAGGGCGAAAAAGCGTCACGCCCGCTCAGAGAGAAAGGGGTGCGTAACGATCTCCGGGCTTCGCCACGGCGAGATGCTGTTTCCGGGCTTTCCAGCGGCAGTCCTGGACTTTACTGTTCGCTCGAATCGGCCTGGGTATTGTTATCATTATCATGCGAAGGAAAAAGATTGGTCGGAGCAAAGTGACAATGAACAAGCCGAACGCGTTTTGCTTGAAAGAAACGGAATTTCTGCCTTCCAGCGAATCCGACTAGAACCGAATCCAGCGGCAGAAACCAAAAAGCTCTTTTTCTTTCGAGCAAAACTTGGTTCGTTCATTTTCACGTCAATTTAACTTTTCTTCTCTAACCCTGTATAATAATAATAATAATAATAATAATAATAATAATAATAATATCCAAGCAGGAAATTCCCATTTCTTTCAGCAGCGGAGAAACGCGTGTTTCGTTCGTTGTCACGCTAATTCGACCGGTCTCTGCTCACCGTGTGTGTATCAAACTTCTCCCGTTCTTTTTTTTTTTTTTCCTTCGGAGAAACGTCGATTCGCAAGATTTAACGCGAGTTGGTCGCGCGCGAAATTCCCCGTCCGCGAAATCACCGTTAGCCTCGGCCTAACATCGCGTTCGTTCGCTCTCACTCGCTCGCGCTTCGATCGATCGCGGCGCGGCGGCGCGAGAGACCGATTATTTCCCATTTACGAGGCTCCGTAAATCGTTCGTATATGCGAGCACCGCGGCAGCGGCGGCGCGCCGTCGTTAAGCAGCCACTTTGCCTCGTTACCATGCCGGGTAATGAGATTTCCCGTGTGTCTGCCGCGAGCCTCAAAGGATAAGAATCGATTCCGTGCTGCAATTACATCTGGATACAAGCGCCAACGCTGAGCACGAGGCATACAAATGCGCACGTGAGAGAATAGATTCGCATCGAATGCGCTTATCTCTCGTTATCGCGGGGCGCGCATCTACGACGAGCACGACGGTGACAACGATCGGCGTAATGATCGCAAATTATGAACGAGATTTCGAGAGGGACTGACGAGAGGGAGGGAGGGAGAGAGAGAGAGAGGGAGAGAGAGAGAGAGAGGAGGAAGGAAAGGTAATTACAGCGAGCCGAATGCAATTACGCGGTTCGTTACGCGTATATATCTGGCATCGATGTTACTTAACATGGTCGACCAAACGCGCTCAAAGTATCCATCGCGATACTGAAAATCGCGTTAGCTCGCTCTGTGATAATGAGTGGGACGAATGCGACACGCGAACCGCGCAAAAACGTTTCTGCAAAATTCAATCATAACCGGTGATACGCGCTTGCGACGCGCTTGATTATTGGGTCGGCTAAATAATTCGGGAAACGACGATTAACGACGGTGGGTGATTCGACGATTAAATTCCACCCCGAATAACGCGGCCGAACGAGCACACCGCGCGGAAGTGCTTCAATTTGTTTTTTTTTCTATTTTTTTTTTTTGCGTCGCATACACGCCGCTTTTGGGAAACGAATTCGTCTGCGTTTTCATCCCGTCGACTGCGGTCGCGTTCAATACGGCTCGAAACGTCTTTTCACGGAGACAAATCCGCGAAACGTGGAACATTTCTCGGGATTCAATGGCGATTCATTACAATTTCTCGAATTATAAAACCCTGCATAGGAAATCTACGTATGTTCAAGAGTTCATGTTGAAAGTGAAGTTTCAAACATGCGATTCTAAATGACAAAACCAATCTGATTCCATTCTCTCTCTCTCTCTCTCTCTCTCTCTCTCTCTGTCGTCTTCCCAGATTCTTTCCGATTATCTTACATTAAAGTAATTTTTAAATAAAATTACAATTTTTAAAGTAAGAATAAAACGGAATCTTTAACATTATAATTTTCATATAAAATATTTTACGTTAGAATTATAAATATCATATACTTTACAGATTTTAATGAAACAAAATTCATTTAGACAATAATTTTAATATATAAAATTAGAATTGTAATTTAAATCAATTTCTCTCGCATAAAATTAAGCGTATAACTTTTAATGTTAAAAAATTACAATTATAATTTGAATAAATTTCACTTTATATGGTAAAATACGTGAACCATTCTTGGAGTGTTTTCACTTGATAATTAAGACAATGGAAGAGACTTTCGTTTAATATAATGACGACAAATTACCTTCGGAAAGAATTTGGACATTTTGATAGAGATCTGTGTATCACGAGGGTTTGCAATACGAAATACAAGTATCGCCAGACAATCGTCGTGAAAAGAAATTAAAAACAAGGTAAACCGTAGCGTCGACGAACAAAACCGCCGGAGCAGATTCAGCCCAATTATCGCGGCTGAAAGTAATCCCTTCCGCTTGCGGGACTCTTTCACGAGAGACTTCTTGCAGAACTGCGTGCGTGTGAGGAGCGCGTACAGACGCGTCGATGTGCACCAGCCGCATGCACGCACATATAGGGATGGATCTCTCGCTCGAGAGAGGCCGTAAATTCGCGATGCTACGCCGCGTGCGATACAATACACGGCCGGCGCGAACAGCTCGCGGATCGCGCGCGAGACGTCCGCGATGAATAACGAGTCGGCCAATTATTAAGCCCGCTGAACCCGACGCCGCAATTAGCGCGCGAGTTACGAGGGCGCGTTGTGCATCTGCCGGATCTGCCGGATCCCCGCCCGTCGTCGACGTCGCGTTAATGGGGGACGGGGAGGGGGGAGGGGGGCAGCGTGTGCGGCGGCGACGACGTGCAATAGTGGATTACGACCCCCGGTGGGTTCTGCGAGTTCCGCGAGTCCCAGGAGACGTCGAATAGCTCTCGCCAAGACGCGCGTGTATCACGACGCCGCGTGAGGCTGCATAATACGTGTACTCATCGCCGCCGCCATCATTGAATTCACAGCCCATACCACCTCTCGTATCCGAGAGTTCAAGACCTGCGGAGTCTCTCGGTGTGTTTTACGTTTCCACCGTCTGCCACTCTGAGGATCGGTCGACAACGTCGTGTCGCCGAATGGACGTCGTCGAATTCCGCGGAGAAAATTCGTTTGATCCGCCGCCGACGACTTGCGACGGTCGGCATTCGTAATCCCGTCTTGTATCTAAGATCTTAAGTCTTAAGTCTACTTTGAGGTGCTCCGAGCGCTGTTTCGTGCTTCCCCAAACGGTTCGAATGTAAATTACGATTTTCCCCGATACGGTTCGAGGCGGCAGCCGATGGTCCAACTTGGCTTCTGGCAATTACCCAGAGACAAGTAAGACCGCGTCTCGTCCGCGGGCCGAAGTGCATCGAGAAGAAAGTTCCGAGACCGCCTCGAGAGCGAGCGCATCAAATCAGCGCGATCTGCATGAACGAAGCGTCGCTCGAATTCGAGCGACTCTCGAGTGACTGTCACTCTGTCCGCTCTTCGAGTGGAATTTCCAATGGCAGAGACTCTCTCGGAGAGCAATCTCGGCGAGATCGGCGAGCGGAGCTCGGGAAGCTCGGGAAGCTCGGGCAGCGACGAGCACTCACCTGGTCGCGTTGATCGTGAAGATGGTCTCGATGGAGCGGCGGTCGAGCACCCCGCCGCTAAGCAGGTACTGTACGCCGATCAGGGCGAGGACGACGCACGCGAGCGCCTTGTAGATGTGGGCACGATGCCACAGTGCCACGGCTGCGGCGGCCACAGTCATTGCATGCGCGAGACACCATAACTCCCTCCTAAGCCTGCCGGTTAGAGGAGCGCCGTGCACCGCAAGGCGCCGTTGCTCCCCTGCGCTGGCCGCCGCTTCCTCGCTTGCACTTGCACTCGCAGTTGCAGCAGCTGCCGCGGCTGCGGCCGCACCGCGCGCGCGCTCGTGCTCGTGCTCGTGCTCGTGCTCGTGCTCGTGCTCGTCCGGCCCGTTCGCGGCGCCGAACAAGGTCTCCTCTCCCCTTGACGGACGCGATGGGAGCGAAGGCCGCCCGGGGCTCCTTCCTCACTTCCGCCCGCCAAGAGCATCACCCTCGCGCCGGACCGCCGCGGCCGCCCTCGTCGGGGAAGACTCGGTTACGTCTGCATGGAACAATAGGAAAAAAGATTTGTTCAATTTCAGTCTCCTCTACCTCTCTCCCTCCCTCCCTCCCTCCCCCCTTCTCTCTCTCTCTCTCTCTCTCTCTCTCTCTCTCTCTCTCTCTCTCTCGCTCGCTCCTGTTGAAGGAAGAATGTAGGCCACGGGGAAGCATTTATTTCGCTCTTTTCTTTGAGTATTATCTTATTTACCTTATTATCTTATTTACCTTATAAGAGAGACAAATAATGCTTTAAATGCCGTTTAAAAACAGACAAATCCGATATTATGAGTGTAAAAGCGCAATGTGCAATATCGTTGAAGACTTTTGGAATTTATCGAGTCGAGCGTTTGAGCTGATTTCGTCGCGCCGATAGAAAGCGTACGATCAGCCGCCTACGTTTAATTAATGACTCCGAGGGTGCGAAGACTCTGATTGTTCTCGCTCGTTTCTGCTGGACCGCGATAAACTCGACCAGAGGTGCGATAGGCTCGAGCGCAGTTGACTCCAATTAAGAGATAATTGTTAATAGCGAAATGAATCCAAGGCGCGCGCGCGCGAGGGGAAGAGAGGGAAAGACATACACACAGAGAGAGAGAGAGAGAGAGACATTATCTCGTGCAAATAAAAATTACAAGGCGATAAACGTATATCTCACGGCTGATAAGCCATATTTTTCTCGAGATCTTTCGCTCTCTCGACCTCACCGCGCTCGCCAGGCACCCGGCTAATATCGCAGCGGCGCCATTAACACCGCGAGCTACGAAATTTATCGCAGGGATGCCCGGAAAAATGTAATAATGCCGCAATGTCGTATAGCTCCCGCCGCGAATTACGAGTCGAGCCCGGACCGAGCAAAGAGAGGACGCAGATACAACGGATTAAAAACGTCTCGCGCGTTTATACGTGCTTACCGAAGGAGAATTTAGCCGGGAGCGTTAATTATGTTATTAACTTTTAACAGGGCCTCTCTCTAATTTCGCAGCAGCGGATGTCCGTCGCGTTGAAAACGCCGCGGAGGCCTCGCGCGCGAGAACAATTTCGCGACAATATTTAATTTCAAAAGCTGCGCCGTGCATATTCTGCTTTTCTTTTATTCCTGCAAGAATTATCCCTTCGGTTCGATCAAGAGGAGCGACGAAATATAATGTTGCAACGCTTGAAATAAACGCAAAGAAAAATAGGCCACTTTACTATATCACACTGTCGCGATAAGAAATTGAAAACGTTTCACGCTCGACTTTTTATGAGGTAACGCGAGATATCTCCAGCATTGTAATTGTACAATGGACTATCGAAATAGCGTTTGAAAACGTAAAGACATATTAATTTTCCGTAGCGATAAATCATATAAATAATATTGCTAATGTGCTCTCTCTTTCTCTCGTCTCCTTCTCTGTGAGAATTACGCTGAAAGATTTATGACGGCAAGGTGGAAACGAGCTTCTACATTTTAAAAGACCTCTTAAGTAGCGTCGCAAAAATGGAGCAAAGAAAAAATGAAAAATGAAAGGGGAGAACTGGGAAATACCGCATTATAATACTTCCGTATTTTTATATTATAAATTATTCATACTCCGAAACGCACGGTACACACTGGACGCGCAGAGAAGAAACTTCCGCTCTCGCGCGAAATTAACGCGGCTGTGTTCTCAGCTTTACACGATGACAAACTGAAATCTCGACTGCCAACGGCGCCGGCGTCGAGCTGAATACCGGTTTTTTTACCGGGCGATTTTACCATACACCGCAGATTTTTAAATATCATCTCTGGTTAATTCGTTCACAAGAACGAATTTATCGAAGTCGGACATGAGCGATTTAATTTTAAAGCGTACATGGACATCATATCCACTCATCGTACGACAAAGATAACTCTTTTCTCGTCAGATAACTTTTAGCTTGGTCCACTTGTCCACGATATTGTTTCTTGTATGTCCTCGTCAACAATATTTATATTAAACAAACAGAAACATCCAAAAACGTATACACATGTATGTCGATATATTGCTGGAGAGATTAGTCATTAAGTTTACCGAGGTAAGTTGAGGTAAGTTTTGTTTGTAGGAATTATCACTCTATACTTCCGTCTCCGATACGACGATAATAACCCGCGCTTCCCGTCTCTCGGCGAAAACGACCGCGCGGCCGAGCGCGTTTTTGCAGCGGCGGGCAGGATGCAACGAAAGAAATTCATTTACAGGCACACAACGGGCCAGACTATCCGAGACGTTCGTTTATATACGAAGCGGTGCGCGCTAATAGCGCTAAAATCGAAACGTGCCGGTGAATCCAATATATCGTACCGGGGAAATCGCTATCGGAACTTCATCGGATCAACCACGCGCGCGCGCGCATACCCACGCTCTGCCTTTCCACATCACGCGGACTGAAACTAATCCGAGTTTATGCCCCGGGCTCTCGAATGGCCGTGTTTAACGAGTTGCCAGACTTATCGGGTCGCGACGATAACTCGCGGTCGATTGTTTCGACGCGCAATCTTTATTGCAGTAACTCCCCTATTAAAAAGTGATTACCGGCTTTCGTCATCGCCGGCTGCTGCTGTCGGCGATTCAGCCGCGATCGATGCCGGCGCGCTCGGGCTTCAATTGCGCCGCGAGAGCCTCGCGCGATCTTCTCTTCTCCCTCCTCTGCCCTCTCCCTTTCTTTCTCCACACATTGAATTAATCCGAACTGACGTTAAATTTACGTGGCCGAGATGTCGATCAATCTGCCTCGCACACACCGCGCACGTGCGCTCTTAGGATTCGGACACACCGAGATTATTCAGCGATCTGCGAGATTCCTTCGAGTTCGATTTCTTTGAGGGGAATTTCAATCGAAAGGTGCATGGTTGGTGACGGTTGAGTTTTCACTCGTAGGGCGAGTCCCCTCGCTCTGAATCGTGGGGTATTTCTGCACGAAATCGAAGGACGAATCCGACGTGCCTCCTCGCCGTCGCGGGGACAGATGCGTTCCGATCAATGGGAATATTCGCTCGTATAGATTGAGAACCCGCTCCAAATTAAAGTAAACACACGTCCACTACGTGTCGCATCGGGAGCTGGACTTCCCCGATACCCTTCACACGATACCCTTCGCGATATGGCTTTTTATTTTATGTTCAGACGAAACATATATATATACATACACATTCATGTATCACGTCCACATAAATTAAGACCGTTTTACGTAGTGACGCAGAAAATGAAAAATGTCCAGTGGTCTCTAGGCAACGATTGAATGCTGCTAGTGATCGCGTCGGACATTCATCTTATCTTCACCATCACTACGAGTGAATTTTCATTCGGTGAGATTTCATTCGGACTTTTAGCGAGAAAAAAAAACCGAGAGATCCAAAGAATAGGGCTCTGATATTTCATCGTGATTATTAGGACACCGCGTATATGTCGGCTCACAGCGCATGCACACGGTCCTCCCTTTATCGTAATTTTCCCCCTTTCCACCCTCCTCATCCCCCCTCATCTTTCTTTTTCTTCCTCTCGCGTGTTTTCTTTTTCTCCTTTGTACTAACGTACACGAAAGACGAATATATTCGTGTACCGCGCCGGGCAAGAAAAGGACAAGGATATTGCTTTCGTCTTTCGCTCTGCCCATCTCTCTTGCACGCTTCGACGCTGCTACAACAATAAGGCTAAGGTAGGCCATGTTCCGTCTATTCATACCGCGCGCCCGTGTTTAATATACAGTCATAATTCCAACCCTCCTCCTCCGCCTGCTTCCCCACCGTCCCATGCACCCCGTCGCCCTCTCTGGTTACTGCTATCCGGCTATCCGCGCGTTATCGTCCGGCTCCATTCTAGCGTACGATATAGAGCGAGTCGCCCTGATTTCTCCTTAAAAATAGCCGGTCGTTGGGATCGTATCGACGCGAATACGAAAGACGAATTATCGCCACTGTAGACGCCACCGAGGCGGACGGACGGAGTGGAATTTCAGTTTTTTCAGCATGTACGAGGCGCCGATTGATCGCGTTTGTTTCCGATTGATCAAGCAGCTCGCTGGGAATAAATCTACGTTCAACGTCTCGCGAAAAGCTTATTTTTACGAACAATGTGCAATATGTGACATCTATTGGAAATCGCATCGGACATTTTGGTTGACCTGATGTGACATAAGTGGCTTTGAATCTCTCATCAGCTGATATCTGCTGACCACTACATCCGTCATCTGATGGATCCATGCGACTATTTAATCGTCCGAGTCTCAAAATACGAAGCTCGGTGCAGACTGCCTCGCCGCCCGATATATCGCCGAGACGAACTTCGAGTAACGGCTATAAATGCGGACCTTAGAGATTAAATTTAAGATCAGAGCTTACGAGCCAGCTTATGTACCTTGTTACACGTTCTGCGCCGGTATCTTTACACTGCATAAGTAAGATCGTCCTGTTCGTCGTCGCGGTCGACCCGCTTTGACAAAGTGTACATTTTTCCCCTTCGTGACGTCATTCCTGCCCATAAAACGCGCATCGCGTCGTAAACGATTCTTTTCTCTCTCTCTCTCTCTCTCTCTCTCTCTCTCTCTCTCTCTCTCTCTCTCTCTCTCTCTCTCTCTCTCTCTCTCTCTCTCTCTCGGTCTCTTTCTCGCTGGTGGACAAAAATCTCGCGACGTCGTCGATCTGTCTCGTCGCAAAATACGCGTGCGCGGGGCAAGGGGAAAAAGGTGGAACATGAGAAGGGGTGGAGGGAGGGGGGAGAGGAGGGGTAAAAATGAATGAGCCTTCGCTCGTTTCGCATTTGTCCCTGTCTGTCGGAAATAAAGCACGCATCTCGTTCGCTTCGAAAGTCACGAGAACGGAAGGCTCGTATTCACAGTCGCATTTTTGCGTGTGGCCAAGATCTATCTTGAAATGTGATAGGGTCAACAGATGGATGGATCGATAGCGATGGCGGATCTCGAGATTCAATTTGATAGTCGCGAGATCGTATTTGCAGTCGCGAGTCGATCGAGAAAGTCGGACGAAGTTTGTCCCGAAATACAGCCCGAGGATTCTACCTCTCGCGCGGTTCAGCGATTGCGATTCTTCGGGCGCGATCGCACGTATCAAGCGGCTTGCACGCGAGTATATCCGTTCGTTTCACTTGGCCATCAACATATCACGCAAGCGGATATGTCCGTGCGTGCGCAAGACTAAATCGAATCACAAAACTCACGTGTGTATGCTTCCCCCGTTTCATCATACCCGACGCCGATCTGAAAAAAAGAGAAGAAAGAAAACCCGCCGTTGTAGGCATGTTTCCCGAGTCTCTCAATGACGCAAAGTTAACATGTTGATTGCGCCACCCTGATCACCGTATCCAATATTTCAATACTCAGCTCAAATCTGAGTCACTCAATTCGCGGTAAACAAATGCATCTCGCGATGCATCTACTTGTTAGCTCGTTTCAATGGTCGTTTATCGACTGTTTATATATTTAACTCAATATACATAGTTGGTTATATGTTTTATGCGTAATAATATAGCGTCGATCGACGCGCGGTGCCCACCGTGCCCCTTGGCGGTGTTAATGAGCCACGAACGCCGCATCGGTTGATCCCAAGTCGAGAAGCGCGACCTACCGTCTCCGCGTTTCAGGACATGGGAGACTCCGGGTATCTCGCACCGCATATGAGCTCCTGGGACGGGTTTCGAGTAACGACCATAAATACGGGTCGAAGAGTCAGCCTTCGTCCCCACGGCGGAAGCGTCACGGTACGCGCGACTCGTATTACGTTCCGTCGTTATGGAGTGTTATATGCTCTCTTGACATTTAAGAGTCGTTACAACTCGTCCGAAATTACATCCGCCCCTCACAGACAGGTTCCGCGCGTCCTATCGGCTCGGTGTCACCCTTCTTGTCCGCAGCGCGTACGCCTCTTGTCCTTCTCTTACCGCGAGGTGTACTCTCGATGGCTCAGGAGGTTCAGGTCACGTCACGTCACGTCATGTCACGTCACGTCACGTTACGTTACGCCACGTCAGATAACATGTCGGGGCGGCGCTCAGGCTGGCAGTTGGAATAATGGCAAAGTTTTCCGCGGTATTCGATGTAATATTCGCTGTGTGCGGGTATACTCGTATTTGCCAAGCTTCGAACGGTTTTCGCCGTAGAATGTCCTGCACTCGACGTTATCTCGTCCAGTTAGTATATCACATAAATCAGGCTAGTATTAGTAATGAAATATTTTCTCAAGACATTTGCAATTGTATATATCAGTTCGTTGGGCTGTGTATTATATAAAAACTTATTATTATTTTACTCGACTTATTATATCATTAATTAAGAGATAAAAACTCCGTACACGAATCTTTCGCTGAACGTGTTTCGCAATACCTGATTACTCGTGGACAGCCCGAATAAACATATGAGCCGTATACGTACACGCGCACACGCACATATTTACACAATGTGATTAGCGTCCAGAGAATTCCACGTTGTCACATCTGAATAATATTCCGTCGCGTCGGGGAGGGTGTTCAAATGAGCCCAGATGAAAATGTATAACCCCACGTCGGCCCACGTTCGCGCGCAATTAAGCGATCCGGAATCAACGTACCGCGACGATACGTCGTATCGCGGCCGACATCGAAATAGTCGGCGACAGTGCACACGTCGGAGATTTATGGGAAGGCGATCACAGCGTGTGCGACAATGCGATCGCGCCGAACGGACGAACGAACGAACGAACGAACGAATCGCGCGACAGACGCGTGACGCGGAGGGTGAGTGAGAGATGCCGTCGCGCGATAAAGCGCGCGGGTGACATGATAAATAGCGCGTGTTGCCGTCTTTATTAGACCGAAGCTCCATGTCTCTCCGCGTCCGCCGCCGCCGCCGCGGCCGTTTCCGACCGTTGCGCGTTCTTGTAATGTGCGTCAAATGTCAGAACGCGTTATTCGATTAATAAACGCGCGCGACCTCGTGCGCTCGCGGTCGCGTCCGCGAAAGAGCGCGGTAATTGCATTCTGCCGTAGCGCAGCGCGCTCCCGCATTGTCCTGCCGGTCGTATCTCCGAATGTACTCCCTCCCCCGCACCGACGCGCGCTCGCGTTCGTGACAAAACGATCGGCCGCGAATTAGCACAGCGGACGGCGCGCGTAATCGCCGTTTCGCATTCCGAGCGCGAGTCGTGCGCGCCTTATTTGCATGCGACCACCGGAGAGCAGTGAAACAGGCCTGGACCACGATAATGCATCCTGCGAGATATTGTGATCCACCGCTGTCGCTATAACGTCGCACAGTGGGGCCAGATGATATGCTTTGGTTGAAAATTCTCTGGAGATCTGAATTACCAACCGATCATCGACACCGATGGATGAGGTTGATCCTGAATAAATTCCGAAGAGATCTGTCTTGGCAAAATTTAAAGAGAAATTTTCTTCTCGAATTACTAGCCGCAAAAGAGGAAAAATTATCGTTAAACGCGAGAAACTTGTGAAATACTCATTATTCGACATTTATTTCTATCTAATAGCGTATTCAGCGGATTGAAACTATGAAACCAATCAACAGACACTTTGAGATTTATCGATCTTGAACCAGAAACCATTAACCCAAAACTCATATGTCCAAAATACAAAAACATCAAATATAGACCCGTTAAGCACAAAACCGAGGGATTTTAATCCTTAGTTTTCTAAAAGGTGATTACAAGTTCTGGGGTCTCGCATTTAGTATCCATAGGCTCGAACCCATTGAGATAAAACCCAAGACACTGTACTTTAAACGATAAACTTTTAAGACAAACCCTAAACCCATGAACCCTGAGCCGATAATTTTTCCAAAATTTCGGCTAGACAGATCTCTTTGGAATTTATTCAGGATCAACCTCATCCATTGGTGTCGATGATCGGTTGGAAATTCAGGTCTCTAGAGAATTTCGAACCAAAAAAATGTCATCTGGCCCCACTGTGCGTCGCCGCGGTATTTCGATACTCTCTCTCTCTCTCTCTCTCGCGTGCACGACTGTGATAAAGTTCGTCCCGCGGTAATTTACGCGAGAGTGCGAGCGTAATATATAGCGATAATTTATCATTAACGGCGAGAACTTTGATCCGCCGAAAGGGAGCAGGTCGAACTAGCTCGGGACGAGTTGTGTATCCTGAAGGATACTCGATTTCACAAGCATTCGCAACAACCCGGTCCGATCTGTTCACCCCATCGCACATGCGCCGGATCGATTTACGCAGCGGCGAAATAAATGTAACGAAAGATCGGCCGCGACAGTGCAGCCAGAATGGTAATCGCATCCACCGTGAAACTCGAGTTTTTCTTTCTTTCCTACCCCCGCTTTTGTTACGTGTCTGAGAACATAGAACGCGCACACGTGTGATGCAAGATAAATGGCACGCTTTTGCGAAATAAAATATGATCGTTGAAGATCGTGTTTCATTAGTGCGCGGGTAATTAATCGCGCGAGCGCCGAAGCGCGAACCCAATCCTCGTATGTGTGTGTGTGTGTGTGTGTGTGTATGTGTGTGTCACAATGTTTAGCGATCATCGCCGCTGCTGCAGGTAAATTTCAAAGGGCTTATTTTTTTATGCGGATGAAAACTCGGATTCGGCTGAATTACAAACGTGCTGGAAGTACAATTCAATGAATAAAGAACGCGGGAGCAAGAACGGGGGAGAGCGAGGAGAAGGGTTTTGTTAAAATCGAATCGTATTAATCGAGTCCGCCGCGTGGAAATCCATCGTTAGGGGCGGGCAAACAGAGAGTCGATATGTATTCGATATATACATTTATGCATCATTACACCGGTACCGGGTTATTATGGCAAACTGGATTATTTTTTCATAGGTGCTGCCGCCCCTCCCTCCCCCCTCCCGTTCCCTCCGATGCGCCTGATTCGCCGCCAGCCGTCGAATAATTTCCACGTCGTGAATGCATATCGACCGCATCGTCATCGCATGGATTGCGTTGCGTGGGTGGAATATTCAAAGAGAACATCGCCGGGTCTTCCCCGGGAAGAGTCCTCGCGCTGTGAGGTATTATCGTATTCACCCCTCGTGATGCATACTCCTGCGCGCAGGAGAAAGCCACATGCACGCATCCACCCCCCCCCTCCGCCCTATACATACACACGTTACGTGGATGTGTGAGAAATAAGGAGAGAGAACATTAGTGTGAGAGAAATAGAGATGAGAATAGGAGGAGAAAGAGAGAGAAGAAGGAAAAAGAAGAAGAAGAAGAAAAAGAGATTTCCAAGCCAGGCTCCATTAATCGTAATGCTGGAAAAACCGAGGAGATGTGCGTGAGCGCAAAGTTACATTGCGATAAATAATCTAACATCAGGAGATACCGTCAGTCGAAGGCAGACCGCGCAGGAAGGGGAATATTTCGAGGGGAAATACAGCGTTTAGGCGTGTTCAAACACAGCCAAGTCGGAAAGCAAACGTTACGTATTTGTATTTACGTATTTGTATTAATTGGAACGACATATGAATCGCGAAGAACTTTTTGTAATATTGATTGCGAAATACACCCGAATAAATGTCAATAATGATCAATAATCAATTTCGTGGAAACAAAAGCATATCGACAGAGGGAGAATGCGTTATTTATTGTAGGTAGAGAGAGAAAAGGATAGAGAGAGAGAGAGAGAGAGAGAGAGAGAGAGAGAGAAAGAGAGAGAGAGAGAGGGCGAGAAGCCCGAACGCTCGAGGCGGATCGTTCGCGTCCAGAGATCTCCGGTTCAACGAGATCAAGCTAGAGGGAGGATAAAGCACAACCCCTTTCACATTGTACGTCGTCCCTCGTTCGCTTTCCAGATCCGTTCCGGATTCGTCCTCTCCGGGCCGAGTACGACTGCACTCTCGGCGTGCACCGCACGTCGCAATGCAGCATGCAGAGCTGCGCCAGAACGATATGCGTGCGTGCCGATTTTTGCGAGCAAGAAAGAAAGAGAGAGGGTGAGAAAACGCGCGCGCACGGAGGAGAGAAAGACGGAATAAGAGGAGAGTGAAAAAGCAGGAGTGACGGAAAGCAGCACAATATATTCGCCAACATCCGTCAAAGATCTGCGGTAGTCAAGATTCGCGATACCGTCGGAATTGCTAGTCTCGAGTCCCTTTCAGTCTCGAAAAGTGGAAAGAAACGATTTCCTTCCGAGTGTAATATAACTTCCTTTGTTGTTCTTTTTTTCGGCAATGCGTGATAATAAACCATATTTATGAAAAAGAAAAGAAAAAGAGATTAAAAATACTTCTTCGGATATTTCACGGAGCAGTTGAGAGAGAGAGAGAGAGAGAGAGAGAATAAGATATATTTTTTGCCCGTATATTTATGCATGTACGCGCAATTTGCAGCGCTTTGTTAAGCAGCTTTGTTCAGCAGCTCGCCGCTTCGCGATAATTCCGTGGGGAACGAATTGTTAATTCTAAACAACGAGGTCGGGCCGCTCGCTTTTTCCTTCCTCCTTTCTTCGCTCGGAAAGCTAATCGGTCGTATCGTTTGTCAAGTATCGCAACTTCGCGACGTATTTCCTCTTCCCTCCGCCTTGTAAATAAAAAAAGAGGGAAGAGAGACGGAGGAACATGATAAATTCACAAGGGCATTATCTTGAAGTGCATGAGGCTGGCGTTGAGCAACGTCGTAAAGTAACGCCATGTCGGTAATTTAGCGACTTATCAGCGACTATAAAGAGGACTTCCTATCATTATCCCGTTGCTTGACTACAGTTACGCTACCTCAATTGCCTCGTGTAACTTCTGATAGTCCTCCCTACGATAAGCCCGGCGTCTCGTCTCGTGTCGTCTCGTCTCGTCTCGCAGGACGTAATTGCATTACGTCGTTAGGTTACATCGCCGTCTCGTTGATAGCGCGCGATTTGATTATCGCAGTTACAAGCTAATCGAGCGGTCACGAGTCGCTCTATCAATACCGTCCCGGTAATTTGATGTGACGCGAGCTACAAAGAGAGCGCGAGTTTTTGCACGAGCGCGCCGATAATGGCAACAGCGACTAAGTATTCCGACGCAGACGCTGCTTTCTATGCATCCGAACGAATTCTCCGCCAGGTGAAGAGTGAGTGGGAAGGGCAGGGGGGGGGTCGAGGGAAAAAATGCAGCTCGACGGTGCGCGAACTGTCCGAAATGTCAAGTGCGAAGCCCGCGAAGTTTTCCAAGAGCGCGTTCTCGCGCGAAGCTCCGCGAGACCGAAGTGGATTAAAGAGTCGATCGAAAGGCATTTCGCCGGGAATTCATTTCCTAAATTGGATCGCGCGGCAACGTTGTCGGCCTCTCGAGTACCACCATGCAGTTCGCGTAGTTCGAACGCAGCGAACGGGGAACCGGAGAGAGCCGAGATACAAAGATGATATAAACCGTATGTTCGTAATGCAAAATTCAGCATGGCCAGATATATCGTGGATCCTGCCGCAGCCTGTCAATCTTTCATTCGACTCCTGTCTCTCTCTCTCTCTCTCTCTCTCTCTCTCTCTCGTTTCATCTCCCTCGCCTTCTCTCCCTTTCGGTAAAAGTTCGCGGTATCTTGCCGAGCCGAGGCTAAAACCACCGCAACGCCGAAATAAACGACTCATACATCATTGCGCCGCGAAACGCTACGCTATTCTCGTAGCACTCTTCGAGATACGCGACATGTAGCTGTCGAATCGATGACGCGGAGCGGTGTATACCCTGCGCTTCATTGCAAAGCGGAGAGCTTTCGAGCTCCCCGTGGGAGACTCGAGAAGACACGAAGGTTCTCAAGAGCGATGGGCGAGTTCTCACGGTTCAACGGCTTCTTGATTCTTTTTTTACGCCCGTGCGCAAAAATATCCGATAACGTATGGTGATTAACACGTACACTGATAGAAAAATATAGTTGAATTAACTACAATCTCACTATATTTTGTAGTTTTATAGTTCACTTTGGCGTCAACCATATTCTTATAATTTGTGGAACCTGCAAAATATAAGTAGAATAAACACAAATATATAGTCAATGATTGTCTAAATAATTGTTTAGTTACTTTTACCACATATGTGGTAATTTCTCACTCACAAATATAGTGAGATTTAATATTCATATAGTTACAACTGTCGTCATTTAGCAAATATTCTGGTAATATTGACTATATAAAAGAGTTATTTTATCCACCATTTTATATTTGTATCCATACAATAATTTCAGTTTAACTAACTATAATTCTTAATCTTAAAAAATATTATATGGTTGGTTATACTATGCCTATATCGTAATTATTACCGATATTATGGTAATACTTACTATAATTCAGTTACTATATCATTACAGTTCCAAATATCATGTACTTTTCTTTCAGTGTATCGTCCATCCATATCGTATGTGTTCGCGGTTCTTATCTTGTCTATTTCTTTCATTACACATATGTCTCCTCGAACTCGTCCCGAGCGCGACGATGTGTCCAGTGCGCTTCGCGGAATCCGCCGTCTCCCCCGTTCAAACTACCCGAACCGTCCGTGAAATTGTGCAAATTGCTTTCGATCTACTCGCGATGTAACGTCACGGTCTAATTACTTCCTGCTTTGCGAGCGTCCGCGAATTGACAGTCTCTGCGCCAATTAATGTCCGCGCGCGCGTGCGCACATACACACACATACACACACACACACATACGTGCGCGCGCCCATTCGCGAGGACGCGCGTACTCCGATCCGCGGTCGTCGGATCGCGGAGTTTTGATTCGCCCGAGTTCCGTGAAAAAAAAAAAAAAAGGGAGAGATAGAGTATACATATAGAAAACACAATAAAATATAGACGGGACTTTCAAAAGCTACATAAATATCAGCTTTTCCGTTGCACGCGCAGGATCGAACGAAATTGTTCATTCTATTCGTGTCGTGCGCGTCGCGTTTCCGAGCCCTGTCCTTTACCACCACGTGAAAAGCTCGCGCGCCCGACGCACAAACGACGCAATCAAATTCCCGGATAACGATCCTTCGTGTTCGGAAATTCTTAAAATTCACTGGAAACGGAGCCTCGAAAGAAAATACCAAGTGGGTTCGTGCCCTCCCTCCCTCTCTCCTCCTTTTCCGCGCTGCCCTGCTGCGCGCAGTCTTGTCAAAGTATCAAAGCGAACACGCGCGGCGAACGTCGCGCGCTTTGAATGTGCCGCAATTTTGTGCTTTGAAGGGATACGTGAGAGGACAGAGAGAGAGAGAGAGAGAGAGAGAGAGAGAGAGAGAAAGAGAGAGAGAGAGAAAAAGGAGAGATGACAAATTCGTCTACAACTCGTCGTCATTGCGTCGCAACGCGACACAAACGAGTGTGTTCACGTTTGTAATTCTATCGCGAATGTGGAGAAGGGGCTCTCACGAGGGAGCACATCATTAGACAGATGATAACAGGGCGCGGCCATCCTTGCGTAAGCTCCTCTTTTAATCTCTTTATAAATTTCTCCCTCCCTCTCCTCCCGCCGCCTCTCTCGATAAGCGAATATAAACCCGACGTAGTTTCGGCGCTAATGGACACCGGGCGATACGCTATCTCGTGTAACTTTTACGCGCGACAGAAAATCCCCCGGCCAGTCAGTCTCGTTGTCAGCGTGTTGATTCCGCGGATTTAAAAAATTTGCCTATACACAATGCGCACACGTACGCACACAAGGACGCGCGCACACGGGAGAAAGGTTTGATCGAATTAACGTGACAATGAACGGACGTCAAACGCATTTCGGCTGAGGAGCGAGGAGGGGGAGAATTTTCGATTATTACGAACGAAATTCGCTTCGCCAAGAAGCAGAAATTCTGTTTCCCTTGAATTGAAATTTGTTCGATTCGTTCGACTGTCAAATCAACCGATCCTTTTTTCTTTTTTTTCGCGCACACATTTCCTCTTTTCCACGCGCTTCTTTGTCATCGCGAAATGCGGTAATCGCGGCGAAAGGATGAAATTTACGTCTCCATTTCGGGCGTTTATGCCCGATGACGGGTGGGCGACGCGTGGGTAGGCAAATAATTCGATAAATCAATAAATGCCGCGCGAGATCTAATAAAAGGAACGTAGCTCGACCGACCGAACGACCGACCGACGAACTGCGACACCGACGCGATTAAAACGCAAATCAATTCGAGATATCTCGACCGTTGTTAATTAGTCGATCGACTCGTCTGGGTCACCGCGCTCGGTTTGGCTTAGTGCCTACGAGCGCGCTCGCCGATCAAACGTATTTTCGAGCTGATACCGATGAAAGTGATGCATCAACGCCACGATAAAAAGACAAATTTCACGCCTGCTCTTTCGCGCGGGTCTCCATCCATCCGAGAGGGAGAGAAAGAGAGAGAGACCAGCACGCTGCGAAAGACGTGGACGGCTATCTATCTATCCTCTTGTGGAAATGAACGCGCGTCGCCGTTTTTTTCGGGCGCTTTTAATACCGGAAAGAATTTCTACGAACATTCACATGGAAATTTGTAATGCGAACCTTTTTCCGGCCGACCGACAGGCCGACCGCCCGCGATATCGCGAGCTTCCCCTTGAGCGCGAGCGCGCGCAATTTCCGCAAAACTGCCAAGCGCGACGCCCGGATTCTTCTCCCTCCTCTCGACGTTGATTTATTCGACGAAGAAAAAAATAGGTGCTTCGGTGCTCTTACACGTCGTCCCGTGAAGCGAGCACGACGAATTACACGGGCCGTTCTCTCTCTCTCTCTCTCTCTCTCTCTCTCTCTCTCTCTCTCTTTCACCATCGACATCGTGCGCTTTAACGATGTCGTGTGTACGATTAACAAGATAAATCGACGACGAGCGGGATTTATATCTCCGATATCCGCTTGGAAATATTGGCGCTCGAAATTCTTTTCATGTAAAGATATTAGATCAGAATATAAAATATTATTTGATATTTCAGGCTTTCACGGTGTAAGGAAACGCTCGGGCTGGAAGGTCGCGTGCTCTTCGTGGGTTTATTCCGTGGGCGTTTCGTGGAGAAATCCACGAAGCGCGCGGCACCAACTCGAGGAAGCCGGACCGAGGATAAAATATTATTTACTCGTTAACGCCGGAATTCAGGTCGACGCGTAATTTTATCACGGAGGATCGTTCCGGAGCGATGTGTAGGTATTCAGATGGGATGTAGGTATTCGATTTCCGGAGACGCGAATATTGAATTCTTCACCTTTCGGTATTAATTCTATGTGCTTTTATGATATTTCCTACAGCCCTCGCAGGCACGCTAACTTCCACCCCTCTCGAGAAGGGTTAGGAAAGGGCATTAGACGCGCGAGAAAAATGTCCCCGGGTGCTTCGTAAAATGCAAAGCGCTCGCAACACGTGTCCCGCTGGAATTGACGTTATTCAAAAAGAATGACAAACGAGACGCATGATACTCGAACGAAAGAAAGAACGAACGAACGAACGAACGAACGAACGAACGAACGAACGAACGAACGAACAAGCGGACGAGCGAGCGAACGAACGCACGAATGAACGAGCGAATGAGCGTCGGACAACGCGCGCCGGCGTTCGTCCACTCTGTCGGCTGGATGCTCGTGATTTATATATCCGAGATTGGAAATAGCGTTCGCCGATAATTCCGGTATCTCTGTCGAATCGCGCGAATTCGGGCTTTCGGTGTTTGCCGCTCTCCGCCATCGCGCTCGCCCGATTGGCCGCTCGTTTGATATATTACAGCGTCGTCTGTTATATCCCGACGCTGTTTTGCCTTGTAGCCTGCGTGCTCCTGTGCAAACTATTGATTCGAATGGCGGTCGTCATTGGCCGCCTGTGAAATCCCATCTCGTTGACTCTCCGGGCAGTTCTCGCCGCAGCGCGAACGCCGGATATGACTTTCTAATTCCACGTTCTGTTTTCCTCACATGTGGCGGTACGCGCGAAAAATGCTCGACTCGTGCTCGACTAATTTTCTATCATCCGGGGCTCGGACGAAAACTCGATTTCGCGGGAGCGGAGATTCCTGCCCCAAGGTTTCTATTCGATCAATTTTGTTCTCGGTTTATCCGAACCGAGTTTTCTAAAACAACCGAGCGAATTCGGACGAATGTTTTCGGCCGGGGATAACGGCCGGAGCACGCCGCCTTCTGAGTCGTGTTTTCTCGTTTGGTCCCTATTCACGTTACACGAAATATGAGATATTTTTCTTCCTTGTTTCCGTGCCTTGTTTCAACTTGAAAACTTGAGGAGGAATCTGGGGTTCACTCGACCTCTGTCTCGTGTCCGTCAATTGAAAAGCGCATCGAGTAACGCACCGCATGAATACGAAACTTTGTCCTTTCATGCGATCAAAGCGCTTCCGAGATTCTTTGCTTTCTTATCGAGAGATACGAGCATATCTCGGCGTTCCTGTGCGACTGATACGTCGCGCGTGCTATGTGTCGTGGTCGTACACGTGAACGCGTGTCGTGGCAAGAGCACACGCCACGAGCACGAGCATGTGCAGCGCGGAAGTCCGAAGAGAATGGCGTTTGTTTCAAGTTCGCACGTCGATTCTTCACCGAGATATGGATGCGCAAAGTGTCAGGTTTTTTTTCTTCAGGCGGCGCCCCGGTCCTTTACCGGCGCGGCGCGCGCGATACATTGTAGTGCGTGAGCACCCGAGACTTCTTCACACCTCCAGCGGCGCACCCCGCTCAAAAGAGCGACGCGCGACAATGTCGCGGACCTTGGTCCGGTTCTGACAATTTCGCCGCTCGTCGATAACTCCGCATAGAAAGATCGGCAGCGGCCACGGGGTAAATTGCATTTTAAAGCTTAGACAACCCCATTTCTGACGAGGGGTTTTTCTCTATGTTGTCGATTAATTTAGCGATAAATTTATATCGGAGGCAATTTTTCTCTTTGACTAGCTGAGAATCCAATTGCTAAATCGCTAAATTTTTAGCGACAACATTTAGCGAAAACTTTATATCGTGAATCGATTTTTCTTTTTGACCAGTAGAGAACCAAATTGCTGAATCTAAATTTTTCAACCCGAACTTCGCGATGTTACTTTTCAACAAGGATCGATCGACATGCCGAAAATAAATCAGCGATCAAAAGGGTGTAATTTCGATCTTAACTTTGCGTTGCAAAGAATATAAAATCTCCATTTTGTTGCCGCATACTAGAATAAATTATAATTCGTGATTCACGAGCAATCCCCTAATTTACGTTTACATTATATGCGCGCTTCCACCCCGTATGAGTATACAGAGATTTATTATAGTTCGGTTCCCGGTATTCCGGGGCGGAAAATTCCCGGCCGTGATGGTATTTAATTTCCTCAGATAAATCACGTTGCCGGTATTGCTGTAGAAAAAAAAAATCACCCGTAAAAATTACGAAGCGCGTTATTGCCGGCCAGTTTTTAATCGCTTACACCTGGAAAACTATTATTATTTCAATGCCTTTATATTAAAATATTCAACTTGAAACATGTTTCAGAAGCGCGCCACTACTCTGCAAAAATTATGCGCAATAATTCTTGGATACCTCGTATCATAAAATTTACTTGGAAATATATTTTTAAAGGCAAGCCGAGTCAGAAGAAGGAGAGATGTGCAAAGGGCAAGGTTGAATGCAAAGAGGAAAATAAAACAGAAAAAGGGACGAAGATAGAGAGGGGAGGATACAAGAGGAAAAGCGAGAGAAGAAAGAGTAGAAGCCGAGGAGGGCGAAGGATACGAAGGGCTGGGAGGGACGAGGGAGGATCGATAACCATCGTCATGGCGACCATGGCATCAACTAGTCCTTATTCCGGCAGATTTCCTGTTCCTCTCCTTCCTTAATTTCCCATGGTTCCTCCCTGATTTCGGCCTTCGCCCTCACGTCGCAGCCCTCACGTCGGCACGTGTTTCCCCCATCGGGACGCCCCGAACACGAAAAGAGCATCCACTGCTGCTGCACGGATCGCGCATACGAGAACACGGTTGCTCGCGCGGGAAAAAGCGAAGCGGTGGGAACGCGCGCGACTGTGTATCGCGGTTTGTCTCACGAATAAACGCGGCGACTTCCGCGACAGGGAGAAACCTTGACATGGCGTGCAGCGAAGTCCGAACAAATCGCGTGAGCTCAAGCCACGGAACGGCGCCGATTAACGTTAGCGAGCGGCGACTGTACGTAAAGCTCGGACCGCCGGTGCGCCGATAACTCGCGTACTCTCTGTTTTTCTCTTCGAGTTATTCCCCCCCCCCCTCACCCCACTGCTGCTCTTCTCGCTCTCTATCTCATTTCTGGCTTCCAACGTGAGAATCGCCGTCGCCTTCGATTTTCGTGTTTTTCCATCGCCATGTGTTTCAACCGCTCATTGTTAAACGAAAAACAATGACAGAAACCGATATCCGATTAGCAGAGCGATATCGCGCGTTAATCGAATAATAATCATAATCGTATCACGTGAACGCGCGCACTGTCGAATCGATTTCGCCGCTGCGGCAAAAAGCGTCGCGCGAGATACACGCGTCCGTACACACGTAACTCTTTCCTTTCCGTGCTTCGCGTCGCTTTGACTGCGCCAACATTTACCGAACGCTCTTACCGGACATCTCCCATCTGCACGCAACGACAACGCACTCTTCTCTCTCGCCGCTCGGGGAATTGGAAATTGGAGAACGAGACGTGCGCGGTAGTACGTCGGTTGAAAGTGATTTTTATTGTCGTCCTAAATAACACGCGCAGCGGGCTTTTATGCGGAATATTTCGCGGAATAGTTCGCTTTCGCGTCGAACTCCTCCCTATGCACAACGTTCCTTCGCCGCGCGATCAATTCGACTCACGTGCGACTTTGCCTCAAATATCTCGGCGCCGCGCCGCCTCCGCGCGCGGAAAAACGTCCCCCACGAACGTGGGGGAACGTGAGGGAAATCTTTCTCGACGAGCGAAGATCGCGAGTTCCGCCGCGCCGGCGATCTCGCTCATTCGGCTCCATCGAGGATACGCGCCGCCGCACTGATCGTCGTCGCGTTTCTCGATTTACTCCTTCGATCTCCACGAGCACGTTCTCACGTGAAAACGAAGGAAAACGTTTTGGGAGTTACATCGTTGTCGAAGCACGCCGGCTCCGATACAAGCAGCGCGCGAGAATTGTACGACCAAAGCGCCACGCGAGGCGACGGGCAGGCAGACTCTCGATGCTAATGTAGTTCGCGGAACAAATTGAACCGCGCCAACTGTATCACGGAAAGCTATTCTCTCAAACGCCGCGTGCAACAGTCGCGTAACAACGCGTGAGATCGCGAGACAGCTCTGAACGGAGAGAAAGAGTCGCGCGCTCGTTGGAAATCCGATACGCGCCGCGCCGCGCCGCGACGGCGAGGAGAGCGAGCCGCGATAACGCCACTGTTTTTCGTCCTTGCGAAAACGCGAAGGAACTCGCGCTCGCGATCCTCGGCTCCCTGGCACTCGGCAACCGGTTAACAAGTATGAGGATGAGGACAAAGGCGGAGGTTAATGCAGGCCGATGCTCCTAGGTCGCCCGTCGAAGCCGCTAACTATCGCTCCGGTTTTCTTGGCGGCGGCGACGGAGCCAAAGTTGGTGTCGAAGTAATTTACGACGTTTTAGTCACGGTGAACTCGCCGCTCACCGCTTGAACGGTTCACGGGAATGACTGATTCCAGCGGAATGACACGGTGCTTTCTGACGGGTCGCGAAAACCGCTGTAGTCGCCTCCCGCGAACAAATAGACCTCGCTCTCGTCCCTTTATCTTCGTGTCATGCGAAACGTAACGACACGGCGCGATTCCTCGCGCCGCCGCCGCCGCCGCCGCCGCCGCCGCCACCGCGGTGGAGGCGGCGGGGCGGTGACTCGCACGGGCGACCGAACGAGGTGAAAGAGAGAGAAGGAGGGTAAGGGGAGAGAGAGAGAGAGAGATAGAGGAGACTACGATTTATCATGGGCCGGAATTGAATCGTCCGCGCGAACTTTCGATTCGCGGGCGGCCGCGGTGGAATCGATGTTAATTAACAGCCGAGCGAATGTACGTGTCGCGTGTGAATTAAGAAGTGATGGAGAGAACGCGAGAGCGCGAGGATTCCCGATTAAATTATAGCAATGTGTCTTCAATCACGGCATTTCCGGGGGAACGAGATTCCCGCGAATGAATCCTTAACGCGAGATTTAAGACCTTCGGCAAATGGGAAATGGCGTCCTCGCGATTGCGCGCATGATTGCGCGCGTGAGCAGAAAAGCCACTGCAGTCGATATTTAAATGTCTCGAGAGAGAGAGAGAGAGAGAGAGTGACGGGGCCATCGATAACGGCGGTTACAGGTGAGCTGAACAAAAGAGATTACCGAGAAGAAACTAGGAAGAAACACGTCTCGTCTAGTCAACGTCATCGCGTCCGATCGCGCGGCGCTGCGGCGATTAGTGCGCTCCTTCGCAGCCGGTGTTTCTCGCAAATGACGGCGCGATTGAGACCCGGCAGATCTGACGATAAATACGGACGGCAAGGGGAGCAGAAAGAAAGAGAGATGAAATTGCCCGATGATCGAGTGGATGCCGCGCGTCTCACACGCGCACACAGCTCACACACAGCACTCTCGAGCCGGCGACATCGAGAACTCGGCTCGCGCTCGGCTCGTCTCGTCGTCCGGTGAAGCGACCGCGTGTTTGCACGGTTGCATTCCTCCGAGGATGCTCCCGTCGTGAGGGCCGTGGAAAAGTTCTTTCGAACCGGTTGTCACATCGTATTCCAAACTCCTGACTCACCCTGAGAAACGATTATCTCCTCGGGTTGGCAGCCGAAGACGGGGGGGCCTTGAGAGACGGAAGCAACGCAGCAATAGGGATGATTGTTTGTTTCGACGCGACGAGCAATGACTAATAACGTCGCGAAATGTCGAAATGTCGCGCGATACACACGCAGATCCTATCCGCGGTGACAGCGACGGGGCGGCGGCGGCGAAGTTAGCGCAGTTAGACGTTCGCCACATCGGTGAAGTAATCGCGAAGTTCGAGGACGTTGCAACTGCAACACGCCCTCGATCGTTACGCCACGAAGCTGTCGAAACTTGCATAACCCGTCGGCTCGGGAGCGTCCCGTGAAACGCTTCCGTCGAGTTTTCGGATTGTTGTCAACTCTTGAATAACACGTGGGGGTAAGCCGACCCCCATTCTCTCCTCCTCTCCCCATCTCTCTCTCACTCTCTCTCTCTCTCTCTCTCTCTCTCTCTCTCTCTCTCTCTCTCTCTCTCTCTTCTTGTCGCGAGCGCGAACCGACTTGCGAAATCGAACTCGAACCTTATACCTGCTATTGTGGAACTTTATCCTCAAATGCGTCACTTCACGCGTTCACGGGACTTTCCAACTCGGGATGGCCGACGAGCACGAGAGCATTTCGTAACTCTTCGCCTCCTCGTCGACCAGTCACTTCCCTTTAATTGATTCGTTCATCGCTTCGCGCGATGTTTTCGAACCAAGTGAAAACTGATCTCTTTCTTCCCTCTACAGCGCTCGTAGGATCGATAAGACAGGCAGTGTATATATGCGTTGTCCAAGAAAAGTGTTCTAAAATTAAAGAGACGACAATTTTCCGGAAAATTATAATCCCAAAACTAGAACACCGAAACGATCTCCTGAAATACAACTTTCTTGAAATATTGAAAGTATATAATTGTCCTGAGAAGTTACGGCATCAAAATTGACGTACCGAACGCAACGTACCGAAAAATCATTGTTTATTCAAATAGACTATATTTGTCGGCTGCTCCTGATATCTTGTCAAACTTACATTTAGGAATCGATGTCTCGATGTAGCCGCATTTCGAGATTATGACTTTTCGGATAATATTGTCCCACTTTTGGAATTTCAAGATTTCATCTCTTCGTGACGATTTCCGCGTCTCCACCGGACGGATTCGTGACTGTTTCGTCATTGTTCGTTCTCGTTGAAGACACGAGCAGCAAGACAAGAGTCCGAGAAGCACAGCTTAATAGCGGTAATCGGGTAATAATCATCAACCTCTTTCGCGGCACACGGCGAAATTGTCTCATCCCAATGAACCCAAACAGTTTCTCTCTTTCCCTTTCTTGCCTATAAAAACGTGTGTAATAAAGCTGTCGCGTGACTCGCGAGCCAGCCGTCGCGGTCGGTGCGTCGGGATATTAGATCGAACACGGCAACGAGATGCTCGACGCGACGCGACGCGACGCGGCGCATCGAGATCTCTCTTCATTAACGAGATCGGTCTACCGCATAATTGAAGAGTTCGTTAAGCGAGCAGCGCGCCGCGCAAACACAATGGCCATGATTTTCCTCGTAAATCGATTTCCCCCGATCGCCACTCGATGCCGAGCCACTCGCCGGGTTAATAACCAATCCCGGTCTCGAGGGGATCACAATGGGCACATAAAATATGGGCCGGCAGCCAACGACTTCTTATTTCCCTCGTCCGACCGGTCCACCTGCTTTCGTTTCTCCGCGAAACGTTCTACGCGTGCGCAATCGTCTCACCCTCTCTCTCTCTCTCTCTCTCTCCCTCTCTTCGCCCTTGCCAAAAAAAAAGTATCCCCGATACGACAGCCGACGAGCCCGGTCGCAATTAAAATAACTCGCGTGGCCCGCTTTAAAATTACTCGCGCGCGTGCGCGCGCAAGCGGGAAGAACAGGTGCTGCGCGGTTCCCCGGTTTCCGCCTTTATTACGCGATATTTTCCATATTACGATTTACGTACGTATACACGTAATTTTCCACACCGGGTGATTCAGAGAGAACACGACGCGCGCGCGCGCTAATAATTTCTCATTAATTAAAACGGATATTTCTTCGTCTAATCACCTCTAATCACATGGAGCAATAGATACTTGGACACAATTTTAATTCATCATTGCAAGTGCAAATTACTCCCCTCTCTTCGGTAGAATATAAAAATTTCGTAATTCGGCCGAGGAGATTGAGATATATTTCGCGCGAAAATTATATAACGATAAATTTTCGAGCATGCAACTATTAAATTTGTACAAAGGTATCACCGTAACGTTGAAAATAACATATTCCAACTCCAATTCCGGTGTAAATTATTCAACCGCGTATTTTTAACGGATGGAATTGCTAAAAGTGAGGCTTATGATGATAATTTGATTCAAGATTCAAACGTTACATCCATTATTTCGTTATATTCCCGTTAATATGAGTTCACAGATCATGAATAACCAAATACAGCTTCATAATCTCGCTGAATTATAAAAACGTCGAGCTCTCTCTGTGTCGAAAATGTCTTTGGAATACTTTGGAATCTCGCAACATCGAGCATGCTTATTAATTTGCCGAGATATTACGATTTGTTCGTAAACAAATCGGACTCCCGTCTGAAACAAAAGCCGACGGTTCGCGTGAAATGAAGGGAGTAAGCGCCGGTAATCTAAATAAAGCATCAGAAAGGCGGTTTCGTGCCCGAAATATATCCGGAGCAGCGAATCACGCTTCTCTCCTGTCTTCCCGGCGTGCGTGATTCTACGGAGAAGGTCGGAGAAGTCGGAGCAACGATCCCGACGTCGAGATACATTCTAACGCGAATCGACGAGTTCATTCACGAATCCGCCGGTGCGGCGCGTCGAATGAATGAGCCGGTCGACTGTCAGGAGAAGCGCTCTCGCCATTCAGGAACTCGTGGGACGAGAAGAGACGAGACGAGACGATCGACTGTGCGAAATAACGAGCCGGGACGCAGAGAACAACGAGCCACGGGCGAACTCGCGCGGTTCGCGCAAATTCGGCCGGGTATTCGGATCCTGCAAATGGAAAATGCGGCGAACCGCATGTATTCCTGAGGAAGCGAAGAGATAAGGACAAAAAGTAAAAGCGGGTGGATCCCGGTTTATATATACATATAAAACTAGAGGAAAGGAAGAAAGAAAGAGAGAGAGAGAGAGAGAGAGAGAGATGTGAATATTTCAAGGTTCGGGTATAATTCATGGAAAATGCGGCGCGCTCTGCCGGTCGCGGTATGGCTATCAGAATTTCGATGCACTCGGAAAACTATATCGAGCTCAAAGCGAGAAAATGCAGGCTGGAGTAAAGTGCATCGCGCGGAAGGAACCGTGTCTCCTCTTCACGAGAATAAAGCGCGACGAAATGCGATTCGCGGCGAGCACTTCGAAGACTATAACCGTTCGACGGCCGTAACATACGACGATGAAAGCTCCAAGATGTGCGCGACCGCTTTCTATCTCTTTCTCTGTCCCCTCCTTCTCTCTCTCTCTCTCTCTCTCTCTCTGTCTTTCTTTTCCTGCACCCCCTTCGCGCGATCACTGAAATTTAATACTCGGGATATCGCGGCGAGGCATAAACTTTGAAGTTGGCGCTCCGACTTCGATTGTTATCCTTCTCGCACGCTTGGGAAAAAGTTACGCCATTCTTCCTCCCAGGCGAGTAGCGAGAGTCGCACTTCGATAAATTAATTTTAAATATAAGAAAAATCCCGTGAGGTTCGCGCGAGTCGCCGGAAGGCGGAGTAATAGTTTCCCGAATGAATCCGAATGGAAGCGACTATCGATCTCGAAATTTACCACCTCCCCCAGCTGTCCTTTTTCTTTCCTTTTTTTTTCTTTCACGATGCTATTCTCGCTCCAAATCAAGTCGCGCGTCAAATCAAGAGACGTAAACAGAAGAGTATCCCTCATTTCTTCCGTAACCGAATTGCGTAACCGAAAGAGCACTCTCTCACCTGTTGGCACGTTGGTTGCTACGCTGATCTTTCTATCGATTCGCTTCAACGTTCAAATTTAAGTTACACAAGCTGCACACAAACACACAATTCGGCAAATATAATACATACGGCAAACAAATGCAATTCATGCTACGTGTATTCGCAGGCTCATTTCGTCCGCTCCCTATCGGCCATATATTTAATCTGTCATGTGTAATTAGTTACGTTTTATACGTAAATTAGCGATGCGCGCGGCAGCGTTGCAGTAGCTCCGGTTACTGGCGACCTCGATACGACAGTCAACATCAGTCAATGAATGATCGTTATTAGCGTCGTTATCATCGAACGTCCGATCCCTCGAGGCATTTAATATCCCACTGCATCCTTGCACAAAGTAACCGGTCGCAGCTCGCACGATCGTGAGAGAAATCGTTATCGGATACCTAAGATTACTCGCTTTAACTCCCTGATCAAAGGCTACCACTACCACAGCGCTTAGCCTCGCATGGTCCTCCCCAGAGCGCTCATGGAAGGTGGATCGTTTGCATAATTAATTCGGTCTGCATAATTATTTCGCGGGAGCATTTAGCGGCAATTAGGTGGCCGTCCGACCGATGGAGACCGGGAATCGAGAGGCGAAGGGAACCGGTTCGCGGCGCGCGACTCTCGCCGTGACGTTTACCCGCGAGAGGAAGGCTCTCCGAGACTTCCTTCTCTCCCGGGGAAAAACCGGTTTCGGTCATTGCGCAACGACCTCGGCTCATAGAGCGAGCCGTGAATCAAGCGTGTCACGAAAAACGCGAGGAGGCGAGAGCCTCCGATATGGCACGGCCGGCCAAAGAATACGTTACAAGGACTTATTTCCGTCTCGCGTACGCGAGCACACAATGTGAGATGAAGTGAGACGAGATGAGGTAAGAAATACGTCGCAAGAAATCGTTATGTTGCATTAACAAGGACTCAAAGTCATGGACGTGGCGATAAAACGGAACTCATGGCCGCGTCGCATTCCCTCTTGCGTTTTCCTCGGCGTGGAGGATGGATTTATCGCGAAATGCGTTGCAGAACCGAACGCTCGTCCTCATTAATTCGGCGGACTAAGCGACGAAACAATTAGATAAACGGAAAACATGCAGGGGCGGACGTACAAACGGAAAGTTTCATAATTCGCAACGAGTCCCTCGCGCGCAACACGCCATTTTCTTTCACGGGAAATTCGCGATGCATTTTGCGTGGGACGAGTTTCCCCCCGGGATTTTTGTCGACGTTTCGGGCGTATCCGAAGCGCACACGGATGTTACATTATTAATGTCAATCAAGCCCGAGAGCCCATCACTAGGCCCGCAGGATAACGAAATATTTAAATAAGAAAACTCATACACGCGCGCGTGCGCGCGGTGGGAAAAATTGCCCGCTGATCCGCCGCAACAACTCTCTCGTGAATCTCTTCTCGTCGAAATGCCAGCAAATGCGGAGTCTCGCTTTGGCCGGAGCGCGTTTACTAAAACGTGTTTTGCGCGTTGAAGCGAAAATTTATGAAAAAGGAGAGAGAGAGAGAGAGAGAGAGAGAGAGAGAGAGATGATAGCGACAGCCGGTCCGAAGGTACACAATTAAAAGCTTTCACCGTGCCGAAACCTGGAACAGAAAATATCCGCGTGAACGTTAAATTGCAAATGCCAATTAACGCGGTGTGACTGATAATTGGGTTTCAGTAATACCGTTAGCTCACGATTTTAACATCAGGCGCACGTTAACGGGGGAGGGAGAAGGGGAGGGGGGAATCTCGCTCATTTCCGCCGCGCCACCGTATCGCGCCGTATCTCGTGAAATTAACTCGAACGACTAGCCGCGCGAAAGCTCAACAAAAGAAAGACGATGAAGAGAAATCCTCTCCCCCTCCGCCGCCGCAGGGTTGAAGGAGAGAGAAAAGATGCACGTAAGGAGCCGAAGATAACCCTCGCCGAAGCGAGACGGCCATTTTAGTGCCGGGTCTCGATAAGAGCTCGGGGAAAGCTCGCGAACGGAAGAAAAAGGTTGGACAGAAAGAGTGGAGAAAGAGAAAGCAAAATGAAAAGAGAAAAGGGAGGCAGGTTAGTAAGAATTCTCACTCTTCGAGAGCTTTTCTCCTTTGCGGAGATTAAACACTGTCGGTGTGAAAAACTTTTCCGTGGAATACGAGCGGAATGGAGGAGGAAGACGCGAGGAAAAAGGAATATGGGGAAACGAAAGGGCGAGGAAGAAAGCGGAAGAGCGGCGAGAACAAGAACGAGAGAAGGAGAAGGGGAGACAAGAAATTCGAGGGAAGAAAAGGGAAGCAAAAAGGGAAGAAAAGGAAAGAAAAGAAATTCAGGAGCTTCCAAATTAGAACGAATGTCGGAAGTGGAAAGTACCGTAACGTTTCAGGACAAACGCCGCGAAGGGATTAAGCTTAACGGGTTCAAGTAGAACGTATTAACGGATGGATGGGTGGTAGCGGAGATAAAATGAACGATCGGGGGGACGCGAACGGAAAGAAGAATCACACTTCCTGCTGGTTACGTGGCAGTTGTTCGCATATTTATCGCGAAGAGAGACGGTAGGAAAAATGTTGCGTCTCTCTCTCTCTCTCTCTCTCTCTCGCTCAGGGCTTCACCGAAATGTCCAGTCGCGTTTCTCCAGGGTGAAAACCCGACAGCCACCGCGACGTCAACGCGACATGGAGATGGTATTTCACACCTGTCGCGACTGCGTTACGAAAATTTATCTTTGTTACGATCATTTTATTTCGCGAGTCCTCTCTCGAAAGTTTCACGAAGCAGTCCTTTTCCTCTCTATTCTATTATTCCCGACGTGCCCGGCATACGCGTCCGAATGACGCGGACTCGCGTCGAATTCTACAGAATCGTACCCGCCGGAACTCGTTTCGTAAGCTTCCCTCGAAGGTTAACCGGCGCACGACCGCGGGAAGGCGGGTACAACGACGAAGGGCTCGCTCAAGGGGTTCGAATTAAAATGCACAACGTTCTTTCCAGCATGGCGCGCAGCAGTATTTTCCTGCGAGGGTCGTTACCGGCCAGGTCTCGAATCGCTCGTTCGAGCGACTCGTTCGCGACTGGAAAAGTCGCGGCTCCCCGGTCCGACCAGGTCCCCGACGTGTTCCATTGTCTGGACTTAATTAGGGGCTGCTGCCGAGTTGGTCGGTCGACCGGCCAGTCGCGGTAAATCTAAACCGCGTCGTGAGAGGGGACTGAATCAACCCTCGTTAGAAAAAGCCCTGGCCGAAAGTCTGCACAGGGCGGGTCGCGCGCGCGCGCGAGAGAGAGAGAGAGAAATACAGAGAAAGGAAACGGAGAAGCCGGCGTGCTTTTCTAAATCGATACGTAATCGTACGCGGGATCTCGAAACTTCGCCGAATTAGGACCCGAGCGTTATATCCTTGGAGAGGATCTATTATTCAAATCAGGATCGCTAGTCGCGTTTCGTTGGCGACTGGCGACTGGTAATTTCAAGTATCGGAAGGAAAGCTCGAAAGGAGAGGAAGAAACTTCGGCGAGTGCGTCCCAAAGTGAAAAGTGCGGTTTACCGCAGCGCGCGCGCGTTTGCGATATTCGGGATAGCTCGGGGATATTATCTCGTGACGATAACGGGAATACTGCAGGATGATAAAGCTCGCACATATGTACATACCGTACGTAGGCGCGCGCGCGCGCGCGCTCGGCGCGGCGGAAGAGAGCCTTGAAAACGAAAGCATCGCGTGCGCGAGCTGTCATCGGTCGTCCGCGACTTTGCTCCACCGCTAGCTAGCCGGCCATTTCCGATGATTAATGTTAGCAGCGACAGCCTACACTATCATCTATTATTAGTCGCGAGATTTACGCGGATCGATCACGGCAGTGAATTCTGTACGGCCGGACTGTTCGTCCTCCCCCCTCCTCCTTCCCTCCCGCGGCTGCTCGTTCAATCTCGACGATAGATCGATTAATTTATAAGATCTTTCGTACACCGTCCGATTTTTGCCACTCGTTTTTTCCTCGTTTCCAGGTTTGCAGGTTTGCAGGGTTTCGCGACTCGCCGACTTCAATCTTACGGATAAATATCCCGGATTTACCCCGGGATATTTATCGGTTGATTGTCCTCGAGGAGGAAGAGAGAGAGAGAGAGAGTTATTCGTTAAAATTAAGCCCGAAGACACAGGACGAGGTACTTTCATAACGGGGCAGCAGCGAACAGCCATTCGTATTTTAATAACATTTTAATAACCACCGACGAGGATCCCCTTCCTCTCTCCGTTAGAGTATCCGTTAAATTGCATTTAAGATGTACACTGGGCGATAGATTTATCTTCCTCGCACGTCCACCTTAAGTGAGCGATTAATCTCAATCTCGGTAATGATGATGAAATAATTGAACGAAATCCGCGGGCATTTTCCATTCTAGTCGTCGTATCGACCGTCGCGCGCGCCGCACGCTCGTCTCGTCGTCGAACGTCGTAAAAAATTCTTATTTTTCGAGCATCGCGCGATAAGATATCCAAAGCGCGTCCCCATTGGACTTTCTTCTGCGCGAGTGAGGAAGGAAAAAAGAGAGGAAAGAGAAATTGCAGTAATTTAGTTCACGTGGCGTCGCCCGTCCACTCGCGCGCTTTATCTCAGCGCGCTGAACCCCCTCCGCGCTTTCGGAAAATACGTCGCAACGTTTCTGGGAATCGTAGGCGGCTCGATTGAACCGCGACGTGGCGCAAAGAGGGGGACCAATCAGAGCGTGGCCGATGAAAATTGGAAGCCGCGTCCGTTGGAAATTGCGCCCCGCGCGTACGTCGCATCAGTATCCCGAGACCAAAGTTTCGCGTTGCGTTACAGTCCCTCCCTCCCTCCCTCCCTCCCTCCCTCTCTCTCTCTCTCTCTCGCGAATGCGAGCACGTTGCAATCTCTCGTGTGAGAACGCGCGCGCACTATATTAATAAATCTTTCGCGCGCGTTTAAGTAACGCTCGCATCCGCGTGTCCCGCGTCCCGCGACTCGTAACCGCGCCGAGTGGCCCGGAAAAAAAAAAACGAGCAATTACGGCTGACGAATGCGAGGTCGAGCCTGCCGCAACGAGCGTTTCGGAAATCCAATCGGGTTACCGAAAACGGCGAGACTCGACGAATTAATAAAACGCCGCGGAATGATGTACAGGGCGAGCCGTAAGTCACCCGCTCTTTCGGAGGCGGATTACTCGCGATAGATCCCGCCGCGGTCTCTCTTCGCGTCTAATCTCCGATCTGCTTGTCTCTTCTTCCCGCGGCAATAAATCTTCCGCATCCGATCTCTAATTTTTAATTTTCTAATCCCTAGCGCGAAAAATCTCGCTAATCCGTTTCTTTCTCCCGGGAGAAAGTCTTTACAAATCTCAACTCTACACTATCGCGCCTGTTTTCAGCGCTCAGCGTCGCTAATGATCTCCGGCGCTGCTAATGAGAAAATTCGAGAGTAACGACGACTTGTCGAGCCATCCGGGAAAAGTGACCCTTCCAAGATTTCTCGTTCAGGACGGATAATCATCTCCCCTTGCGAGCGAGCAGCCCGTGGCTGCTATTGTTTATCTTCCTCACGATAACGCGCCGGAATATCTTATCAACCGCTCGACGCACCTTCGAATGTTACTTCGGCCCTATTCCCTATTCTTATCGGACGCCGGAGATTTTGCGGCCAAGTCGCAAGGCTACTTCGAAGGGAAACACTGCGCTTCAGCACCTCGCCTCCGTCGCTACCCTCGCCAACCCGCCCCCCTCCCCGTGATTGTAGCGACGACGAGGAGAAACGTCACGTTGGCACGGCACTCGGGAAGAGGCGGGGAAATTGGCACGAGCACGGGTCGCGCGGTATTTCCATGAAAGATAACATCGACTCGTTCAGATTACAAATTCCAAATCTCAAATGACATCGCCGACGGACAGACGGACAGACGGACAGACGGGCGAGCGGGCGGCTGACGGGTCGCCGCGATCACAATACTTCATCGCGGACAAAGCCGCGAAACGAGCGGACACACCCGTTGTTGACGAAAGCAACGAGCGACGGAGGGAGGGAGCATGGCGGATATAGACACATATCATGAATATTCAGCTGTACACACATCGCGCTATCGGGACGCTATCGGAACTCTATCGGTGAAGCTGAAGACCCTTCTTCCTTCTACATCGGTCACGACGATAATTGCAAACTCGCGGCGGCGTGGGCGTGCCGGCTTTAGTGGCCAATCAGTGTGTCCGGATTCTTTTATCCCGGTTACTCATATTTCAGCAAGTTTCGTTTTATGCTTCTAGATTGGCCGTCACATGACCGGAGACTCGTGGCGTAAACTCGCTGATTGAAACTGCCAATCAGCGTGCAGTTTCTTGTATCTTAGTAACTTGTGTTTCTCGCTGATTTATATCTCACAGTTTCCTGTGTCGCTCTAAGCCTTCTAAACTGGCCTTCCAAGCTGTCAGCAACATCGGGAGGATTCACGTCCCGATCATTCAGCGATCATCGTCGCCATGTCGCGTAGAAGAGATTTAAACGTAGCCGCCGAACTGCGACCGGGAACTATCGGTGAAGCTGTTCGAAAAGTCCATAACACCGATCGGGGGTAATTCCCCAAAGCGGACTCTGATCGGCCGGTTTTAATTTCGGACTCGATTCGAGAATCGAATCGAAAAACGTCTCCTCGAATCGGCCTGTTGGCGATTCTCGAGGGAGGATTCTCCAAATAAACCCTTCCCGGCACGTGGCGTAATGCTTCGTGATGAAGGGAGACGACGGTGAACGTTCTCATCAGCATTTTAATAAGATTTTAATAGAAATCTGATTAAAACGACGAAATGCTTCCCTTCCCGCATTGCGGCATGTCCGCTAAATTTACCGATACTTAATTTATGTTGCCTCCCGAAGTGCCTCCGACTTTGTTGAATCTCCGGCGTCTGATAAGAATAGCACTGCTATTGCCTGTCTATCGTCGGTCTGGTGTGCTCGTGAGATTTCATCGTCTCTCCGCGAGAAACCACGTCTCTAGAATTCGTGGAAGAAGTACCGAACTTTTCGCAAGAACGCGTTTCCCGGCCGAGAGAGAGCGCTGTTACAACACACCTAGAGGAGGGGGGGGGGAAGGAAAGATATTCTCTCGATCGCTCGTCGCGCGATGTTTGTCTTCGACTAAAGGCGAGCTCTGTCATTCTCGAAAAGTCACGGCAAATCCTCTCCCTGCTTCCCTCGCGGCTCGTGTATACGAGCCCGCGCTCCCCTCGCTTAATCGAGAGTCTGCTCGTCCCGAATTCTCATCCCGGACGGGATCGGCAAAGCGGAGTTCCCGGCGTGGAAATTGCGGGAGTCGTAATAAAGCTTCTTCCCGGAGTACATACCGAGCAGCGTGTTTGGCGCTGTCGCAATTAGACATCGACCAAATCCTAATTACGCCTGCGAAGTCCGCGGCGGAGTTTAACAACGCATCGATCTCTCTGGAGTATCTGCCGGCTCCATGCGTCCCGATACTTCGCGAATATTACTTTATACGTATACTTATTGTGCGAACTTCGCCCGGATTTTGCCGGCAAAATCGTGCCGGCGATAACGGGCATCGCACACTAATCCTCAGAATCGTCGAGGGCTGACGACACAGCGTCGATCGATCGCGTCGAGCGTCGCGCGGACAAAAAGCGGCGCTCTCTATTCTCACGATATTTCGGTACACGCGTCAAACGTGTATCGTTAATAAATCATTCCGAATTGGCGAAGCGAACGACGCGCGATAAAGCCCGACGCAGCGGCGGTCGGCGAGCCCGGGAGAATTTTAAGCCGCCGTGAAACACGCGTTTTTCCAATCGAAATACACAGAGGCCTGTCGCGCGGAGCCGCCTCGCATATTTCACTGTCGCGGTCGCGCAGTCAACTTTTTCCCGAGACGAAAGCTCGACGGACGGTTATAATTTATTTCTTTCGTAAGCACGATAAACGGCGCGCGACAGACCGCCATCTTCCCCGAGATCTTCCCAATTCGAAGAGAATTCGCGGAAGAAAATTCGCGTGTGTCCTCGCGCGATCGCGATGTTAATAATTTTCCTGCCAACTCCCTCGCGCTGACAATTTTATCGCGAATACGAATACGATATGTATGTTTTCGCTCTCAGTTACTCTCTGTCTCTCTCTCTCTCTCTCTCTCTCTCTCTCTCTCTCTCTCTCTCTCTCTCTTCTTCAGCGACATATTAATCATTTCTTATCAAAGTCACATAAACAAATATAACCGAGGTCGCGTCGTCTGTATTTGTATGTTTGTTTTGTACCTTTTCAGCCGCGCATGCGCGCTTGCGAAATATCATGGGATGCGCGTGTGCGATCATAAAACGTAATATACAGTCTGATAGTAACGACGGCGATGGCCGATAATAAAAATTCACCTCTTGTCGAAGCGATCTTATGAACATCGCCGATCGGCGAGATGACGCTACGACTGAACAACTGACGCTATTAATTGCGAGATGCTAATTGCTACCGCCGACAAAGCGAGCGCAAGCGGCATCAGAAGCGTGTTTCAAACCCTCTCATTCGCTGGAGAATGCGTGCGGTCTGCGTACTCTTCGTAACAAGCATAAATAATTCATCTCGCTCATGAGTGATGCATTGTGTATCAGTATTTGCGCTCTGACCGTATAATCGCCATTTATTATGTGCGAAAACATATTAATGTTAATCAGCCGTTGTTTCCGAGCGTGCTGCTTTCGCGAAATTAAAATACAGTCGGCGAATACGCCGTGTAAACAATTGCCAACACTCTTCGACCGATTGCACTCTCCTCTCTCTCTCTCTCTCTCTCTCTCTCTCTCTCTCTCTCTCTCTCTCTCTCTCTCTCTTTCTCCCCTTCTTTCCCCTTTCCCCTTCTTCTTTCTTCCCCCTTTCCCCTTCTTCTCCATACAACGAAAGAGATCAAAGTCATCGTCCATTATTTGATTATATAACGACGAGCTATTTGCGCTACATTCCTGCACGACCAACATATTATACTCCGTAACATTGATAGCAACGAGCTAAATTCAAGAAAAAGCGAGCGAGCGAGCGAGGAAGAGAGAGAGAGAGAGAGAGAGAGAGAGAGAGAGAGAGAGAGAGAAAGAAATCGGGAACAAAGATGAACTTTGCAGGCAAAAAATGAAACTCGAACGCCAACTCGGTCGAATCGTGATCGCGTCTATTCCTTCACCGCTACACATCAATATAACTCTCTTTCTCCCCTTGATCTCTCTCTCTCTCTCTCTCTCTCTCTTTCTCTCGTCCGCTCGCTCGCTCGCTTTTTCTTCCTTCTCTCTTACGTTTCCCCGCGGTGTCGGAAGAAAGGCGATACGCGGAAAGTTCGCCGTGCATTCCGGGTCGAATATTTTTGCCGCCCAAGCGGACACGGTGGCGTCTATATTTCAGAAGCTAATCGTCTCGATCGTGCTGCAAGCGCGACTCCAGCCGTACGAAACGTCTTCCTGAAGGCAGCCGGGGAAGAAGCGCGAACGGAAGAACGGCCCCGTTCCTTTCGGCTGCGCCCCGTTGTTCTCCGGTCTCCACTTTGTCATTATAATTGCTCTGCATATACATGTACATGCGCGTACGTGCTCGTATGTGCGCGTGTGTATATGTGTACATATTTTGCGAAAAATGCGCGCGGCGATCGATACGCAACGGCAAAAATAACTCGTTGTCGGCCGCTACGGGGATCTAAAAGTTATTAGGGCGTAAGTCATCGCCCCCTTGTGCGACAACGCGGCGGCACGAGGAATAGAAAACCGGCCGACGAGCGCGATGCGCGACCACGATTTGCCGCATATTTTTACACTTCGGATTAGCCAGTTTTTCAACACGTGGCCGCTCTTATTATTCGCCTGCGGCCAAACGGCGGAACGCCATTGGAAAATGCAAATCTATCAGACGTCCCCGCGCGTTCATAAATAATGTATCGCACCGGACGTTGCGTAATCGCGCACGTCGCAAGCGCGCGTGCGACGGATATGCGTCTTTGCTGCAAAAATTCAGCTCTCAGCGTGAGCTCAACGAAAAAAATTTCGATAGCCTCTCTCCCTCACTCGTGAAAGAAAGGAAGAGAGAGCGAGAGAGAGAGAGACACGAGGGGATATCCCGCTCGCATCCGAATCGATCACGGAGAGATTCCGCGTGTCGATATTATTTCCGAGCACTCTGCAGCCGAGGCATGCAGATATTACGGGAGCGTAAGAAACAGGCGGCGGCGAGCGGAACGATAAAACGATCGAACCGTCGTATCGAAGTAGCATTTCTCCGAGGAGGCGAAATTGAATCCGGCGTTAACCTCAATGGAGAACGCCTCGCCGACGGTCTCTCGGAGACAAGGAAGACAGAGGAGGGAGAGGGCGATGCGGAGGCAGCAAAGAGGAGCAACAACTCACCTCCGTGAGCGCGGGTGCTCGAGGTAACGCGGGGGAGTTATTATGCAGATGCTCGGGGAACAAGCTCAAGATGTGTAGTTTCGTCACAGCCGGAAAGTGCCCCCGAAGGTGTCCACGAGAGAGAGAGAGAGAGAGAGAGAGAGAGAGAGAAAGAGAAAGATTTCGCTCTGCAAGGATCGACGAGGCCCGCGGAGCTATATGTGGGGCGAAGGGGCCCTCTCGTCGTCGAATCACGATCGCGAAATTGCAATCGGGCAACGCACTCCACCCACGCGCGCAACACGTGTAATCAGTGTCGCTCTGATCGGCGCGATAAAGGCGCGCGAAAGGTCGGCGGACACATTCTCGGCACGTCCGCGCGCCGCTGGCGCGCGTCATCGCCTCGGAATCGCCCGTCGTTATTGCGCTAAATATCTAATTAACCCGCCGGCGAGCGTGAACTTCGCACGTCACGGCACACGTCCAAGTGTGACAATCGTTCTCACGGACTCATGGCTAATAATTTCCTTCCTCGAAGACTCGATTGCGCGATCGCGCCGGCTCGGCCAAAAAAGCGCGTCGCGAACAGGGTATTTTTATACGGTCGACGGGGAGGGCGGGATGGGGCTCAACAATTGGTCCCGAAATGATGCTCGCTCGGGATCGCGCAGGCGAGAGTAACGACCGTTGATTTCACGATCACGCCGTTCGTTTCGCAGCGGCGTTTCGGAGAAACGGTGTCTTTGACACAGTCGGAAAGTAACGCGTTATCGGCGGGAGATGCTTTTTCCTTCGGCAGCAGCCGAGTCATTTTTCTGCGCTAGTGACGGTAGTGGTAACGCGATTGTTACACTTTATGTGCGCAACGACAATGAATATAACCGTGTTAACCTGCACATGTATCAATAATATAGTATGTAATAAAGAGGTACATAAAACGACGGAGGATTCGTAATAAAATGCACCAAAATATCTCGAAACTAAATTCAACCTAACGCCGCGGAGGACATCGCGAGAGACCGCGAGAGAAAATCGATTGACCGTGTGCGTCTTATTTCACTCGCTCGCTCGCTTTGCTCAAAAATAAATTAAAAAACAACGAACAACGCGCAATGTGTGCAAACATGTCGACGGGATACAACGTGGGGCGAGAGAATCGTGCGGGAAGATCTCCCCCAAATTTGATGAGAAGAAGAAGAATAATAACGGGAAGTGGCAGCGAATTCTGCTGCCACTTGTCACGGGCAACGATATAACGCTGATGGGTTAATTCCTCCTAAGGGCTTACTTTTCTCCACGGATAACACAAGTCGTTCTCCAGAAGCAACCGCCCCAACCTCGGCTTTCGATGGACGCACGTTCCAGCCGGCGCGGGCGATCCATACGTCTTTATCACGCGCGCCCCGCCTCCCTTCGGCGCGTGTCGAGCAAACTAGCAGCGGTCGTTGCACGTTCGATTCCCTCGAGTCGCTCGACAACGGCGATTCGCGAGCGATCCACGATCGTCGTGTATGGGACGCACGTGCGACCGATGAAGCCGAAATCGCGGAATGCCGTCGCGCGACTATCGCTCCGTCGGCGTGCGCCAAAAGCCAATACTTCCGCGCGCGTATCCTTCTTCCGAGCCTGTAGCGCGGATTCTGTCGCGGACCCTACCCGCCACGAATTTGCCAACTTTAACGAGACAACTTGGAAAGTGCTATTAGACTATCGGCGAGCCGAGGCTCTCTATTGGATTTCAGTTATCGAGCGTTTCGCGCGGCTTCCTACCGCACGGGCTTTACGGCTGAAACGTAACCTCAGATCGCGCTGCAACGCGATACCCTGGCAACCTTCCTTCCTTTTCTCTCTCTCTCTCTCTCTCTCTCTCTCTCTCTCTCTCTCTCATCCCTTCCCGCTCTCTATCTCGCGATACTCTCCGGGGACGTGTATCGACGGCTATAAAGTTAGTTGGGAACCTTGCGTCCTCCTCTTCAGTATCCCGTAGGAATTCAATTTCTCAATTGAAAGCGGATTTTTATCATTCACCGTCCGGTTACATTTATTCGTTTGTTCCCGTTTGAGAACGCAACCGGCGATCGGTCAGCCGAACGATCGTGAAAAATTCGCGACGCGTCGACGGGTGTTACATTCGCAAAGAATGGCGGACACACGCGACGCTCGAGGATCACGTTCCGCGCGGGCTACCAAGTGCCGTTATTATTAATTAAGGAAGGCCGTCGAAAAAGACCATCCACGTCCGACGGCTCTCTCTCTCTCTCTCTCTCTCTCTCTTTCTCTCTCTTTCCTTTTTCTTTATACACAGTCGACGGTCTTAAACTCCTGAGGGATATTAATCGACGGGGTGGAGTCCAAGAAGAAAGTCGACTTTTATCGAGCGCCTTCGTTAATATCCCCTCGAAGAGCACTCTTAAGCGAACTTTAATCCGTCTATATAACATGCCGGACGCAATCGCGCTTTATGAGTCGAGAGACAAGATGAAGTTGACTCGTGGGGGATGCTGGTGGTCGAAGAGTCGTAAGACAAATCTTCCATCTTCGAGCGAGAGGGGGAGAGAGAGGGAGAGAGAGAGAGAGAGAGAAAGAGAGAGGAGAATATGTGTGCGTGCGAGTGTGTGCGCGCGAGCACGAAAATCAAATTTAAATTATCACATCGCGACTTATCCGTCGCGTTATTCGCCGATTAATCGCGAGCCGCCGAGAGAAGACCCGACCGATGCTGATGTGTGTTTTCGCACACGCTGCACTCTGTATTTTCAGAAGGACCGTCGATCCTTTATGCACAAAAATATTTCTCTTCCGCATAAAAACGTCGAACCCCCCCTCCGTACATTGAAATTCGATGCGTGTACGTGTGTGTTTGCGCGCGCGCGCGCGAAAGGATAAAACGCGAGCTCGCGCATTTCATCATTCCGGCCGCCGTGCGCACTTCGCCCTGCAGATATTTTAAAACGTGTCCTCCCCCTCCCGCCTGTCCCCGCCGCGGTGGAGAAACGGTATGTTTCAAATCGACGCGACTAGGAAACAAAAAAATAAACAAATGTATCGCGCGTCATGACGAAACTGTTTTCTCGCTACCGCGTCTCCCCTCCCTCCCCCCGCGCTCGGCATTCGTCCCCGGGGTGTGCACGCGCGTGAAAATAGCGTAAAAATAGCGCGACTCGATAGGAGGGAATCCCCTCCTAGCATAACGCTGTTATGCAACGCTTTTACCGAACGGGGTATAATCGCGCTTAACAATTCGCACGCAATCCTTATCGTCGCACTGCGCCGGCGAATAGCTAATAACGCGACCGACAGCCATCACGTAAACACATCGCGGCTCGATTAACATACAAATAACTCGATATTTATTTAACAAATAAGACACACTCCCGCGACGCGACATCGCGGGCGGACGAAGACGAAGAGCTTGATAAAGCTCGCATGCAAAAGCGAGATAAGCGCTGCGGGAACGACTCGCTCGCGCAAAAGACAAGCGCGTCCTTGTTTCGTGAACGAGAATGCGCGACGAGTGACACACGGCGACAATAACGGGGCTACGTGTATCGCTTGCCCGTCGGAAGTTCCGAGGGAGGAACGTCGCGCGCCGCGTCCAAAGGCCAGCCCTTCCACTCTCATTTTGATCGCGATTATCCGCTAAACGAAGCACGAACATCTGGAGGCCGGGAGTGCGCAATTAATTTAGCGCACAAGCGGTGCGCCAAATGTTGAACGATGAATGCGGATCATTTTGACCTCGAAGGCGGAGGAGCAGGAGTGAGGGGGCAGCACTCGACAGAAATCTCGGGTAGGGTTGCCAGGTTTGAAGATTAGAAAAGCCGAACAAACTTTCCAAACAAAAGAGGAAGAACTTGAAACGTACAATTTATCTGTTGCCTTCTCGGACAACTTCGTCCCTTTCCCCTCCACGAGGAGGGTGAAACAAGTACAAGATTAGCGCGGTCTCCTGGCCACCGCTAAAGAAAAGAAAACACTACAGTTATGACGATAAACAAAAAATCTTGCGGAACGAGTCATGATACAGACTTGCATAAATAAATCGGACGCATAGAATAGATCCGTCCGTAACTTAACAGCGCCACTGCTACCGCCAGTGAAATGAGAAGCGCTTAATAATTCGGACACTCTTAATAACAGCTGGACGTTGACGGTAAAATGTGCGGAGAAAACCGGCAACTCCAGAATCTCGAATCTCCCTCCGGCGGAATGAATAGAGACGTGACCGAGAGCGAGCGGATGGACGTTGTTATTCACCGACGGGCGCATTTCCACCATCTCCTCCGGCGTGGCGCGGCGCGGCGCGAAGAAGCTAGCAGAAGGGGTCAGCCGGCAATTAGTTCGAGGAGGTCGCCGAGCTGCTCTCTCGGGAGAATAGAGTTACCGGCGGATTGGATTAACTGGCGTGCGTGCGCGGCGCGGCTACGCGTAGGGACGCGCCATTTGTTTCCCGGGGCGTGTTGCGCTCCGTACGTACGTATATAAGCTCGCGCGCGCGCGCGCGATCCCGAGGGAGACAGCAGTCGCAATGAAGGGCGCCTCATAAATACGACACGTAGTAGCTAGGCAGATAGATGAATGTAGGTGTAGGTGTCCGTATTCTCCCGCTCGCGCGGACTCTCCCGCGACATTAGAATGCGAAGGTAATCCGTGAAAATGCCGCGCGAACGTGTAGATCGGCTCTCTCTCTCTCTCTCTCTCTCTCTCTCGGCTCTGCCACGGCATTCACTCCCGTGCGCGTGGTGCTTTTTCTTCGTTTTCCTTTTTTTCCTTCTCTTCCCTGAGCCCGCACGCGCGCGCGCGGCGGGGATGCCGTTGGAATGCTCGACGGTATGTTGTCTTCGCGAAATAAAACGACACTTTTTCGAGCGGGGAAAAAATTGAGGGAGAAGCGGCAGGAGAGAAGCGAAACATCGTAACGCACGGACGGGGGATAAAAGCACGCGAATGAAGGACGTAAAAATTGCGGAAACTTTGTAATTGGAGGAACCTCTCTCTCTCTCTCTCTCTCTCTTCCTTCCTCTCACCCTCTCTGTTCTCCCTCGATATTGCACTTTTGTGTTTGTTGTGTACAAGCGTGCTCATGTGTGTACGTAATAATAAAACTAATGCACCCGGGGAACATCATTCCCGCCCGAAGGAGACGAAGGAATAATGGAAAAAGAAGAAAAAATGTAACCAACATATTCTCGTTAACCGTTATTAAGCGTAATCCGCGCGAGGCGCGACATGTAAACGGCAAGTCGGTAAAATAACGAAATAAGCGATTAGCAGTTGCGTATTTATCCGCGAGGTCGGCCGGTGAAGCTCTTATCTCGAATACCGGCGGAGGAATAAAAGTGGTTTACGAGGACTCGACGAGCGGCATGTTACGCCGTAAAGCCGTGCTTTCCCGTTTTGCCGCCATCGAGGCATAAACAGCGGCTCGAATCGCGGGTTCGTGCGCGCGGATTGCAATTTGGCTGCCGGCCAAAGCGTGAATCGCACCCACCACCCGTTCGCGCTGCGCTGCGCTGCGCTGCGCTGCGCTGCGCTGCGTTGGCTGACTGGTTGGTTGGTTCAGTGAGACCATTCCTTTTTTTGTTCCGAGGCGCGTGACGATCGCCGTTTTATTGCGGCAATCGAAAGTGAATTTTCGATTTCACGAATAACCGTCGATACCAGAAAGCCCGTCCGCGCCGGCGCGGGCCGTCATATTTCAAGGACTAATTGCCGAACGGGACTGCCGTGATATCGCCGCGGGTGGCGCGACGACACCCTGTCGTGTGTGCACGGGAAGGGTTGGAATTGTTCAGCCTGCGGTCGGTCTAACGTTAAAGTGAGGTAGCGCGTTTAGCTCCACATATTTGAATATCCAACGCGACACGTTCCACATGTTCCTCTTTATTCACCTTTTCCTTGATTTTGCGAACGGCATTGTAAACTTAAAGCTCTCGGAGGAGCCATGGAGATTGTTAAAAATATAATTTGCAAGTTTCTTGAAGATAATGCGTCTTCAAAGTTTGAGATGATAAATTTATAACGTCGTTGGAATAAAAGAGGGGAGAGGAGAGACGGAATAATGCCTTCGGAAGAAAAAGTGGAAGGCTAGGAAAAGGAGATTCCGGCTCAACTTTGCCTGAAAATGCACAAGACGAAGTTTAAGCTCGTGCATATCCGTACGATTCCACGTAAATGCGCAAATCTCGCGCGTACGCAAATCGATAGAATAGCGGGTCTCGATTAATTATCTGCATCACGTGTGCCCCTAAAATCGCGAATTAGCAATTCAAGAGGCGATAGCACCGTCGATTTGCGAGGGGTGTTCGCTATTTCGAAGCAAGAAGGCGGATGACACGATCGAAATCGCGTGACCGCCGCCGCCGCCGTCGCCGCGTGCGCGCATACACATACACCCGCCGTCGGCATAAATTATTTATGAATTACGACTCATCGGTAAATCGTGGGTAAATGTGTGTGCATGTGTGTATTCGCGCGTGCATTCACGGACGCGTTCGTGCGCGATGTGCGGCCGACCCGTAGGAGCCGCATATTCTCGATGGTAATGGTTCGTCATCGCGTTCTCGCGCGTAACACACGACGGTGGGGCCTTTCTCGGAAGGCGATTCGACTGCGAAGTTTCTCCGCTCGGGTTAATCCCCGGGTTAGGAACGGCGTGTCGGTTACGCGGCCGTTGGGCGGTTTTCCGCGCAGCACGGCGACGAGTGTGCGTGGGAAACGTTAATTTCGCGCTTATCTGTCCGCCCACTCTCTCGCGCAACCGCCGCGATCGGTCGATCGTGAATTTCCCCCCGTCGCACGTTGAACGCGCCGGATAAATCGAGACTGACGTCTCGGAAAAGGATCCTGCGAAGGAGAATCCGCGCGACGATGCGCAACTTATTCTCTCTCTCTCTCTGTAGATTCTTTTCTGCAGCGGAACAAAATTCTGCAGATTCTCGCGCATGAAACTGATAAAACTCGTATAAAATCTCCTCCTCCAAAGATTCCTACATAAAATCTAAAAATGATAAAAGTGCTTTCATATATTTATATGTACAACCTGTGTGAAATTCTCACTCTGTGAAAGAGCTCACTCGAGAGAAAATTGGCATGAAAACTTCAGCAGGATTTCCACGTCACACCGACGTGTAAAAATTCGAGAGATTCTTACGACGAGAGTGAATCGACGATCGCGTAATACAATTTAACAACATATAATTTAACAACAACCGTCGAGAGAGCGCGAGCGAGCTGTTTCTAAAGGACTGTCGGCTAACGCGGAGAGCGATTCCATAAAGTCGGATAATTGTAACAACTCGAGCGCACGTGAAGGGACAGTTACACAGGCAGCGCGCCGTGCGACGCGACATTATCATAAATTGCACGTATTCGCCCGAATGCTGTCACGACAATTGCACTCGCTGAGAGCGCATGCGAAGTCGCACCGCCGATTTACCGCGGTGCCGCGGGGTCACGGCGATACAATGTTTTGCCTCGCGAGTATATCATAAAAAAATACTCACTGTCCTCGTCGTTGGTCGCGGTAGATAAGACACCTCCACGTACGTCTTCGCGAGGTGCGCACGCAAGTCCTCTACACGCTCGAGGAAACGCGTCGCGATTGTTATCTCGAGAAACAGCCGTGTAATTCGCGCGATCGAATCGAAAGCTTCTGCTCGGGAAGACGCAAACCTGAAAGAAGCGCGTCGCGGGCTCGCCGATACGTAGGGCGCCCCGGAACTCGCGCGCCCTTAATTTCACCGGGAGGTGAAATTTCAATTTGGAGATGACTTTCACGCTCAGCGAAAAAGCCAAGCGACGCTGCTATTACTCGCGAAGATCCTTGGATACCTTTGCAACGTATCAAAGTAAAATTCTATCAAGACGCTACACTTGAAAACAGTCGAAGGGAATAATTATGTTAGCCCCGGCCGACGTTAATTACTTTACAAGGACAATCATCTAATTTCGGCACGGTAGAAATTAATTATGCATTGTCTGGGAGGCCTCTCGGCGAGATTACTCGCGCGAGTTTCAGCCGTCACGCTCGCGACATCTCAGCGGCGAATCAGCGCGAAGCGCGTTCGGTGCACCGAGATTTTTTCCGCGGACGACTCGCCGATACACATAGTCGCGAGGAGATAAAAGAAGCAAAAGTTCCCAAGCGGCTTACACGTGTCTGAAAATTCTATGTCGGCCCCTCGTCGCCGTCGACGAGAGCGATTCTCGTTTTATGAAACTTGCTAAAATCCGAGCAACGAGTACCGCCGAATACCGTGTGCTGCGTTAGAGCTTAGGCGCGCGCGCTCGTTCGTGCGCTGTTTGCGCTTTAATCTCTGGATTTGTGTTTCAGTGTGCTCGCGAGTATACACGGGGGCAAAAGCTGCCTCGGACCCTCGAACACGAAATAACAAAACACGACGCTCATGCCGCGAGAGACGAGAAATATCTCGTGCGCACCTGACATACACACACACACACACACACATGCACAATGGTCCGTTTTGTCGAACGACGCTTCGACGAGCGTTTCAATTTGTTGCGCCAACGGCCGCGGTAACAGAGAGGACGTCTGTTTCGCACCGGTCCGCCGCTAATTACCTGCGCGAGTTTAGATTGAGAGGTCTCCTTGACAATGAATGAGTGTGTGAAATTTCGCATACGCTGTTCTCTCGCATCCGCGGCGCGAGTCGTAGGTCGCGAGTCAAGCGTCAAACGAGCGCGTAGTTCGCGACAACCTTCGTTTCCTTCTTTTTTCTTTTTTGCCCTCGTCGGCGAGCGACTCAAGCGGGAAGAAGAAACGGCCCGAAGATAAAAGCAAAGAACGGGGATAAGCGCGGGAGAACCGCTTCCTCGCGTATTTCTTCGCGTTCGACGACAAATTAACCGCTCTCGTTCGCCGCACCACTGGGCTATTTTTCGCCTCCCCCGACGTTATATACGGGCTGATTTCTATCACGGAACGGAGAGTCGGCAGACTATTGCGCGCAGGCGGAGCGGGGCATTGGGTACGAGCGGATTCGCTTGAACCGGCCCCGTCCACCGGTCGTACAATCGGGTCTGGATTTTCCCACTGGTGAAGGGAACTGCTGTCGGTGAGGAGTGAGAGAGAGAGAGAGAGAGAAAAGGAAAAGGAGAGAAAAAGGGAAGGAAGGAAGAAGGGACGGAAAGTTGCTTGTCCCGACGGAAAGCGTCGGACAGGTATTAAGAAAGCACTCGTCGCGATCGCTCGAACTTTGCCGTGCCATTTCGGAGATTGGATTCTTATGGAGGAGTTCGTATCAATCGTCCGTTTACCCACAGAGACGAGCCCTTTCTCCGCGAGACGTCATGCGAGACCGACCCCGATACGATATAAGCATAACGTCGGAAAGATCGTATGAAAAGCTCGACGTAGGCCAGGAGAGAGAAAGAGAGAGGGAGAGAGCGAGAGAGAGAGAGAGAGAGAGAGAGAGAGAGAGAGAGAGAGAGAGAGGGAAGTTTCCCAGGTGGCAACGGTTCCGCAATTGCCAATATTCGGTGCGAAGAAGAAGCTCGCGCATCGACTTCGTTCGCCGGCTTTTCGGTCGGGAATAACTTTGATTGAGTTTTTTCGCTCGTCGGCAACTTTTTGTCACTTGGTCCGTTCATATCGTTATTTATCCCGGATCGTTGTTCCTTCCCATTTTTCTCTTTCTCCTTCTATTTCCACCTTTCTCTTCCTGATGCCTCTTTCGCACGCTCCGAACGAGAGTTTGGCAAGAAACATTGCGAAGAATTGTTAAAAACTCACGTTACTGATGCGGAAACGAGACGTCCACGCGTAGCCACTTTTCTGCGGTCCCTCGTCTACCTACAACAGCAAAACAACAAACGAAATGAAGTATGACGAAGAAAATGAATAAACGGATGGGTGGATGGATGGACGGACGAATGGATGGGCAGATGGATGGATGGACGGACGGTGCGAACTGCAGCACACGCGACACAATACAGCGGATATGAGTTGGATAACGGTCGAAGAGAGACGGGAGGGAGATTCGACCGGCCGGCTGGCCGGCGAGTGGGAGGGGAACAAAAATTACGAATAAATAGCGGTTATAATAGCGCGCTATCGTTGTATTATTATGCCACCCTCGTAGCATGACTCGCGCGAAACAGCGTCGCGTAATGCAACGCTTCGTATAATGCAACGCGCCGCGCCGAGATAGAACCTCGTGGGAAAGAAGGAGAATTTTAATAAACCGGCGAATTCACGAGAGAGCCCCGCGACTACAAAAATAAAGGGACTCCGAGTGATAAGCACGCAACGTTGAAGCAAGGTGTATATATGTGTGTGTGTGTGTGTGTGTGTGTGTGTGTGTGTGTGTGTGTGTGTGTGCGCGCGCGCGCGCGCGCGTGTGAGGGGGGGGTTATCTCGGGACCACGTTTCTTGAAGAAGCGTATTTCGGAGACGAGAACAATGACCATCAATTATTTGCGATTAATTCGCAGAGCGAGCGACGGCAAATCGAGCGAAAAAGAAATCGTAGCTGCGACGCGATCAACACGATAATAACGCGGTGGCGGCGGCGGTGACGGCGGATTTAAAGCGCAATGTGAATGAAAACCGAGCGAAATAAAGACCATCATAATGACGCGGCGTCGTTACTTTTTTGCTCCCCCGCTCTAACGCTCGCGCGATCCGCATTTTCAACACGGGAGAAAAGTAGACACGCTGCATGAATTCCCGGACTTACGTGGATTCGAGTTACACACAGTGGTCGCCCACACGAACGCGCCCGTCTGTCGACGGAATTTGTTTGCCAGACGGCCAGAATGGCGTTTGCCTCCCCCTCCCCCCTCCTAACCCCTCGCCTACTCCTATTCTTTCCGCGTTCTCGAGTTTTGACAGACTATAATAAGCTTCTCACGTTTCGTCGGCAATTTCATGCGAAGATGACGAAATATTCGTGCGCGCGTTTTAACGCGCCTTCATCACGACGCGTTATATTTGTAGGTCTAGGTAAATATTAGGAGACCCTTCGTGTCTAATCTCTGTCAGACATTTAGTTGACCAACTCTGTGAGGGCCATGAGAGAATTTGTCTTTCGCAATTGTGCAATTGTTGTATTATCTGTAACACTGTAATAACGTATCTGACACCGTGAAATCAGTCGACGAAAAATCGGAAGCAGCCGAGAGACTCGTAACGACGCGTGGCTGGTTTCGGGCGATCGGGCCAATTTCGCATTTTGAAAAGGAATCACTCATATCCAGCGAGTTCGCTGCCACCGAGCTAATGTGATCCCCGTGAAACACGAGCGCGTCCCATTGGGCGATGCGATCGCGTACCTTGTCGCAGGCAGATTCAATTAAACCCGGGCGATCAGACAACCCTGCGCGCGCGAGCGAGTACCGAGTCGAAGCGGCTTCGATTTTCGGCGACAGTACATTAGCGGACAAAAGTTCAAGCACGCTCAATCCGGAGAGTTTCTCCGGCATCGGTAGTTATACGGTAGAGCGAAAAACAGGGAAGAAGTACAAGAGGAAAGAGGGAGCAATTAGGACACACGTGTACACAATGATATTCGAAATCCAAGGTATTCCATTCCGTAAATCCTTCGAGAGATTACCCACGATTTACGACGCGTTTTCGACTCGTCGAACACTCGCCGGTCCGAGAGAACGCACGGGCGAAATGAATATTGATCTTTTACACCGGCTTGATTTTAGCGGGCGGACCGACGGCGCGACGACGGCGAAAGGACGCACGATAAATAAACGTAGCTCGGACGGGAAATTCGATTCAAGGAGTCGTTTGGTCGCTTTATTCACGGTCCTCGACCTCGCCGACGAAGGTATTCGCCCCTTCGTTCACGACGTGTTTTATCGCGTAATCAAGCCGAAAGCGAGATCTATGATCTTCTCAGGTTCTCTCTCTCTCTCTCTCTCGTTCTCTCTCTCTCTCTCTCTCTCTCTCTCTGTCTGTCTGTCTGTCTGTCTGTCTGTCAGAATATCTAGATGAGAGAGGGAGAGGGAGGAGAGAGGAAGGATACTCCCTTGGCGTTCCCGATTGCTCCTTAAAATCCGTTTTCCGAGGGGTGATAATACAACGGAAATCCGAGCCGTCTCTGAGAATCATTTCGTAGGCATATGTCACTGCGCATTCCGAGTATATCCGATTCGGAGAATTTCTCGGAGTGTCAGCGGAAACTTTCGGTTCGTAAATTAGATTAGGATGACAACTGAATTTTTATTCACGCAAAGTGAATTGTCACTCGTCACTAGCGAACTGAAAATTAACTCTCCGCGCTTGCGCAGTCAAACGTCCAGTTTTCTAATTCCGCAGGTGACAGTTTTTCCACTACCGTTTCCAATAAAATTTCGCTCACTTGCTCGCCCGAATGACTTTTCACTCGTTCCGAATGAGGTTCTGTCCCGTGAAATTCTGAGAGCACATGCCGCTCTCTCTCTCTCTCTTTCAAAGTGAAATATCCGTCCTTTTTCAGTCTGCGACCCGATTCCGCGGTCTGTATTAAAATGTGACTCGCATCTCGAAAGCCAACAAAATATCACCAATGGCCCGACGAACTTTCGCAGACGCCTAACGGTCACTTATTATTCGTTACTTGTCAATTATCTACATTTGTTTGTCATTTACTTCGTACACCTCGTATATTTATACTCTGTCGCTCTCTCGCGATTTTACCCGATTTTATGCGCCGTTCCATCTTTGAAGATTCGCTATCGCCGTCGGGTTCTTACCCTCGCGTTCAGTTCGCTCGACTCTTCCGAGACACCGTGTACATCGGGGGGACCGCTTTGGGCCGCGGACCCGGCGCGGTGCTCGACAGAATCGAGTTCTCGCTCCTTTATCCGCGGCTTCCGCCGGCTCGCTCGATAGAACGCGAAAACCCACGAGAGGCATCGCTTATACAGAAGAACGGCTTCCGCCGTGTCATGAACCGCGTTTGGACCGCGTCCAAGTCGAAAATCGATTGACCCCCAAACCGATCGGCGGGGGGGGGGGAGGAGAGAAGAGTCGTCCCCCACGGTCTTATCTATCATGCGTTCTCTCTTCCTCGTGCAACGAATTTACTTTCCATTCCTCATACGCGCCGCGTAAAATTCGCTGTCTCGCCGGACATGCTTTCGCTCGATCGCGTACTTCGCAACTTCTGCGCGTGTGTCCGCCTGTAGAATGGATAAGCATCGATGAAGAGGAGAGGAGGAGAGAAGTTAATGGGAAGGAAGTTATGGACGTAATGGACGATGCGACATTTATACCCGCTTAATAGCGATCACGGACGATCTTAGATTGTAATTATGCGAATTATCGCGTTATGTACGCGCACACGCACCGTTCGCGCTCGCGGATGTCACGAAAGGCCCGGGTATAATGGAGCATTGTAAATAACGCCTTTAATACAGTGTGTACACACGATGACAGCCACCGCCGTCACCGTCGTCGACGACGACGACGACGACGACGACGACGAGGAGGACGGCTGTTTCACGGACGGATCGCGTGTGCGTCGCGAGTTTACGACTCTCGCGACGTATAGCCGAGATAATGCTGGCCACTTAATTTTAATCGAGATACGCCGTCTACTTCGCGTGTTCGCAGTCACAAAAATGTTGTCTAATTAATGCTGCGAGAAAGCTCGTCCCTGTATTGTCAAAAACCGTCGGAAGAGAACGTAATTATACCGCGTGGTGCATGCTGCTTCCACGAGCATACTCGCGTTTTTCCCGCGAGATCAACTTCGAACGAGCACGAAGAGGCAGTCCAACTCGATTATCGCGGATATCGCGAAAAATCGCTCGAACCTGCGCAAACGAGTCGCGCAACTTTCGGATTGGTTAAAATGTTGTCGCGGCAGTATCGCGCGAATGCAATTTGCGGTGCGATCGACTCGTAAAACTGCAACGTGGAGTAAATATTCATGTGTAGCTGAGAGTTACAAGTTGCAGCCGCGGTTGACTGTTATTTCGAATGCGTCGTCGTCAGCGAGGCGTATGTGGTATACGACGACGCATCCAGTTTCCTTGGAGAACCGGTCCCCTCGACGACGCGAGATTAAACCCAGATCGATCCTCTTTCTCTCTCTCTCTCTCTCTCTCTCTCTCTTGCTCTCTCCCTCCACCCGCACGTGTCAGTCTGGCGTTGCGCAATCCGCGTCCCTGCCCGTCTTGCGCAATAGCGACGTATCGCTTCGGAATCTGAATTATCAAATCAGCGCAATATGAGATACTTACGGTGCACGACGCTTGGCAGTCGCGGCCACAATAATCGACGACGAATCGTACACGAGCTCAAGCTCGAGCTCGCGAGTAGAGAATACAACGTTGCGCGCGTTCTTTGAACGTGCGCACTAGGCGAGCCGTGTAATCTCGTAATTACTGAACTTACTCAACGAGCCGTTACGCGAAAAATGTGTGAAGAACGGCGGTTATTTATAAATTTCAAGAGACCGCGATATCGATCGCGCCGCCACTGAGACTGGGACTTCGCGGGGTATCGTTATCGCGATGTCAAATAGTCGAGTATCTGTCAGCAAAAAGCCGCAGATAAAAGAGGTACGTCGCTCTCTTGTTTGAATTTGGAATTAGCACGGCGTGAGACGCGGCTGAAAATCTTTTACCTGCCCCGAATTGTCGCGAGCATTTATATAAAATTAGTTAAATAATCAAAATGTTGTATACTGCAAGGAGGAGAGGAGGAGATAGAGAGAGAGAGAGAGAGAGAGAGAGAACATGTCGCAATCCCGTAATTAAAAGCAAGCTTTTCACCGGTGCCGAAATATTTCTCTCATTTGGCAGAGTGCCCTTTTTATAAAAAATTAAATGACATTTTTCTCGGAGTTGGGTAAACGTGTATTAACACAAATGGATTTGCACAAAGTGTTTGCCTCAAAGTGCCGTCGAATTTAATGAGTTTCGCGAGCTGTGCATGCCTTTCTGCGCCGACGAAAAATACGCGCTACAAAGTGCTGCTACGGTTGAACAACTCGAATTTGAATCGCGCGATTGAAAGAGCCAGAGCGAGCAAAAGCGAACGAGAGAGAGAGAGAGAGAGAGAGAGAGAGAGCTGAAGGAGGGAGCTTGGAGGATTTAGGGAGGGAAGTTTAATTGGAATACAGAATCGTCGCTAAAGCGTATTTTTTGTAATTTTTGAATTTAACAAGTTTCGCAATTCCACGGGGGCCGCGGATGCGAGTGCTCGCTCGCATCAGGACCCCCCAAACACTCGTGTGCTTTCATCCGATCATTTTATTATTTTATAATTTCCACGGCTGCACGTTCTCGTTCGGTGAAAATCGCACGACACACGCACGCACGCACACACAATTACGTGGCGATTGGGAAATCTCGGCACGGATCGTGGCACGATGACTCGTGAAAGAAATAACACGAACGCGAGGTCGACTCGCGAACACAATCGTCGAATACATATGTAACGTCGCGTGATTAATGAACGATATCGATCGACGCGAGTCTCGAGTAACGGTTGCGTAACGCACATCAGGTTTCTTCGCGATCGAAGCGATTACGCGCGAATCACTGAATCATCGCCACGCTCTGCTCGCGAAAATCAGTCGGATAGCTGTGTCGGTCTCCTTTCGCAAAATAAGTATAAACCGAGAGCGAGGAAAACAGAGAAGGAAAAAGAGACGGAGTAAACATGAGAACTGCGCGCTCCGATAAGTCATTATATATTTCTTTTTATCGCTTGCGAATTCACCACTCGAGACGAGGCTCTCTCATCGACAGGCTGACTGAAGGCACTCGATGATCTATAAAATAAAATCCACATCGCTCGCGCACGATATTAAACGACGTATAATCTGTCTGCAACGTGTCACGAGTGTCTTTAACAGGTTGTCGCGACAGACTCCGTAGTTTGAAACTTTGATATCGTATCTTTCGACAGGAGACATCCGTGCCGCTCTTTTTCCCCTCGACCCAACGTGGAAATTTACATTTTCCATGGACCGACTCGTCTCCCTCGTTTCCTCGCCATCGACGACACTCGCGCTGATCCTTTTGTAGCGCAACGTTCCGCTGTTAGCGCAAAACAGGCTCGCGCTCGTGTCAGCGTGAAGCAATGGACGTGAAAAAGAGCAAATAAAAAAAGTAGATTATGTTGAAAACGCTCGGACGAGCGGCAACAAGCGGGCAACTAACGGTTTGCGTCGAATTTTATTTTTTTTACACGCGCATAAAACCCATTCTCGCGGAGAGAAGGAGAGAATTTCATTTATCTGCTCGATCGACGCTAGAAACGAAAATTGCGTGATCGTGTTTTTCGATTTCGCGCGCGGAAAATTATCCCCCTATGACCTTCGGGATCGCTATCGACCTCTCATCGATCCCTATCTCGCGCTACCGGATTATTTGCGTTTTTATGTAACTCGCCAAAGAATCCGACGTGAAAATTGACGTCGGAGTTTCTAACGCGCACGTACTTCCTCCTCGCATACCCACACGCCCACACTTGGTACGCTTCGGGTGTTTGACGGCACAATTCGCCCAGCGTGGAAAGCGTCCGACATTTTTCGCATACCTCTCAGTTTCCTCAACACTCACACTATCTGCAGCCCTCCTCCTCCTCCTCCTCCTCCTCCTCCTCGTCCTCGTCCTCGCCCTCGCCCTCGTCACTGTCGCTGACGTCGTCATCGGCGTTGTCGGAGAAAGAGAAGAAGGAGGAGAAGGAAGCACGTCGTACATATTTATGCACTACGAATTACGTCGATGAACACTTGCTCTCTCTCCCCCTCCTGCTCAGTCTCTCTTCCTCCTTCCTCGCTGAGGTAGCTTCAAAAGTACACGCCGCGCGCCACATCGAGATATGCTAAATGCGCTCTCATGCCGGGCGTTAGCATACCGCCGCATACCAATCATAAGTTCCTCGAGGCGGGTTGTATGCGCGCGCTCACACGTACGTGCCGAGAATGTCGGTCGTCGAATAAATAAATTTCATTCGAGTGCAAGTGGCCAGGTCGCGCTCGATCAATGAATGATGTCGAAACGTCGGCCGGGACGACTCGACGCGCGCGCGCGCGTCTCGCAAAAACGCCGCCTCCGCATTCACGTCGTCAGATTGCGTCGACGCGACGGGCCGCGATCGCGAGAGCGAGATACACCGAGATCATTAGCCGGTCACGTCGGTCACGCTAATTGCTTCTTGACGTGCCGCGCTGCCTCCTCAAGCTTCGTTTCTTTAGTTGTTGGGCATTTCGAAAAATTCCACCTAACCGATCTCTCTAGATTCACCGTGTTACGCTTCGAGATAAATTTCCAGCTTGCGACTTGGAGAATGAATTCGAGCGACTTGAGAGCAACGGGAAAAGCGGACGGTACACTAGGAAAAAAAATTTAATATCTCTAACAAAACTGTTTGGTTGAGGCATTTTTTAATAGCAAGCGAATATCTTGTTTTATATAACAAAATATTTACTTGTCTCAACTAAATATATTTCTCTGCTTTGTTCTCTGGACCAAATGGATTTTGTTCTTAGACTTTATATATAAATTTAAGCATTTCAGTTATTTTATCCATAAAAATTACTTAATAACGAAATATTATTTTACATAAACTAAAATAACGCCCAATGGATACTATCTTGTCTTTCTGTGCACTAAAATTTAGATTTTATATATCAAGAAAAAATTAGAATATTTTTAACAAAATTCATACAGTTAAAGCTTTATGGTTGCTGTGACAAAAGTATTACGTTATACGAAGAAACCGTAATCAAACAAGATATTTGTTTACAGGAACTAAACAGTTTTGTTGGGCATATTTTAACCAAATTATTTTGTTGTTACAACAAGATTTTGGTTCACGCAACGATACATTTTTTCTAGTGTAGGGACCTCAGACACGCACGACGTGACATCGCTGCGAAAATTATGTCGAACCGGTTGGGGAGCGTTGAAACAATGCGACGCTCGAACGATTCGTCCTCGCGGGGAGACACCGCGCGACTCCGCGTAGAATAAACGGCAATTATAAGCCGGCGTAATAATAAATAGGCAAGATAGTTATTTATTTCCGCAACAAATCCCCCAAGAGGCGCCGTAGCGGACGTAAATAAAGCGTGCGCGTACATGGAATATAAAGTACATCCTGGCTTACGTTGCACGTTGGGAAGTTCGGGCATATTTTACACGAAACGCTCCGAAACTCCCGGCTAAAACACGCGTTTTATTTTCAATATGGGCCGCGCTCTTCAGTTAATCTATAAAAAGCCGGAAAGGCGAGAGGAGCTCGTTTATCCCCTGAGTGGCTGAATAATGTATGAAAATGAACGAAAGCGAGCCAAGAAGGGGAGGTTTCTAGCTCCATATTTCGCGACGACGAGGCGCGGAGCGTTTAATTTTCCGCCCTAAAATAGCCAGCTTTATTCATCCTCGATACGCGAAGATGGATCGACAAGTCTCCATTTATTTTAATCGCGAATTGACGCGACAGTTCTCTCTCTCTCTCTCTCTCTCTCTCCTTCCCTCCTTTGCCGTCAGGTTTGCGACACGCGCGTCACAATGTCGTCGGCGTGAAAGCGCGAGAAACAATGCGAGCGCGCGTAAGTGCGGAGCGCGGCAGGTACCGCGAATGCCGACGTCGTCGATTGAAAGCGACCGTCGACGGGACGTAATTGGCCCGATAACAATCCGCGATCTGTGTGGCGGATGCGATTAAATGCCTGCCTGCTTGCTTGCTTGCTCGCTCGCTCGCTCGCTCGCTCGCCTTCCTTCCTTCGGCCGTCATGTCGTGAGCGAGCCGTGATAAAGCGAAGCCGCGCGGGGAATAACGATTGGCTGCGATCGTGCCGTTCCGAGCAACCGATTGCGGTTGCTGCGAAATCGAGACACTGTGCGCGCCCGGCTGCGTTATTCCAGAGCGGAAGAGACTTCGATCACGCCGCTGATCCGCGGCAGGCAACAATCTTCATCGAAAGAGCTACATTTCGATCTATATATTAGATGACATCACGTCATATCCTCGGGACGTAAATACGTCGGTGCAAAAAACGAATCACGGAAATCGATGGAATCAAGCGCACTCTCGCGATAACGACCGAGATACGATATAATTATCAGCTGTATGGTAATTGCACGCACGATGATTGATAGAGAAACTTGTCGCGATCGCCAGAGCTCTATAAAAACAGAACTGAAAGGTCAGTCGTAAGACGACAAGATGTTGATCGCTCAAACATTGAATGCATTCAGCTGACATAAACTTGAGGATTTTTTCTTAGTTTGGATTACAAAGGAAGAGAGCATCACAATGAGTCTATCGCCTTGCGCTGAATTGCTTGAAGTTTACGCCACCCTGATACAATTTAGGTTCTGTGTGTTAAAAGAACAGCTGTTCTCTTGCTCGGAGATATTGTCTTCGAACGTCGACGTCGCGTCGCTCCACGCGCTCGAAACGGCAGCACGTGCGAGCAACAATCTACTTATCCGCCCAAGCGCGGGAGGGTCGGCGGGAGGCAAGAGTCTAATAAAACGACACAATGCGCAATTTGGTCATCGCCGATGAATGGACGTAAATCTGCAAGATATTTTCCTCGGCGCTCATGATATAATGGTGAACCACCGTGGCGGTTGAATGGTAACGATCGTTCGCGCGGCACGAATGCACGGCCTATGAAAGGCATAAATCGCTATCGTCGCTAGCGCGCCGAGCGCGTGACTTTTATACGCGCGAAACGCGATAATGGCGAGAAACACGTCCGCGGACTATTAAACGTCCCCCCCTCCTCCCTCCCCCCGCCGATCTGCCCTCGCTCTTCTCGAGAGTTCGCGCGTTAACGGGAGATATCGCGAGTGCGCGCAGCGAGAGGAGATAGTTTCGTCGCGCGGTGGATCGCCGGAGAAGTCTTTGCGAATGTGTCGCGACACGTCGCGTATGAGGATTTCAATTAGCTTCGCGCAAAGTTCAATCCGCCGTCGTAATCGGATCGTCGCGTTCTCGCACTTTAATCGCGTAATTCGCAAGAATTCACCGGCATCGCTGCGAAAAAAGCAAAGGAAGAAGGGAAGGGAGAGAGAGAGAGAGAGAGAGAGAGGGGGGGGGAACAAATTGTCGCTACGAACGCGCCTGGCACGTGTGGTGGTAAACTTGATATTTACACGATATAGCCGGTGTATCTCGATGCAAAGGGGCAGCGGCCCGCTCGAAATCGACGATGTTCCGCGCGCGTGGCAAACACGCTCGTATATTTCGGCGAGATATCGCGCGGCTGCGGGACCCGGTTGCCTCGCAGGCTTCGAAAAACAGCAGCAACGAAGCGGTACCATCGCCGGTAATGTTGCCGGGGGAACGACACGTACCGTGATAAAAAATAATTTACAGGCCGTGATGACTTCGCGCGCTGCACGATCAATTATCGCTCAGCGGACAACAACGCGCGGACGAGCGCGAGTGTGCAACGCGCGCGGCGACAGTTTCACGTTGACGTTAGTTAGAGGGGCGTGTTACGATTTATGACAGTGCGATGAGTGCTCGCGTTGCGGTCCATTTACACGGTGCGATTACCGGCGCGCACTGATACGGCGTATGGTGGCGTGTCATTAATATTTCGACAGTTTCACCGCGGTGACAGGACGAGTTCGGACGGAAGAGGGAAGCAGGAAAAGCATTTCTGAATTCTTTGTGACTGCACTAGGAAAAAAAGTTTCTAACGAAATCTCTAACAAAGCTGTTTGGTTGAGGCATTTTTTAATAGCAACCAAATATCTTGTTTTATATAACAAAATATTTACTTGTCTCAACTAAATATATTTCTCTGCTTTGTTCTCTTGGACCAAATGATTTTGTTCTTAGACTTTATATATAAAAATTAAGCGTTTTAGTTATTTTATCCATAAAAATTACATAATAACGAAATATTATTTTGCATAAACTAAAATAACGCCCAATGGATACTATTTTGTCTTTCTGTGCACTGAAATTTAGATTTTATATATTAAGAAAAAATTAGAGTATTTTTAACAAAATTCATATAGTTAAAGCTTTTTGGTTGCTGTAACAAAAGTATTACGTTATACGAACAAACCATCAATCAAACAAGATATTTGTTTACAGGAACTAAACAATTTTGTTGGGCATATTTTAACCAAACTATTTTGTTGTTACAACAAGATTTTGGTTCACGCAACGATACATTTTTCCTAATGTGCTGAAAAGTTGAACGTGTCCGGATGAATAAATATTTTGCATCTTCCGCACCGAGAGCCTCGGATTTCGGATATAAACGGGACATGTCAATTCTCTTTCCGCACGCGATAACAAATAAAACAATTTGTCTAAACGACACAGCGACGATTTTCGACTGGGAAATCGGGACGAGAGCGTGTCCCGTCGCGCGACAATTTGCTAAGTATACCGAGCAGAATGTCGTTTAAATACTTATTATATTTCTTATTTCTCTTTTATCTCCATTTTTATCTCGCTTTGCGCTTCTCTCTTCCTCTCTGCTCTCGGGCCGTCTAATATTTCGAAAGAGACGTTATCGATCGCAGGAAATAAGATAGTATTCCCGGGAATATAAAAGTTGGTGAGTGCGTTTTTATACTATATCGGTCTTTGTCACATGAGCGTCGAGTTTTATGACAGTGTGGCGCAATAAATGTCAATCTGTCAGACAGCCCAGCCCAGCCAGCCAGCGCGGCAGGTCAATGGCAACATGTGATCCGTTGGTTTTTATCCTAATAGTCGACTTCTCACCCTCGACGATAACGTTATCTGCTATCAATTAGGCAAGCTCGAGCGCCGCGTCCGGTACACAATAATAAGCGCGAGTCCAGTTTCTTCGTTTGTTCATGCAACGCGTTTTACTTTTCGCCGTCACCAAAACGTTCCATTTCTGCTGGATAAAAATACGCACGATTAGATAAATCGGATTAAATAATCGGTAGAAATATCGGCGCCGCGCGATAAGAACCCATTGTCGGCGGGCCCATTGCCGACGTACATCGACTCGACGAAAATCCCCTACGTGACAGAAATGGCGAAACACGCGGAAAACTTTATCGAGCGACGCAAGCGCGGTGAATCTCGCGGTTGAAAGCATCGTCGTCCCCGAATCGTTCACGTCGTCATGTCGAAATAAAATTACGTATCCGGTTATTTACGAAAAATGATATTTCGAAGAAAGTTCGTCTTAAAATGATTTACCGAGTACAAAATATCCCTTGTAGTTGTGATTACGCATCTTGTGAAATAATCATAATCGAGAAAGCCATTCCAAGTAATGAATACTTCTTTTATTGATAATAGCTTTATACTAGTATCGTATCTTGTTTGTTAAAGCGGTAAATAATATAGTTGGTGCCAAAAGAACAACTAATTTGTAATAAGATTAACAAATTTATTATCTCAGCGCTGAGTGAAGCACGCCTTATTACGAACGCTATCTCGATGAAGATAATATTGTTTGAAGTTTTCACGTTTATATGCCTATTAGTAGCTCGGCTAGTCGTAACTCGCGATATGATAATTGCAATATCGTACCAGGAATGCGATGTCGAAATTATCCGGCCTCTTATAAATCTAATTTTCCTTCCCTCTCACCCCCCTTCTCTCTCTCTCTCTCTCTCTCTCTCTCTTTCGTACACTCCTTCATTCTCTTTCCGGCTCGTGTGTGAAAGCCGAATGAAATGAACCGTAATATGGAGGCGTATAATTTGCGCGCTATGCCGGTCTCGCAATCGCAAAACGCTACTTCTCGCGAGGTAGCAGATTTCAAATATATCAAACGAGAATTACGCGTCCTCGCGATCCAAGAGGATTACAAATACGGCACCGCGTAGCCGGCCAACATCTGGCGCGTTAAGTAATACGCAGTTACCGATCGTTACGTACGCACACGTGCAGCCCTTCGCAAAACAAATCTCTCTCTTTCTCTCTCTCTCTCTCTCTCTCTCTCTCTCTCTCTCTCTCTCTCTCTCTCTCTCTCTTTGCGGAACAAGTTATTTTTAGCACACATGATCCGATATGCGGTATGCTTGGAGAGTCGGATACTCTCCGTCTCACCCTCTTTCTCTCTTCCTCTTCAGACAGACCACGCGAGAGAGAGACTAAACCGAAAGGTATGTGCGGTTCGTTTTAATATCTTGAAGAGTTTCGAGTTCACGGCAGATGAAGGGTCCTTTCGCGCCGACGGGAGAGAGTAGCAGTAGTCGAGTTAAATAGTAAACGCGCTCATGCGACAGCGATATGTCGGCGGATGAATGTTAGTTAAACGGGGATCAGCGTGCCAATTAAATCATAGTCCATTTAAGTAATACCCGCCAATTACAACTAATGCAACTTGTCCCGCTACGTCGAGATTTCCCCAACTGTTCGCCGCGCCGATGGAAGATTAATGCTGTCTATTTAGGCCAGGTCGCACTGGCCGCAACTGTAAACTAATCCTAGATTAGTGAACCGCTTGTCCTTTTCCGGGTTACACTCTCGGCCGTGTGCGCGACAGAGACGGCGCGGCGGCGAAGCGGGATTCAGTCAATCAGGATTAGCGTCGCTGATTACTGCCGGTGTATCGGCACGAGAAGTGTTTATAAAGAGGGATTATTATGCGTAGAAGTATTAGCGCAGTAATACAGACGGAAATTATCGATTATCATTATCTCTTCTTTCGCGTCAGCGTCCTCGTCACAAGCTGCACGCAAGGAGGTCTCAGGAGAATTTTGTGGAAGAAAGTGTCGGCGCTCTCTCTCTCTCTCTCTCTCTCTCTCTCTCTCTCTCTCTCTCTCTCTCTCTCTCTCTGAAATATTTCACGGGATTGCTCGTCTTACCGATATCGCGCGACCGTCCTTTCTCGAGGATCAGATGCAATTTGTTTTGCTATAAATTTTTCAATAAGGACCCTCGTTTACGACTGAGCGACACAATACCCATCCATGATACGATTAACAAGTCAAGCACGGTCCGCGTAATTATATTAATCGAGTTTCGTTATCTCGGCGTGATAACACGCTCCCTTAATACTCCGGTATCGACTGTTTCCGACGAGAAAGTTCCGTTTTTAATACGAATTGTGAAGGAGAAAGAGAACTCGAGCGCTCTCTTATTATCGCGGTTTCGTTTGTCGCGAGTTTTTGCCAGCATCTTCCCGCGAGCTAAATCCTAATAGACGGTGACTTAACTCGGTTTATTTACTTGTCCGCTTAGATCTTTATAATCCATGATGAGGAAAAAGAGAAGGAAGATTTCTAGAAGTCTTAGAAAAACTTTTTCCCCTATACTGCTACAGGAAGAAAATTTTGCCGACACGAGTTTCGAGGTTCGAGGCTTCGAGTTCTCTCGTTTAACAGCTCAAATTTCGCGGTGTAGAAGAGAAGAGCCATCCTGACAGGACCTGCATGGGATCGTCGTAATCGTTACAAATCTCTCTGGCTGCATTCCGAAGCAGCGGCAGTTCCCCTTCAACCCTCCTTTCCGGGACCTTACGTAATTCCTTACCTTTCTCACTTTCTCGTCTCTCTTTGTGTGTCTCTCTCTCTCTCTCTCTCTCTCTCTCTGTCTCGGCTTCTTTCTTTGTCTCTCCTTCAGCCGGCGAGCTTGAGAGTCTTCGAAGCTCGCCCACGTGTCAGATACTCATCTCTCCCTCTTTTCTCACGCTCTCCCTCACCCCCCCTTCTCTCTCTCTCTCTCTCTCTCTCTCTCAGCTGAACCTCTATCTCTTTCCCTCGTCGAACTTTGGCGCAAGTGGCAGCCTTGGCCTTTGAGGTTTCAAACAAGATCCATCGAAGCCTCCCCCAGAGCTCGACTCGTCTTTCTTTTCTTCTTCATCTATTGATCCTAGAATACCACACGTGACACACGAACGTTACGGGTCCGCAGGAGTTAGCGTTTCCTTCGACGCGCCTAATGAAATAACTCGCATCCCCTCGTGTGTTCTTTAGCCCTCATTATATGTTTTCCGTTTTCACGAATTAGTCTCTCGTCGCTACGTTGCGACGTTACACGAATTTCCTTTTCATTTTCCTGCATGTACCTATGTGTGTGTACATGTACATAAACCCACACACACCCACACATAGAATGGACCTTGTGTGCCAGAAATAATGAAGATAAAATTGATAGAGCGATTGCGTGCGTTGGCTGCGTTATTAGAATCTCGTCGGGAATCATAATAACTTCCTCAAATTCCGAGAACGTACGAACGCGTCGAGTCGGAAATTCTCAAACATATTTGACAGCTGCAAAAAAAGATACACAAACATGGTCTTGGCTTTGCAATGAGCCACGAAAGCCGGTCGATCTAAAAACGGGTCGGTCGGGTCTGAAAACGGCAGGTTTCCCGAAAAATAAAGGCCCGGCGGTACACGATTGTCCCAAGTGTCGGAATGCGCCGGCGACGCAGTAACTGACCTTCTCAATGCAACCGGTTTGCATTCACGCCCGGCCACAGCTCTCCGTCCCCGTCTCTCCTGTCATCCAATCGGGACCCCTTACTCGGCATTCACCGTGTGCCATGTATATACATACAAACAGCATACACAACACCACACACATACACACACACACACACGCGCGCGCGCGCGCACATACGTATACAAGCAAAGCAGCCACAGCGGCCACTATGCCGTCCTTTCTTGAGAATGGAGCCGAACGATCCCCGTCACCGCATTCGCGACTCTTACGAAATCCCGATCGTAAACGCGGAACTGTGTCACTGTTTGGAGCAAGCGGCATGGTTGTTGACACACCGTTATTATTACAGACCGCGCTTGACTTGCGTCATTAACGCACGCGTGTGCAAGGTGTCGCGCTTCTATCTAGCGGAGTCAAGAATTTTCGTTCATTACTCTCGCTACGGATATCTCAGATAAAAGCAAAAGAGAAACCAGATGAATTCTCCGGGCTTAAAATACCTCACGCAATCGACTCGAGTAACCGACACACGTGTCGTTATGTTTCGAGTGACATTCGCAGGTCGCGAAAACACGTCATGGAACATTGACAATCGTCTAAACTTACCTCGCTGCTCCTGCTCCTTTGCCTCCTTCTGCTGCTGCTGCTGCTGCTGCTGCTGCTGCTGCTGCTGCTCCTGCGTCTTCGTTTTCGCGGCTGTTCTGATGCGTAGTCAATACCAAGCCGACGTTTTCACGCTCGGCGACCGATTCTGTGCGTCAGCTTCTCGTGACGGCAAATGCGTCACGTGCGCGCGCGCGCCGAGAATATTTGGATCTTTTATCGCTCGCTTCTCGAGCGAGTCGTGACTTGTTTGGCGAGCGAACGGACGGACGGACGTACGAATCACGATGACTCGGAAGCACGAGAGACAAACCGTCAGGAAAAAACATAGAAAACGCGCGGCGAAACGACAACACAACCTACGCGGTGCTTCGACGCGGACTGACTGACGAACGCTGGCGCGCGACGCTCGCCTAGTCGGCGGTGGTCGCCTAGAGAAGCGGGGCGGGGGGGGGAGTGGAGAAGGCGAGCACGATTGGCTGGCGGTGCGCCTGCCGGGCCGCGCGCGCTGTGCGCATCGTAAGCGAGCTTCGTTTCATTTAGCGAACTGATAGATTATTAATTATTAAGTATTTTTTTTTCTATCGCTCAATTATTGGCTGCATTCGCACTACCTTGCGCCCTTGCGCTTCTTCTCCACTTCTTTCTCTTTATCTCTTCTCTTTATTCTCTTTATCAACGAGTCTCTCCGTTGTACGTCTGTTCCCGAAGTCGAGCCCGAAAATGAACGCTTTAGCGTGGTTTAGCGACGATAAGTGGCCTATTGTCACGTGTGAATCTTGCCCGCGAATGTTGTAAAAAGAAGAATCCGTCCTCATGCACGGTGAGGAGGTAAACAGGAGAATCGGACTTCGGAACCGTGCGTCATGCTAACACATCGGGTATCTAATGCATTCTTCCTAGTTTATCGTATTCTACAGCTTGGTGCATATATCTTTTTAAGAGAGAAAGAAAGAGAGGGAGGGAGAGAGAGAGAGAGAGAGAGAGAGAGAGAGAGAGAGAAGGGAAAACAAAAAGAAAAGATAAAATTTGTGACCAAAAGCCCGATATTACCGGGTCTCGTTAAGAGGATTTCAAACTCTGGCTGACAAACTCCAAACATATCGATAACATGAAAGCGATCGTCAAAACGGCATATACCAAATAAATACTATAATGTAGTCACGCTACCTCTTTTGTATCTCCTGTATATATGGATCTTCTAGAAATGTATGTTGCTTTATTGTACCATTAGAGCGGAAAACATAACCACACGTATGGAGAAATCTTCCTGCAAACTTTTCGTATATTTTCAAACTTCTTACATTTCGTTCTAGAGGGACGAGAATGCTCTCTTTTCATTTTTCTGAGCGAAACGGACACGGCTTCCCATATATAATACAAGCTACCGTATATACAAACGTCGATTTCCGCTGATGGTAACAAAAGCTTGATCGGAGATTGAATTACCAAAGATACGATAATTAATTGTAATTCGAGGTGCATATATAGCATTTATATCTCGTTTCACTGGCTCTCTACGATCGACTATTCAAATGCAATTAATTATGCATAACTTAACGAGACACGGTAGTATCCGGTGCGATCACGCGCACTCGAAGCGCAACGAAGTCCGAAATCTCGTCATTTCCTAAGAGATAAACAATCATCCCGATACCGCGAATTTATCACGGCAAATCGCACGAGGGAGGGAGGCAGGGCGGTGCATTTCCGGCGCAAAATACGCATACGAGGAGGGCGCTACGAAACGAGAGTTTCCATGATTCAGGTGTTGGCATTGTTCCCCCAAAGAATAGTAAAAACGCATATCGGCGACAAAAAGGTTCGTTGCGCGTTAAATTAAAGCAACCGACATTGTCGCACATCCCCTCGGACTGTGAATGCGACTCCGGCGATGGCAGACTCGCCGAGGCCTTAGCGAATGCAAAACGCGACAGTGCACGAAATTCTCGGTCTGCTGCATCGGGGACTACGTTTCCTGCGCGAAATTAAAATATGAAAGGACGAATGAAAATACGGCCTCGCTCGCCAAAGGCGGAGACGATAAAAATCAATGTCGCCTGATTTTTATCGTTTCGTCGCCGTATACGACGGCTGTGTATACGAATGCACCGCGTCGCGGGTGTGTCCGTCGTCTGTGTCTCTGTGTCTGTGTGTGTGTGTGTGTGTATGTGTGTGTTTCGCAGTTTTTACGTTCTATACGGGTCGCGCAGCGAGCCCGACTCTCGTCCATCCATGCCACTTTCTGTCAGATTTTCGCCCTCGCTATTTGAAAGCGCGCGCACATTCTGTAATATCGAAGGGCTCGCGACAATAAATCTGGTAATACGCGCTGTGATTGCGCTGCACTTTGAGATATCTTGAATTTTCAACGAAGACGCGTTTATCTAAACGGAGAACCGTTGGTATTACCGAAACCGAAGACCGTCACACCTTCGAAACGGCCAGCTCTCACCGAATCGCGGCCATCCGACGTCTCTCTCTTTTCCTCTCATGTCTACTTTTACGAGCACGTAGTATTCCGTCCCTTTAAATGTCTTTCCGCCTCGACTTCCACGAATCTTCCTCTGGATGCACATGTATAATACGGGCAGCGGAGATATTTCGGGTTATCCTTTGAAGTCGCATACGCTTTCGGTCGAATTCCGCGATATTGCGCTAACACGTTCTCTTCTCTTCTCTCTCTCTCTCTCTCTCTCTCTCTCTCTCTCTCTCTCTCTCTCTCTCTCTCTCTCTTCCTCTCCTTCTCTCTTTATGCATCTCTCCGTCTCTTTCTCGAGGACAATGTGTGTACCAGCATAAAACGACAGCGCTCGCTGGATTAGGAAGAATGCATTACGCATTCGCGCACTCGCTACATTACTCGTGCGCTTACAGAAGCTCCCGGAGCTCTCGTTCAAATCCCTCGAGTAGAGAGAGAGAGAGAGAGAGAGAGAGAGAGAGAGGGGGGGGGAGAGGGAAGGGTGAAGCTACCTTCCAAATCCTATCTCACGGCGGCTTCCCGCTCACGGCATTAAAAACTTTCGAGACTACCGAGACGGGCAGTTTGGCGGTTTTGGCTCGAGCCAAAACGATGACGGCTGGAGAAATCAGGAGGCCAACCGACGCGGGGGATCCGCTTGGCCGTAATAAAAAAAGGAAAAAAGGGGAAACACGCACGTCCGAACGTAGCGGAAAATCTCGCGAATCGCTCCCGGTGGATCCGCGCGATATTTCGTATATCAAGGATACTGCGAGTGCCCTGCGAGTGACCGAGGAGGGATCATACCCGCAGATAGGCAACTGAATTCGCACAACGGTTTCTCCCTTCCGCCCTCTTTCTCTCTTTTTTTTCTCTCCCCCGCAAACCGGAAAATCGTTTGCCGCGTTGTCGGCCGAGCAACGCGATTTTCGCATCTCGAATTCCGATTCCTTCGATTACTCGGATCAATCGGGACGGCGCGGGATCGCACCGCTCGTATATCTCAATTTCCATCGGGTGCGCGGGTTTCCCATCCCGTTTATCCGGTGAATTAACGAAAAAAGAAGCGGGCAGAAAAAGAGCGGAAACGATTCGCGCGCCAATTTCCCGGCCGCCGAGCCGGCGCAACGGTCGAGCTAACGTTTTCAAGGCGGACGAAACGTAATTGCGAGCTGGCTCATAACGCCGTACAGTCGAGCTACAACGCCAACCTCCCCCGTCGATACCGTTCGTTGACGTGTGACCTCGATGGGTCATTCGCTAATATCACACGGCGCTGGTCCGATCCGTGCGCGAATCTGCCGACGAAATCGCGATCCTTCTCTGCCCTTCCTGCTCCGATTCCGCTGTTTCCGCCCGCGTCCGCATTGTTTGTGTTGCTCACTCCCCCCTCCCTTTCTCGTCTCTGTTCGGCTGGTTAATAACGAGCGAGGTCCGGTTAACATCCACGACGTCAACTTCTCGCCACCGATGTGGATTACAGCGATCCGTCATGCACGCGAACGGTCGTTAGTCGCGCGTCAGTTGCGATTCGCCGGGGAGTACAAGAACAAATAGCGAATATAAAAATTCGAAAGAAATGACGCGTTAAAAACCGCGGAGATGAAAAACAGCGGGCTAGCTCTCGCTTGTCGCGCAGCTTGAGGCGAGATCGAGTTATTCGCACGAAAAAATAAAGACGGGAGAAAGAGAGAACGGTGATGCGTTTTTAGCGCTCGCGAGCGAATTAATGACTCAATCGAGCATCGACGTATTCTCTCGCCCGAGAACTTAGGCGGGGCGGCGCGGCGCGGCGCGGCGCGTTTTATTTGTCGCGCGGAAGTGCAAGCGCGAACGCGCGCGTGGCTTATCTCGATCGCCGGCTGCGAAGCCAGGTAAATCCTATTCCACGCTCGCGAGTGCGCTTGACGTATCTGCGAGATCTACCGCGCGGGTTAGAGGCCGCGCCAGACATCGTTCCAGACGGCGTTTCCAACCAAGCGCGCGGTAATTAAACGGCGAACAGGTTGAAAACTGCGCTCTGCCGGCGGAACAGAGAGAAGCATGGAAAACAAGAAAACTCATTTACACCGGCAATTATGAGAGCGAGTCGTAAATACGGGAGGATAATCGCCGTCGCTTCGTATTCCGTTCGACGTAATAGCGTTGCGCGTCACCCACGTATAATTGTTACCGAGACGAATGAGTGAGAAAAGTCATTATTCTAAATTCCCCCGTCGAAGGACGTCGGGAAGAGCTAAAGTTAGAACTTTGGCGTTAAGTCTTGTTCACAATACATACTCTTTGCTTTCCTCTTATCTCTTTTTTCACTTAAACTTTAGGTCTCAAACTAGAGAAAGATCAAGAACGAGAAATAAGAAGCAGAGAGCACATTGTGGATGAGGCCTTAAGAGTCTCGCATTACGATGACTTTCCGGTCATCAGGATGCATTGTCCAAGTGTTTTGCTATACGATATACGGCCGTGCCGATTAGCGGGACGCTCGCTATCGACGATCAAGGCCGAGAGAACGATCTCGTTACTCGGACGAGTGAGCAAAAACCGTGTAATTATTTTAAATTATCCCGTCGCACACATACAAAATCGTCGGGCGATATCAGGAAAAGCTACAGATAAAATCACGACATCTGACGCTCTTGCGTCAGAATGATTCGCCGACCATGGGAATGCTTTGTTCAAATATTGTGCGATGCTCGTCGGCCAGCCAACGCTCGCGGCCGATCGAAACCGAGGGCCGCATTTTGAATGTCTGGACTGCCGGCCCTTTCGCGCTGGTTGCGAATTAGACGAGAGCAAATATCTGCATTCACGCCGTTTCCGGCATTGCGGACGCAATTATCTCGATCGGCCGCGAAGAGAGAGAGAGAGAGAGAGAGAGAGAGAGAGAGAACCTCGCCGATCGCTGGCGACTACGCACTTTTCCGCGCTGTGTAATTAACGCGACCGTGCAATTCGCGTCCGCGATCCCCTATTCGCCGGTGCATCGCGGGTGCACGCTCGTGTCTCTCACCCTGTGACGCGATGCGAAGCGAAGAGCCGACGACGCGACGCTATGCAACGCGACGCCGCCGGGTAAGTTCTCACGGGAATGTTCACGTCTGCGCGACTCCCCGCGCCCGGCGGGGCATGCACCTTCTCCGCGCGGGCGCGCTTCTAAGACCGTACCTATTACTTTGAGCCCGATTGCCACTGTCGCCGCTGCCGGGGGGTCAATCTACTTAATCTTTTCGCGGTAATGAGTTTCGGCTGCGGCGAGAACCCGAACGATCGACGAACTCGAGCTTGGAGAGGACCAGTCGACACCTCCGGAGAGACATTTAACCGAGCATGGAAGCGAAATAACGACCTCCGAGGCTCGGAGGATGATAAATCGCGATTTCCTCTGCTCTCCGAATGCTCCTTTCTTCGCGCCGCATAACTACGCACGTACGTACACGCGAGTAGCCTCCTTTTTCACAATAAGGCGGACATAACGACCGGCGGCGAACTCCCACGACGTTGTTACGGCATAATTCCTGATGGGAATAATTCTCATAGGAGAATTCGGAATTAATTAAAAATACAGAGCCGCAGCGAGGCACCGGGCGAGGACGGTACGGTACGTGTTGCTAGGCGCAAGCGCGCGTTGTATTATGCATGACCGGGGTGTTAAGTATGAAGAGCAGAGACGGAATGCACCTTGGGGCATCGCGAGAGCTGCGTGAGACTCCGGGGCGCGTCCGCCGCCGCGTTAGCCTCCCAGAAAGACAATGCAACCTGACATCCGGCGCTTTAAATCAGGCCGCGAGCACGCGTGGTTACCGCGACTTTTAACGCAACGTTTTAAGCTCATTTAGCTCACGCGTGGCCGTCGTCTAGCAGATTCACGAGCGAGCGCAACTCATTTTCCGTCTCCCGAGGGTATGATAACCCGCGTCGTTCGGATGTTACAACGGAGCTCTTGTGCTCCGCCGCACCGCTAAAGGTGAAGCGCCAGTGCCAGTGTCGTGAGTATGATTCATCGCGCGTGCGTAATAATTTAATTGTTATTATACTAATTATTGTGCGCGAGATTACCGCGCGAACGTATCAATTATCGCGGTACCTTTTTTAACAGGGACGACTTTATCCAGCGACAAATGTCCTCCTCCCGTGAGCAAAAATTCATACGAATACGCGCGATACTACCTATTTGTTGATTTATTTTTTTTTTCATAACAGTGAGCCACAAATCGCACTTAGCGCTGCTAGGACATTTATGAGGAAATATTGCAGTCGATTTTTTTTCTGACTCTTGTGTTTCTTTTTCAGCTTTCGCAGATTATCCCCCGAAAATTCGAACACGTCGCGGTTCTATTCTCGGCGCACGATATTGCATTCCGGTCGTGGAACTGTTTCGTAAACATTATGTTTATGCAGTACGACAACGTACACGGGACGTACATTCAGGTACAACTTAACCCCTCGAGCAAACTGTTAGAGCAATAACGACGGTTGTTTGAGGAAACCGGCAATCGTTAGATATCTTCCAAACGGCGGCGGCTTTACACTCCGATGACAATGGAGAAGGTAAGGTCGTTAAAAGCGTCTTCGTAAAGAAGTTTTTCAAAGTTCACAAGAGGATTATCCGCTGAACCTAACATTGAAGAAGGTCGCTTCGCAGGAGGTTTAACAAATTCACAGTTTCCTCGACGTCTTTTGTCATCGCTCTCCAACAGTTCACTCACAGAGACTGAAATGATATCCGAATGTGCGAGAGGAGAAAAGAAATCAGAAGGGATACATCTCTTGATAAATAAATATTTTGGAACGTTAAATAATTCGTCGCGTCATTCTGTGCGTACATATTTTCTTCTTATCGCGAAGAAAAGAAGTCTTCATCGCGCGGTCTGACGGACGCCTGAAAAATACATAGCATTTTCAAACGAGTTTATTATCATGACAATAAAGGGAACGCTGCTTCCGGTAGTCCGATAGTTTTCCGGAAAACAATACAACGTACCAATTTGTGTCGCAGGAAAGCACAAGCCGGGAGGTGCGGGAGCGGGTTAGAGTTAAACGCCTCACCCGGCTCATGATTTTTCATACGCGTATCGGCAAACATCTACCATAGCACCGCGATAACGAACCTTACGACCTCGCCTAGAAACTCGTCTCTGTATTAGCGCAGTCTGTAATTTCAACCTCTACAACGACGAGACGACCGGGTTTCGCCAGTGTGCACACATAATTCCCGCGACTACAATTACCGTCGCAATTAGCGTGAGTGCTTTCGTTAATTCCGACGATTATTTAGGGCGAACGTAGGAATAATGTTTTCAAGAAAATGTCGAGATAGAGAGAGAGAGAGAGAGAGAGAGAGGGAGGGAGAACCTTGTTTCCTGGAATCCGTCTCTCTTTACGCCCCCTTCGCCAACTTCAAGCTTCGGAACCCGACGAAGCGTTTTAAGTCGCGCAGCCGAGAATGCCGAAGTCTCCGGAAATTAGCTGCTAGGAGACACTATGTACTCGATCTGTGAACTCGCCGTCCTTAATTTTCGCTCGTTAATATTTTCTCCGAGAAAATTTCAGAGAAGGTGAGAGAGAAAGAAGGGGGAAGGAGGAGGGGATCCATCGTTAAGAGAGCGTCCGAGATCTTTGAGACGCATCTTGCACACTCCCCGTGTAGCTTTTTACTCTCTCCATCTTTCCTTATCTCGACGCGTCGGATATGCCCTTATGTACTGTGCCGTGGCGACGACGAGCGTCTCGGCGTCTTTAGTCTCGTCTCCTATAAAATATCTCGCTGATCCGCGTAATACGGCTTTAAATTCGGCCGTCGACCCGGCATCCGGCCTTGTGTGCGCGCGTCCATGCGCACGCGGGCGGTTCGAGCTTTCTCTCTCTTTCTCTTCGTGCAAAAACTGATAAGGGAAACATATATTCCTACTCGACCTCCGTTCCTACACCGTCGACTACTCTCCGCATCGCCGGCCTATCTAAGCCGCCAGCTGCTGACGAGGTATTCTGGAGACAGGCCAATTTACACCCGGTCTCTTTCGAGATTGTCGGATAAAGCCGAAAGCCGAAACAATCTCTTCATTCCGTCGTCGCGGGACGCTGATAATCTCTCGGTAGCAAGAGGTGTCCCGATAATGAAAATCGTCGTGAGGGAGCGACAACTCGGGAAACTCGGCGTCTCTTCGAGAGATCTTATCTGGGGCGATTTGGGCGATTTTATCCGTGAGAAACTTTAGCCATTATATCGAGCGATCGATGAATGAATGAATGAATATATATATATTACGGAAATATCCGGAAGAGAGAGAAAGAGAGGACGAGAAAAAGTGAAAGTGAATCCTAATCAAGGCGCGGAACACTCGTCTTACAGAATAACACTCCAAGACAGAATCTTAGAGAAATCACTCTGTGATGTGTCAGCCGACGAATCGGACAGAAGCACTCGTCGAAATCGCGTCGACGAGCAACTAGCGATGTGGAAGACGGCGGAGCGGGGGCGGGAGCGGGAAGTCAATCGGTAATGTAATTAAGACCTCCGAGCTGCGATCAATTCTCCTCGAAAAGTACTTAAGTGCCGTTCGATATATTTTACTAATGGACGGTTCCAATGGTTCTCGTCGACGGCTCGGGGAAAGGGGTGATTCACTGAAAGAAGGGTGGCGAGCAAACGGCGACCGAGATAGAGAGGAAGAGAAAGAGAGAGAGAGAGAGGGGGGAAGAGAGAGAGAGAGAGAGAGAGAGAGAGAGAAGGAGAGGGTCAAGACGCGCGCTCAAAGGTGCTTAAATATCGAGCGTTTGAATTAATCGTGATCTTTTGATTCCCGATTGAACATCCTGCCGACGGACGCAGACCCGCGGCGAAAATATCGACGCGACCGGATCGGTCGAAGTTAAACGTGAATCGAAAGGGACCGAAGATCGACACGTCGAAGATCGTTGCGTTTTCGAGCGAACAGACGACAGCCGCCCGGCTTGTTTTAATCACACAAATGGAAATGCCCGACTAATGTAAATACGCACGCCTGCGGCTATAATTTACGACACAATGCACGCCCGCATAACGCGTCACCTTATCAATTCCCGGGCTTGTGCTGCGCGCTATACTTTGAACTGTCCGCCGCCGCCCTCATGATGACGATGCGCCACGCTCGCCGCAATCTCCGCCGATGCGTTCCCCATCACTCGCATCGCTAATATCGATACGAGTGTCTGCTCGTCTCAGAAAATCGATCCCTTTGCGCGAACGTGCGCAACGACGTCGACCGACGAGATATGCGAGCGAAGCCCAGCGGGCCTCGGTCAGCCGACATGCTGCACGGCGATGTCGCCGATCGCGAATGTCGGTCGCGCCGCTAAAACGGTTAACACGTTGATTGCCGCGTTAATTCCAATTCCAATTCGCACGGAAGCTTATCCGCGACGATGTCCGGAATTATCGAAGATACGATATCGAGAGGGAGAAAAACGTAATTCCGGATTCATGTACTTTTTTTTTTCACCTCGTCCCACGACCGCGCGACCGATTTTTCACGTGCGATTAATTGTACTTCGCGTATATATATATATATATATATATATATGTTGCTTTACGAGACACGAGGCAGTTTTCACATCGTAGCGTATCGGAGCGCCAGTGTCGCCTGTGACCGTCACACAGCATTTAACCGCGCTGTCAACGCGCTAACTGCCGCGTTGATTGCGCGCAAGCTTAACTGATGATTGTATTTTGTTGAAGACACGTACGCTGGGAAAGAGAACGTCACGGAACAAGATCGGAAACGTTGTTCACGATGCGTGTGTGTATCTTCCACCTCGTCCCATCGGTCTTCCCATTTTTTATGACGCCATGCAATTAACAGCACGTTCCACGTAACTTTACGAGCCTCGGTATTATCAGTGTCGATCACCGATATGAGGTCACCGGTCGGCGTTCAGCGCGTTAAGAGCCCGCACGTACGGACGAGATCGCGGCTTAAACGAGGGCCTGAGCACAAGACCTTGCGACACGCAGGATATTTACGATCGAAAATAGCGACTTTTGCCTGCAGCCGCGTTATCAACCGCTCCGGCAGGTGAATCGACGATTACGCCATGCCGCGCCGGGGAAAAGTGGCCGCGACCGTCGTCGTCGTTCGCCCGCAAACGCAAGCTCGGGATCAACGATCCGGCGGCGGTTGACATCGTACTTGCCGCCGGTGCATAATTTACGTTGTAACGCACCGCTTGGCCCCGACGGGGTCATTACGGCAAGACGGAACACCGCGTGTTCCTCCCGCGATACCCGCCCGCTTGCCCGTGGCCGCTGTTATTATCATCTCCGGGGCGCGTATACGACGAGTCATTTCGGAACGGAACGTCGCTAATGAAACGGCCGATTGTTAAATAACGCGCATTGTGCTTATAAATACAACGCGTAATTTAACGGCCGCTGCGCCGATTTCCTCCTCTTCCTCCCCCCCTCCCTCCTCACTCACTCCTCATTCCTCCCTTTTCCCTTCTGTCGGATGTTAATGCCGCTGGTATTTATTGTATCAATAGGATATTAAGGAGCACAGGAAACCCACGGCGAAGTGCGCATTAAGCGGAGAGAGCGAAAGGGCAGGAAGAGAAGGACGGTAGATGGGGGCTATTATTATTTAGGGATCATCGGGCCCGCCGGTGGGAGAATCGCGCTTTCCTCCATCGATCATACCGGTCGCTCGATCGAGAGTATCGATCGCGGAGCTCGTGTGTGTTGGCGCGGATTCACGCTGTCTTCTGGGCGCAACTTCTCGCGTGCTCTTCGTCGTTTTGGAGAGGGACAAAATAAAGAGGCTTATCAAGTACCGTCTCTCCTTTTTGCACTGTCCCTCCGTCGTTGTTTGTCGCAAGTTCGGTTTCGCTGGGATTGGATGCACGGGAGGGGTCTCGTTATGGACGCGCTGGAGAGACACGTTCCTCCTCGTGCCTTCCGATTTGTATACTCTCATCATAATCGCGGCGCAGCCGTAGCCGTAGCCGTACCGTACCGTATCGTACCGGGTCTACGGTAATCTAATGCCGCTTCCCTCGTCGCGTCCTTGTTAGCGGAACGCGAGCCTGCATACCCGGCGAGATAGAGATTAGTAGTACGGAAATACGTTTCCGAACGAAGTCGCCTCCTTAGGCAAACTTCCCATCCCATTACCGCGGCAATAATAATAATCCATGAGGAACGATGACGACTCCTCGTTATTTCGGTTGGGTAACTGATTTACCCAACAACGCTCGGAAAGGCGGACAGACGGTAATCGAAGTCTGACGTTTCACCGTCCTCGACCGAAACACCACGGCGAGTTGACCATCGCGCTTCAACTACGACGCGAAGTCGCAAAAAAATTTAACCCACGATGTACACTTTACGGCATAAAAACATAAGAGAAGATTGCCTCCCCGTCTTCTTGTCTTTGTGCAGTCGATCACGCGATAAGTCGCTTGAAAAATTCTAATACCGGAATTCTGAAAGAATGTGCCAACACTTACTCGGGTCTAATCTGTGTAAATTGATGGATTTCGGAGGTATTTAATAAAATAAAAATCGAAGTGTTCTTCAATGCGAAACTTCCCTTTCTCTCTTTTTTCCGAGAAGATCAATCTTAAATCTCGTTGAAGAATCCGCGAATGAAGAAAATGAAGGTCGAACGTGCAGAAGAATGTGTCTACCGAGAGACGCTCGGCTGTAATATACGTAAAAATGTAATATTTATCTTCGTCGGTCGGTAGCAGAATTTCCGTGATACAATAGGAGAGTGGCGGGCACGGTTTATGCAGACCGACCGTACCGGCGTTTCTCGCGTGTGTGGGTGGTCTGTGTGAGCGAATAAGGAGGCTCCATTCAGAACGAGCGAATGGAAAAGCGGCTTTCGGACGGCTATACGCGGAATCGCGTCCTGGAAGATATAAAGGGAGGCCGGGGGAATGTTACGTGGGCTTCGTTTAAACCCCGTATGGCACTCGTCCGCCGCTTCTGCTACGCCTCAATAGCTCCGGTGTAATCCAGTCGGGGAAGGCCGATTGCATTTTGCTCGATATTAATTTCGCCCAGCGATGCGCCGGGAATGCGCTCTGCCCGAAGTCGGCGCCGGGTCCTCCTTCCGGCTTCTTTCCTTCCGGATCCATCGTTCCGTTCGGAGAATCGTCGGTCTCTCTCTCTCTCCCCCCTCGCTCCCTCCTCTCTCTCTCTCTCTCTCTCTCTCTCTCTCTCTCTCTCTCTCGCTGCGAATCCAATTCAATTCAACCTCCGAATTTCGCGGCGTCGAGTATCTCGAGAATTAGGAAGCCATTGAAGCTAGTTTTTCTCTTCTCTCGATATCTCGCATCTGGTATTGCGAAACCGTCGTTTCGCTTTTTTTTCGATTCGGGATAAACTGAGAAAATAATTCGGGCTCGTTCGTCTAAAGAGAGAGTGAGAGAGAGAGAGAGAGAGAGAGAGGAAAATCCGGGCGATGCGAAATAATTTGTCGGTCGCCGCCCGAGCGGCGAGCTCACCCGTGAAAAGAGAAAAGATGCAGACGCTTCTCAGCGGAGAAAAATCCGCGCAGGTTCGTGTACAGGATCGTAGAAGGCGGGTCGGTCCACGTAAGAAAAGCGACTCGGAATTATATTGTTATCGGGGACATTCGAGGCGAAACGACACTCGCGCGGGATTATACAGCTCGTACATGCAGCCGCCCGAAGAGATAACCCCGCGTTTCGCGGAGTCGCCGCGCTGCGCCGGCACACACGGCGAAATCCCGCTGAAATTAATCTGGCCAACAGCCGGAGCGGGAAGCGCGGCTCTTGTGCGAAGCGCTAAACTTCAAGATCCACATTCAAATCCCGCGTTTAGCGCCCCAAATGAGACCATCCGATATCGCAGCTCGCCGCGATTCTCGCGCGATCGAAGCGGCGATACCGACGACGTTCGATCGCGAAGCGTAACGATCGCGTCGCGACGGCGACGCGGCCGAAGAATTGCGAATCAGATATGTCAAGAGGAATATATCGAAAGAAGCGTATCCAAGAAATATATCCAAGAGAGAGAGAGAGAGAGAGAGAGAGAGAGAGAGAGAGCTGAGAACAACTCTAACAAAGATCGGCCAACCAGTTGGTCGCAACACGAGCAGCGTGAGCCGCAACGAGAAGTATGCCTCCGCTATTTTACGAGCAGGCTTGGTATATTCGTCTAAGTACCCAGCCGTACAACCGACGCCTCGCCGAACGGCCCGACACTCGGTAATAAACACCAGCTTCGATGTTACGCTCGTTGGGCAGTAAATCTAAGTTAACCGTTAACTGCTACTAGACTGCAAAGACTGCGACCGGAGGAGCTGGAGGCGGCCGAATGTGTTCGCCGTATTCTTCTCGCGCGAGAGCACCGGGCTCTCGTATCGTGCACGATAAACGTTTGTAAGTTCGCATATGCGTCTCACCCCGCTGGGGAAATAACGTTCTGATCTCCGACTTCCGTCAGGAAAGAAAGAGGAAGGGACAGGAGGGGGATAATAGCCGTTCGCATCTTCGCATTTCCACCGAAAACTTCGCTTCGACGTGCTGTTGATATCGTCCGCTATGGTTCTCTCCCTCCCCTCTTTCAAACTCTCCCGCGTTTACGGAACGCTAATCGCACACGGGACTGTTTTACGACGCGTGTTAGCGGTTGATTGTGAGGCAGAATTGTTCGCTCCCCCGGGTAGAGATATCCTTACAGAAGCCGCGCACCGCCGTTTCCTGAATGACCAATTATCGGAACGATCGAGCATGGATTCGGCAAAGGGGGTGGACGGGTGGACGGGCGAGCGGGTGGATGAGTGAGTTGATAGACGAGACGGCCGAGGGGCAACGAGCACGATAGCCAGGTAATTAGGCGAACGGGCCCCGATTAAATGGCGCACTCGCAACGAATTACCAAGCTGGCTTGATAGGACGTACATGGCAGGCACACCGGGGCGGAAGAGGGTGGTTGGAAAGAGAGGAAGGGGCTGGAGAGAGAGAGAGAAAGAGAGAGAGAGAGAGAGGAAGAGACACATTCACAGAGAGCTTGGAGGGGGAGGGGTCAGATAATTGCAACGGCGGAACAATGGGGAATTCGGGGGCATTTCCGCCTCCGGCCCGGAACTAATAACGTCCGTCGCGCTTACCGCCACACAAACGAGCGAAAGATTGTTAACTGATCCCCCTTCTGTACACAAGTGTGTCCCTATATATCCGTGTTCCAGCGTTCCAGCGAATTTCGTTACGCTGCCAAAATGTGTGCAGCCGTCCTCTGCACATATTCTTTGTCTCTTTTTCTCTCCCTTTTCTCTCTCTCTCTCTCTCTCTCTCTCTCTCTCTATCTCTCTCTTTAACGTTTGATCGAGAGTAAAATCGTTTATCGGAATGAAGAAACACGCACGTTCATCATCGACATATTCGCAAGCGCAGCAGCGACGCATTTAGCGCGTATCACGTTCGGAATATACACAGTCTGTCCCAGATACGATGAGATACTGGTTCCATCAAAGTTCTTAGCGCAGCGATATGTATGAGTGAATGATGGTAGGTGAATGTTCGACCCTTCATCTACTTAACCTCAAAATTTGAGCGAATTCGGTTGATATTTCACTGTGGTTTGACATTTTATGTAAAGTCACTTTGTGTACGTCGGTCGAAAAACCAACATGGAACATGTTTTAAATTGGATAAAAGTGGTGCAGAAACGTACGAAACGCTAAAAAATGTGTACGGGGATGAACGCATGTCCCGTGCACAGGTTTTCCGTTGGTTTGGCCGATTCCGTGACGGTCGTGAGGACCTTGCAGACGATGACCGAGCACCGCCGTCAAAAACCACTCGCAATGAAGAAAATATCGAGAAAGTCAAAGAAATTCTTCGAAGCGATCGCTGTGTGTCTGCGAGACTCATCGAAGAGGAAACTGGGATACCGAAAAGCACAGTCTATCGAATTTTGACCGAAGATTTGGACAAACGGAAGGTTGCACGATAATGCACCATCGCACAAAGCCATCATGATACGTGAATTCTTGACCAAAAAAGGCATCATTGTTATCGATCATCCACCGTATTCACCTGATTTGGCTCCGTGCGACTTCTGGCTATTTCCCAAACTAAAATTGCCGATGAAAGGAAATCGTTTCGATACCATCCCGGTCATCCAAAAGACTTCGATCGCCATACTAAAGGCCATTCCAGCCGATGAGTATAAAAAATGTTTCGAAAAATTTGTCGAACGTTTCCAGCGCTGTATTGACTCAGAAGGAGACTATTTTGAATAAACAAGAATAAAAAATCAAAATAATAAACGCTTTGTATTTTCTTTAGACCAGTCTCATTGGATCTGGGACAGACTGTGTATCTCTTCGAAATATAACGGCGCCGCGCTGAGCGTGTCGAGAGAGAAACGAGTCGCGCGCGACTCATACGAAATTCAGGATACGACGGCCGGCGATTTCTGTTTTGTTTCTGAAATAAAAACGATCGAAGCGGCGACGCGAGGGGACGGCCGGGCAGGGGGGTTACATCGCCGGAAGCAAGAAGACATTACGGACGAACGTTTCTATCGGAAAAAGCGCGTGCACCGCCCGGGCAACCGGGGTAATATTTCGTGAGTACTTTCGCGAGTTTCGTGCCTCGTAACGCCGGACACGTATTGCGTATCCATCAAGCGTGCGCTCGTTTAGAGCGCGGCGCGGGCGAAACATTTTCGCCTCTTTTCCCTCCCTAATGGCCCACGTACTATACCCGCGCTATTGTAGAAGGCGTTTCACACTCCTTCTTTCGACGACTCTCTTGCATACGTTATAAACGATGCAGCGAGCACAACAGAGATAGGGGAACAGAGAAAGAGCGATTAAATCGTCGAGTATACTTGTCATCGAACGGAGAAAGAACGGCGATAAAAAATGAAACCCGATAATAATAATAATAATAATAATAATAATAATAATACATAATGAAAGTAATAAATGAATAAAGCAATGGGCGAAGTAATAATGAACACGTAATAAAGTAAAGAAACGATGAAGCAATAAAGCGATAATGAAGAAACAATAAAAAGTAACGAGTTCTACATTCTGTGACCTCGCCTTTGTCGATTGCGAATGCGCCGTTCGCCGTTCGCTTAATCATTATTACGTTATCGTTAATATTTGCCGTTATAATTATTAACGCGCGCTCACGTCGCGCTTCGCTTACGAAGTTGTCCGTCGGCCCTTTGTCGTCGTCCTGTTAACACGCAATCCTACAATTTTCCTTCTAATGGCTCCCAGGGAACTTCTTGGTATAATCTAAATCTTTTATCTGTCTACTCGTCCGTTAGCGACGGAACGTCGCGCGGCTGAACGGTGAACTCTCCCGAGTTTACCGAGAGAGTATATATATATTGACGAACTCGCGGAGGAGTCCGCGGCAAATTGAATGGAATTTTCTACGCTAATTATGTCTCCGCTTTGCCGAGAGCCGAGCGGCATCGATGTTTCTCTCCCGCGGGAACATCCGCATACTCGCGCGCTCCCGCCGCTTTATTAATTTTTGATAGAGCAAACCGGTCTTTTTGTTGACTCGCGCCGGGCCGTCGCGACAGCTCGCGTTTGGTTTTGCACGGGAGAAAAATTGGAGTAACGGCAGTAATAGAGGTTGACGATGATGTGTTCAGAGTAAACGTTCGCTTGAAAATTACGGCCACAATCAAGTGGAAATTAGCTCTTGTCGGGGACAATTAAAATATTAATTTCGAAATTAATTTGTAATAACTCGATATTCGTGCGTCGCGTATCGAAAATATTCAATGGCCGTCCGATGTATCGGCAGCGTGGAATGTGTGTTTCAAGATGATGAATTAATTATTCGTTCCCCCTCTAACGTATTTTCGACCGACGTCATAAGAGTCCTTCGTAAGTTATTAAAATAATAAGCGCGTGCATCGAAATTTAGTCGTGCGTCGCTTTAAATTTTATTCTCTCTTTTTAATATCGATGCTGGTAGTATATATATAAATGTTCGATGTATCCAGAAGAAGGAAAGAAGAGGAGAGATGTATATTTCGAGATTATACATCAATTATTCGCCCTTCTCTCTCCAACAGATTTTCAACCAACGTCACACATAATCCCCACAAAGCGTCAAACAAAAGATGAGCATTTCGAAATACGCGTGTGCTCGTCTCCAGACTTCCCCTTTTTTAACATTCGTATCGAAAGCTTTGAATTTTTCCACACATCGGGACAGAGAGATCTGCGTCTCAAAATCAAGGATTAACTTCTGTAATATATACTTTCGAGCAACGTCACAAATAATCTCTACAGATTATCGAATAGAAAGTAAGAATAACATATCGAAGTACGCCTTTGTTTCAATTCTGCTCATGTTCGACATCGCTGAGAGGAAAGTTCGCACACATTCGGAACGACGACCAGCCCTTCGACGCGCCGTCGCATTTGCTAATGTGGAGCTCATCGTAATACCGCGAATGGTGGCGAGACACGTGTAGTGGCCAAGTAAAGTTCAAGGATCGGACGGGTCTTACGTACCACCTTCGGGCCATTGTTGAGAAAAGGAAAAGTTAGTAACGCTAATACAGGAAATGTTGGAAACGCGATCCTGGCAAGAAAAGAATTCCTGTGTAATCTCTCCTCCGCGTTCTTTCGTTCTCATTTTCCTCCTCCTTCCCTCCTCCCCTCTCTCTCTCTCTCTCTCTCTCTCCCTCCCTCCTTCTCACTCTTACTCGACGAAAAAGTTTTCCGCCGCTCAACAACGGCTGTGCAATAAACTTCTAATTACTTTCCACCGAACAGACCATGCCCGCGTTCGCGGATCTACACATACACATACACACAGATACACACTTTATTTCGCGATGCAACTTCGCGATCTCGCGAAATCCCGCGGGCAAGCGAAGAGTGTGCGCCGTTCGTTAACGTTCCGCCCGTTCTTTTGTTCGCCGGAAGGAAGGCCGAGATAGAAATTCAATTGCAAAGTGGTACTCGCGCGATTTCTGCATCCCTCCAGCCCGCCGAGTTAACAAGGGGATGTGCGTATATTAATCGCTCTGACTTTCAACGCGTCGCTCCATAAAAGCCCGACAACAAGACGTTGCGTGTGCGTGCCTCGTCAAATAAATAAAACAGAAAAAAATAATGAAACTAAAAGAAGACATCTCGACGCGATCTTTGGCCGAGTCGATGTCCCAATCGAGCCGAATTCGCTCCGGCACGAAGGATCTCAAATAACCGGATGGACGGGGTGAAGGGGCGAATCGGGCGCGCTTTGAGATCGATGTCATTCCATATAAGCGCGAGACGTTCGCCGGGGCGCACCGAACTATTCTCGACAATGTATCCGCTCCTGCTACATATTTAAACGTCCTACGACTCGAGGAACGACTGCGAGAGGGTGATCTCACCGGGCCGAAATTGAAATCGCTAACGGAGGGAAGCCCCTTATACATCGTATATCGGCCGCACGCGAGGCCAAACGCGTATCGACCGAAAAATCAGCTGTGATTGAATGGACCCACTCTTGCGAGTCCCTCGCGGCTATCCGCAGAATGGGAAGCTGGAAAGAAGAAAGAGTCTCGCGAGGTCAAGGCTGGAATGTCCTGTTAGGAGCGCACGACGGATTGCGGCCGGGACCGCTATATACGTCTTCTCGCGAATCCGCGGCGACAACTACATCTCCGGCCGCGACAGAATTTTGTTCTTAGTGAGCAGGTGGAGAGAAAGAGAGAGAGAGGGAGAGGGGGGGAGAGAGAGAGAAAGTGGAAAAAGAGAAAGAGAGATTCGGCGGGGGTCGGTGAGATTTCTCGCGCACACTTAATAATAACGGAGAAAAGACAGAGGATATATACATATATATATATATACACGTATTTGAGCGGGCAAAGGATGAGAGTTTCGTAATTAAGTAATCTCGCCGAGGAAAACTTCGCCGGTCGGTTCGGCGGCAGTGAGCGGTTCTTCGACGGAATTGCATCCCTGATTAAATTACTGCGGAAGCAGCTTCTCCGTCGACGGGAAATAAGATAACAATATTGATCCACTTTTCCATCGCGAAACAAATGGACGCGGGTAAGAAACATCGGGCTGGCTTACAATAAACACCCTCCGCACGAGCAACGGCGCTGTATTTTGTAGCCCGAGTCGAAATTTTGACTCTACTCATCGACCCTGCAAATTCCTTCCAACTTGAGATGCAACTTCCGATGTAGAATTTCAATATGTAACACTGTACCGGGCATTTCTCTAGCCTGTTGCCGCGGATGAATACATGCTGCGTGTTCAGCATGTTGAGACGTGAACAAACATTTATTCATACGAATTACTCAGAGATGCATTAATTGCATAACTCCCTCAGACGCAGAGTATACACGAGATAAGCAAATATTAAGCAATCTAAGGATTAATGGATAAAAGAAGGAACATTTTTATTCTCACTACTTTTCCCCATCTGTTTCCTCCGGAAGTCTTGATAGGATTTAAAGCTCTTGTCTAAATTGAATGTTAAAAATTCAACGAACTAACCGACAAACACAAAAGAAAAGGTTAATTGTTAGATAATTCTGACAGAAACCGCAGGCTTGATGTGCAGAATCCAAATTTTGATATTCGACAGTACGGTGCTCTGGAAATTTCCAGAGCCGTATATTATTTCAAAAATAAGGACATTTCTTCTGCAACATATACAACGTATATTTCGTCCGAATATATCCTTTTACGATATACTTAAATGTCAATGTGAGATAATACCAATACATATTTTTCACGGGCCTATTTATGAATGACACATGAAATAAATTTACCATTTTCATGTAGGACGTGTATATAATATAAGATACGATGATAGATACGAAAGTGCTTAAGTGGTATCGCCTCATATTGTAAAGTTTATCGAGTATCCGATACACAACAGGGACCGAGGAGAAGGAGGAAGAAGAGGAGGAGGGAGCGGGACGCCGTCGTGGATAAAGTAGCACGTTGCTGATAACTCGCGACGCTCTTGTAAAGGTCGAGCAATTAATTAGTAGAAAACACGAATTCCCACGACAGCGGCCTGCGTGTTGGATCATAAAATATTCCGAACGGTGAGTCGCGCCCACTCCATAGCGCATGATAACATTTTCAGTCGGGCCGGGCAATTTTCCCGCGCGCGAGAGTATCAATTTGATAAAAATAGAGAGAGAGAGAGAGAGAGAGAGAGAGAGAGAGAGAGGTCATCGCAGTGTTTAGAGGGAGCAAACAAAAAGAGAGCAAGAAAAAAAAATCGATTCACTGTCGCGATAACTCGCCAGGGAACCTTAAGCGCGAGAAAGCTGTTTGAAGACGATTAATCTCCGCGACGAACGTATCATTAGCGGAAGTAAACGAGCGGCACGAGATAAGCAATTAGGCGTCGTTGCCGTCGTCGACGCCGTCGTCGTCGCACTGTATTATAACGGAGAATAATTCCGACATTTTGGTATCGCTGCAAAACACTCGGCGAATTATACCGCGTCGGAAAATGCGGAAAATTCGAGACTCCAGCGTGTATACTCGCGTAACATAAGCCGCGCGGTAAAACTCAATATCGCGATCATATCCGGTCATATTATATGGAAATAATTTGGAAAAAATTGCAATTGCAACCGAGAAGCGCGGTTATCCGAGCCGGTCTCTCGCTCTCTTTTTCTCCCCCTCTTCCTCACCCTCTCGGCACTGATACGACCGCCACCGCAGATGCAGTCGTGGCGACCCCGCGCAATGTATTATACGCGCAACGCTCGAATATCGCGCGTTTCGCGGTCGTATGGCGATCCGGTTCGCGTCGGCCGCCGACCGTAATTGTATTATATTTCGGAATAATCGAAACGGGATCAATAGAGGGCGGCGGGAGACGCGCGACAGTGCTTCGGCGCGATCCCGAGGTGGATAGCCTCCATGATCGAATCGCGAGTCGAACGATTAATCACGGCCACGTGGCCGATAACGGCGTCGTTTCGACGATCTTATGGGTGATTTCGCTACACTGTGAGCGCGCGGCCGTAACCCCGTGACTTGTCACGGTCGCTTGTCGCGAGAGCGATCGCGTCTCGCTGTCACTGCGAAGCGCGACGGGTCGCATGAATAATCAAGCGATTACTTAATTGCTCACGCGCGCGCGCGCGTCGCGATTTGTTTGTGAAACGATTCCCGGCGTTGAGGGAGGAAATAGAAAAAAAGCATATCTCTCTCTCTCTCTCTCTCTCTCTTTCTCTCGCAATAAGCGTGTACGACGGGCTTAATGGAGCGCGAATAATTGCGCGAAAGTCCATTAGCGTTATTTTATTATTTCAGAGTGCAAGAGACCAGAGGTCGTAGAAACAAGCGGCAACGTAAATTCAGATCTCGCCCGAAGAGAGTTGTACCGACGTGCGAACAATAGCGTGAGCCGCGACGTCGACGGGAGATTTAAAATTCGAAAGATATTCCATGCTCTCTCAGACGAGCGATTTTTCGATTGTTCATTCTCGCGTTCTAATCCGTGAAACTCACCGGGATGTTTCGCTGATGACTGCTAAATTAATTTCGCGTCATGAACAAAAAATATGAAAAATGCGTCAAAAGCGTTGTGTTTTTAATTAAGCGGCTCTGACTTCCTGATTATTATTACGCTGTGCCCTCCAAAATTTAAAATTAATGAGAGGGAGAGAGAGAGAGAGAGAAAGATTTAAAAAATATATAATACACATACATACATGTACATATATATATATATATATATATATATATATGAAACATTTTACTCACACGATAATATTTTCGCCAAATTTATCAGAATTCGCTGTTTAGCTAGCCGTTGCGCGAAACTCACAATTGAACGCGCCGGCATTAATTACTATGGTATAACTAATGATTCGTGGCATAATATAGTACAATTTACCGCGAAATTTGTATCGCCGTCCGGTTCGGGAGGGATCAAATTTGTCGCAATGCATCGAATCCGCGTAGCTGCGCGCGCGACGCGCAATCCCGACGTTGCAATCGTCGCTGAGATTTACAGCGGTCCATTAGTATACAGGAAACTCATTTTCGTTTTATGCAAATACGCAAAGAGAGAACACGGGTGCTCGCATCCGTTTAATATACACACGTGCCGAGCATTTTCACGGTTCGTTCACCATTGTACTCGTCGAATATCGCTGATACTCGCGCGTGATTACCTCCGATATCGACCAGTTCACCACTCTGCCCCGAATTACTTGAATTATTGAGACAGGTAAGAACGAGGAAAATTCGCGATCAAAATTCGTTGTGCGCGCAAACAGCGTGTTTAATTAAATTCTCATTTTGAAAGCAGTCGACTCTATAAAGCGGAGCCAAGTGAAATAAAATGAACAATGACAACGCACGATGATCGATATTACCGTGTCTCATTAAGAGTATATATGCATATATAAATAATTGCATGAGAAATTTACATTAATCTTAGCGATCAAATAATCAATTGCCTCTAAAAGATTGGTCGAATGACTGATGGAAAACCAATGAAATAATATATGCGTCCAGAGTTGTTTTTTTTTTTACCGTATGTTTTATAAATTAATCATTAAATACGACCAGCGAAAATTAATGCGATAATCGACGTGATGATAACATGAAAAAAAGAGAGAGAAGGAGAGAGCGAGAGAGAGAGAGAGAGAGAGAGAGAGAGAGAGAGAGAGAATTCTATATGAAAAAATACATATTTATCGCGCGGCTATTTTATTTATGTGTCCGTGCGAACTTTCCTTTGGAAAGTGTTTCCGAAAGAACGAACTTTCGCCTTATATATATCTCGGGCTATCTCGAATAAACGCGACGAAGCACTCACGGGAGGAATAAGAGATTCACTTGTCTCGCCGCCGTGAAAGGTGAGAAGTGCTTCTCGCGCAGAAAAAGCGCGGAACGACTTTTCGTCGGTTTCCCTGGCCGCCCGCCCGTCTCTATCTGTCGGTTTTTATCGATGCGTACGCTTCGTCACCGTGAATTAAAAGCACACTAGCGCGCATTTAGGTCACCGTGCACGTACGGCGCCGTCCATTGTTTCTGCACAATGCATCGCGACGAGCGCGATTTCGTTCCGCGAATTTTCCTACCTTACTCCACGTCGATTCGTAGCGACGCGGGATATATACCGCTGCTGCTGCTGCTGCTGCTGCTGCAGTGGTCGATCGAGGGACGTGACTACTAAAACGTCATGATTTGCGCCTCTCCCATTCTGTTGGGATTTACTCGACTCTGTGAGATCGCTCGTCCGTCATCCGCGATTTTCATTAGCGCCATTCGATTCTGACGACGCCGCAGAATTAACGCGGCTGTAACGCGCGCGGTCGCGCATCGTGTCGAGATGACTCCCGGACAAGTTGCGAGATTGCGGAATATGCGCAAAGTTCAAGTATCGGCGCGAAAGTAATCGCGAACACGCGTGGCAGGAAAACCTGCAACTTGGGAATCTCGCGGCGGCGCTCCGAGGCTTAATAAGCAGACGCATCGCAGACGCATCGCAGACGCTCTCGGGAACTTATCACTGCAATTTCACGAGCTGTGCGCGGTGCATCGAAGCGGCACGCTTCGTCAAACGAAGGGATCGTGAATCTCATTCCGACGCGCTTATTCCTCTGCCGCACGCGGCGACGCGATATCGCGAGGCAGTTCGAGAGAAGAGAAACGACGCGACCATTTCGCCGTTTCGAAATCCTCGCGGAATAATAATGACGGGAAAGATATAATCGAAGAGGAGAGGCGACGACAGATCATGATATTCGATCTCGCTCTGCTGCGACGAAATATCTCGAGATGAATTCATGACGCATTACATAACATAAAAGATAACCTGCGAAACGAAGGATCATGATCAACATCGCTCCCAACCATATATGTCTCTCTTATCTTATTGACGTCACTCGTCGACGTATCCCGTACATTTCACCGGGTACTCGTTCAAATCCCGAAATTACCCGGGCTGTATAACTCCGGATTAGCGTGATTTAACTTGAAACTCTCCGTCTCCCTCTTCCTCCCTCTCTCTCTCCCTCTCTCTTTATAGGTTACGGTATCTCTCGCAGTCAGCTGTCACACGAGCGAGCGCGCGCGCGGCAACGATGTGACGTAACGTCTCCCAACAGACGGAGAGAAGTACAAAACACAACACAACAGCGCAGCACGGGCCGCGTACACACCTGCGGTCCGCATAACACGTCGAATGCTGTAGGAAACGTCTACTCACCCTTGTCGCATCGAGCGTCGCTTCGACGACAGTACCATCATCCTGTCTCGACGTAGCGAGCACGCAGCATCCGGACTCCATGGAAGAGAAAGGATTCCCACGTTTAAAGCTCACGTCCGAGGCACACGAGACGGACGCGTTGACATCGCGCGGCGAGGCTGACGATCTCGATGTTAGCTCGCGGAATCCCACTAGCTGAAGTAAACACTTTCGACAGCGGCCACGTGATCGCGTCGCATCGCGTCGCGTCGCGTCGCGTCCTCCGCAGCCTCCGCGGCCGGCCTTGATTGCGAGACGGCGAGGTCGCGCTTGCGGGCGCGCCGTGCTCCCGTTCAGCTATCCCTCTTTCTCTCTCTCTCTCTCTCTCTCTCTCTCTCTCTCTCTCTCTCTCTCTCTCTCTTTTATCGAGTTACCGCGGACCGACGGTTCGTCGGCGTATCGCCGGTGTGCCGATGGTGGTGCACGGCTGTGGTGACGTGCGTAGCCGTAGGAGCGGCCGCTTGCGTCGTCGACGACGGACGAGGGGCGCGCGGAGCTCGACTCGCTGAAACCACCGTCGTTGACATCTCGTCGTGAAACTGCGGCCAGCCCGAGTGAACGCCGGCGTCGCGGCAGCACCGACGGAAACGCCGCGCGCCGATTGGCTGTGGCCGTTCGACTCGGCGACACGCGGCCGAGCGAGCCGACCGCGCGGGTGCCTGGCGGTATCTAGCGGGAAACGCTCGCGGCACTCTGGGAATGTTTACGTTTTCGATCTCGGAGTCACTGCGGATTACTCAGCGGAGATTCCAGTTCGTCGGGCAAATGGGTCTTTCGCTGCGCTGTTAGGTGGTGCCAGGCAGCTCGTTGACTACGTCGTATCTGTGCGAACAAAGCATACGAGAGTTTAGAGGTTGCTTTAATCGAGAATCCATCGTAGGTAAAGCAGAAAATGAGAGACGGTGAAAGCGTTGACGAGCGAAGGACTAAAATGAAAATCGAAATGTCTCTGCGACTATCTTCCTAGATATGGCTTCTTGTTGTCTGTAAAATGAATAAGTTGCGACTCGTTAGATATAACAAGTCCGGCGGCTGTTATTAGTTGCATGACCTCCGCTGCGAGCCGCCACCATCCATCGGAGAAACGAGCAATTCGTACGTTAAGGTTAGGTTATTCTTACGTATAAGGTGACGTGCGTGACAGAAGCACTGTACAGTATTCGTATTTTGTAAGGGTTAGATAGGCTTTGTACCTAAACCCTGTACACCTTTTTGTACAACCTTTATTTCAATAAAAAAAAGCAAAAAAGAAACAATTCGTACGGATTTTCCATTTTCAAAGTTTATATAACTTTTGTTCCATAATAGTGTAACTCAACAATCTCTTATTTTTAAGTAACTTATTTTTAAGTAAAAGAAAAGATTTCTCTGCAAATTCAAAGCCGCGAGTCCGCCTCTCGTGTTCTAATAAAGTGTCGATACGATCGCTTTTATTCCTCTTATTGCTATCTCCATTTTTACATACGTACAAAACCGCGACAGCTGATAAGTACCCATTAACCTATTTACCACTCACAACATGCGCAATAATAGAATATAAAATCTCTCGCGCACGTGCGCGCGCGTGTGACGAAGGAGGATCCAGAAATCTTAGAAAACGCGAGAAGCGAAGAAAGACACGGCCGAAAGGTCAGGCCGAAGGAGGAAGTCGCGGCGGGAGATGGGAAAAGGAATCGGCCGTGCGGACACGCGCCGTGCGGAAAAGAAAGCGCACGGCGGGAGAGAAACGAGGCGACCAGACGAAGGAACAGAGACACGATGGGCTTCCACATTACGCGCCTCTTCGCCAGGAGACTGGAGAACGTGCGAGGGACGTGCACGGTGTGTCTGCGTCGCCTCCACCGCCTCCGCCGCCACCGCCGCAAATGTTGCACGCGACTTTTCACTCTCGCCTCTCGCGCGCATCAGTCGTCTTTCAAATTGACGCGCGGTCGGTACGGACGCGGTGCTTCCGCCGGCGCTGATCGCCGCGCATGGATCACGAGGGCAGCGAGGTACGTAGGAATTTTGGATTTTGGACTTTGGATGCTCGACTCGTGCCGCGCTGTAAGCTCGATCGCCACATTCGAGATACGTCAAACGTCGCGAGAGATTCGAGGCGCGAAGCGATCCGAATTGAAATTCGGCTCATCATCACTTGCCAGGTTGCAAGAGGATGCGCGCGCGTGGATTTTGAACAATTTGTCGGGATTCTCTGGGAAAATTGCCACCGCCGCAAACCAGCCGGTTATCCTCCTCACGTTTACTCCTGAGCGATCTCGCGCGCTGCGCGGCTCATTCAAGGGAAGACCAGCGAGAAATGCGAAAGCGCGGAAGGATACTACTGTACGCTTCCTGTCGCAGGGCATCAACGGTGCGGCTACCACGTCTCCGCGCGAATCCGTCCCTGACGCGTTGCTAAGAAGCGCGAAATCGCTCTTGAAAATGAATTCGAGACGCTGAGCGTGCGATACACGCGCGACACGTGTCTGAGGAAAACAACTTTTTGCTAGCGTCCGCCGGCGAAGGACTCTCTCTCTCTCTCTCTCTCTCTCTCTCTCTCTCTCCCGCTCTCTCTCTCTCTCTCTCTCTCTCTCTCTCTCTCTCTCTCTCTCTCTCTCTCTCTCTCTCTCTCCTCTCTCTCTCTCTCTCTCTCTCTCTCTCTCTCTCTCTCGCTCTCTCTCTCTCTCTCTCTCTCTCTCTCTCTCTCTCTCTCTCTCTCTCTCTCTCTCTCTCTCTCTCTCTCTCTCTCTCTCTCTCTGTTTCCCACTCTCCCTCTCTCTGACGTATAACGTACAACAATAGGACGCACGACAACGTGCCTTCGTAGCGGAGCGTTTTGACGTGTTGACGTCGCTGACGCTGCGGCGAACGCGCCGCCCTGCGCTATGCTGCGCGGGCGAAAGCGAGCGCTGTAAAAACCAAGTGAATCTGCAGCGGCCGCGAACTGGTAATTGCCGGTACCCCGAAAAGCTCAGGCTGCTTTCTGGAAATCCGTCGGGCCCGCATCCACCCGGGAGCAGCCCCGGTCTCTCCCGGTTTACTCATGCCGCCGCCGCCGCCGCCGCCGCCATACTTTGTTTACAACGCGCGCCGCTGTCGTTCGCTCACTCGCTCGCTCGCCCGCCGATTACAACGGCGGTTTACAGCGCTGCCGCCAATCGAGTTGGACGGCAGCAGCGGCGAGGACGAGGACCAGACCCGGGACGAAAGCGAGAAAGGACATCGGGACCAGGACACGGCCCCGCGACGCCTCGATACGCACCGCCACGTCTCGATAAGCCCGACTTTACCATCGACAGTGTCGTCGTCGTCGTTATCGTCGTCGTCATCGTCGTGCAGGTCAGTTTGCGGGTCTTCGGGCCGGACCATGTGACGTCCGATGACGTGCCTGTAGGACGCGCGAGTACCTGAACACACAAGTATAACGTCGCGTCGTTCTCCTGTGTTCGAACGTGTGTTTCGAGTATACACTCAAACGTACAGCTGTTTCTCGTCCACCTCCCCCTGCATCTGTTCACCTGCCTGTAGGAAAAACAGCTCTCTCTCTCTCTCTCTCTCTCTCTCTCTCTCTTTTTCTCTCTCGAGTACTTGTGTACGTTCGAGGAAGTTGTCCGAAGGTACTGCCGCCTACTTATGGAATTTTGAAAGCGATGCCTCTGCTCCGCGTGTCGCGATGTTGTTCCGAAGGTTACGACACGCTCCTTACAGCTCGCCGAGAGCTGTCCGACCGATACAAACCTCCTCTCGTTGCTACTTCGTACTTGATTACATGGCATTACGGACGGTTTGTATGCGCAGTACATGAAATCCCGAAAGCTAGATAGCCACGTCCAGGCACGACATCACTTGTCACCTTTTGCAAGGCCTGGTGTACCTGTACCTGTACCTGTACCTGTACATCCGCGTTCGGATCCTGAGGCCGAAGTGTCCGTTATATCACATTGCCTCGGTCGCGTGTACGTGCGTGCGTGAGTGCGCGCACGTTCAGCCGAGACTCTTCGCGTTCGACAGCAACGGGATCCCGTGTTTCTTCGGTTTCCCGGTTTCTTCGAGAGCAAAAAGGGATTTTAAAGGGACATTCGCCGGGGTGTTTTTCGGTAAAATCTCCGTCCTTGTCTGTCCGATGTGTCTCGACCGCACGAGCTCGCGTAAATACGCGAGTGAATCGCCGCGTTTGAATCGAGCTGATGATCTGGGCATGAATTTTCATAAATACACGCGTATGTGGAAATTTTGGACATATTGTTACTAAAATTAATGACAAACCGTAGGATAACGGTTTATCAAGTCGGCTCCGGTCGTGCCTCTGTCTCTGTAGAGTACAAAATTGCGTCTACGTGACTCCTCTCTATCTGTATTGTCTACGTGATGTTTACATGGTCCCTTTTTTTTTCACATAGACCGAGAGCCTTGCAGAGGCAAACAATTTCTTGCGCGATATGACGAACAGTTTCGGCGAAATTGCTGCATAACGAGGAGAATACGAAATTTTATATATGGGCCAATATAAATTTATAAATAATATAAACAACGTGACACACGAGGTTGACTGTTTGTTCTTATTGCCTTTCTTGGATGAGAACCGCACTCTAGGAGGACACGAGAAAATAGTGACAACACGTCGAGACTTTTGTACATAAATTATGCACGCTGAACAGACGCTTCGCACAGTCATCGTAGACTGCGATGTGCACATGTGCACACGACACTGATGACGACGACGATGATGACGACGACGACGACGACGACGATGATGACGATGATGATGACGACGACGACGACGACGATGACGATGACGATGATGACAACGACGACGACGACGGAGACGGCGACGACAACGACAATGACGACGACGACGACGACGACGCAGCGACGACGACGACGACAGCGACAACGACCACGACGACGACGACGACGACGACGACGACGACGGCGACGGCGACGACGACGGCGACGACGACGACGACGACGACGACGACAACGACAACGACGGCGACGACAAGAACGACAACGACAATGATGACGACGACGACAGCGATGACGACGACGATGACAACGACGACGACATTTTCACGTCTGCTACCGGCACACGATTGTGTCACATTGCTATTTATCGCGTACGCTCAAGAGTGTGTACGAGTATCGCGTAGACATGATCGCAAATTCACGCAGCAATAATTCCCGACACACGTCTCGATAAATTAACTCACGCTTAAACGAACCGAAGTGAAAAGACATTGGATCCTCTTGTGCGCGCCGTGGATTATTCTACGCGATGATATTTGATGACGTGCGATGTATCGATATTTGCGAAATTCAATAATTATCATAACGGTTCGATCGCGGTGCGACGTCCCACAAACACCCAAGAGACCGTCTCGAGGCGCATGTTAATTCAACGAAATCGCTCTTGTCGGCGAGGCGAATAAGTTCCTGTTTCCTCGGGCTTAATGAAGTATTATATGCGCGACACGTGTAACTTCTCTTAGCCCGCTAATTCCATTTCGGGCGTCCTCGCCTGTTCGCAGCGTCGCGACGTGGGTGAGGTAGGCGGAGGCGGCGGTGGACACACTTGTTGGACAAGATGAGGCCCGACGAGGTGGTCCAGAGCGAACGGCGGGCTGCGGAGACGATGTCGGAAACGTCGGAGGGCACCGCGACCACCAGCGTTTCCGGCAAGTCTGGCTTCGAGAGCCGCGAGGAGATGGGCGACCTCGCGGCCTTGCTGGGCATCAACGATCCCGAGGATCTGCATCAAGAGCGCTTCCGCGTGGACCGTCGCAAGTTGGAGCAAATGCTTCTTGGTGAGTGAATAACGAATGAGCGATGTTGCGATACGAATCGTTGAATTCGCGAGCGCGATTGCGGGGCGCGATGGACGTGTCGACGTCTTACAGAGAAGTACGCGAAGAACAAAACGCGCTCTTATCGTCGTAATGGTGAAGACTCGTCGCGATTAGGACTCGGTTTTAATGTGAAATTCCCACCGAGCCGCGCAGACGTCTCGCGTAGAAATTCAAGATGAGACTTACCTATATTCTCACGATTCAATCGTAAGGATTGAGAGACACGATAAAACGCCGGTAGAAAGTAAGAATTAAATTAAACAGATTGAGAATTGTCAGGATTATGAGTGACTTGAATGTCAAATGCGCCAAGAACCGATCGGAACTGCTTATCTCGACGCGGAGATATTTAAAGCGCCTTTGGACAACTATCGCACTTTCTCTCGACCACGGATATTAGATTACGACGGAAAGAGGTTATCAAGAAAGCTGCGATATTATTAACGCCTGATAATTTAACGCTAATGGATAACGACGGCAGAGAGGAGCGACTGAGGTCGCTCGAACGCGATGATTTAATTTACCGTTGAGACCTTTAACGAGTTACGAGGGAACGTACTATTCTTAAATTAAAATGTGAACGCGCGAATCGCGAAGAGTTCAACGTGCTGATGTAAAAAGCTACTATTATTATTCGAGGAAATTTTGAGCGAATCAATCCGCCGTGATTAAACGTTTTCGCCTGAACACGTCACTCTCTCTCTCTCTCTCTCTCTCTCTCTCTCTCTCTCTCTCTTCGATTTGCATTTCTTCCCAGGACTCACGAGGATTCGCGAAGATGTAGCTCCCGGCGTCGCCGTATTTAACGTATTAAATCACGCGCGCTCCCGAGAATACGGGCCACGGTCCCGTACAATAACTTTGGCCATTATGTATCTCACGTTTAACCTTTCCCCGTTTCTCGCAGGCACTCCGGTGTCCTTTATCGCTTTCATTGCTTCTGGAGAGTGTCCATAACACTCGGCGGAACGAGTCCCCGCGCGCGCGCGCGCGCGCGCGCGCGGTGTCCCTACTTTCGCTTTCCCGTCGAACGTAGACTCGATTCCTAAAACGCCCACCTTGTATCACCGGCGAAAGCTTTCACGGGAGCCGCGAAAAAGAACGCGGCCGAACGTGGAAATACTCTCGCGATACACCGAGAGCTTTTGAGGAATCGTGGAAAGTTCCGCGCCGCGAACGTGTCGCGCTCGCCCGCGCGCGCGCGCTCGGCCGACTTTTCGCTTCTGAGATATATCATGCCACGATGAATTCGTCGAAAAACAAAGCGTGATATTTCGAGACCGTCGAGAGAAGTGCTGAACAATAAAGCTGTCGTCTCTTGGACATCTTTACGGCGCCTGTGAGACCTTCGCGCCGATTCGAGAGAGAGTCCTTAACTGCAATCGCGCGCGATCGTCGATAAAAACAGGCTCTTCACATCAAATTATGTTGCTATTTTCACGACGAGCGGCGGCGATTTCAATTTCAACGTCTCGACACCGAGCGTCTCCCTCCCCCCCTCCCCCCTCCCAGATCGGGTAGATTGATCGGGGAAATATCCGACAGCGGTTTCCTCGGATCGTCCGTACTGTTGCCGGTATTTGCATTCGCCAGCGGTATACTTGGAAGCGCGATTTAAATAGACAGCTTGTTTGTAAACGGGAGATTATATAGCAGCTGTCAAGCCCCGCTCTATGTTTTCGTATCTTGTAATCCAGCTCGCGCGCGGCCGCAGTGTAATGGGCTCATAAACCTATTCCGCTTATCGATACTCACGCCTATATCGATATTTCCGCGATTCTACATATACCACGCGACGGAAATGTGCGATTATTTTACTTATCGCTGCGAGAGACCGAGAGGTTACGTCACGGAACATGTGCGCGTGGATATAATTAAGACAAACAAGACAGATAAGAGATGAAAATAGATAAACGAGCGTAAAAAGTAATTTCGCAGCTGAGAGATGTGCGCACGTACGCAGGACTGTGCTGTACGTTAACGTTAACGATATCCTTTTGCATTCGCAGGTGAAGTCAAACCGGCAGATACGTTCTTCCATAACGTAAGTCTCCTTTTCTATTCTTTCCTCGCAATCGCGATTATTTTTACTAATCAGTAACGATCGTTGCGAAACGCTTCCGAATACGAATGATACGGCGAGGCGGTTTCCGCTTTATCGTTTCATGAGAAACCGGTCGTTTCCCAGATTCGCTCTTGCGGATCCTTGATCTTTTCCGTTTGCGACTTTTACGGTGCTCGTAATACGTTTCGACGATGCTCTATATAATTAATAAGAAAAAGTGAAAGGTTCTCGAAGATGGTTAACGGTATCCGTCGAGTGCGCGTTTGTTCCACGTTCGACGGTATGGCGTCGATGGCGTCAAAAGCGAAATATCAACGATAGTGATATATCGACGTCTCACGATTTTACCTTCGCTCGCGCTCTTCAGGCGCGAAGCGGCCTCGAGCAGCATCGCGCCAAGATTTCGTTCATCCATGATTAGCGAGAACTTTCTATCCGGCGATACTGACGAGCGACACGTAAGACGGATCGTGATAGCGTATGACGCAACTCCTTTCTCTCTCCGCCACAAAAGATCTTTCCTGGTGCCGTGTCGGTAAAAGTTCCTTGTCATCCGCGACGGCTAATTTTTATCTCGCCAAAAAGTTTCTGTTCCTTTGTCGAAGCGCCTCTCGAGCAAACTTAATTCTCACGCGCAAATACTACAATAAATACAAAATGATTTTTTTACATCAATTTTTGTGTGTTGATTCCTATTCATATATTTCATATTTTCCCCACGGTGTGCGCGCGTGTGTGTTTGTGTGTATGTGTGTAAAATTCATACACCGTGACTTATTCGCAGCGCGATGTTCCATCTACCTAGCTTACTACACGATGAATTACACGATGATTAATAATAATTACGATGAATATCATTGGGTTTATAGAGGAAAAAGACAGAGGAAAGAAAGGAAAGATTGTGTTTCCCAGCTCCGTATCTAAATTACAGACACGCACAGACAAATAAATTATAAGTAATACATGTAACTTCTGCGACTTTCACTCGACAGGAAGCAAACGTGCAAACGATTATGATAAGTTACTCTTCATTTAATTGCCATAATAACCGACACAAAGTCGGATTTCGTGCCGCAGCTACCGAAAACGGGATAAAATCTCTTCCTTTCTCGTACTTACACTAACACGTAAGAGGAGGAGGTCGCGCGATTTTTTCCGGCGGAAAGGACTAATTTTGAATCACGCTGCGCGAGTTCCCCAGAGACCGCGCGAGACATTCGACTTCGCTGCGATCGCGCGTGCGGAGAAACGTCGATGAAACGCCCGCGTCAAAGCAACTCGTCGTACTGACCTTGCGATTATGCGAAAGCAAAAGAGGTTACTTTTATGTGTTTGGTTGTCTCCTCGTCGTAACTATCGATAACGTACTAGTGTCGATGATTTGCTCACTACTAATAGCGTTCTCTTCGCGATAAGACGAACCATTTTCGTAACTTTCGATAAGACCCCAATAATCAGCATCGACCTCGTAATTTCGATGCAGTTCTCTACAAGGTGTCCCGGAACTTGAATGTCTCGGCGGTATAAGCGCAACTTTACAGTGCGCCACACATGATACGTGGTGATATAACGCAGAAAATAGCTACGGTAACTGTGAGGATCTCATAACGAGAATTGCGCGAGTCACATGACACATAGTCGCAAATTGTTGGATCGGGTATGATTGAGCTTCCTTCTCGAAAGTGAGATCAAATTTCGATCAGATTAAAATGGCCGGAGATATCGCTCGATATCCTAATGAAAACATTCAAACAGCCGTCGAAACTGCAACCGAGCGTGCGTGGTTTTTGCGGAAGAATCGGTAGATCGATTTCTCGAGCGTGCCACCGCGACGACGTACGAAAAATCGAGATTATGCCGCGTGGAGAAATCCGAGCTAGCGAGCGAGCACGCGTAAAGAAACTCGTTCTCTCCTTCGTCTTCCTCGTCGTCGTGATAACGTAACTCGAAATTACAATCATAGAGAAATGAGCCTGCAGCAGGAAGTATGATCGGACGTAACACTATATACTTTCTCCGTCCGTCGTCCCGTCTCTCTCTCTCTCTCTCTCTCTCTCTCTCTCTCTCATTTTTTCTTTGGCTTTTGATCGGTTGACAGAGAAAATCGATCGAGTAAACGATTTTCGCTGGAACGAAAAGGATAATTGAGGAGTCGGCTGATTACAATAACGTCCATAAAATGAGAAGCAGAAAGAAAGAGGAAGAGAGAGAAGCTCTCATGCAAGGAGAGCTTTTTACGTTACGAAACTTACGTTATCGCGCGATAATGTAACGACAGCTTGTTGCGGGCAACAGGCGCCTTATTTGACAAATATTAATATACGTATATCATATTTGCTTAATGAACAAGAGTTGGCCTATAGATTAAGCGCGCTATTAACGGGTTAACGGGTTAACGGATGAATTAAAACCGTGACTTCGTCACGGTGATAACGTGTGTTGATAGTACGAGCGTACAGGCCGCGTGGGCCTTATGTCGCACGTTCACAACGCAACGAGAGAGAAAGAGAACCGTTCACCAGGCAAGTTCGAAGGCAATGTTCCTGCTTATCATTATCGTCGTTGCGTAAACGGCAGAAGAGAGAGAGAGACGGTCTCTGGAAATACACCGGTCGATTATTTATAGAACAGTTTTAATGACACCGAGTCGAGCTTCCCCGCTTTCGAGTAATTCCATGCCAGGCACGTGATTACGCGCGCACATTCGGTGTATTATCTCGCTGACGTATAGAAAAATTCTTCCAGGCTGTTCGGCGTGGCACACTTCGAATGTGACGAATTTCGTCGTTTGCCCTCACTCTGTTTCCCCTTTATCTCTCTCTCTCTCTCTCTCTCTCTCTCTCTCTCTCTCTCTCTCTCTCTCTCTCTCTCTCTCTCTCTCTCTCTCTCTCTTTTCTCCCCTCCTTCTCCTCTCTTTCTCTTTCTCTCTTTCCCTCTTTCTCTCTTCCTCTCTTTCAATTTGATGTGACGATACTGTCGTTAATTATAGCGCAACAGCATAATCCTTGACCGTTGCTGGCACTTTGATATCGATAACAACGAGTGAGATATCGCGCTACAGTCGGTGTTTCATCAATTAATGTGTGCGCGTGCATTCATTTCTGTCTCTCTCTTTCTCTCTCTCTCTCTTTCTCTCTCTCTCTCTCTCTCTCTCTCTCTCTCTCTCACGCATACACACTTCAGTGAAGAGTAATTGTTATTGTAACTCAAACGTCTAGAAGTATCTTTAATTCATTGGGACGGACGACATAATTATCGAGGCTGAGATCCGTCGCGATTGATGCAGCATTGTGTCGATGCCGATCGGCGCTTTATCTCAAGGTCAGGATAATTAAAAAATGTAATTGTGTCTTTTTGTATGATTGAATGTCATCGTCGGCTCGGAGTCCCAAATACGATTCTAAACGTCACATTGCAATCGCAATCCATCATTTTTTGTTCTCTCTCACGACTCGCAAACGCACGAGGTTTTTCCTTCGCGGAGAACATGATGCCGATCCCAACGAGAATTGCAAGGAGGAATTTCCTTTACGCGCGATCTTACGTCTTAATTTTTACGGCCACGTTCTTGCTTCCTCGCTCGACGCGTTCGCTTCTTAATCGCACGGTCGAAGAAGTGCAATATTTCGCATTACGTAAATATTATTCCACTTCTTGTCCACGAAGACAGCTGTTACGTTCTGTGGCAATGTTACGTTTTAACTTCTTTCACAGCACACTCGCGAGTCTGCGCAACATCGAGCCTGTTTACTTGACTTCGTCCGCTTAAGGATACCTGAGATATCTCGATGTTATCGAGATATCTTTACCGAGTCGACTATTTTACAGGCACCGATCCTTTTTCCTCTGGAATACTGAATACTTCCTTAGGGTCGATATCGCAACTAGGTATCAATACTTGGAAGCTAGATTCGTGCAGCAACGTACACGGTGTCTCGGAATTAGCGAAAATTTTAAAGCCGATCTCTAACTTCCTATCCTGGCTCTATAAAATCGACGTCTCTCATTGCCAATTTTCGCTTTTCGACACTTTAATATTGCCAGTGATAATTGCTTGCACGAAAATTTAACACCTTCATATTTCACGAACGTTTCGCAAGTTTGTCCTTCGCGAGAGGCAGATGCGATACGTTCGAGAATGTCGAATGTGATATAACTCGCAATCTGTTTGTCTCTCTACACGCACAAACAAACACACACACACAGTCCCGTATAACTCGTTCTTCTCGTTCCGACAATAATAATCCAAGCATGCGCTTCGCACACTCTATCGTGTTTTCGCGAAGTTTAATCTAGCACACGCACACGCGTGTTGTTCGATGCGCGCACACATCAACGTACCAACGCGCGTTGCATCATTTACACATTCTTCGCGAACCCCACCCCCCCCCCCCCGAATATTCGGCCCATCAAACATATGCAGCGTCGAATTGCGCGCGCTTTGCTGAGGTCGTATTCGCGCGTATGTGAATAATCTGCCGGTGACACACACCGCTAAAGTAAACGACTCGAGGTGAAGATAACACGCTCACGCTCCTGATAACCACCGTGGTCGACGATATGTGACCGGAAAGCGCATTTTAGACCGTCTTAGATTATATCGGGCGTCCTGGCTAATGAATCGCAGTCAAGAATCGCCCGTTTCTCCAAATATGACCTTTCAGTTACTAATTTTAGTCCAGAAAATTTTTGCTCTAAAGACACAGAACGTTAGATTGAGGGAAGGAGAGGAGGCTCTAGAAACGATGCAGTAAGCAATAAGTTTCCTTTTCTTTTTTAAGGTTTAAATATGCGTGTTAAACACACGGTTATCTTAATTTTCAACAAGATGTTTTATCGCGCGAGAAAATACACGTATTTGCATATTTTAATCTAATCTGGAACGCTACACTGGGAAGCGGTCAGATCGGTAAAAGTTTGTGAAGTTTGAGCCTGTTACTTATGTGAGTTTTTCAATTGCAATACGCGATAAGTCAGCGTTTTGCGCAGCGCCGTGTATATATACGAACGTATCGCCGATAAATTAAATTCTTATCAATTAAGTAATATCGGGGTCTCCGCGAATTGTTCGTCGAGTACGCGTGATCGGATAGTTTGCCCGCAGACGCCGAGTCCTTTGATCCTCCACCGAATCAAACGAGATGGTATCGAGAAAAAGAAAACGTCGCAAATCAGGATCAGCTCGAAAATTGCAGGAAGATAAAATACAGCTCGAAATTTCGCTCTCCGGAATGTTTCGATTATCCGCAATTAAAAACAGCTTTTGCGACTGAACGCTGAATTACTCGAGGGATTATTAGCAAGGAATTGAATAAACGAATAAATCGTTGTTTTGAAAGCGGACAATGTCTTGTTCGTTGCGTAATCGATGTACACAGCATGATTAGAAAGTGTTTTCAGACCGAATTTCACGTATCTGGTTCCTTTAATCAATATCACGTGTCAAGTTCGAGATAAAACCCCGAATGTTTTTGCGACAATTCGGTTTGCTGCTCGATGCACGTTCTCTGCCCTCGATAATTCGATTACGAAGAAGGAGCGTACACAAAAACGCATATACAAACACACCTACGCAGATATACATTTATCTGCTTTTATTTCGATAATAAAGCACATGCTCGCGCCACAAGCAGTCATGAATTATCACGTGCCAAAAAAGTGTAGATAACATCAAGCGCGCGTATGCGAGCGAGTATATCACGATGTTTGCGTATATGTTGCTGACAAATTTATTTCATTAGTTATAATTTGTTCCGTCACTCGGAGAAGGCTATTCGCTCCGCGAATGAGTGTCCCTCTCAGGCACAAATGAAATCACCGATTTCATTATTTTCGCCGACTTTGCCGTTCACTCGCCACTAGTTTTCGCGCGATGTTCGCGCGGTGGCGAGTCGCACAAAGAGTCGAACGATTTCAGCCTCTCTCGGCGATTTCGACGATTGGACCGATCCGCTGTCTAAATTGGTCAGAGCCAGTGGGTGGAAGTACGCGGGACGCGATATGTGCGATACTACACCATGCGTATCGATCGTGTCTCCGGTTCAATCCTCTTATGCGTCTTCCGTCACCGAATTGCCACGCGGCCTAAAAATACCGCGGAGAGTCGGGTCGCGAAGCGGAGGGAGGCCAGTCGCTCACATCTGACATAATTTTAGCAGCAGCAGCGGACGTAGCCCGCCATTGTTGTTGCCGCGAATTTTACAGCGCCAGCCGTCGTCAGCGTGTCGCTTGATAACAGACAGAGAGAGAGAGAGAGAGAGAGAGAGAAGTCTGCATTTCTGACTCGATCGGACAGGACAGGTTTACTCGGCGGTTCCTCGGCGGTAGGAGGAAGAGTCGCTGGAGGAGCTTCGCACGAGAGAACCTTCCTTTACATAGAGAGAGAGAGAGAGAGAGAGAGAGAGAAAGAGAAGAGAAAAAGAAGCCCGTTATCGCGCGGAGCGGTGAGAAATGCGAAAACATGGCTGGCGACTGCGTCTCCTCCGTAGAGCAGCGGCATAATGCTGCGCTCGTGCGCGCGGAATACCAAGTGAGCGTGATCCAAGGTCGGTCGTCGGCTAAGTTCTAGTTCCTCGCACCTGGCCACGGCAGGCAACCCGGCTAACGATCGCCCACGTATACGCCGTATCAGCGGGGCACCCATTTCGCCGGATCGGCTCGCGCGAAACGCCCCACTGCCGGCAAAGCTACCTCGTGGAGCTTTCTCGTTGAGAAGGATCACGTGAGGAAAATCGCTCGTGCCTGTGAAACGAGGCGGGGAAATCGGGTGGTGAACGCGGCATTAGCGGCGAGCCAGCGGCCTGCCGTATGTATGTCCACGTCGCGACCAAGTCTAAAGGCTATCGCGCACAAATCGACTCGAGCGCGTATGCACGAGCGGCGCACGAGTATCTTCGCCAATGAGGCAATCGCTGATGAGTCACCGTAATGTTCCGCGGAATCATACTAGCAGTTACCGCGGTAAAAATATATATATATATATATATATATATACTCGTATATTCGTGTTCTACGTAGGCACACTCTTGCGTCTGGATTCGTGCCTGGAGCGGCCGCGGCGGAGTAATTAACGCTCGCTTTTAGCGGCGTCGTTTAAATCGAACTGATCCTTGCGCATAGAATTGGAAGTTTGGTTAAGATTTAAGCAACGATGCTGGGGCGAGAGGCTCTCTCTCTCTCTCTCTCTCTCTCTCGTGCGTTCAGTCGTACGGAGCAAAAGCAGTGCCGCCGCGCGATTGCGGGATGGAAACGCGGTTATTAGCGGGGAAAATTGAACAAATGAAGTACAAATGATTACACGAATCGCGAAGCGTGTGCTCGTGCTCTCACCGAGCTCTCGGAGATAATTGTCAATTGTCGGAGCGGCTGTTAGCCGGCACACAACACATTTAGCGCGACGTGGATGCGGAACTGCACGGTCCTCCAGGTTCGTCAACCGGCGTTCTCCGGCGCGGCCGGCGTCCGAGGCCTCCGAGAGTCGGTCCTTCGCGAGAGGTGGTCGCGGAGGTCGCAGGTGGAGGAAGCGAAGGTGAGAAGAGGGGCTCGCGGAGCGGCGGGCGGAGGACAGGGTCGCGATGACGGAGTGCGACGTGGAGTGCGGCGCGAAGAACGGAGCGGAGCCGTGACGCGGCAGAGCGGCGAGTGGGAGGTGGTTCGCCCAGACCGACCCGTTATATTATCTCGCGTTAGTCAGTCAGTCGTGCCAGCGATCCCGTGGCGGTTGAGACGGAGTCGGCTCGTTGCAATCGTAGCCTGACACGGTGTGCACCAGCACGACGCGTGTTCGAAACGGATCGACTGATCGAATCGCCGCGGTTTCGAGTGAGGTCAAAGTGCAGCTCTGAGACGGAGAGAGAGACGCGCGCGCATCGCGACCCTCTGGAGCGGAGTGATCCAAGAAAGGAAGTCACTACACTCGAGTGATTCGTAATCGCCACTTGATCGATCGATCGATCGATCGATCGATCGCGATTCATCGCATCGCACGCCGATAGTGATAGACACAGTCGAGGACCCAGTCGCTCACGACCGGCAACTTGGTCGTGCCCCACGGCGACAAAACTCGTGTGTTCCGGAGTGGCTGCCGTGTGATCTGCCGCGTGAGAAGTCGAGAAACTCTTCCTCCGCCACTTGCGACTTGCGTGGTGGAACCACGAAGTCGGTTAATTAGCGACCGCGCGCGCGCGCGTGCGCGCGCTCTTCGCGACAGTCTTCCGGGATATTTAATCGTGATTGACGGTGTGTGCGGGGGCTGGACTGGTGGTGAAAGTAAAGCCGGTGTCTCTCGATACACCCGCATCGACACCGTCGCGCGATTGCCGGTGCTGACGGTGCTCGCGCGAGCGTAGTGCCGAGTGACCTGTTATCGTTATCGTGAAAGTTTCTGCCGAGGTCGCCATGTCGTTGTCCCCTCCTTGAGACTTCGGCTTTTTAACAGTGACTCGTGGCCAACGTGGCGTGTGTGCTTCGCGGTCTCTCTCCTTCTCTACCGAACCTGTTCTATCTCTCTCTCCCCCCCCCTCTCTCTCTCTCTCTCTCTCTCTCTCTCTCTCGCTCTCTTACTCAATCCCTATTTTTTCTCTCTGCTTTTCCGTCGAACCGCGACGAACCGAGACGTCGCACGTGGACGACGGTGGGACATCGGATTTACATCCAACGACAATGACTGTGGTAATGACGATGATCGTTTGCCCGCAGCTCGACGCAGCTCGACGATGCAGTCGAAGCGCATTCGGTTCCAAAGTCAACGGTTGACATTCATGTTTATGCGCGCGCTGTGTTTAGCGCGCCGAATGTGCCGTATAAAATATGAGTGCGAACATAGTCAGGGACAGTCCAACGATTGTGCATTCAATTCTTTCGTTTAAAGTCGGAGACGAGAGATGCGAAGGTTTAACGTAATCGTAGATCGTATCATTTCACTGCGAGTCAGAGGTCGCGGGGAGATACACGAGTGGTGTATTAATTTTAAATCCCAGCTTCATCCGAGCCTTCATCGTAGCGCGAGACGCTCGAATATGTTACACAAAGTTAGAGGCTACGCGCGCAAGTTCGTACGAGTAAAAATAGCCGACTTTGTCTAAAGTTAGAAATTACACGCGGAGGGTTAATAAGTTAAAGGAGCGGAGATCCGTCTAAAGATAGAGACTACCCGGCGTGAGAACTGTCGAATGATCTTCACGGCCGCTTGTTTAGCAGAGACAGAGAATTCGCGTTCGGAAATAATCAGTAAACGTCTGCCTGAAACTGAAAGCTCCGTGCGCAAGGTAATTAAATGCTCGATAATATTGTAGGAGAGAGAGAGAGAGACAAAGTGGTCAAAAGTTGGATAGAGAGCTCGACAAGCCCGATAAGAACGATCGTTCGTAGGTAAATAACAATCGCGAGTCGCCTTGATAAGTGGACGGGACTACGTGTTCGAGAGATTAAATTACTAAAGTTACGTGAAAAAAAAAAGAAACCGATAGCCTGACGGACCGATAAGAATCTTTGCGAAATCAATCGCGACTGATATTTCCTCATCGACACGGATAAATATATATAATCATGCAAAAAATCATGCGCGCTCACGGTAAATCTTGCGTCGTCAGCTGCATAAAAAATTCGTGTTCCGGAGAAAAGCGAGAAAAGAACATGACGAAAGACGAACAACAAAATACGAAACACGGCAAAGTGAACGAAATATTTAAGCGTTGCGCACGTTCGCACACTGTTCGTATACTGTTTAGCATCACATTTCACGTTAAACGTTAAACCGTTCAGCGACACGTGGCATTAATGTCGATTCCGCATTGTTGCAGGTTATGGAGGAGACGAATACCTTCGTTACGTGGCCGTCGCGACTGAAGATCGGGGCGAAGTCGAAGAAAGGTATGAGCCGTCAGCTGTGTGATCTGCGATCTCTGATGTAATTGACAAATAGAGAGAATCGATTCGATGTGTCGCGTGTTTTCGAAAGAGCTCGGGCTTTCGACAGATAAAGAGATAAACAAAATATCGCAACTACCTGGGAGGAAACTTTCGACGATGAAAATTGCGAGGTCACGGCGCACGCAATAACCGCTTCGATTCTTCGGGAAAAGAGCGGTCTCTCGCGGGACAACTTTGCCCGCGTTTCTTGCCACGGTAGTTTTGAGACACCGCGTATATATATCAAGATTCGCCCAAAAATATATTGCGCGAGCCCGAGCATAACTGCATTCGGTATTCTCCTTATAGTAATTTTAAGAGAGAGAGAGAGAGAGAGAGAGAGAGTGAGGAACGACGTGCAAGTGCGGAAGTGGCGCGAGAGTCTCGAGGGCGACGTGGAATTAATATTCCACGAGATACGTGTCCTTGAGAGCGTGCTCGTGGGAGACGCGAAAATCACCTTTCACGATCCTTCGCGAATTCGCCAAAGCGTCGGGACGTGCGTAGTTGTGTGTCCGCAGATTACGTCAATCGCCGTGGGTCGTGTCTCTTCGTCAGCTGACGCCTCGCACACGTTGCTTTGCGATCGCTATTTAAAGTTTCGTCTCGCTGGCGCTGTATAAACGCACACAAAATCCGACAAAATCCGAGGCCGAAAGTCGGCTAGAGATTTTTATATCGGGGGGAATGTATGTGTGTATGACGTATACGCTCTTCTCCCCAAAAAGGGAAAAAGAAATCCCTTTTTCACGTCAATTTCGGTATCAAAGATCCTTCTGGAATTTTGGTCGATCGACAGGCCGCAGAAGAGTGTAATTTTGAGCGAAGAGGCGTCGCGTTCTATATCTCGCGTTGCGTCAGCGTGAAAATATCGTTCGGGTCGTGAAAAAATCTCGCTCGACGAAACGCACGACGAGAAATTCCGCGCGACGCATTAAAAACCACTGGACGGAGTTATCGGGGCGAAAGCTTCCAGATAAATACGAAGGTTTCCGTATTTAACATCGAGACCGAAAGGACGCGATGACCGCGTGCGCGACCTCGTGCTGCGAATTGATTAGTCGCCCGAGTCTCGAGTCCCGAGTGTTCTTCACGTCAATTGTGAGATTATTATTTCGTCACTTATCTCTCTTGACAAATAAATTACGCGAGAATCGATCCGTCGTGCGCTCGAATCGTCGCTCGCCCGTTTAGTCGCCATGGAAATTTTTCGGTGATTCATCCCTTCCTCGTGACCTAAACAGCTGTTGCATCTTTATTCTCTGTCTCTTTTTGTCTCTTTCTTTCCCTCTGCCCTCTCTCTCTCTCTCTCTCTCTCTTTCTCTCTATCTCTCTTTCTCCCTCATCCATCCGTCTCTCATTCTATCTCGTATTTCTTTCTTCGCGAGTCCGACCGTGCGTGGCAGCCTATGTAATCTGGTATAAATAAGTCCGCCGAGTATCTCTTTTCGGTGCTCGCCATGACTCTAGATTATCGGCATGCATGATTTATCGGCAATTGATATGATTTACCGTACATGTATGTACACGCGCGCGCAGCAATATATATACGGCTTATTGCAATTCATTCGCGAGCTTTATTACGCTAGTTCTAATAACTCTCTGAATATAATTGCGGAAACGTCGATGGCCGGCGGGAATCTGTCGTTAATCTCCATGAATTTGCCCGTGGTGTGTCGTGGTGCTCGGATCGATTCGGCACACCTCGTGCAATTCTGTGATTACGGTAAAAAGTCTCGTATAAATACGTTACGTTGATACAGAAAAGTCGGTTGCGTCGACACGCCAAACATTCGCCAACTGGCTCGAAGTCGATTCTTTCCCGTTGAAGCATCTTAATTAGTATTGCATACAAATTAACTCGGTCGATTAAATAAATATTTCAAACATACTTTTGAATTTTTTTGGGTTGCACGCAATTATGAGAGTGACTTGCATATAATAAACATCACGCTCCCGCGTCATCGCGAGATTTCTAGTCAGTTTTATTCTCTGCTTCGATAGCTTTTTCTTTTTTTTAGACTTGTTATTGCTTGACTTGAATGACATTCTTAATTTATTTTAAAATAAAGTCCCGGCATTATACCGACTTAGAGCTCATTAATACTCATTACTAGAACGAAGCACAGACACGAAGCTCTGAAAAAAAAGAAAAAGATATCACCTCCCGAATTGTTATTAAAATCTACTAAATGGAAATTGGCCGCAAAATACCCGACGAATGAAAAGGAAAATATCGACGAATGTGAAAAAATGTCTCAAGTAAAAAAACTTAATACGAAATCCCATGCTTACGCCGTGATGTATCATCAGCACAAATGCAACACTCGAAATAAAATTTAGGTTTGAGGCAGCGTTTCGGATCAAACCGACTCACACACATCGCGCGTGCTTCAGGGTTAATAGATATTATCGAGTTATCTCTCTCGCATCGAGATAATGTATCTCTCTTCGCGATTTGACCCGCTTTCGAAAACGCCGTCGCGAATTTTGCGCAGCAGGATTAGCCAGATTCGTCCGGTCGAAACGGTCGTCGGCTAACTGTCAGTGTGCGAATTAAGCGTCAATCGGTAAGTGCACAATCGCCACTCTAATTCCGCGTGTGTTCGTCGATGTGTTAGGAGTCACGTAAGCCGGACACGCTATGTTCTTCGGCTCATATAACCCGTAGCTGTCTCTCTCTCTCTCTCTCTCTCTCTCTCTCTCTCTCTCTCTCTCTCTCTCTCTCTCTCTCTCTCTCTCTCTCTCTCTCTTCCTCTCTCGATACGTAACGCTTGTATATCGCTGTAGGCGAAATGAAGACGAGTGTAAGGTCGTACGGCGTAAAGTAACACCGACAGAAGAAAGAAAAAATAACACGAGCGGAGAGACGAAGATTACGCATCACGACGGAAGATGAGACAGACAGGGGGAATTACGTCCTATAGTTGTCAATCTCAACTTCGACACGCGTTCGTTCATTTCGAAACTGAAATCGCAAAGCGTATACCGCGATAATACCGCAGGGTCGATTGACCTTTACCTATCCTTACATCACGTCGTAGTTGTTTGTACCAGAGGGCAGATATTGATTGGTGCATGTTTGCCGAGTAAACAAGAAAATTCGAAAACCAGATATCGCGTGACTCGTAATATTGTTGTTTCACCAAATTATCCATCTGGCTCGTACATTCGACCGAGACCGAGTTAATACCCCGTGAAGTCGTATCGGGAAAGTGCTTTGTGTCCCCGCTTAATTGAATTCGCCTTTAAGCGAGTTAACTTATGAAGCGTGGTTCTTTTCGGATGGTCGGTGTACAGCCGACGGAGATGACCGATGAAACGTCCCCGACGTCGGTGCTGCGAGACGATACACGTATGTGTGTGTGTGTGTGTGTGTGTGTGTGTGTGTGTGTGTGTGTGTGACGGAATGCAAATTCGAATGAACAAAGAAGAAAGAAAAGGAAAAAAGAAAGAAGAAAGGGAAAGTGCTTTCTTCAACAAGAATTGTACAGGAAACTCCGTCGCGTTGTTATTGCCGACAATTATCCGTTAATCAATCACAGTAATTGACTCCTATTTATAAAGCGTTACGTATCGCGCACCTGCTAATTTCCAGGTGCGTTTAATGTCCAACCGCTTCCGACTTTATCCTCGTGCGTTTCGTCCCCGCGGTGCGGTTTTTCCGCGCGTGTCGTGTCGCGACGTGACCGCCCGAGAGGTTTTCCTCGTCGCGCGTGTTTTTCCGAGCGACGAAAATTATCACAGCGCACGGCGCATTACATATTGCGCGCGTTCTATTACACGACATCCCGGTGGTATCAGTCGGATTATCAGACGAGCCTGCCCGACACCTGCCCCGCTCTTATTACTGCAACGACGCACCTCTTATCGCTCTGTCTGCACAAACAGGACTCCCGTCTCTACTTTCTACGCTCGGCGTGACTAAAGAGGTCAGGTCATCGCGAGCCTTAAAGTCTTGCACCGACGCACGAGGCATCCGCTATACGCTATACTTCGTGTCCGAGAGTGGACGTCGCTTCTAAAAATAACTGTCGACTCGCCGCCGCGCCGCGAGAAGTGATAGGCGTTCGCGTGCTAGACACGTAGCCACACGGCCACAAATCGTAAGCTCGCGAGATCGAAGGGGATGACGAGGGTGATTAAGTCGTGCAGTTTCGTGCGAACGAAACGACACCGAGCGTCGTTGTTTTCACGAGAGGGGATCCTTACGCAACGTCGTTTTCTTTCTGTCGAGCGAGATAAGAAACGAACTTTATGACACAGCGCCGTAATGATACTATTATAAAATGAGAGAATGATACGGCATCATTGTGCGTCGCTTGACTTGCGGATACCTCGCCGCTCTCTCTCTCTCTCTCTCTCTCTCTCTCTCTCTCTCTCTCTCTCGGGAGAGAGACTTATTTTTCCCTTTTGTTGTTTTTTTCTCTTTTTTTCCCATACGGGAGATTCTTCACGCCACAGGGGGCCGCGAAATGGCGAGAATACAGCGAAAGCGATTAATTAACATGTTGAATGCCGGGCCAACTCTATATAACTCGCCCATGACGTTGGAATAAATTTTTCGTTACGCAGTGTATATTATGGTAAAATGTTATATAAAACGATTAAGTTGGACTGTATTATCAAGCTCTACGCATTTATTTTACTGCGAGGGGTTACCGGTGATTCTCTGAACGGCGTTAACGGTGCGTTTGATCGATCTCGCGCACATATAGTATTTCACTTATCTCTTACCGAAGTCAGTTGTTTCTCTCCATACTTCAATTATTTCTCTCATTCTTTTTTCGTCGACTCTGCGCAATGATCAGATAATGATACCCGTTGCATACTCCTGTACACGATGCATTGATTTGCATTTCATCTCCTGCATTTATTTTCTTGGACCGCCCTTACAGCCTTAATGTGTCGTCAACTGCGAAAAATCATATCAAAAAGTCGCTACACTCTGTGAAGGTTGTACTGGTTCACTTTTCTTTGTTTATCGTGTATTTCAATTTTATACATGCGGATATAACACATGTACATAGTTACTAATAAAACTATTTAAATATGCTCTATGACGCATTGGTTCCTTTGTACATCATTGTAATAACACAATGACTGAATATTGGAAATTTTAATAATATCGCGATTATCCTCATTTATCTGAGTTAAATGCTCTTACTAATTTTGATATTGCCGATTACCGATGACCCCCCGACGCCACTGGCCAAGTTGAGTGCCCCAGTCACTGTGGCATTCCCCAAGTGACCCCCACGGCATTCAACGTGTTAACATGTCTTATTGATTCGTGTTTTCGAGGAGTGACCTCGAATGTGGCTTGTATCTTCGATACGGGAAACGCACGATCGATACACCCGGCCAATAAGCGCGTAGCCGCACTCGACTTTGGAACACATTATACAGTTGAAGGTCTCGCGTTCAGGAAGAAGCGTGCATGCATGCGTGCGTGCGTGCGTGCGTGCGTGCGTGCGTTCATAAGCTTGCTTCGCGAATACTAAGAGTGACTTCTAAATGGCTATCGATTGACATCGGTTCTGCGGTCAGTAGTTGCCGCCAACGTCGTGTTCCACAACTTGAAGTCGCCGCGCGTTGTCCTTCTGGCCGGCTGAATTATTTCAGGCCTCTGTTACGTTAATTGATTAAATGCAGATTGATCATCGTCCAATTTAATTTTGCCGTTTCCTTTGCAGATCCGCATATAAAGGTCGCAGGACGACTGGACGACGTACGGTCGGCGAAAGAGAAGATAATGGAAATTTTGGACACACGGGTAAGTAACGACTTGACAATTGCGAGTTTTAGGGGGAGAAATTCCGAGTCTGTTTGGTAACTGAGTTGCGAGGTGCGAGCAACCAGTGAAATCGACCGGCGCGACGGTGGATAAATCAGAATGCGAAGGTTAAGATATGTTGGTTAATTGCGCATTCGCGATCTCATTTGAATTCGAAGTAAAAATTTGTGAAAGGTTACACGACCAAATAGCGACTGTATGAGAAAGTATGTCGACCTGAAAACAGCGAGTGTCACGAATATCGAAATACTACTACAGCGGCAATCGCCGGCGGTTCTCGCCTGCGGACGTAGGATGATTTCAGAGTCTTTCCTCATCGCGGTGCAACGTTACCTTAACACGGTTGCAATTCCCAGGCCGCTTGCGCGATACAGGAAACGAGCGACGTTGCACGCGAAATTCGCGCGCGATCGAGTGCAAGGACGTGCCTGTTAGTACCATTATCAGTGACCAAAGAGTGCACGGCAGATGGGCGATTACCGAATTCAATTGCGTGACATTCGAGAACGGCCATCTGTTCCTCTTTGCACAGCCGTTACGTCATCGTGCCCGCGCGCGCGCGAAGGAACCGTCGACGATTCCTCATATTTATCTTTACGATGTGGCAATTTCGGAAAAATTCACCGCGACCTTGATGGACGTGATGGACACACACATGTAGTAACTGTTGAACGAAAAGGGAAAACGACAAAAATGAAGCCAGGACGAGATGATTGGGTGACTTTTTCAAGTGTAGTGTGAATAACAATAATCGTGAATAAATCTGTTCGTACATTTATTCATCGTTGTTTCGTGTGAAATCAACGATATCTCCGGCCTCGGCTCGTAAGATTCCGAAATCGACTCTTTTCGGATGCCAGGACTTTATCGCGTGTACTTTTTTCATTTTTTCTTTTTTCCCATCGCTTTGCGCTTAATTGCCATACCCGCTTAATTACTCGCTTAAATAGACTGGCGACGCGCAAAAGTGTAAGAAAGGTCGGAGAAAAAAGAGAGAAAGACGCGGCGAGAGAGAGAGAGAGAGAGAGAGAGAGAGAGAGAGAGAGAGAGAGAGGAGAGAGAGAGAGAGAGAGAGAGAGAGAGAGAGAGGAGAGAGAGAGAGAGAGAGAGAGAGAGAGAGAGAGAGAGAGAGAGAGAGAGAGAGAGAGAGAGAGAGAGAGAGAGAGAGAAGAGAGAGAGAGAGAGAGAGAGGAGAGAGAGAGAGAGAGAGAGAGAGAGAGAGAGAGAGAGAGAGAGAGAGAGAGAGAGAGAGAGAGAGAGAGAGAGAGAGAGCCGAAGGAAGAGAGCGTCTCGTGTGAGAGAGCACGCAGGAAGAACGCGCATTCTATTTATACGTCACCTGCGGTAGCGAATTCTCTAGGCGAGAAAGCGAATCGTCACGTTTAGACGAGCGGTCGAATCGTCGAATCACGCTGTATATCCACACGCACGCATACCATATAGCGAGAATAAGAGAGATGGAGAGAGAGAGAGAGAGAGAGAGAGAGAGAGAGAGAGAGAGACAGGCTAAAAGTCAATGTACGCTAAACGACATAAGGGCATAAACATCTTCATCAATCGAACGCTCTCGACACGCTTACATTTCGCAGAGAACTCGAGAAAACTAATTTTCACAAGTGACACACGCGGTGCACTCATGTATAAATTCGCTTCTTCGCTCCGGCGAGTGATCGAGAAAATCGAAAAGTAAAAATTCTATCCGACGAAATTCCCGACTTCTGCCGAGCGTCGGGACAATTTTTTCCCGCCTTCTCCACAGTGGCGATTTCAAACACGCACAGCTGCGCCGACCCTTCGCTCACACTACGGTACTTCCCTCACGGTCGATCCCGGTTAGAGAAGAAGCCGACGACGAGACGATGAGGTCGCCGGTCCCGTTACCGTTAAATCGCACGAAGGTACGCGCGACAGTCAGGCCGGACTTGTCGCTTTTTGTCGACCATACCGGGCGTACCGATCGATTCCTGTTACTTTGTCGAATACATTCCACGGTGCGTTCCAGAGGCACGAATACGCAGACGGACGCACAAGAGCGGGGTGTGGAAGGACGCGTGAAAGGCGCGTGTGTACCCTTGCCGAGAAACGAGGATAATCTCGCGCGCTCGCTTTTCGGGAATGGGAATCGCGCGTTTCCTCCTCTTCCTCCTCATCCTCGTCCATCTGCTCGCGTCGCAATCCGCGAATTCGCTATGCACCGCGTTTTAAAATAGACCCCAAGCTCTCTCTCTCTCTCTCTCTCTCTCTCTCTCTCTCTCTCTCCTTCTCTTTCTCTGCGTCAAAAGCGCACACCAGGGTGGGATAGCATAGCGCTGTATAGCGCTAATTACGGAACGCGAATGGCGCATAAATAGCGTGACGGTATTTATAGAAGTAGTCGGACACGTGCGCGGGACATCCAATATCTCGGCAAAGTGTCGATGTATCGATGTCCTGAATTTCATGTAGTCTCGCGAGTCTTTCTGGAACGGGACGATATTACCGAAGACGGCGACGGCGACGGCGACGACGACGACGACTCGTTCTCCGCGGCCGCAGGAGGGGATTTCTGAAATCGCGCGACCGGATCACCTCGCTGACTCGCGACGCTATCGCGTGACTTTATGTAACGCTCGGCCACGCGATATTTAAAATCGCGCATGTCGAGTGCGAGCGCGACTCGTTTCGCGATATGCTCCGAGGAGCGTGGCTCACGCCACCGCGGAGTCGACGAACGCTCGATCTCATGGCGGAAATACGGCTCGCTCCGAGAGGAAGATATATCCTACCACGCTCGTGCGAAACGTAACGCGAATGTATAATCTATGCTCGGCGAGATAAATATGTAAGAGATGCTATCTCGGAGGATGCGCGCACTTTCTCTGCGACGGCAGTGATCCCTCGCCGATCGCCGAGTTAATCTCTCTTTCCCGCCCTCTCGCCCTCTCTCTTGCTCGCGACAATCTTATGGTAGATCGTCGTGAAGACGAGGAGACTCGTCGCTCGTTCGTCAAATTAATCGGTATCATCGATCGAATGCCTGCCTTCCCTCTCTCGCCAATTTGCATTTCTCGAATCAAGCCAGTCAGTTCGCGGACTCGATTCGCGCCAAACATTTCAGCGAATGATTCTGCAGCGACAGGTTCCGACTTTCGATATGAATTCGTTATGTCGTTACGCTCAAGTCGAGTCTCGGATGAAGTTTCCTTTCGGCGTCTCTCGAGTCTGCTTTGATCGTTACATCGAATATCGGATACGATCGGATCGATCGAGAATCTCGTTGCTACCTCGTCGAATTGTATCGCTAGTTTATTATTTAAGCGCGGCCTAAGTGTTCACGTGATCGGTGTGTGGCGTCACCGAGGTAGAGAGATACGGTGTGATAAATACGCGCGACTTCGGCTTGCAGCAAAGTAACAGAGTGACCATGAAGTTAGACGTCAGCTACACCGACCATTCGCATATCATCGGTAAAGGCGGTCTGACGATCAAGCGGGTGATGGAGGAAACCGGCTGCCACATTCATTTCCCAGACAGCAACCGCAGCAATCACCAGGACAAGAGCAATCAGGTTTCCATTGCTGGCGAGATGGAGGGCGTCGAACGTGCCCGTGCTCGCGTCAGGGTGAGGCTGCCCCCGCCGTTGGCCCCGCGCCCCGAGATCCGCGCTGCTCGAGTTCTCCTGCCGGCCGAAGAGACTCATGTACCGTCGTCTTCGTCTTTCAGAATCTGACGCCCCTGATCTTCTCGTTCGAGCTGCCGATAATGGGCGCGTCGCAGAGCACTCCGGACTGCACTTCGCCGTACGTGGTGAAGATACAGGAGAAGTACAACGTCCAAGTCATGTTTCGCACGAGACCGAAGCTGCACGCCACTCTGGTGGTCGTCAAGGGCTGCGAATGGGAGGTTTCCCAGGTCAAGGAGGCGACGGTTCTGCTGATTCGTTACATGTGCAAAAACCTAGCTGTGAGTGTGAACTGCGACGATTGAGGGATCGATCGCGACCGCCGTTCAATCGTCGTTCGCCAACTGATTGCGAAACTTTCTTTCTTCTTTCCCCCTCCCCCTCCCCCCGTCTAGAGTCAAATTCAAGTACAAATGTCGATGGAGATCTCACCCCAGCACCACAGCATCGTATTAGGGAAGCAGAGCAGCAATCTGAAGATGATCATGCAGCGAACCGCTACGCAGATTATGTTCCCGGATGCCGGCGATCCGAATATACCCAGCCTCAAGAAGAGCAACGTCACCATCACTGGCGCCATACACAATGTTTACTTGGCTCGGCAACAATTAGTGGTAAGAGCGGCTGATCAGCGTTTTTCTTCTCCGTCTCCGTTAATTCCGTTAATGCTGAATCTCCATTTTCTTTCTTTCTTGTATATATCATCCAAGCCCGCCGAGAAATCGAGAAATCGCGCTTTTTCACGATATAACACGCACGTCGACGATTATTATCCCATTTCCATATTATTACCAGGGTTCACTGCCGCTGGTGCTGATGTTCGATCTTCCGGAGGACTCTGTGTCCGCCTCTGTCGACACCGAAAAGATCTCCCAGCTCATGCAGTCCTTGGATGTGTTCATTAATATCCGTCACAAGCCGAAGCAGAGCACGCTCTCGGTGATCATCAAGGGAATCGAGAGGAACGCCGGCAACATTTACGAGGCGCGGAAGCAGCTGCTCGGATTGGACGAGCCCAGGGTCCACGCCGAGATACCGGCCACTTACCACATTCCAAACGCTGGCAGTATCTTCCAAGGCAATTCCAACAACAACGACGTCAGTGAGTGTCGAGATAAATCGCCCCATCGAACAAGAACGAGAGCTCGACGCCGTGGTCGATTTAGATTCACCCGGCAGAGGGGGAGATCATTTCGCGTCGTGTATTATTATATTTCTTCAGTTTTCATTCTATACTACTACTACTATTATTGTATTTCTCATGTCTCGATGCGAATTTCATGCGGGATCCAGACGGAAATCGCTAAAAGCTATCTCGCACACTCGTCCCGTTCGCTCCGTTTAGGCTCCAGCAATCTGATGAGCAGCGTGCCGGACAACTTCTCGAACATGTTGACCATAAACACGCAGAATTCGCCGTACTGCGTGTCGCCCATTCCTCATTCACCGAATCCTATGGGACTGTCGCCGCATTGGGGCCTCCCTCATCTTCCGTCCGTGTTCTCACCGCTAGGAACGCACCACCCGTACCCCTACACTCACTTGAACCACCTACTGACGACACAACACATGCTGCACAACAATATGATGCCTCATCCCCATGGTATGTCAAACCACGTGATGTCTGGCCTCGGGCCGTTTCACCACAACGCGTCGACCAACTTTCCTGGTATCCATGGTCTGAATACTAACTCGATGACGGATAGCAAAGAGGGTAGCAGTGGTGAGTTGCTCTACTTCCGCTTCTTTTCTTCCACCTTCCCGACTCTCGTTGTTTTCTTTCTTTCTTTCTTTCTTTCTTTCTTTCTTTCTTGCGATTCTCTAATGTTACTCGCGAATGTCTTTGCAGCTTACTCGTCGCTAAGTAGCGTGTCCAGCTCTCTATCTAGTCCCGCTATCAGTCCTCGCAATATTTCACCAGTGAATCCTACGGATACTAGTCCAAACTTAGGTGAGTTCAAACTTTTGAGCTCGGAATCAGCTACGATCTTCCGAGATGAGAATCGACCGAGTTGCTGACGAACGTCGTTGTTCGTTCTTGTCTTTTTCTTTTTTTCAGCGGATTTATCCAGCATGCTGTCCGACTTGTCGGTTACCGACCGCCGCGCGCCCGGCTGCGAAAAGAAGACCCTGGAGATGGCCGCGCAGCAGAATCTCACGCCCTTCGACTACGAGCAGAAGAAGTTGCTGGCTGCGAAGGCGATGCAGAGCAAGCCGAGCGGCGATTACCGCGTGCCGACTTCCGCCTGGTCCGGCTACGGCCTCAGCCAAAGTATTCCGCCTATAACTACGAGTGACTTGAGCAAGGTAATTTACCCCGGGGTCCCCGGCTGATTCATTCGAAATAATCAGGGCGCAAAGCGGCAGCCCGGAGGAGCGGCCGGCCGAAGGTGGCTAATAAAGGCGGCGGCTCCGTTGATGCAATTTCTTGGCCCGGCGAATTGGCGCCTGAAATGTTTATCGGTAAACTCGCGAGCCTCGGACGGCTTGCCGAGGAAAGCATCGCCGCCAACTAACCTAACTATCTATTTGAATCCAGGAGCTGACGTCACACCCTTCGGACTTGTGGAAAGAACCGACCACGCCGGTGTTCAGTACCGAGATGGACTTCGGTATGATCTCAAGCAAGGACCGCATCGGACAGATCGGCATGGCCTCCAATTACATGGACCACACGCCGACTTCCCACTTGAACAAGATCACGTCCCATCGCTACAACGATCTGGCCAGCATGCTGACCAGCATCGGCCTGGAGAAATATATCCGTAAGTAGACCAGTCAGTCACTTGTGTCTTACTTGTGTCGCGCACGTCGACGACGCCTGTCTCTCCGCTTTTCTTTTTTTTCTCCTGCTCGCTCGCTTCGTCGCATGAGCTGATCGAAATATAACGCTTTTGTTTTCTTTCTCTTCTTTCCTTTTTGTTCGCCAGGCCTGTTCACGTCTCACGAAGTGGACATGGCTACCTTTCCTTCTCTCACGGAGAAGGATCTCTGCGAAATCGGAATTACCGCTTGGGGCGCGAGGCGCAAGATAATGCTGTTGATATCCGGTACGTAAGGCTTTCAGAGTACAAGTGAATGTGTGGCTGTGCGTGTGTGTGTTTGTATTTGTGTGTTGCTGCTTCGCTTCGCTTCGCCGTAATTATTAACGAATGAATATTCTCTCCGCTCGTTCTCGGCTGATACAAGCGCGATACACGTTTCCGTGGCGCTGTTCGACAAGATCATCATTTCACCACGCTCGTCTCCGTCTCTTTCAGAGATGAACAAACGTACCGTCAGTCCGTTCTCCGGGAGCGCCGCGCCCGGCGCCGAGCGGAAAGCGTCCACGTCGTCGGCGTCGACGTCGTCGCTCGGCAAATGCAATCTGGACACCAAATGGTAGGAGAGCGAGACATACACACACAGAGAGAGAGAGAGAGAGAGAGGGAGAGAGAGAGAGAGAGGGAGAGAGAGAGAGAGAGAGAGAGAGTCGAAAAGAGAGAAGATCGAGAGCAGTACACTCGTTCGGCACAGCGCTCCGAACGCTCTCGCGGTCGACCGAAGGATGTCGCGTGGCGACGACAAATTCGATCGGGATGATCAATTAAGTACGTACTTAATGAAAACGCCGATCGCGCCAAATCAATGGGATGATTCGCGTTGAGAGCGAAAGAGAGGGAATTGAAAGCGTCAGGGCGCCTTGCACTAGCCTGAGCCGACAGAACGGCATGATTAGCTAGGATAGATTTGCATGTGTTGATTTGAAGTTTCTTAGGTAACGGGAGAAGATAGCCGGATTTCGTTTTTGTGGCCGGGAACTGGTTGTATCCTTTTTTTTTCTCAATTTTTTTTTCTCGCTGTTCTCGGCGCGCGCGCCCGGAAGGTGCCTTAGATTTAAAATAGATAAGTGGTTAATACTTTCGCTACTTATACGCAATTTCTGTTTGCTGGTGATCCTTGTCCAGCCGATGGACACGTGGTGTCGCATCGACGTCGTGCGCGACGCGTGTTTCGTCACGGTAAATCGCCCGTCGTTGATAATATTCCTATCGACCCACCGGGCCCGGCGATTATTACGGTTGCGAAACGCCGACGCGCATGTCTGATTACGTCTATCGCGTTCGTTGTATCGTGTTTCCGTGTGCGTGTGTGTGTGTGCGTGTGTGTGTATGCGTGCGTGTGTGTGTGTGTGTGTGTGTGTGTGTGTGTGTGTGTGTGTGTGTGTGTGCGTGTGTGTGTGTGTGTGTGTGGGTGGATGAGATGCGGATGTTGCGCGCGCGTGGGTGTGATAGTTTTTGCTCGATGACCGATTGATTTATATGTTGTGTGATCGAGAGTGCGTGCACGTGGGTACGTGTATGAGAGAATAAGTCAGGCAAGAGTGTTTTTTTTTTTTTTTTTTGAGTAAATTAGTATCAGCGCGCGGTGGCGAAATTTAATAAAATGCGATGGGCGAGGGATGTCCCGTGTGTTCAGCGGCCTTTCGTCCTAGCAAAATTCACATATTTAACTCAGACTAAGCTCGAAAGCAACCGATCAAGCGGCCGCATATCGATTACCGCCGCACACGGTACGCCAACGAGTTCGTATTGTTGATTAAAAACGCCGAAGGAACGGCGGGCAGGAAAATGGACATGGGTATCTCGGAAATATTCTGTCCTGCTCGGTGAATTTAGTACCGGCGCCGCGTGCACGAAGGCACCCTCGATAAATTGCTAGTAACCGAAAGTCGAATTGGTACGGTAAATATCGAAGGTGTTTCGTAATAATGACTATGAATCAACGGTTCGATTTCGTGCGTCGCCAACGGCTCGAACGAGCACACGAGCCTCTGCACGGCTGCGATTTCGAGTTTTACAAAGTAACAAAGTATTTATTAATTATTCGCGAAAGACGCTGGACGCACGTTAAAATAATAGACCGCAAGAACTTTTCGTGTTGAAGCATGTGTGAAGACAGAAACAGTGTTAAACGAATTCTAACGCAATATTTTTGTGAGTCACTCTTCGTGCGCTGCGAGCGATATTTCGAGGGCTCGATTGAAGCGATCCAGCATCGATAACGGGTAAAGTGTGATTCGTGACGATAAACGTCGCTCTGATTAGGTGGCGCGCGTAAATCTTTCCCCTTCACTGTCTGATCCGAAGAAGGATTAGAAGTGAAATGCACTTTGAACGATTTACGATTCGCGATACAGTTCGAGACGGAGTTACACATCTGTGAGGAAGAAACGTTCGATGAATTAGAATTTATACATATTTATATATATTTAGACGTGTATCTACATAAGCAGATATACCTATAATTTAAAAATTGTCAAATGTTCTCAGCACGTGAAATTAGAATTAGAATTCTGTCCCGAATTCTATTGTGAATAACAGTAGTAGATCGTACGATAAGTGAGCTTTGATACTAAACTTGGCAAAATTGGAAAAAGAAGCTCTTTAAACAACTATGTTATATATATATATAGCGAAAAATATTTTTAAAAATTGTAAAATTTATAAATAGAATGATCCAGAAATTCGAAATTGTTGTTTCTCTTACTCTAATCTTTCTACAATATTTATGACGCAAGAAGTAAACGTATGTGATAATATAATCCGGACGAAATATGTAAGTATGATTTACGCAGGCTTTACGAATCTGAGAACTATAACAAGTATGCCAAGTTTAGATCCCCTCCGGTTATCCTCGCGGACGCGGAGCGTGACCTTCATTGGTCACAGTTAATTTCGCAAACGATTACTATATCGCAACGCAAACGATTTTTATAGACATAAGATATTTCGTTCTCGCCATAATTTATTAGAATTTTTAAGCGTAATTTTTGTTAATTTTTTTTTTTTGGTACAAAGGAATGAAAGCGTTAGGTAGAAAAACTCTTGGTGCACGCATCGAAAAACCGATAGATAGTGTGGAAATTATTTCAATGTTCATGCGAAACACATTAGTCGCATCGAGCCGATACTCGAACTCGCACGAGGAAGGTTCGACTTATTTGCAGAACAGGAGAAAAATCAGTTCGCTCTTGAGATCTTCGCGCGATCATACGATCTGTAATCATAAATCATAAATCCCGTGGACGACGTTCATCGTCAAACGAATCCCACGTGAAAACTGAAAGAATGGACTCGCGACGGAAGGGACGGAAGGGAGATCGCGCGATCGAACATGCCTAACGAAAGATTTTACTGCGAAGAGTTCTTGACTAAGTTCTTGCGAAGTCTTTTTAAGCGTAAATTATTGTCGTTTGTGCGCTCGCGAGTGATCGGAACATTACGAAGATATGTGTTCGCAAAAAGAAAAAGAAGAAGAAAAACTACATGTGATATAATATTGGACTGTTCGATTCTGTTGTCCGTTTTTCGTTTTCGTTCAATGATAATTTGGCATAGGAAGCTCCTACGATTCCTCAAATGCGATCGTAATGAGGACCGAGCGATAATAATGGCAAAGAGAATGTGAATGTGCGTATATGTGCGTGTGTACGTGTGGACAGAGGTGATTTACATCGTATCCTCAACCTAACCGCAGATGTATGAAGAATTCACGTTACACAATTTTACACCTGCAATTATATCAGCAGATCCCCAGATCCCGTGTCTTCGCAGAGAGCGAAAGTAATAATAATTTCGTGGCAGCGAGTTATATCGCGACAAGTTGTGATACCCCGCTCGTTGTTGCAAAAGAAATTCTGCCCGGTAAAAGAGCGCATCTCGTCGAGACGATAACCGGCTTGTATATTTCTAAACGTATCAGAAACAGAATGGATAAGAGAGAGGAAGAAGGTATTTTCTCGAGTGTTATCTCGGCAACGATTGATTCGCCCGAATCGCGGCTTTTTCTCTGTCTTGATTTACTTTCGTAAATATACGACCTCGTTCTATATATATAAGGTATGCCATACCGTATATATAAAGAACTTACGTAATATCGTATCGCGAGATCGTCCATCTCGCCGGTCAGAAATCGACGATTTCTTTGCATAGAATGTATCTTAGTCTTGAGAAGACCGTCAATGTTCCTACGTAAATATATACTGATCCCGTGCGAGATTTAGCGAATACGGGTATATAGATGTATAGTCGCGGAAATTAGCGTTAAAGAGAAGAACGCGTGCACGCGCGCACGTAGGAAGAAAAAAGAGACAACGACGAACAAGCTTCTAACTAGCGCTCGAGCGTCATAATTAACGAGAATTGATGAACGCGCGAATCGATGCGAGTCGATGATTGCCGGACAGTGGGAAGAAGAGGAAGAAGAGGAAGAAGAAGAAGAAGAAGAAGAAGAAGAAGAGAGAATGATTAGGAAGAGAGAAGAAGACACGCGTAGAACGATTTCAACATCGCGATTTTTGTTTTTCACGAATTCTTTCTCTCTCTCTCTCTCTCTCTCTCTCTCCTAGTAGCTATTCACTTGACACTTTTTGCGCACTGTGCAAATAACATGACAGAATTCAATCTTTCTCATTGTCGTGGATAGCGGACACCGTAAGAATGCCAACGCGTATGTACGGTTGCGATCTCGCTCGGAGTTACGCGACACAGATCCCGCATTTATGAGAACGCGTTGTAAATTATTACGGGATTATTAATAGTGTTTCAAGTGCGCACATCATCGTATCGTTACGCAATTTACGATGTCACTCTTCTCATTTTAACGACAGATTCGCTCTATTGCGTCTTACATACTTTCTCGATGATATAAAATTGAAGATGCATTTTTTTTTCAAATCGAAAGATTAAAGTGATCTGAATACGACCATAACCACTATATAAGAACTAGAGAAAATTAATCTCGAAATTGTGAAGATTGAATTTGTATTAAATCCAATGTCTAAATTGTCCAGTAATCTACATCTCAATTCAACTGTTGTATCGTTTAAGATCATTTCTCAATTTTAAGATTAATATCTTTGAATTCTTAAGAAAGCGAGGTGTAGACCATCGACCTGTGGTTATATACGCACAATGCGTTACTTCATTTTATTTATATACGTCTGAACGATCAGTTCAGAGAATTGTAAAACCAGATCGGAGAACTGTAAAACGCGAGCGAATCGAAAACTATAGCGTACGACGACCACTTTAGACGCGGTGTTGCCTTCAAATACCGCTACGACGAACGTACAGATCTTTTTTTCAGGAGATATGTCAAATGAATTTCACGTTAGATTAAACAACTGTAACGTACGGTGCATCAATCACTCCCCACATATCGATAGCCTCGAATGCAAAACGAATTCTTCGCATACGATAAATACGTAGCGTTACGTTCTCTCTCTCTTTCTTTCTTTCTTTCTTTCTTCTTTCAGAGAGAATCATCATCAGGAATTTCATTGTACTTTCCGTCTAAGCGAGAGCGAAAATAAAATTACGAACTCCCCGATACAGAAAGGACATTTAGGGTAATTCAGTACCGACATTGAAGTGCTGATAAAAAACGTTGATGATTAAAGAGTTTACCCTGAAAAGAACGCACGAATATGATAGCGATAGATAAAATTTTTGCATTTTTTTTTTTTCAAGGCAGCATTATATACATCTGGATATACATATGATGGAAAAAAATCTAAAAAAAAAATTTGTAAACATAAAAACTGACAAAAAAAGTAAGAAAAGTAAACTAAAAAATAAGATGAAAATGAAAAATAAAAAAAAGATAAGATCATGTGAATTGTGTGTCGTATTTTCCGTGCGCCTTATTTTTAGGGTGAACTCCTCCATATACGTCGCGATGTAAGATTAGTAGTATTAAAGTAGAGCAGAGTCGCGTAAATATGTTAGACGGTTACCTCAGATGGAAGTAGGAACGTAATCTTTGCAAGAAGAAAAAAAGGATTTTTGCGAAATGGAGAAAGGAGATATTTTTCAAATAGGGTTTCGTTGGAAAAGAAAATCGCTCTGCTCAGCCGCGTTATACAATTGTATTATAAATCACATTCCAAATGAAAAAAAGGGAAAAAATCGATAAAAGTTTCAACTCGAATAAAATTTGTATTATCGTAGGAGGCGGATGGAAGTGTTAATTTATGTGTGTGTTACGCGTTTTTCTGTGCTAGTGCTTATGATGTTGTTTCGTAATAAATCCGGGGACGTACCCGCCCATCAAGCAGGTGCAGCCAGCTAACTAAACGATAAATTAATAATGATGAATGTGAATTATTACTCGCGTAAATATGATCCGTCGACATTGCGACGGTAGGTGAGCGTTTTATAATATACAGCGCAGCATAATATTTTTATATGATAATCTAAATAATTTTTTGATAAACCACAAGGTATATCGTATCGATCTATTATTATTATTATTATTATTATTATTATTAATATTATTATTACTGTTTGTTGCGAGGAAGAAAGCGCTAGAATGTCCAGCACCCGAAGTCGGGAAGATGTATTGAAATGAATAAAGAAGAGATTTTGTATTGCTATTTTTAATAAAAAATATAAACATACACGCGACATATCGTACGATGTCATACCTTTGCTTTGTATGTTGCGATAAATTGATATGACCACTGAACAGACAAATCTCTTCTTTTCGAAGATATATAATTTTAACTCTTACGTAATAATGAATCTTTCGCTTATCGTAGAGAGATACTATTTGGCGAAATCATAGATTATATAAATTAAGAATCCGCTCACTACTGTAGATCACGTTATTTTCACTATCAAGTTTTTGGTATTATTGAAAATTAAGAATGTTACATACGATTGCGTCGGTAGAACTGCACTATGTCGGTCCTTTGAGACTTAACACCGTGTCGTTGCTAGTACTCGTTGCGACCATATATCTCTTCATATCCCCGGTGTAGAGTTCGACGTCACATTTGGGACAGTGGAACGTGTTCATCGCAGTGAAATGTGCCTTTAAGCAGTAGTAGCAGAAGATGTGCTCGCAGCCGGCGTGTGACGGTAGAATTGGATTTTCCTCGCAGTAGGCACACTTGGTTGATACGTCCATTACTGGCAACAACTTTATATCTCTCTGTTGTATCGTTCTACGTCGCCACAGCTTTCGCAGCAAATGTTTCAAGTAGTGGAAGTTTATCATAGGTAAACCGATGGTGAATAGTTCCATCAGACTGTGCCAGAGCAGCTCCCTCGTCATATAAGAGTAACCAATGTTTCGAGGTTTGTTTGTCGTTATCGACTGAGTGGACAGACCTAGGAGAAGCTCTATCAGACGCGACTGTATGCCTCGATGGAGGAAGAAGAACAAGTTGATGAGTTGCAGAAGACTAATCACATTTGAAATTCTATCAACGAGTGACTTCAATCTATGGATGTTGTCACCATGAGCCGAGAGATTTTCATTGGCTAACTTGTCCTTTATATATTGTGGTAAAACAGTTAGAAGCAGGTAAAGTATGGCCTTCTTCTGACTGAGGTTGATATAATGCAGATTAAGCAGGCGTTGGCCAAATGTAGAGTTACTTTGTTGCAAAGAGAATTTCCATATTAGAATCTTCAGTATTGCGTCAATTTCTGCCTGCCATTTGTCAAACTTGCCTGGTGCATTGTATCTGGCAATCTGATTAACTTCATTCTTCAATAATTTGTATATTTCAATGTCCAGCTCAGCTGAGTCAATCTGGTTTATCCTTGAGACATAGGGCAATGGCATTGTGTCAGCTCATTCGAGTAAACCTGAAAATAATATTTACTTTACAATAATTTACAATAATAATAATTTATGCATAAAGAAATCAACATAGCGTGAAAAAAGAAATAACTTTTACATTATAAATTACAAGCAAAAATGAATAACTGTTTCTTTAACAACCTAGTTATGATAATTTATCTCTTTCTCTGTCATATACAGAGTGTTCTAGATATTAATCCTTCGATTCATGTAGAACTGATCTAGTCTTGATAAAAGTTTCAAAGTACCAATAAAGATTAATAAACAAAATTCTTTTATTTTAGCAAAATGTCAATTCAAGATTTGATCAAGTATCAAAATGATACTTAACACAACGAGTCACAGAATTCCAATAGCTTGTCACTAATGTTTGTTAAATAAATGTTGGCTGCACAATTTAGAACAAAACTGCCGAAAAATTGCGCGATAACCTTGGAACACGCTGTACAGACTTTGCTCCTAGTTCAAAGTACATCGTGACATACGATTCGCGATACATTCGTGTCGTGTAAACCCACTTATTATTCCGCGTGCTTAGGTATGCAAGCTATCCTCCGATAAAAATACAAGTGATCACTGCGAATCAACAAGCAATAACACGCCAGGAAAATTTACTTCTAATCAGAGATATACACAGTATACACAGATCGAATGAGGTTAGGTTAGGTTGCGTCGGCTAACTGATCGAGCGAAACGCTGTAAAGTGCTATTCGCGCCACCGCAACAGCAGTGTTGAGCGACATGAACAGCTGACGGAATATTTCGATAAGATATGTAAAACCTGATGACCTCACGAGACAGCCAATATTTGAATAAACGTATGTTGATGATCTATAATACATATTAATTTTATAATCGATCGTCATCCGAGGCACTTGTATCGAACAGTCGAAACGGTCGGTAACGTCTCGTTGCTCCTCGTTAATCTCATATTGGCAGTCACGAAACATTTCATTCCTGATTATATCCAGCAATAAGACACTTACCAAAGTACGAGAACGTAATATGTTGCGCCAAATGTTGCCTCGTTGAACAGAAACGACCGAATCGGCTCCATGTCAATCTTGTGTCTCCATGTTGCCGACACTACACGACATACGCCCGGCTACGAATATCGAGGGACATCGCGTTTAATCGCGCACACGCGAACCGAACAATGCGCCAGAATGATCGCCCGTTATTAGATTCGGCACTCCCGATATACGACCGCGATACGAAGATCGTCACCGGCGCGAGAAAGACACGACGAACAGTAAATTATCGCGATCCGCGTTCGAACGACTGTAACGGCACGAGAACCGACATGATTGGCTGGATCACGTGACGTCACGTCTCACTGCGTCTCACTTTCAAACGATTCCATCCAAATAGTTCCAACATAACGATAAAAATACGAGACAATCGGCGATTGAGGCTTTCTAACAACATTGCCTATTAGAAATCGAGATTATCGCGAGTATTTTAAATGGTCCTTTTTCCACGATCTTTGTGATAATAATAAATAAACGGATCTATCTGTGAAGATTCGCGCGCGCATGCGCGTACGTTGCACGCGTTGATACTTCGCATGTCCCAATTGCGCTATATTCGTCCATTTTGGCAGGGACCATGGCGTTGGTAGCTGATACTCGGGAAGCTGTCGTATTTTTGGCAGTTTCAATTGACCAAAGATGAGTCTCACGCGCGAATTATCATCATTGAGATTACGAAGGTAGATATTGCGCGATATTGCAAAAGGATATTTGCCTGAGGTGAATATCTCGCGAACAGATCATCGCGGAATTACCAAACAAGATTTTGTATGTCGCGACACGCGTCGTTATACGTCGTGCGGTGTTTCAGATTTCAAATCGCTGCATCGTGCATAATGAATCACCGAAAGAGAATACCTATGCGAGTAATCATCGGGAGTGCCGCAAACAAGTAAGTAGCGTAATGTTGAAAATAATCGTCGAAAATGAGTAGTTCGCGTAACGGCTCGCAGAAACACCGAGTAAAGCCGCGCATTTGAAACTTGGAGTATCTCAATTGCGCAAAATGGCGACGCGGCAGTTTAGATTCAGAAAGTTGTTGCGTTACGACGTCTTGCAATTTCGCTTCGCTGAGACGCGAGCTTCGCCCATGAATCGTCTCGAACAGGGTCGAAATAAGTTTGGCGCGCTCGTCGTGACGAAATATTATCAGACAACTGCTGAGCGAGAATATCTCATGAAACGGCTGATTCAATCATACCCGAATTTCATTGATAATGATAGAGACTTAGACTCGCCAAGAACCAATGGCTCTCGATAGCAACTTGAATTCTGTTTTTCATAGTTGCACTCTAGTGCACACTTTCTGTACTTGAATCGAAATATTTTAGATTCGACACTAGAGACTAGGGTGGCGGCGGAGAAAAATCGCGAGAAAGTACAATAAGTGCAGCTCCGAAGAACAGATCGCTGAGTTGCCGGTGGTGGGCGAGTGACCAATAGGAACACATCGCTAGAGAGGCGCGTTCGGACTGCTCGGCTCGAGTCGGCCGGGATGTCGTGTCAGTTCGGTTTCGTGTGTTAGCGCGTTGCCGCCGCTGCGCTTGGAGCGCGTTCGCTGCGGCTGGCTCTGTTCTTGGTTGCGGGTTATCATCGTTGTTTCGAGGTTAGGCGGCACGAGCTGGTGGAGCGGTTGGAACCGTCATACGTCGTGTCGTGTCCGTATCGTGTCTGTGCCCACGTCGCGTCGTCGTATCGGACGGGTTCCATGTTGCCGCCGGTGGTATGACGTCATCGTCGAGTGTCGTCGGTGGTGCCGCGCGAGTGTACTCGTTTGTCTCTCCCGTCGTACGTAACCCGCAGCTTCGCGCATCATGCACTCGTGATAAAGTTTGACGTTTTTCTCCTTCTCTCTCTTTCTTCCTGTCTTTTTCTCTCTTTCTCTCTCTCTCTCTCTCTCTCTCTCCCTCTTACACCTCGGTACACCGGCCGAAACCAAGTGGTGCAGCCGTCGGGCCGCATCGGCTGCCACGGTGTGTGACCTCCGCGCCTCTTCTCCGCACGTCTCCCTCTCTCTCTCTCTCTCTCTCTCTCTCTCTCTCTCTCTCTCTCTCTTTCTCTCTCTCTCTCTCTCTCTCCCTGTTTCTCCTGCTGTATAATCACCGTCTCTCCTTCGCGCTATCTCTTCACCGGAGACGAGACACTCGTCACAGCAGTTGCGCGCACGACCACAGCTTGAGAGGTGAGTGGCAGAAATTATGTAATATCGTTTCTGCGGCGTCGATCACGTATGTACGGTCCGACCGCGCCGTAACATCGATCTGCCGTCGAGTGACAGGTTAACCTCCAATTCGGCGAGGCGAATCGCGAGAGAGAATTCCTTTCGTAGCATCTACTTGTCTACATAGTGTCAAATCGGCATTTCGATTACGCGATATCGCGTGTTTCATTATACATATATATATATATATATACACACACGAACATTCTCTCTCGTACCGCTCTCCTTTTCTCTGTCTCTGTTGCCCTTAACGGGAACAAGCTTCTTAGGAGATAGTCTGCTTCGCGAAAGCTTCGCCGAATGGAACAAGTGGTTCGAGCAGTTTTCTGCAACGTTTGTCCGATCGTTTCATGAGGGAAATTCGGAAGGGAGGTGATTCTCTAACAGCGGGGTCGTACAGGTTAAATCGGGAAGCCCGATAACCTGCGCCGCCCGAAGGTGGGTGCGAGCATATCGCCTTGAAACGTATGCCGCAGTGTATCGCGCACGTTACCCTCCGGCTTGACCACTTGTTCGCCAACGGCTTTTCGAATATTTCGTCGTACATGATTGTCACATTCAAATGCGAAAACATTTGAATACGATTTGACCTTGTTGCTGCGTGATTTGTGAAAAACATTACGCTTTTATGGTGCGATGTTTCCTCTTTCCTTCTTTTTCTTTTTTTTTTCTTTTTTACATTATTCCGCCTTTTATACGTACAGATATACGATAATTTCCAACGGTTTACCGACGATATTATCGTCGATATCGTTATCAATAGGCGCGTTAAATGTCGAAATTACGATTATTTCTCTGTTTATTTATTGTTATCATTAACATTCTGCTTTCCGTGAAATAAAAGTCTCCATTTTTTCGTTTTACCATTGCGTTAAAACGATAGCGACTGGCATAATTCCGGACTGTTTTCTGTCCCTTTTTTATCGTGTAGCGCACGAATTAAATGGTCAGACCATTTTGGATTGAAGTTTCACATGTAAGCCAGATTCGAGATATTAAAGAGAAACTGTGTCGCAATCATATTAAATAAAACGCGAGCACATTGCCTTGGAACGTACGATGGAGTGCGCGTGATAATTTCAAATGTTCGCATGTCTCTTTAATTCGTGAGATGTTTTTATTAAATATGGCTAATGTGAATTACGGTTTGCTTTCCTCGTGATATATCGTGAGCAACGAAATGCATTTTTAGAAATTTCAATTTGTAAAATCGTCAATGGACTAACAATAATAGAATTTCATTTGGTTTGCCCTCGCATGTATATCTAGTCTCATATTTTAGTTTTTGTACGATGCAAACGCGACTCTTCTCGATACGTTTACCAGATGCCCAAATACCATGTTTGACATATTCGGCACGAAATATCTCCCGCTCGATCCCGCGGCTTCGAGTTAAAATTCCTATTTATAATGAAGTTTGCTCGGCAACGAGGTCCGTCTCTCCGGCTGAACGCGACGCTCGCGGAGCGCTCGCGCGACCCAACAGCACTCTCGTTATTTCGTCGGACTGTTTTGACAGCGACCTAGCGCGTCGTAGCGAATAGATCGACAGACGTAAACAGCCAAGCGTGGACGTGATTTGCATATCCATTCGCATCTATCTCTCTCTCTTTCTTGCTCTCTCCCTCCCCCGCCTCTTCTTTGCCCTGTCTTTTCTCTCTCTCTCTCTCTCTCTCACACGATTTGTCGCTTACATCGCTCTTGGCTCTGACCTTAATTTACGGCCTGTACCGCCGATGTGGAAGACTCATTCGCGCGAGCGAGCGAACATTTCGGCGTCCTCGCTCCTCGCACCTGGCGGCGTTATTTATCGACGCGCCTAAATCCGTCGCGCCGCCGAAGCGACGCGCGTCGCCGCATGTCGAATTCGTCGTACTCGATATTATCGCGCTACAGCTCAATACCGCGATAAATCAGACCGGCTACACACTCCTCGCATTAGCCGCACGCGAGCGCGCGTCTCGATGTTTTATTTAGGGTTTTATTACGTCAACGACGTACATCCTTCGTGAAAATATACGGTCTGGCGATAATTACCGGCTTTTTTCACCCGAAATCGAACCTTCCTCCCGACTCCATTTTGCGAGTGAGATATTTCCGTTGAAAATCCGCCGGATGAATGATATCGCTCCGCTATACCAGTTTACAGTGATGCAACGTGGGGTTATGTAAAATGAACTTTCCCCTCGAACAGAATTGTGAGGTATTTGTTTAATTGCGAGAACATTGAACGCGTTAGAAACTATTGTAGAACGTATGTTTACGAGTGAAAATTTTAAGGGCGGGCGGGTTAAGATCCGTCCGGTCCGTCGATCGATTATTTGCACTTGTATATAAATAGATCCAACTTGAACGGAAATTTTATTCGTCGCATGGCGTAACTTCATCGGTGACGAAAGAAACTCGGTTACGCAAAGTCGGTAAAGCGTTCCCTTGCATATATGATTGCATATGGAACGTTGAGATACCTGAGAAAAGTATTCGTCTGTTTTTCCACCGACGCTGGTCGATGGTAGTTTCATAGTCTACATGAGAGAAACCCCGTATAAACATCACATAGAAACGGTGTAGAAAAGATCGCAATCATTTTATAGGCAGTACTGCTTGGGGTTTATTTGACGAAGGAATAATTTATATTCTACCGGCCAAGAAAGCGCGCGGTATCGATCTTCACGCTCGCGACTAGCGCCGTTGCAAGCGCGGTAATTCACAAAAAATTAATAAGCTACGCAACCGCGCTTCCGTTTCAGCTGTTCCGACATGGCTGAAATATGACACGGAAATTGCTTCAACTTGTACAGCTAAATGGAATTAATCCGCGAGAGCGTAAGCTTCCAAAACTTTCCAGTTTCTGATATTTGAACGATCCTGTCAACGCCTGTCACCGGAATTAAGACAATGACAGAGAGCGATATCTTGTTTAATGAGAGAAATGCTTTTAATATAAAAGTTAAATCGATAAAGAATTTTGACGACGAATTGAAGAGTAGATTGAAGCGACGGGTTGTTGTGTGTACAAGGTGTCAAGGACGTACGGTTGATTTCGCGCTCTCCAAAGATACTTAGAGATTTCTGAGCTTTTAATAGGATCTCTTCAACTTTGAGGTTCCTAATAAGATTCGCGTTAATTCGAGAATAAAGATACGCGCGCGCACGCGGTTTAACAGGCGACGATAAAGACGGTGACTTCGTGCCGATTGTTATCAGTTGGCATTCCCGATATTTGAGTGAGAGAGAGAGAGAGAGAGAGAGAGAGAGAGAGAGAGAGAGAGAGAGAGAGAGAGAGAGAGAGAGAGAGAGAGCAAGGGGAGAGAAAGGTGGAATTCTCAGTATCGTGATATCGGCACGCCAGGTGGGGAAGTCGTGCGCGATATCGCACTTATTAAAATTTCATTTATTAAAATCATCGCATTTATTAAAATCATAATCGGCAGTATATAATAGAGAGAGGCACGTGCATTGTATCAAACTATAACGGATGCTCAGCAATCGGCCGATCGCACGGACCGGAGTAGTTTACTCCGGTGTTAGCCGCCACGATAACACGCGTTTTAGCTCGCATGTGCACGTAGCATTTGTTAATTATGGCCGATTTTCTCGTGGATCGCAATTAATTGCACGTTTCGTTTCGCTCGTACAATCGAAGAATAGCCCGCCCTGTCGAATGAAGGGCATTCCGATAAGTGGAGCATTTATTTGGCATATGCGTGTTCGGTGTATCGGTGTATTGCTTTTATGATTTCGCAATGCATATAGAGAGAGAGAGGATATGGGATATTTTTCCAAGTCCAAAGGACCCGCGAGACGGTGTGCCAAAAATTCTGACACGGTTTGCAACGTGCTGCCATCTCGGGCTCTCCGCATTTTCTCCCCGTATCGTGACCCCATCGAACGGGGTCACGCGTGTTCAGGCATTCCTCGTCGAAGAAACGCTTCACAAACGAGCAGAGTCCCTTTTGCATTAGGATGCCGAGATCCCATCTAGCCTACGTTATTCCTCAAGGAGATTCCGCTATCTTAAATAGTCGTGCGGGTCTTCTTTATGGATTTAACCCTCGGACGTGAATGGAGTGGATTTAAAGAACCTCGACTCTCTCGTAAGGGTAGTTATCATCTTTCTGTGTTTCGTTAGTAATAATCATTTTTCAAGTCATTGTTTGCTATCTACGCGATATGTGTTAGTATAGATACAAATCGAGCCTCGTTTATTTGTTTGTAAGCTGAACGGACGGTATGTCGTGTCTAAAGGCAAGTCAACTCGCAAAATTGAGAAAGAGAAAGAGAAAGAAAGACGAGACGTTGGCACGTAATCACGTTGAATATTAAATTCCGTATTTTAATGTTCGCATTTATTACTGCTCCACGTTATTTAATTTTCGCGTGATACACGAGTCGGGATTTTGCATAAAATAATAAAATGGCAGCACACACACACACGTGGATTGCGCATATTTTCTGCGGCGCGGTGCATATTTTTTTCCCTCCCTCGTCGTAGAGGGCGATTTCCACGGGAGGAGGTTAAAGTTCGGATTCGTCCAAGTCCAAGGTGATCTTCGGCGTTCTCGGCGAGATCGCAGCCGGCGCGTTCTCCGGCCTTCGGAGGTCGACGAGAGGGTCCCGGCGATTCCACCCTCTCGCGTCCGTGACGGACGCGCGCACGGAGAGTCAAGTTTTGCTCTCTCGCGAGCGACGCGGGAGATAGGTGGTGGCGAAGGCGAGGCGTGGTGGCGAAGTATTGATCGCCGTGCGAGCGTGGCGCGATTTCCCCGTCTGGCCCCGCGCGCACGCCCGCGCGGCCCCCGACCGACCGGCCGACCGACCGACGTCATCCGCCGTTTAAACCCCTCGCCACCCCCAGCGCCTCCCTCCTCCGCCTGCCCTCTTCTTCTCCTCGGCACTGCCAATCCCCACCCAGCAAACTCTCTCTCTCTCTCTCTCTCTCTCTCTCTCTCTCTCTCTCTCTCTCTCTCTCTCTCTCTCTCTCTCTCTCTCTCTCTCTCTCTCTCTCTCTCTCTCTCTCTCTCTCTCTCTCTCTCTCTCTCTTTCTCTCTCTCTCTCTCTCTCTCTCTCTCCTCTCCTCTCCTCTCCTCTCCTCTCCTCTCCTCTCCTCTCTTTTTCGTTCTCTATCTTTCCTTCTCGGTCTCTTTTTCATCCCCTCTCGTTCCACCGTCTTCATCCTCAGAGTCGTCGACGGCATTCGACGTCGGGACGACGAAACGAACGTTACCGGCTGGCTGATCATGTCGGTACTTTAACCCCTTCGGGAATCCTTATTTATTGAGGGCAATCTGGTTTTTTTCTACCGTTGCTTTTTTATGCGAATTATTTGCACTATCGATCGTCGAGACGCCGATAATTTTGAGGACCCAGGCAAAGTGTAATGTCGAGCAACGGAATTTCCATCGAGGATAATTTATTTGATGTTAAAACGCTGTTTTCTTTCTCCTACTCTCTCCCCGTCTCTTTTTGAGTCTACCCGAAGATTCTTTAGGTTTTGAGGGCCGTTTTCAGACAATTATTAGGTCGAATGGCCAAGGTCATCAATGACCTTTCTATGACTTGAGTAGTCTAAATATATCCTCTATGTGGATGATTTGCAGATTTATTTTCACTGTTTTCCTTCTGTTACAACAAGGTCAATCACTAATACTTCTCGGGACATGAATGCGGTTAATGACTGGGCGGATCGTAATAATTTAAGATCAAAACTAAATAAAACCAAAAGATGATTTATTTGGGTAGTAAACATTTTATTAGAAAGCTTGAAGCGTGTAATATCAATGATATCCGAGGGAGGGGGTGAAAGTGACACATTTGTTCGCTTTCGGTGATCTATCAAAACCTTAGATATCATTGCTTCCAACTTATCCTGAGCCGAGCACGTTAATAACATCTGTGCTAACGTCAGTAAAGACCTTTTCCAACTCAAATTACATCCTGATCTCTTCAGCGCCAAACTACGTAAATCCCTAGTCACTACTCTTCTTTTTCCTCATATCGATCGTTGCTCAGTTGTCTGTGCACTTATCTGAGTACCATCTTTAGTTTTTAAGTTTGCGTTATTATCATTACAGCTATTAAATTTTCGTCCGTATTTCTTCCTTTTATGACGTTATGCACCTTTATTCTGTCATTAACTCTATTAATAATTTATTTAACGCGTGCTTTTTATGTCATTGAAATCGCATGAGCTTTGTTTGCATGAGTTTTTCAACCACTATATTTCTGGAAGCTCCAAGGGATGAATAATCCCAAAGCGTAATAAATACTCTACGCTACTCTCTTTTTCTCTCTTTTTTCTCTCTTTCTCTCTTTCTCTCTTTCTTTATCTTTTCTTTAGCAGCATTATCCCCTCTTGCTGCTGGATTTTTTCGTGATCCCTTCAATATTTATCGGGGATAAAAGCTGGATTTTCCAAATTGCTTGAGTCTTATGACCGAAAGATAGTGCTGTTGGAAATTATAGAATGGAGGAATTTGGGAATTTAAGGGACGTAAATTATCCAGCATTCCACGATGCTCGATTCAGAGACTTTGAACGCTTGGCTTTGATACTTGATAAAGTTCTCGACGTAATTTTGCGACGTAATTACACGTGTAAGCACGTGTATAAGCATATACGACAGAGTGTTGAAACATTTGCCAAGGATCCGTCGCAAATGAATTAGCAAGTCAGCGACTCGTAATAACATTATCGAGATCGGGTGACAACCGAAATCTCATTACTTTCGGGATAAGGGAGGGGGCGAGGAACCGTTATCCGTATCGTCTTGAGATTAGCCGAACTCGCTCGACACCCAAAGCTATATCGCTCCCAAAAGCGCCCATACTTAATTAGAATTATAATGGATCAATAGCTATGCGATGGAGTGCTATTAAGAGCACCTCGTCCCTGTTATTGCGCATATGCGCATCATCGTACACGAAACGTTATTTCATCGAGATTGATGCGAATCTCGTGTCGAGCTTAAATTCTTAATTTTCTGAGATTCACTTTTTTGTTCGTCGGAAATAAATACACTTTTCTTTCTCTCGCTCTTCGTTGACACGTGAAATTATCCAATCATTCGCGTAGCCCGACGCGACGTTCAGAACACAGACTGAATAAGTTTTTGCGATTCTTTAAGATTCTTATCCAGCATGCAATCATATTAACTCCCACCTTGCTACGTGCTCGTAATCATGTTGGGATGAAAGGTCACGCGAGAGCGAAAGAGAGAGAGAGAGAGAGAGAGAGAGAGAGAGAGAGCGAAGGCGAGAGAGAGGGAGGGAGGGAGGGAGGGAGGGAGGGAGCGAGAGAGAGAGAGAGAGAGAGAGAGAGAGAGAGAGAGAGAGAGAGAGAGAGAGAGAAATGAGAAGCTCAACCAAGCTCTGTATGCGAGAACGGTGTATACACACACGCGCGCGCGGCTCATGCATCTCGCGTTCTTCCTGTAAGAGTTTTAATTTCATCGGTATTTGCAATGACGAAAGAGAAAAAAGGTCAAGGGATGCCACGACAAGACAATGACGCTGGACTGAGACACGTAAGTAAAACCAGCGACGTTGTCGACTAATTGACACCACCAGGCCACCACCTTGTTACGCGCCATCGCCGTATCTCGCGCGACGTGTAATTAAATTAGGCTTCTGTCGCGCGACTTGCACCAAGCGGAAGAAAGAACGAGAGAGCTCTTGCGCATCCATTTACCCGAGCTAGACATTTATGCGACACGGCAGCGCGTGCATACGTAAAACCGCATAGGTAATCCGATGACGCCGCATCTTTGCGATGTCTGCGGATCGCTGGATCGCCTTTTACGGGCTTCCGCTTCTGTTTTGATCTAGTGGATCTTCTTCGGCTCACGTCGAGCCGTATCCGATATCGCGACAACGATGTATATTTTGTTTTCGTAAAAAAAGATGCAGAGAAGCACTAGCCGTTTATACATTCATGGCATTGAATATAAGAACGAACTTTATCGATCCGCTTTTATTTTGACTCTCTCTCTCTCTCTCTCTCTCTCTCTCTCTCTCTCTCTCTCTCTCTCTCTCTCTCTCTCTCTCTCTCTCTTCCCATGGAAGAGTAATTTCGAAAATGAGAAAGAATTAACAATGCGGGGCACAGATATTAATTAAACAGTATATTTCATCTGCTAATTGGTCAGATTGATCTTCATACTTAAATAGAATCAATCGGTAATGATTTTAATATAACAGCGAAATATTAACAGCGACCAACGAGATAATCCGCTTGATGTGCATTAACATTTTATTATATAATGTAATGATATATATGTGTGTGTGAAACTCAACAACATGTATGAATTTTTAATACTTGTGATTTAAACCACACTATATATAATTCATGAAGCACAATTCTCATTATGTATTGGTATGCCGATAATAAGAAGTTAAAAATGAAAAAAAGTACATGAAAAGGAAGGGAAATGGTATGAGGAATTTTCAAAGAAAAGTTGCCATATTCTTCTGTACGATATCATCATAATATCAAATTCAGCGCGAGCTACTTTGCATTGATATTATTCCCGCCGGGGGTGGCTTTGTTATTCATCCGCCTCGAAAACTTTTCGAACATGTGTGTACATGCACATACATATCATCCATGTATATACATATGTGTATATATATATATATGCGCATCGCAAAATTCAATGTCGTTCGTGAGTAGTAGTACGTGAGGATCAATTTTTACAATTTTCGTGGTAGATAACGAAAGGCGCTGAGAAGGAATGAAAGCGAACGAGCAAACGAATGAGCGAGCGAACAAGATGTGACGTCCGTTGCTCTCGACCACGCTTATGCCTTGGCTTATAAATTCCTTCCGAGGGTAGAGCGGCTTTCCGCTTCACTCTTGCTTTCGCCAGGTCTTATCCTCGCGGCTCGGGACATTTTCCGTCAAGTTTCGTCGATTAAATTTGCCCTCTGCGGATTTTCGCGCCTCACTACTTAGAAATTCCGGCCACGATGGCAGAAGCTCCCATAAGAATTTCACGCTCACCGTCTGCGAGAGATTTCGCGACTTTTTTCCGTCCTCTGTCGTCTTTTCCGCCTTTCCCCACGCCTATCTCCATTCTCGCCGTTCCTGACAAATCTTCGTCGTTTACACGAGCCCTCGACGATTTCGACGTGTGGAATTCGCGATGTCTCTCGGATATGATATTCCTCGGTCGCTAAATAATGTATTTGCGCCGTTAAATAGTATATTTGCGGAGTAGCGTGCATGTTTTTCTCCCTTTCCGAATATTACGTCAAGGCCAAAGGTCCTTAGAATGATAAGCAATCGTTGGGTTAACCGCATCGCGACTGAGTGGCTATTCGCTAGCATTCCGCGAGTGTGGTCGCGCCACACGTTGACTTCCACTCCTGCTGCTTCGAGCTGCCTTTATTGGGAGACGAATTTGTGCCCGAAGAGTGCTCGAACAGTGCCGGGGCCGAGACGACGGCCCGAAGCCCCGTGATTGCGTTCTAAAGAGACGGCCGGAAGCCGACATCCTTCGCTTTATTGCCTCGTAGGCTTCGCGAGTACACCCCGAGGTGTTTACGAGCGTTAATCGAAGCCGTCTGAAATTTCGTGTTCTCGTTTAGAATTTAGATTACTATCGAGTCATAAACGCGAAAAGTGTTCGAGTAAAATTCCATCAGCGGGGGGAGGGATGAAATCTTCAAATATTTTTTGACCACGAGCAGCGCGAATTAGTCGATATCGCGAACCTACGAATAAGGATACATAACGGGTGTGTCGTCGCGCGGGTGAGAGACAAAGTGCGACATAAAGCAGCGGATAGTCCGGATGCGATGGTTCCCGTGGGTACGATGCGTCAAAGGCCGGATAAACAGTAAGAGGCATGCGACCGGAGATAAGTCGGTGGATGTGGTAAAAAGTCGGGAGACGGCGTGTCGGCGATAGACGCGTCGTTGCATTACTGGCGGTTGGCAGTTCAATTTCAGATTGGCGCGGGCAGAGAAGAGAGAGAGAGAGAGAGAGAGAGAGAGAGAGAGAGAGAGGAGGGAGAAATTGTTGTCGCGATAGCGAGCGCAGCTCTCGCGAATTCGGAACGGACTCGAGGGTAGTTGTCGGCTGCGTTGCGTTCGTCGGTTTGATGTGGCGGCGCCTCTCATGCGCTCGGCGAAAGAGAGTTTATCGAAATGGAAACTGACTCTCCCTTGGAGAACGTCGCGGAGCGTTCGGGCTCGTGCGCGCGGACGAGAAAGATTATTGAGCGCGCTAAATGGTACCCAAAATAATGGAATCCGCCAACTTTGTTGATTAACTTTTCTGTTAGCGAATATTAGGTCGATTCGCCCGCGCGCTGCTAGGCGGCTTGAACTATGCAAAAGCGGCGAGACCTCGCGCTACATCGCGCGACTCGGCTGAACTTTCGGCGTGCTTTTGAGTTTCGTGGCGAAGTGGCTCGACGAAAGTTCCTGTCGCGTCTCCCGCAGGATCTTCTACGTTATTTCGTAGGAACCTCTTCGTGTCCTTCCATCAGACAGGCTTTGCGTCTTAACTTATGTATGAGTTATTAAAATTGTAAAATATCTCATGTGCGCAAGGAGTATTTTTTTACGTGAGCGGGGCATATACGGGAATTATTTAGGAACTATTATCATAGTTTCATTATGACAAAAACGTGTGTGATCCTTTTTCGTCTTTGAGAAACGTCATTCTTATATAGTAGTTATTCCGACGTGCTGTCCCTTTCTTCTTTTCCCGCCTCCCGTCGCCCTCCGTCTGCATCCTCAATGTTATTATTTCCATTATCTACATTGTGTCCCTCGCATTCGTCGTTTGTTCTTAGAGGTATTGTTCCGGAAGAGGAAATGAACTTCTCTCTGCCCCCCCCTCCCTCTTTGCCGCACTCGCTTTCTTCGTCCGTCCGTCGCGTTTTCATTCGACGTATTCCTCTTTACGAAGTGGATTAAAAACGTCGGCGGTGCGGCTCTGTCTGGGAAAGCCGGCGCGCGAACAAGGGAGGCGAGCTTCCCGCGTGCCATTTTATTAAAATCCCGGTGCGCCAGTCGAGTAAATCATCTCCTCGAAGTCGAAACAGTCGTAAAACAAGCCGAAGACAAACGAGTCGCGTCGCGCGCCGCGTTTAATCAACGAACGTGGAAAATTAAAAAAAAAAAAGGAGAGAGAAAAGGGGAAGGCATGTCCCTGGACCGGTGTCTTCCAACGATAGTGGACAAAGAATGATTTTCCGACGCGGGGAACACCTGTAGCAGTAATTTTCGTGAGAAGCTGTCGTTCGCGGAGAAAAATCCGTAACGCGTAGCGTGCGAAACTCTCGAGAAAGCGCGTGTTATTGTACTCTGAGAAACTCGCGTGTGACGCGAGAAACTCGTGTGTGACGCGAGAATTTTACTCCGGAAATATTATAATTTTGATGCAGCTTTTTTTCTCTCCCTCTCTCTCTCTCTCTCTCTCTCTCTCGCGCGCGCTTTGTCGCAAGCTTTTAATTTTCGATATGGAACGTCTCGAATATTTCTCAGGCTTACGTTGAGAAGATGTTTAGTCCTTTAATTAACTTTCTTCTATGAGATATTAATCTTCCCATTAAGTTTCTCGCGAACGAGACAAAGTCCACTGGAAATCAAGCGAATAGGATTCTCTTGTGAGGGTCCGGGTTGTTTGCGCTCTTGAATACTTTTGACTTGAATACTTTTGCCTCGCGAGGACTGTTCAATTATTGATGCGTTCACGCTCCCGTGATTACGGAACGACATTTTTATCGCGAGCGCGTAATTTCTTCTTCGCGTCTTCCGCGAGACTCCGATTTCGGAGCTCGGCTTTTAAAGCGCGCATATGGGGTGCGGCGTATTCGTCTTTCACCGGTCCATAGTCTATTTATGGATCCACCTCTCTGCTGCGGTCACGAAGGGGTTGAGCCTGGCAGGCACGGTTATCCATATTTAAATACCTTTCGCCCCTCGCTCGTATCACTTCGCTGAGCTTTTCCAGCGAAAGGTAATCGCGGTTCTCCGGGATTTTATAGGATTTCTGTCGCGGCTACGTCCGTATTTTTGTCTCCGCTTCATACCACGGTTATTGTACTCTGGATACGACGTTATCGACTTGAAATTTTGCGCAGGCATAAACGTGAGGATATCGACCGCGAAGAATAATATTAACTCGCGAGAATCGCGTAAATGGACGCGTTATTCTTCATCACGGCTCTCGAAATCTGTAAAAAGAGGTCCAAAAGGAAAGAACGCGAGTAACATAAAAGTTTCGTACTATTGTTGGTCGTTTCATGAGTAATCGCGCGTAATTTTTCACTCCAAATCCGAATGGAAACGAGATGAAAGTATTTCGCTTGAAATATGTTCACCGTTTGAATTTGCAACGTTTTATCGAGCAGCTTTTCTATTCTGTTTCTATTTCTGTTCTTGTAAAGTTTGGAATATTTCGGAATTCTGCCAATCAACCTGTGTGCAATTACTTATCGGATAATCGATAATTGATATTAGATACGTTCGCTTTTAGTAATATGAATACCTCGATATGCGCGAGTCTTTTTTTGACCACTGTTTTTGTGTGTTTTTCGTCCCCCCCCCTCCCCCCATTTTCTATTTTCACTTTATCCGTTCGATACGTAACACAGACATGAATCCATCGCGAAGCTTGTCCGAAAAATATCGAGAGGGATCGGCTTTCCGTATCTTTTCGTATTTACTATGGCATCCAATCGAAAAAAGGCCACTACTCCATCATGTCATCCCGTCAACTCTCGCGTGTAATCACTTCGAATATTTCCAACTGCGGGCGTCGTTTCGCGATTTCCTTTCCATCCACATGGTCGTCTTGTTAAAGTCGCGTCGCATTGTCCCGCTACCCTGTGCGCATTCAGCGCGCATATTATTATTCCCCGAGTAACATCCCTCTCGCGATCGTCGCGCCGGAGGATACGAGAGAGCACTCGTGGCGTACGCCAATCCAAATAATTGCTGCGATGTGGGTAGCTTACTCTTCCCCGCCGAAACAGGGTAGACTTGCTTGACTCTCCGCGCCGCGCAACCCTTCCGTACTTGCTCCACCCGGTTAAATTGGACAATGGGTTTCGCATTGGTGTTTTGTCGCGGCGACAGATTGCGCCGATCCGTTGACGCGCCTCGCTGACGCGATCGTCGACGGAAATATATACGTGCGCGCGTAATTGCAAGTTTTCGGGATTACGACCATCGAAAGGAAAGTTAAATCCGGATAACGCCGTGTGTATACGTGATACCAACGTTAATTTGTTACGCGTCTCCCTGGCTAGCGATACCCGCGACAGTAAACAGAGCGCTAGAGTAAACAAAAGAGAAGAATTAAATGCGGATCTCGCGATCGCACTTTGGATTGTTCAATCATTGAGACAGTGCAAACGATCGAACAAGAAAAAAGAAGAGCAATCGGCTATCTGCGGCGTTTGTGCTCTTATTTGCGTACTTATACATTAAATCGCGAAAAATCCGACGTGTTGGTCGCACTCGGTAGGCTCACGTGTTCGCGCGAAGATTGGAATTCGAGAAACTATCGATCGGCGGCCGTTATCTCTATCACTCGTAAGATCCTAATGGCAATTAGGGAGCGTGCGAATCACGCCTTCGCCGCAGCTTGCAGTTAATTACTAACGTGCCATCTTATCGGAACGTCACCATCGTCTGCGCGGTTAATTTACGCGTATCTGCTAGCAGCTTCGCGGCTGATAACCGAATTCACGGAAGAATTCGCCGCGCAGTAATAATTTAATAAAGTGTCCTCTCGAGGCAACGGGCTGCGAGTTTCTCTTATTTCGTTAGCGAGGCGTGCGGAAGCAACTTCCGCCAGAGAGATTTCTGGAAAGGTAGAAAAGAACGGAAACCGGATACCGGGTGCGTACGTTCAATTTTCATAAATGTGTCGATTAAGGGAGACACACAGGAGCGGCATGAGGAAAAATGAGTAGCACGGAACTCAATTTGCTCGATACGCCGTTCCACCCAGAGAGACTGGGGTGCGCGAGAGAGAGAGAGAGAGAGAGAGAGAGAGGGAGAGGTGCGTCCTTTTTATTCGAAACCCCTCGCTTTCAGTAGGACCTCGGCATTCCTCGCGCGTCCGCTTCCACCCTCGCACTTCTGCCACCCCGGGACGTCGCTTTCAATTAGACGATGCATCGCGACGGCGTCGGTCGAGGGCCACGAAGGACGAGGGCGAAGGGCTCTTCGGGGCCACTCCGCTCCTCCCGATGGAGTCGTTCGTTCATGCGTTTGTTCGTTTATTCGTTCGTTCGTTCGTTCGTTCGTTCGTTCGTTCGTTCGAACCAAACGCGGGAGAAAACCGCGCGCTTGCGGAAACAACCGCACCCTGCGGATTTGCAGAAATCGTGACCGAAAATACCGAAAACAGGATCGGATCCGATACAGTGGGAACTGTGGCTCGCCGTAAAATTCCAATATCTAATTTCAGCCGTAGATCGGGTCGCCGTACATGCGATCTTTTAATCGAGCGAGAAAAATTGAATTCCGTCATCATCACAGTCGCGTTTACTTTGAAGTGTGAGTTTTAATCACGCACTCGGATATTTATTTGCTGTCGCTTTTAAGGAAATTTTATTCTCCTTTTCGACAACAATGAAAAATTGGAAATTTTACAAACTTTTTGCTTCAAGCCTCAGAGACATGTAGACGCGGCCCTGTGTAACAGAGAGAAAGAGAGAGAGAGGGAGAGAGAGAGAGGGAGAGAGAGAGAGAGAGAGAGAGAGAGAGAGAGAGAGAGAGAGAGGGAGAGAGGATCCAGTCGTCCTCAAACTAGGCGTTCTCGTTGAATCCGCGAATGATCCTCGTTAGAGCTCTTCCTCTTTCGTACTCGTTTGATCGCGATCCTCGCACCGGAGAACAAAGGAGTGAGCCCTCGTATTTTCCTCCCTCGGGCTCGTTGTAATTATTCGATTTCGGCGTTTGTTCGTTTCGAGTGTCTCGTTAATTCCTACCACTGATGTTTGAATCACTCTGTGTTGCAGGGATCAACGGCGAGGAACATGGGATCCTTCCGGGCGTCGTGAATCGGTGAGTCCTCTTTTTATTCTTGACAGAGTCGAGTCGCGCTCTCGGGAATCCGTCGTTAACTAGCAGTTACATCGAGGCAATCGTACCGATTATGTCGTAAGATTGTCTTAGGAGAGCGGTCGATGACGCTCAAGAGTTTGATTAATACTTGCGGATAACGATAATAAGATAATACGATTAATGTGGAGCTTTCAATTTAGACTCTAGTCTTGAGTTTCCCGTGTGTGCGAATCCATTCAGCGCGATAAAGGAAAATGAGAAAGACACACACACACACACACTCTCCTACCTCTACCTCTGATGAATAAATAAAAAATTAATTGGAACTTGTCGGAAAGCTCGCGACGTTAAGGATTGATCGATCGACAGCGCAAAAGCCGATCTCGGGGGCGGGAGAATTGTTATTGAAGCTACGACCGTTGCTCCGCGATGCAAGATAATGTTATCATTTTGCGAATAATTAATTGCCGGCTGACGAGGATTATTAGAGATGGCGTACGAAAGATCCCGCGGTGACACTTTGGACATGCTTATAAAGCTTATAATTAAAGGCCGTGCTGCATCGTCGTAATGAACAACCGTGACATCCCCATCATTATCGTGAAGGGAGAGGGAGAGAGAGAGAGACAGAGAGAGAGAGAGAGAGAGAGAGAGAGAGAGAGAGAGAGCTTTGGAGAATACAAAATCGATGGTTCGATCTTGAGTTTGCGAGCTCTCGTCGTACCTTGCTAAAATTACATAGTATATCAGGTGATGTATTAATATTTCGCTCACGTACACACACTAAATGGAGAATCGATGAAACTCAGCTCGGACTCCGTTGTCTCATAAAGTGATTTCACGTTATTCATCACGAGTAATCTCTCGTTTTACGGCGTTCGATAGCCGCGCGTTTGCGCGACGCGATCGCGAAATTTCGTCGTAACGGATTACTCTCGCGTCTCTGTCGGATTAATTAATTAACGAAACCGTCCCGCGAGATCGAACCGTACCGCGGTCCGTTCCTTAATTAATAGAACTAATCAAGCGCTCAGATAAAAAGCGAAAGCCGACCCGCCGTTCCGCAGGACAACGTGTCCGTCTGCCTTTTAATTGGATTATTCCTCTGTTATATCCCGCTTTTCGCTTTTTCAAGTTACACCGAGTCCGCAGCCCGGTCTTTGTCATACGTTGGGCCGTTCTTTATTAGCTAACACAATCACGACGACGACGACGACGACGACGACGACGACGACGATTATACCGAAGACGGAAACGTTCGTTTCTCCATATTGCGATATCCCGTTCCTGCTGAGAAGATCCATCGTTAGCTTCCCGAATATTTTTACCGAGTCAATTCGGAAGCTCATAGATGATATCCAATTGGGATGATTATAACGCCGTAGGATTCTCCGCTGATAAAATAACGTCACTAGCAATGGTTACTCATTATTAATTTAGTTGTTCGATAACAATCGCGAGATCGTACACGATGCGATCGATCCTATATCGCGCGTCGAACATGCAATTCCACCTGAAATTCGCGAGTTGAGCTTGACGTTCGCTGTTTTTAATTGTTCGAAAACGCGCGACACGGACGGGCCATTAGCCTGACTTTCTTCTTCACCGCCGAGAGCAGGTTCTCGCGCAAGCGCAATCCCGCATACCGTAATGGGAATGGTTATGGATTTTCGGGCTCCGTGCGACCTTCGCGTGTCGACCCACGCTTCTCGCACTCTGCATATTGTCACCGGCGTTGCTCGAATCGCCGGGGCACCACGTCGCGAAAAATCCCAACGTTTCCGCTCGGATAAGCGGGCTATATTCTTTTCTCTCGCTATTTCTCTCTCTCTCTCTCTCTCTCTCTCTCTCTCTCTCTCTCGCGCTCTCGCTCTCTCTCGCTCTCGCTCTCTATCGTAGGTTCTGCCAATCGCACAGGCTATTCCCAAACGTTTCACCGGACATTCATCGGACATACCAATTTTATCCGCGGAAACGATAACTGTTTTCGTAGTAGTGTTCCTACTCGTGTACGAAACGGTGGGCATAACTTTAATAACAGACTCTCCGCACTCGAGGCGGGGACGATTTTCGAGTTAACGATTCGTCGGAAAGTAGCAAACTCTTTCCGAGAGAGAATGCGCTAAGAAGATATTAATAATAGACTTGGAAGGTATTAAAAAGTAGCGCCTTTAGACGAGTGACAATCTCTTTTGCTCTCCCTCTCTCTCCCTCTCTCTCTCTCTCTCTCTCTCTCTTTCTCTTTCTCGACTCAAATAAGTTTCCGTCGACCTATTCTAATCTTACTCTCCTCAACCCCGTTCTAACCCTTTTCCAGATAAATAAAACCGTAGCTAACACCTTGATTCTAAATAAAAAGCAGGTCCAGGCTGGTTCCACTAATCTCGGGGCCGCGCGTCGAGCGCGTCGAGCGTGTCGAGCTGCGCTCGCGCGAGCCGAGAGCGCGTGGATGAATGGGGTCGGGCGAGAGTAAAGGCGGAAAAACGCGAAATGTGAAAGGGGGCATTCATACGGGTCGGCTGGCTGTGTTTTACAGAAACGACCCTACTTGCTCACGAGGTCTATTGAAAACCGAGTCTCCTCTCGGCGCGTTTCGCGTTTGCGCGTTTGCGCGCGCGCGCGCGCGCGCGTGCGCTCCACTTACTTGATGTATTCACGTCGAAGACCTCGAACCTCGGGGCCTAGCGATGTCAGGAAACGTGTTTGCTTGCGGTTTACGTCACCCCCGCGCGTCTCGCTCGCTCGCCCTTTGCCCTCCTTTGCTGAATGTTTGATCTGCTTTCATCAACATGTTATTCCCCTTTATGCCGAACGTTTGGCCTGTCTCTCGGCGTCGTGTTATTGATGTCTCGTAGCCACGGAAGACGGAGCTCCGTCTAGCACGATAACGCAGACAAATGGCGGAATTGTAGCCGGGGGAACAAGTTGGGCGGTATAAAGCGTCGGCCACCAGGATACGAGACAATCTGACCCCGACGTGGTTATCTCGGAAAACTTCAGGGGAGGCTTGCGAGAGGAAGGGGGGAGAGGTCGCGAAGGGGACTTGTTTTTAGCTTATTATTCTTTTAGCGGCTTCATAACTTGGCCGGCCGGCTGTTCTCTTTATTTGTCGCGAGGACAAGCGAAGGGAAATTGAGTTCTCGTCCGAGGTAACTTTTTAACATTTTTATTAGAGGAGAGGAATTTTTATGACGTAACGTCACGCGTCGCTCGCGGGCAGGGGTGTAGAGTAGCCGTGCATTAATATTCAAAGCTCCACCTTTGAGCGAATATACTACAAGTTGTATCGGGAGGATAGGCGCGAGGAAAGACTTCGCACTTTATGTTCCGGAACTTTGCATTCGCGGCCGCCGCTGCTCGACGGGAGAGTCACAGGTCCACGTGCCGCGTGCTCGATTCTTTTTTCTTTCACGAGTGAAGTCAAAGCTCGACGAGAGTCGACAGATTCCCTCGGCAAACAACCGCAGCATCGCGTGTACAGTTAGTCACGCGACGGAAAGTGGGCGTTAAAGCGGAGCGTTCTTTCTTGCTTAGGACGATGCAGCCCTTCTCCCCTCGTAGAACCGTGGAAACAATCGAAACGTATGAAACGGCGGTCTGCCGGAACACACGTCCCACCTGCGGAAGTTGAAAGGCGAAATGCAATTTAATCGATTTCAGATTTAATTTGTGACCTAATTGCCCCCTAACAAATGTAATTATCGGGACGTCCCGCGCGGAAATTTGAAATATCGCGGGAGGATCGGCGAAGTATCGCCGGAAAGAAGAATCGACTCGGAATTCTCCGAGGAATTTCGAGAGAGAGAGAGAGAGAGAGAGAGAGAGGGAGAGAGAGAGAGAGAGAGTGAGAAAAAGGCGAGGAGGAAAGAAAAATGAATAGAGGAGGAGGAGGAGAGAGTGTGTTTGTATCTCACGGTTGCAACGCCTCGTATAACAGCACTATCTCGTCGGGAAAGTTGCACGAACACGTGCCGAGCGTACGTTCTTTCGTTCTTACAACTCTCCGAGTATGATTGACATCGCGGTTTTCTCGCGGGCGGCGGGTTTGATGGGACTTTGTAAACGCCTGGGGTACTTGCGAGGAACAGCTATCGCTCGTAAATACCCTCTGGGGTCGCATCTCTCGCACACCGAGTCACCGAGACTCCGTAATGACTCCACTCGCGCGACGACGAATCGCATGGCTCTCTCGCCAACCCTCGGCATGACCGGGCAGGGAGAAGGGCTTCTCGGGAGAGTCTCGCGAGTCTCTCTTTCTTTCTCCCTCTCTCCTGCGAAATCGAAGGTGATGCGAATCGATAGTGCGCGGCGGTCGTCGTCGTCGTCGTCGTCGTCGTCGTCGTCGTCTCTGCCGCTTCCGAGGTTGAACGGGACCACGACTCGCGGGAGCTCGTTGAAAGTGCAGCGGCGGCGGAGGGTGAATATGGATGAACGAAGATGGTAGTAGCCAAGAAGTACCAAGCGGGTGGGGAAGGAAGCTAGCTGGAGAACGAGGCGAGGCCGGGCGAGAGGGTGGAGAGAAAAATACCTGCCGGATGATGTTCGCTCATTGAGGATCGCATTCGCTTCCATCGACGCGATATGTGGTTACTTTAAACGGCTTTGTTGTGCGATTTGTAAATCGGATAGGGCACTCGCGAGCGTCCATATTCTCGACTGGCATCGTCATTGTGCGTTCCGCGTGGATGAAATCCTGCCTGAAATAACGCTCGCAATTCTATACGTCGCTCTTTTGCCTCCGTTTTCCATGATGAAATTAAACGCTTTGAAACAACGAGCTTTCACGATTGTAGGCTTGTTTTCCCCCGCCGAACTGGCTGCGCTCTCTACCTTACGCTAGTCACGTCTTTTCTTCTCTTCTTTCAACAAGTCGCTAGGTTGCATACCTGTTTCTTCTCAAGTTCCAAAAGTGTGGGCTAGTCAACGACAAAAGGAAAAAAAAAAACAAGGAAACTAGCCTTTACAACAGGCAATGCGCTCACGTGATCACCGTCGATCGATGACCGCTCGCGATTCTCCGGCCGACCGATCCGATGTCAGCGCGTAACAATACGTGTATTCTTTCCGCAACGCCAGAGTGCATAACCGCGGGAGGGTTAAGTGTCCGACAACCCTCGGGTTTATCCCGCTATCTATCACCCTTGTAATCTCTCTCTTCGTGGAACGGCTGGTGGCGGCGAGAGTGGTGGAGGGGGGGGGGGGCAGCAGGGGCGAGCGCGAAGTCGCGTCTGGTGAGAGACGAGCATGGCGGGCTATCTCGTCGGGAATTCTTCTCACGGAGTGGTAAGCCCAGTCGAGCGTGTGCGTATCGAAGGTGTCTGCAGGTACTCGCCAAGTGCTTTCACAGGAGGATGAGGCAACAACGGATGCAACGCTTTGTACCGTGGCAAGCGGGCTGGAGGAGTGAGGAGGGAGGTGAGGAGTGGTCGGAAGCGCGGCGTAAGCGACGCGCGGAATTATCTCTGCGAAATTCTCCTCGCGACGCATATCGGCCTCTCAATTTTCCGCGAGTGCAATGTACATCCGGCGTGCGCGCGGCTCTCTTATCCTGCACTTCGCCCCCGGCGAGCTTGCTCAAGTCTCGATCGTGCAATCGTGCGATTCATCGGGCTCGGTTTGCGGTGGCTGCGTCGCGACGCGGAGTCACATCCCGAAGCTCGTTGTAATCATCGTACACCTGAACTCTCAGACGAGCACAACTCTCGAGCCTCAACCCGCCTTGGGGAAAACCGTTGGCGCGTGAGACCGATGAGAAGTACAAATAGCGATTAACGTTGTAACTTGTGCGCAGATTCTCTGACGAGTTTTCGCGAGACTCACGTGGCGATTATTTTTCATTGCCATTTATTTTGCACTTTCTCCTTCCTTGTCGGAAGACGCCAGGTAATAATCACGATTCGCAAGCGTAACAAAGCGCGTCTACGGGAGCGTTACTTGATCTTTAGCGAAAGATCAAGTAAAAACAGACGGCGCGGCGGACGGACGGAGACGAGCGGTTTCTCGCGTCTGAGCGGCCGGAATCACCGACACGCTTAGTCGCCTTTTACTGTCGAGCTCGTTCAATACGACGTTGGTGACGTTGGATCGACAGTGTGAAGACACGTTGAAGAGCCCGTGAGACACTCGATTACACGGGGGCTCCCTTCGTTCTTCCCAACGCTTCCAAATCGAGCGATTGAACCGCGCGCTGTTAACCGTGTAAGCGAGAAGACACGCTTCTTAGATGTCAGAGAGAAATTTGACCGCGCCGCGGGGGAGCGTAAATCCGCTCGCCCGCGCACGCGCCCGGCAGCCCCGCTTAATACACCCCCGTGTGTCCACACGGACATCCGCCGATGACGTAAGTCGCAATGATCGAAGCTCGGCTGTTCCGCTCGAGTACTCGAGTACGTTCACGCGATGTTGCATCACGTGAGCGTGCGCGTGCGCGCGCGCGCGCGCGCGCTCAGTGAAGCGGCTACAGCAGCCGGAGGAAGAAGTTTCGGCGCCTTGCGATTACGATGTACGATGCCGCACGCTACCAAGACGTGTCCGTTAACGTACTTGTGTGTAGGTGGAAGACCGAGGCCGAGGATGATCCGGTGGTAGAGCCGGGCTGCGGTACTCTGCGGCATTGCGCGTCGCCATCTTGGTTTATCGATCTTGTTGCCTACCCTTCGCCCTCGTCCTCTTCAGCCGCTCGTTCACCCACTCCCTCGTTGTTCGTTCACCCTCTCTCCCTCTCACCCACCTATCTCTCTTTCTTTCCCTCTCTCTCTCTCTCTCTCTCTGTCTCTCTGCCGCCATCCTGCCCTCGCTTCTTCCTTCCTTCCTTCCCTCCGTGAGCGCAATCCTCTTTCTTTTCTGCTGCTCTTCCTTCTCTATGCCAGTGCGATCGCACGCGTGCGCACGTTCTTCTCTCTCTCTCTCTCTCTCTCTCTCTCTCTCTCTCTCTCTCTCTCTCTCTCTCTCTCTCTCTCTCTGTCTCCCCCTCCCTGCTTCTCTCTCTCTCTCTCTCTCTCTCTCTCTCTGTCTCTTCCGCTTTTGTTCCGCTCGGATTTTTGTGCTCGAGCAGCGAGCATCGTTAACATTTTCAGCCCCCGCCATATTTGTCAAATTCTAGCCGTGAATTAAAAACACCCGCACGTTTGCCTCGTGCATTCAACGGCGCGAATATCTTCCGGGAAGAAATGACCGTTATTTCTCACATAGAAGGTGCGTTTTTGGCTTGCTCCTCGGACGAAGCGAGATCGCTCGATCTCGCTGGACCTCGTAATCTTGCAGGGAATTATGCAACTCTGAAATGCCGAAAGGGACAGACCGGTGTGATAAAGTCATCGATACGTCCAAGTCGTGGAAGCGAGCGTAGGAGGCAGGTAGGTTTTATCACCGACGTCCTCAAGAGTCAATTCACTAAAAGCCTTTATTTTACAATCGCTCGCGACTAAAAACTATCGGTGTCTCGAGTTCGAAACAATGACCATTCTTCTTAGTTTGTATCGGCAGTTCAGTAAAAGCGAGAGATAGTCTCGCAACATGCTGTATATAGAAGCCGAGCTAAGAATACCGTTTGTCTCAATGTATCGACAGTTTGCTCTGCGAGTATCGGTAGCGCGATTAAAGGCCTTTTGCAAACTAAACTTCTGGATTGCAAATGATAATGTGACGAGACCTGATTTCTCGCTGTAATTTCCATCCGCTGAATCCCATCGCGGCAATTTAAACAGTGAAGTTATAACGATAGTTAATATTTATATCACACACAAGTTATTCAATATTTATATTACGTAAGACGATATTTTTCCGAGATTTTTCTATTTTCTACGCTTGCAGTATTATTCTTGAATCCCAACGCTCTCACGTTCTTCCGTTTCGATAGTCGAACGTACTCGACATGCTACCAATGGATTGCTATTTTACTTATTTTTCTTCCTTTATCGGAATTTCATATATCGAGGTCTTTATAAAGGCGGAGACGATATTCGGGTCCCTTCGCGCGCAGGCGTGTCTTTCCAGCGGAAGGGCCGCCGCTGACGTCGCTCGCGATTCAAGTCATGCACATCGCGCGCTTCATTAATTAATAAACACCCCTTCGGCGTAGTTCACCCCACCGGAAGAGAGCCGGTCGACCGACACCCTTTCGTCGCGGCGACGGCGACGGCGGCGACAGCGCGCGCGCACTCGTTCGCAGTTAATTGTCACCGCGACGGTACACCGCAAGACGAGCAAGACTCAATAAACTTCATCGCGGTGAGTCTCTTTGTACGCTCGTTGGGAAAATACAGCGAGGACAAACGCGACCAATTAATCTGGAATCTCGCGCGAAAATCGGTCGCGGTGGTTTTCGGGATTCCCGCGGGCCATGTTGCAACATTCAATTGCCGATTCTGTAAACGCGAGAAAGAGGAAGTTGAAAAAGGGAGGCTCACGTCGTTGTGATTTCATGATTTCATGTATTTCTTCGATCTAACTTTTGCCCGGGAGATGGAACGTTTCTCTCAACGAGAAGGATTCCAGGAGCGGTCACGAGCGGGCCCTAGAGGCCGCTCGCGTGACCGTGCGTACGTAATATAACGATGATTGGTGATTGTTGCTCGGAACACACCGGACCATCGATAACGATTCTCCATAGCATGAAAGTGTCTGCGTAATTACTCGAACATCGGGAGCGCGCGTAACTCGATACAAATTGCCCAGGGTGAATCGTATCTGCGTAGTCCCTGTAATCGTGAACGATGGACATTTCCTAATTGGCAGATCAGGTTGATGCAGAATGCATCGGGGGCAAAGTACGCGGCGCCTTACGCGTTTATCAGTCGACTCGGAGAGGTCGATTCTCGGAGAAATGCCGCGTGCGATGTTCCTCGCTAAGAAGCTCCGCTCGAGATGTTTATCTTCGGGAATAATTTCACATACTCGCAATTATGTTTAGTCGAAAGAATAACTCGTTATCTCAATGTCCCTCATTTTGAGAGATACTATTAGGTAACTCTTTCTGATCCCCGGAGAACTTGCCCGGGCATCGCTCGAGGTTCGTTTCAATTCCCGGGAAAATCGGAGGAGGACGCGTGCCCTGAGAATTCACGCATGGCAAATGAAAGGGCATAAATCGGGAGCTCGACTGGGAGCAGAGAGAGAGAGAGAGAGAGAGAGAGAGAGAGAGAGAGAGAGAGAGAGAGAGAGAGAGAGAGAGAGAGTTACCCGGGCATTCTTCGGGTAGCCGTGGCAACTCGGTAAGCTTCTTATTGTCGACGCTCGATTCGATCCGACACTCTCGGCGTACCGGTCGCACGTTTTCGACCTGGTTTCGGCTTCGGTCAGGTTACGAGGCAGCCGTTGTTTCTGAAAATAGTTCTCGACGAAGCTTGTTTTATCAAGGACTGGTAAATTTCTTTTAATATCTTCAACGTTTCTCGCACTAGGAATTTTATTCGGTAGGTTTAGGGGAGCGGAAGGCGCTTTGCGAATTACAATCTTACAGATTAATTTCACGCGCAAGCGAGAAGCTTTTCTATACGCCATTTCCTCGTGAGGGAATGCTCTCACGTTCTCACACAAGGATCCTTCGGCATTTATCCGTCCGCTCGATTCATATCGCCGAAGCTGAAAGGGTTAACGCCTAGGATCATCCATAATCGCGGTATCCGACAGGATCGCCGTTCCCGCCGGCTCGACGTGGCGGAGGATCCACCTCGGTTGAATTTCTGTGCACGTCTGTCGGGCGAAACTTGCTTATCGTAATTTAGAACGGTCATATTGATAGAGTTTCTCGAGAAACGAAGAGGCAGAATGCCAAGACAACGACGACGGTAAAGTAGGGCCCGCGTAAGGAATCCGCCGTGGCATTCGCTACATCTCACGTTTAACGTGACGTCGACGATAGAGATCGTTAGGCATGGTATGCCAGACAATAATAAACAGCGGACTCACCCCCGTCGTGCCATTCTCGGGGTCGCTGTTAGTGTCGCTCGCGACTGTCACAATAACCGGCAGGTGGCCTGTGTAATCGCCGCGACGAGTTCTATACGTATGAATGAGAGAAAAACATGCGCGAGACCCACGAGTTCTGATAACAGCTCTGGTCTCTCCGGCTGAACGTAATAACGAAATCCCGCTTTCGTACAGGTGGATAATAACGGAGATTAGGATAACGGCGCATTTCGATTATTTCTCGTAGCCGGAATTGCACATGCAGCAGTCGCAAATGCGCTCTCGCCCCGACGTAACGATTAGTTTTTATCTCGCGCGGATAGTAAAAAAATCGCGAGTCTTAATTAAATCCGACTTGATGGTGGGGCAGGTGATCGAGGACGCGCGGACCATTTGTGTATATTTTTCGTGCATTCGGCTCTCGTGAAACTTTCACACAATTTCCGTGCACTTGCGCGTATCGAATTTTCGTAAAGTGCGTGCGCGTCGAAGCGCAGCGAAGTCGGCCTGTTCCCCTGCGATCTGTAATGCGTTTCCTGATGTTTCGCCGGACGGCGTCGAGTGGTCTAATTGGGAAACGGGTGGAACCGATCGACGTAGTCGCTTCTCGCAGCCCGAGATCGCACTAATTTGGGACGCTTCGCGTCCCGCAGCGGCCGCAGCTTGTGGGTTCGCCGCTGATCGGATTACCTGCGGGACTACCTGTCGGCCGTGACAAACGCACGGTATCCTACTGACGAGCCGCATTTCCAATTCATAAACGCCGCGCGCGATTACTCCAGACGAGGGAAAAAAGTGCTGGGAGAGAACACGCGGCCTCGACGCTTCGAACAATCGACATTAATTAACGATGACGTATCGCGCCGTTAACTCGATAATCGCGCGATGATTGACGACGCGAAATCGCGGAATGATCGATCCTCGCCGATTATGTATTATAATTCTGATTTTATCGCTTTCGGGGCAAGTCCCGCGCGGGGCGCGCTGCGCAATTAAGATCCGTAAAGTCTATCGACGGCTCTGATTCGCGACGAGGATCGCCCCGGCATCGCGCCATGTGCTTTTCCTCTCCCAACGTCTCTCGCGGCACAGATTGCCACGGTGGCTCGTGAATATTTCACTGCCACGTCAGCCAGCCAGCCCGCCAGCCAACCCAACACCGAAGGAAGGTGTAACGCAAACGTCATAACTGTCAAGTGTAATATCCACCTTGACGCGCGTTTAATTCGCTAATTTGTCAGATGAGGGACAATCCGCTAAAGACGCTGGCCCGGCTGGGTGGTCTCGATGCACTTACTTTAGATCGCGCGATCTCGCGTCGGAATTCATGTCCTCGAGGAGCCGGGTTTCAGCAGTAATAGATGTATACTTTCCATATACGCGACGCGCTACACCGAATTACGGGCTACCGGAGGCTCGAGGAACGGAACGACCGTTTTTATCGCGCGACGAAATTTTCACGAGGAACAATGACACCGGCCGTTAAGCGAAAGCGATTCCCCCAGATCCATTTCGACCTGGGTTAGTTGGCCGAAGTCTATTGTCCCTCGTAATCTCGTCCGCTATGCTCACGCTCACGCGCGTCACTTCTACGAGCAGCGTCGCGCTATCGCCCACACATTTCTCGCCGCTAGCTTCGATTCTCTCCCCGGACACTTTGTGCTGCACACACACACACACACAGAGAGAGAGAGAGAGAGAGAGAGAGATGTATATACATATATACACAACTTGACGTCACACATCCCTGACGCACGCTCAACGAAGCGCAAAGTGCCGTCGGCGCCGCCGTTTGAAGAATTAAAGCGGATGTTGCACGCGATAGTCCAATCGATGAAGATATTCCTGGCCGTCGCGACTTTAGGATTTGACATTCGGTACGCGCGTGAAAGAGTATCAGGTAGGAGTGGGGGCGTTCGAATCTGCTCAGAAAGAGAGAGAGAGAGAGAGAGAAAGAGTGAGCGAGAGTGAGAAATCGAGAGCCTCTCGTGTAGTCTTACGTAATCGAAGAGAGAATAGCGTGTATTCTCGGAGAGACGCGAAATGAAGATATCCTCTTTTCGGGATAGCGCGGGATATCAATTTCACGAATCATTCCGTAGATTCTAATCTCCTCTCACTGTGTGTTTCCCGTCTCGACGTACGGCTGCCGGCCTGCCCGGGATACCGTGAGACAGGGTCGAGTGCGGAATAACAAGGTGGGTGGAGCGGAGAGGAGCGTTTCCTTTCGTTAAAGTAGGAAATCTCGTGTGGACCAGCGATCGTGAGAACGACTCGTGGGCGTTTCTCGTGGGCCTACCCGTGCGCGCGCGCGTCTCGTTAATTCGCCCGTCTAATGACACGGAACCACCGTATCATTATTAGACGTAATCCGTTAATAGTCCGCGATGTCGGCGCCGCTCTGAAAAAAGTCCCCTTCGCCGCGAGACGCGAAACGCACGGCGGGACGAATTTTCTTCTTGCGCGATTCGCCAAATTTTCACTTCGTTATTTCATTACGACTCGCTCGAAGCGAAAACGACGCGCACTTGATGCGCGCGAAGAACGTCTGAAATGCGGGAAAGATGAAAAGCAGGTAATTAAAGGGGCAATTAAAGAGCGAAGCAATGGGTGAATTATTCGTTCAGTTAGAACACATTTCTTTCAATTTGAGCAATTCGATGCGTATCGCCTGCGGGAGATTAAAAATTCGCGGGCTGCTGTTGCGAATTGTGCAAAAACGTCAATTAAGCGTTTAGCATTGCATCACGGCGGCGGCGGCGGCGGTCGAGGAGGTTTCCGATCGACGCTAATCCCGTAAATTCTACGACAGCGACTACGAGCTCTCCGGCTCGTACAACGCGTAATTGGTTCCCCGCGCAGCTGGGATTACATTCCCAGCGAGCGTGGCTTGTTTCATGGTTAGGCACGGACGATGACCGCGGGGATACACGAGGAAATACGCTGCGGGAACATCGCGATGCGAGTGTAGGATTATTAGAGATTCGACGTTCGTCGCGCGAAAAGTAAAGATGTCCGAAGGGATCCTCTTTGAGATTGAAGATCGAAAGGAGCTCTTTTTGGTTTTCACGACGATCTTCTCCGTATCTGAATTGTTTTCTTGCAATCGCTCTCTCTCTCTCTCTCCCCCCTCTCCCTCTCTCCCTCTTATGTCTCTGGTGTGTGTATAAAATGTTTAGCGTAATTGCAAGTGGGGAAACTTTTTCAATCAGCGCAGGCGATTGCTTTCCGTTGCACTCGCGCGACCTCGTTTACGAGGACATTCGTAATACTTTAACGCAATTATATGTAACTGTGCGCGAAGTCGAGCCGCCATTACCACTTCCAGCTGCGCGGTACAGCTACTTTAGCTGGCCGCTGAGAAGGGTAGAAGCGTGGCTCAAAGGGGTTATTTTAGGAACAGGAAGGTGGCCGTCCGATGGGACGTTCGCGTCTCTCTCCGGACGACCCGCTTCCATTCTTCGCTTTGAAACTTCCGCTGCTCTGTGTTGCGGATGTGTCACCGGGTGGTTGTGACGCATGCGAAATCGCGAAGCGAAATATTATTCCTCGCCGTGTCTCCCGTTAATCGATAATCGGATAATCGAGGTTCCCTGTATTCGAACGAGGCGCACAATTCGCGACGATAAATCCCGCAACATCGGTTTTTCAAATTCCTCGAAAAACAAATTTACCCGTGTGTCTATGTGTGAAATTAGACCTTCAAATCCGAAAGAATAAACCAAACTGTGCAGCTCTTTCAATCGCTCATCGTTTGCGCAGCACTAGTTGCCGGAAAATTTTGGTTGCCGAACAATCTTGCGGAGGCTAATGAAAAAAGCTCCCGTTATCACCCGTCCGGAATTTTGTAGAAATATCCTTTAAACTGCAGATGTGCAAACGAAATCCGTCCGGAAAGAGGAGAGGAAGAAAAGAAAAGATATAAAGTGAAGTAGAGAAATCGAGACTCGAGAAGCGTCTGTGAGGCGAACGCCTCGGTGAATCTTGTCGCAATTCGTGTTTATGCGATGCTCGTAAGAATTTTCTGTGGCGACACGAAGACAGTGACGACACTTCGTATCCTGGAATACGCTATGATACCGTAAACGCCCCCTCTCCCCCTTGCTTCGCCCCATAAACTCTAGCGAGGTACTGGTAGCGGTACGTACACATTCGCGCAGAAGAAAATACAAATGCAGGTCAATATAGACCATAGAAAGTGCCGGGATACAATCGATCGTCGTAAATCGCCGATCCGACGTTTTATGCTTGCGCGTACGCGCGGTATTCCCCCCCCGCGTCTTTTCCGCAAATATTTATCTTCCTCGCGCTTCTCGACAATCGTCAGGAACATTCGCGGACGATTCGACGACGGCGTTTCTCGCTTGCCGGCGCGAAAAATCTTGCCTCCTTGTTATTACGTCAGAGCGAATGGAACGTCGCGTCGGTGATCGGCTTAGGAATTCGCCCGCACTAAATGAAGTAACGATCGATCGCGCGCGCGCTCTTCATTCCAATTTCAATATTCCTGAATAAGCGGCCGTTATAGATCGCGTTATTTGCTTGTATATTTCCCTCGGCGAATCGGCGGCCGCAATAATTTTGCGCCGGGGCATCGTCGCGCGCACTTCTCTGTCCGACCGAGAGAGGAAATTTCATAAAGATCGCGTCCGCTCGCGCGCGGAGGAAATTCCGCAAAGGACGATAACCGAAATTGCGTTTCTGATTCGTCGAAGACGATACTTTCGGTACGCTGAGGGAAGCGCGGCGTCTTTCTTGAGCATCGTGGCGTGGCTTTAGCCGCGCGGGGAAAGAGAGAGGACGGGACGAACGCTCCAAGGATTAAACCTGTCCTTCCCTCCTCTCGCCGTCGCTCCCTTTCCCTTTTCCGCTCGTCCGTCGAGACAAATCGACGTTTCGGCGCTGGAAAAGCGCTAGCTCGGCGGCGAGCTCAAAGGCGACAACGCCGGCTTTTCTAAGATGATCCCCGCGAAGCGCATCGTCTGCTGCGCTTAATTAACTTTAATTAATCCGCGCCGCCCGGGGATTTCGCGTCTCGCCGAGATTAAGAGCAGCGAGATTAACATACCGGCGACCGAGCGCAGTCCCGGGGTATGCGACGACGAGGGTATGCCAGAGATACGCGCGCTAATTCCTCTTTCGAGCTGGCGCTACGCGCGATTTGCCGGAGTTTGCCCGTCCGAGCTGGATGAGCTGCAAAAATTTGAATCGCCGAGTTAAATTCGTCACTTCGTCTCACGTGCGTTCACGCGTGCGTGACGCGGAGGCGAAGAATGTATGTGTGTGTGTGTGTGTGTGTGTGCCCACGTGTGTCGTGTACGTGTGCATCTATCTGATAAGCCGATTACGAGGATACATCGTTGTTAAGCCGATCGGGTCGATTTTCTGGGTCGATACTTCTTCCTCCAGCTGAGCCCGGCCGTCGTCTTATGAGCTCTCTCGTCGTCTACGTCGATCTCGGTTCTTCATTTGCCGCTTCGTTGAAGATTCGTTTCTGGAGATATGGCCTTGCGCGCGGAAATTACTAATAATCGGTGGATTAACGATCGGGGAATCCAATGGATGGTGTTAAACCTCTTGCCGGCGAAAGCTGTGACGCGATCGAGCGAGATGCTCTTTCGTTTTCTCTCTCTCTCTCTCTCTCTCTCTCTCTCTGTCTCTCCCTCTCTCATTCTTCCTTACTCTTTTTGTGAGATAATAATTTATGGAATATTTCAGTGGAATCTGAATCGCGTTTATTTTCTTTTTCATTTTTCCATAAGGCGCGCGGGACTCTCAAGTATTCTCGCGAGTGCGATTGTACGTCGCACTCGAGAGAGATTTTGTCTAAACGGCGAGCTATTCTTGCAGCCGCATTTGCAAACCGCGAGAGATTGCCGGAGGGGCATGCTCAATGTAAAGCGCAGATTGCACGTGCGACGAGTTGCGGCAATCGATTTGCACGGATGTAGAACATGCTCCAATTTGCGTGAGAATTGCACGCGTGTAAGAATTGCACTGCGTTGGTTCTTCGTCTGTCGGAACAGAGAGCACGCTCCCTTGGCGTTCCAGCGACGATAATTATCCAAATATTTTTCCAAAGATTGATATATTGAAAATACATTTTCAACTTATGCGCGTCATAAGCGTGCGGAATTACAAAATGATTTCGTTGCGCTTGAAAATTTCGCGAAACTCGGCAGCCGATTCGCTACGAATAATCGATAATGATCGTTGGTGAAACGACGCGTGAAAAAAAATTTATCTCCTTGGCGGACTAAAAGCGAACGTCACTGAACCATATTCGCCGCATGCGCCGAATGCAAATCAGGCGGGATTGCATATGCGACGCGCGGCGCATAGAGCGAGTGCATTCGTTGCATTCGCACGCGCGGAAGTAGAATCGTTGAAAGCGAGAAAAGGCTGGTGAAATCAAACGGTAGTCGCGCAACGAGGGGAACGACCCGACGCGCGACGCGTTGCGGCGGGAATGGGCGGCAAAGGAAACGCATTCAAATTGTCATTTTTATCTCGTTGGGATCGGAGGAGGCCGCGAGGCGACCTTTGCCGGCGTACGAGTCTCGCGTATCGTATCCGGTGATCGCGCGAGAACTTTGAAATACGAGACGCACCTGCGCTGCATCGCGCATATACACGGTGTCCCGGCGAATCGGCAGCGTGGATCGCGGGGTGTCCTTCGATAAATTCCAACAGTCGGGATATTCGCTTTTTCGGCCGATATTTCACGTCGCCCGCGCGCCGCGCCGGCAGCCTTAATTCGCATCGGCCGATCGATTGCTCCGGCAGTCCGGATGGACCGCAGTCTCGCCGAGAGAATTGCCCGATACTCGGCGCATCACCCCGTATCTCCGCTCGAGACACGTGTCCCGCGCGATGCGCGAGGGAAACCGCGCACGAATCTTCCGCCCGCAGAATTTTCCGCCAACTCGATAACGGCGCGCCGAGAGCTTGAGAAGTGGATTTTTATTTCTCGCCGACGCATACGCAAACATTTGCATAAAATATTTACGAGATCGAGCGATACATGCGCTGCAGTCCGCCGCTGCTGCTGCTGCCGCTGGTGTTGCTTTTGCTCGTTTACGCGCGCGCGCGCGCGCGCGCATACGTTGGAGAAGTAAATAAATAACAACGGGGCTGACGTCGCGCGCGCGTCGGCGGCACATCTTCGAGATATTTTTATCAGTTTGTAATTCGACAAGAATGTGCCGCGACTACCGAGAAATCTGGAATCGTCGTATCGGCCGGCCGGCGCGCGTGATAACACCGCCGCGCCTTTATTTTTAGAAGCCTGACGCGTCGATTCTATTATCAGTTTCCACGCGTCGCGCAGATGACAAGGGATAACAACGAATAATACGCGAGAGTCGAGCTCTCGTTCGCTTTTGTCAAGCGAGACGTTTGCTGACAGCCGAAAGAGAAGTACGTGGACGTAATTGTAACAAGTGTCTATTACATCGGTCGGAACAATTGTCCCGGGTATCCTCGTGTGCGTGAGCGTGCGTGAACGACCATTGCGCCGCGATTATCCGGCGAGTATTTCGCGTAATGAGGAAAACTCACACTCGTGGCTATACAACTAGGACTAGTTCCCAGAAGCAAAACTAGAATTTTGGGTTAAATCTAAAATTAGAAGTAGAATCGTAGAATTGGACCAGAGAATTAAGACTAGGACCGGGACTAAATCTAGAAGTAGGATTGAAACTAGGACTAGAAGTAACCGGAATCACATCCCGAATCAACGGGGGGTATTATAGGGAGTATTCATACCTTCCGACCTTATGGTTACGGTCGCTTGAAATTTACTCGAAAATGTCGAGGAGGGCCATTCTTCCCAACCTCAAAACCGTATCGTCCTGGGAATTAAAAAGACAACCTTCGGTATGAGACCGAACTATGGATATACCGCTTTAAGATTCCTGCTAAGAGCAGAGATTACGGTTAGAAGGCCGACTAGGCGAAGGGAAAGGAGCGAGCGGAAGTGGAAATCGCGTAGAAAACGCGATTCATCCGGAGGATGTACCGGTGGTTTGTTCCCGAGGTTAGTTTTCCGGAGTCACAGCAGTCGTCTCGCGCGCGCGATGCCATGCCATGCCATGCGATGCGATGCGATGCGGTGCGATGGGGAGGGGGAGGGGGGGTAGGGGGGAGTTGCGTAGGAGTGGCGGCAGTGGAAGGGGCTCGACGTCGCGCACGCGCCAGCTCCGCTTCCCCGTCCGGTCAGTCGTGCGTGGCCCTTCACATGTTTTGCGTCGCGTCGCATCGCACGCTCCGCCGTTAATAAATCGCGCGCTCGCGGTTGCTCGGGGCTGCTTTCTCTCTCGCCCTCGCTCTCACGCTCCCCTTCGCTTCCTCCGGTTGACCGTCCCGCCCGCACCAGCATCCCGGGCGACTCGTATCCTCGTCGACGTCATCTGACGCGTGAGCTCCGAGAACTGTCCGACAGGCGAGGACGAAAACAGGAGGAGCGTCCTCTCGCAACGATAACCGTGACGTTCGCGCATGTGAGTGTGTACCATACGTGTGTGTGTGTGTGTGTGTGTGCGTGCGCGTGCGTGTGTTGTGTAATCCGCGTGTAGGTGCGGATTCGGGTGTGTGGTCTTCGCACGCGCGCGCGACGCCCGGGCCGGAGGTCCGCTGCAACGTGAGAACGAAGGAAGTGTCATTCGCGTGCCACCGGAGCACGTGGCACCTCGTGGCAGTTTGAGCGTGTCCTTCGCGACGCAGTGTCGTCCGGCGTGAGAATTTTCCGTACATTCTTCCCGTCCCGCGACAACGACGACGACGACGACGACGACGACGACGATGACGACACGACTCAGATCCGCGACTACTTCGATCCGTCGCGACGCCGATTAGACGCGAATCAGACGGCCAGCTAACGTTCTTATCAAAGGTCCCGCTCGTCTCTCTTGGGTTCGAGAATTTCCGTCAAAAGAGTGCGGTGGCGCGCGCTTACGCGGAGATTCACTCACGCACTTCGTCGCACGCTACGATCCAAGATTGACATTTTGAGATGCTCCGCCGCGTAGAAGAGAGCGAGCGTGTTACTCCTGAAAATTATCGCAAGATGAAAACGCGATAAAAACATCGCACAGTGTCCGTACGACACATACGCGTCCTATCTCGTCCTTCAAGTTCGCCCGCACGTAATCACCCGTGCAGTGTGGGGCTCTCCGTCGTGACGATACAGTTACGATCGTGTTCGATAAACAGTGATTGCGCTCGGCACGGCAAGAAAACGCTTACAAACTGCGTTGCGCGCGAGAGGATTGTGCACACGTGTTTGTGCGCGATTTACACAGCGTCGTGAAAAAGTGGAGTAAGGAGGAGCGCGCAGGGTACATCGTGAGATCGCAGGACGAGCGCGTTTGGTCCGTCGCGACGAGATTTCCGCCGTCCGTGTGTCGCGCTCGCTTCCTTTCGCCGCGCGGCCTTCCTCCCTCCGTCGCGCCTGTCCGCCACGATCCATCCCTTTCTCCTTCGCGAGTGCGAGGCCCGACGAGTGCAAGCCCTCTACTACTGTGCTCCGCGGACTGTGTCCGCGACTCGTGCTACGTACCTGCTTGCCTGCCCGCTCGCCTGCACCCTGCAACCCCCCCGACCAGTGCCGCTGTCCCACCCCCGTGAGAGGCCAACGTGGGATCGATATTTACGAGGTAAGATGGCTCGTCGCCTCTCTACTACGCGACTGAAAGTCGCGAGCATTCCGAGCCGAACGGCGGCCGTGCGTTTCGCGCTCGCGTGCATTGACAATTTTATTACGATCTCGAGGAGAGATATCGGCCCGGAATCTTTCATATTGGGGATTCGTAAAAGGGATAGAAGGAGTGGATGCCGAGCGGTCATTGTTTCCCACGCTCATCTTTTTACTCGTGAAAGTGTACACAGAGGAGAGAGATTCTTTTTAGCTGAATTAGGTCGCACTTTTTACCGCCTTAAAGTGAAATAAATATATCAACTTGCGTTGAAGGGAAAGGAAATGAAGTTTCAGGCGTAGTACACTGGTTCAGATAAAAAAAAGAAACAGACTTAAAATTGACACGTTGTATCCGCAAACTCGGCGCGCGTAATTTTTACATTTCCCAGTGCGACGTTAAATTTCAATTTAATTACTGGAATTTTATCTAATCAGTTTCTGGCCTCTCTTTTGAGCAACACTGGAGTGATTGTCCGAACGTTTAATTGATCTTATTTTCGGAAAGAAAAAAGATTCGAGCCAGCGTATCGCGCTTCGAAAAATCTGGGACCGTGGTGATTGAAAGGCACACCGACACCTCGTTTTCCTTCTTCCAGTTGTTGTTCCGGCGAAATCGCTACGATATTCCCTACGCGATTCCTAGCGCGTCGAGTAATGGCACGCGCGAAATCCCGTTTGGTTACAAAGTGGCAGCGTGAAAATGCGGATGCGTAAATAAAGGGCGTTACGTAATCCGTCGTGTTCTCTCTCTCTCTCTCTCTCTCTCTCTCTCTCTCTCTCTCTCTCGGCCGGCTCGTATGTTTGTGCGGTAAATATACCTAATGCAAAAGCGTGCCCGCGCCCGCGCCGGTAACCGCGCGCTCTTTTGGCATGGTTTACGCGGGGTTTACGTATTTGATCGTAAAGACGCATAAACAGTTCTGGAATCTGACCAGAAACCGCAACGTCGATCCGCGTGCCGAGCCAATGCGAATCCGTTCGCGAGTGCGAATTCGCGAGTGCTGTTCGTTAATCGAAGCGCGAACCGCCGAGAGGAGAGCGAAAGAGAACGCTCTCCTCTCCACCGGCGAGAGAGGAAATTCGCGACGAACGCCGGAAACGGAACAAATATCTGCACCCTGCTTGCGCAATATCGGCCGCATTAAAGGCCGATAAAAGTAATTATTTCGCGAGTAGTTTTCATTAGCATTGGAACATTAGTGTTATTTCGATCAAAAGCACAGATGTATATAAACGGAAATACTAGAGACGCTGGGAGTAAACGAAACTCAAAGCACTTATTAAGCAAGCAATTTTATTTAACGGAAGAAATATAAATGCAAATTGGAGATTAAGGGAGAACGTAAAATAAAATATTATATCGTTTAAACGACTTTATTAAGCGATCAGGAAGGTGCGTGAATAACGGGACGTTTCTCTCTGGCTTTTTTGGCCTCATCCCGATGATATTACTCTTGCAATAACGGTACATCGTACGATGTATTAGCGGTTAATATGTTTTTTTTTGCGATTTATTTCTTTTTCTGCTCTCCAAGTGGCCGGCGAACGGCGAGAAATTCTAATTGCCCAATTAAATCGCTCTCGTAGGTCAAATAATATCATGTTTGCGAGCGCACCTGTGAGTGCTGTCCGCTGACTCGAAGTGGGGCAATTATACAGAAAGAGACTACCGTGTTCGTAAAGTGGTCGCGGTATTACTTAAAACATTCCAGTTCCCCCTGTCTCCGCTCCCTACGCCGCCCATTCGGAATTCAATCCAGACGCGTGTTATTATAGATTGTCGGCTGAGTAACGAGCAGCTTTTCTACCGTTTTACGTTGTAATGCAGGTAATTACTTGACCAGCGAATGCACCGGCTTCGGTCGTTTAGTCGCATTCCCGGCATTCCGAAGTTGCCAGTATGCGACGTGCGCGCGTGCACGGTGATATAACGTTGCGCGCGTCTTGTCACCTGGCGGGAAACGCCGGGAAATCCGTCTTGATTCGTCGAGGATTCAGCCCGCTGATGCCCCGCCGTTTAATCTCGATCTTATTTCATGCCGTCGCCCATTGTCCCCGGATCTTGCCGGTGCAGACATCCGCGACAAATATTCGCTTTCAAGCGCTGAACTGCGAACCCTATTCACGGTCGTTCGCGCGACGAATAAAGGATTCCCTCTTTCTCTCTCTCTCTCTCTCTCTCTCTCTCTCTCTCTCTCTGTTGCACGCGCGTGCGTAACACGGAGTCGCGCTCACGTCTCAGCAGGCGGCATCCTCGCTCCTCGAGGCCGACGACGCCGGCCGGGATTCTGACTTTTCGGCAAAACGTGTTTTCGCACGAGAGTGCCATTCTTCTTCTCACGTTCGCCTCGACGATACGCTTTTGAGAGGAGGAAGTAGACGCGCGTGACTTTTCGGAACACCCTATGCGTGCGTGCGCGCGCGCGCGAGTGAGCGCGGAAAAGGCGATCGTTAATGTGTTTACTTTGAAAGCAAGTCCAAGCTTCCACTTGCGTAACGTCCTAGGAAGCTGCTCGCGAGCCGTGCCGAAGTGCGTTGTAAAAACGAAGACTACTTTCTGAACCAGCTGCAGTTTCCGGTGTCTCTCGAGCTTCTTTCCTTTTTTTTTCCTCTTTCTTCCCTCCCCCGCTCCCTGCCGTCCTCGGCCTGACGTTTCTATCGTAAACCAGTCAGGTCTAAAAATTCCGAACGATGAGGTAAATCTCATCTTTTCTCGGGAAGATGTCGGAGATACGCCGCGAATAGGCACACAGCGGGGGTTATTGCGTGGAAGCCTCCCCGTCGTCCTTATTAGGATTTCTTAATCCTCGCTGCGTCTAAATTCCCATGACGATATCGGTCTTCCCTCTGGCTCACCCTCTGGCGGCGGTCGCATAGCGCGACTTCCACCCCTCGCGCGTATACCCCAAAAGTTTGTCGACGCTGCGCGTCGCCCTGTCGCCCCGACGAAATGTCACGTGACCGAAATGTCAGCGGTGCTCTTGGCGTTAGCGGGGGTGACCGGGTGGCACGGCTGGGGCTCGCTCTGGCGTCTCGCGGTCGGTGGGGGTGAACAAGAGCCGGAATCCCGATACAGGAAGCCATCGCGCGCCACCACCGCGCGCGCGGTGTGAACATTTCGTTTTTCGTGTATTGCGTGCGTCAAAAGTACACTCGCGCGACGAAAAATCCCGGTTGAACGAATGGCGTTTGCACGCTTGAGCGCACACTAAAAACTCAAGCAGGCGAATTAATGGGTCGGTAAGAATTTTCAGCAACGTAAGACCATCGTGTTGTAAAAGTTCGATCTGTGATTGATCAATTCGCTCGATCATATTGCTCAAATTCTCTTGTACGGAAGATACTTGTATTAAGCTCCAGCGAGGAGAATTACAAGTGAGAAAGAAAACAAAAGTGCGAACATGAAGGACGCTAACGCTAAGTAAACCTCGGGGAACGTCAGACGCCGATTAATTCCAAATTTTTTTAGGTATTTTTTTTTTAGGTATTTTTTATGTCAAAATGTAAAGAAATTTGTTATCATTTTTAGCTTAAATTAATTTTTTCAATTTTTTCGAAATTTTGCAAGTTTTGCACAAGCACTATTTTATACATATTTAAAACAATATTTCTTAAAAACATATATATCTGATTTGTTGGAACTTACTTGCATACACATGTCGCCGATTATGAATCAGAACCATTTTGTAAAATTTAAAATGACGGATCTAATATGGCTGACGTTATTGTTGAAAAAGTGTTCAGTTTTACGCTACACTCGACGTTGGGTAATCTTTCGGCTCACTATCCAGCAAACAAGCTCATCTTAACATCAAAATCTGGTAAAAGATGAACAAGAAATGAACAAAAGAAGAATAAACGAAAAACTTTAGAAATTTCGAAAAGATTGAAAAAATTAATTTAAGCTAAAAGTGATAACAGATTTCTTTATATTTTGACATTAAAAATAACTATAAAAAATTGGAAACAAATCGGCGTCTGACGTTTACCCGAGGTTTACCTGTAAGAGGCAATTGCAACTCGAAATTGCATTTGTTAAAAATATACCACACGCACACCACAAGTGCAAAAGCCGATTTATCGCCGGGACATTTCGACCATATCGCCGTGGATTATCTTGAGTGAAAGTTGCAAATTATAAATTAGAAATCATACTCGATTGGAACCTGTGTGTTAACGGGAGCACGGGCTACTTTCGCGTCGGTCTGAATGATCAGTCTGAATGAGGATGATCTTTACAGAGTTTAAAGGCCATGTTCGGAGTGCGCCGGAACCGAAGATAAGGGAAAAAGGAAGATATCGCGGTTCTTGAACAACAGTCGCTATCTCGTCTCGCGTCTTCGCCGCGTGCTTCGCGCATTATTCGCTCCGGCGCTGTCGAGAAGCGTCACGCTGTTCACGCCCACGCACTACGCTCGCAGTCGCTGCGTCTAGCGCCCGTGGCAATTACCCGAATGCCTCGGGTGAATCTCGCGTATTCGCGCGGCTCCCGAGCAAAAGCGACGGCTTTCTTCGCGGCGGCCGAATAATTTCGCAACCGCCGCCGCCGCCGTCGCCGCCGCCGCCGCCGCCGTCGCGCATCACGAGCGCGTATTCTCGGACCGACCGCTCGCTCGCACGCTCGGTATTTCTCGCGCTCTCGGCCGTTAGATCTGTCCGCAGTTAATAATGGCACGACCGTTTGATTTAACGGCGTCATTAGGGGCCGCGCCTCTCTCCTCCTCTGCCCCCTCCTCTACCTCTCGCCGTCCTCCCTCTCTGTCCTCGCTCTGTAAGCGACACTGTCGCCGAGCCGCGCGCCACTCTCGACGGCTTTCGATGGGCCTTAAGGACCGCGACTCCATCGTCCACGGCTATTAGCCTTCGCCGCTCTCTCGAGTAATTGGCCGTATTAAATTTAATAATCCGTCGGCTGGCCCGCTCTAACGCCATGTCGTCGAGCACGAGCGCGCTTCCTACTTCGCGCTCTAATCGGTTAGGCCGGTCGCCGCGCGCGCGCGGCGAGTTCCGAGTAAGCGGGAATATTTCAACGGCGAGCGTGAAATCCTTGAAGCGTGCGCCGGCCGGCGAGTGAGGGTCGGCGGCGAAGAGAGAATCTGCTTGGGAAGTTTCGAAGAGGTGACGAAGGTTGCCCCCCCGTGCGTACGCTAATACGTGTACGTGTGTTTTGCTGTTATTAACACGTTGACAGCCACCCACCGGTGATTTCCACAGATTGTTCCGAAACTTCATCGAAGCTGAACGAGTGAAGTTAGGCTGACGAATACGTACATACATACATACAGCCCGACTTATGACTTCGTCGGCTGATCTCAGCTATCCTCGTCGACTGCGATATTTGATGGATTGCCTGCAATAATCGGTCGGTTAGGCGATCCGTGCGCGAATCAATAAACGGACCGCGACGGAATCGCGCTTTCCTGGCCAGCGGTGAGCTTCGTGGCAGACGACGACTCGCAGCGTCCGATAATTCCCGCGATAGATCCCGGGATTAAGAACGAACGTCGGTAGTAAATGCGTGTTGATCTGCGCGTCGCTCTCACGCAGCGCGAGCCGCCGCGACGCGCAAAATATCTTGCGATCGGCGATCTTGCTCGACACGCACGGCGGACAGTGCAAAGTGCCCAACAGATTTAGACATGACGACGCGAAATACGTGTCGGTGTCGCGACAATGCGAGCGTGGCATCGGGAGGAAAAAAGAACGTCCGGTTGTATCCGGCCAGATTTCATCTCCCAAAAAGCCGGCATGCGGGGGTGTAAACGCCGCGTCGCGACGCGCCGTGACGCGCTGCTGTGCGGCGGAACGGCGACGGAGGAAGAGGAATATTTGCGATTCATATCGGGGGCGTAATCGTTCGCCGTGTCTGACGTTGATGAATGTAACGGTTCGCGCCAGCCCGCCCGCGCGCGCGCGCGTCGCGCAGAATTGTTCAATCGCGCACATCGTCCTGCGTCGTTCCTGCAATAGCTCGCGCCTAATTGCGCGTGAGTTCGCCGCGGATGGGTGCGCGCGGGTTGCAGCTTCGTAACGTGTCCGAGAATTATGCGCCGCACGTCGGCTACCGCCGCCACCGCCGCGGTCGACGCGTATGCCTCCCCCTCGCGCCGCACCGGTACCGCGGATCGTTGCTTGAGATTTTACGGCAGATTTCAGCCCTGAGAGACGGGCCCGATTGTTCTCGGAACCCTCGGTGATTCCGTAATTTCGCCGGTCATTCCTTGTTTTTTTCACCTGCTGTTATTCTCTCATGTGTTTTTTTTTTTTTTCTCCGATTTCTGTTTTCTCGATATATAGATAATCGTTCGGCGAACAAAGCGCCGCCGCGAATCATCTCAGGTGTGATAACCGCTCACGTGAGAGACACGACGAGTGAAACGAGCGAGTCGCGATACAGCGACTGGAAATTTCCCCGAATTATGCTAGCGTCTCTCTCTCTCTCTCTCTCTCTCTCTCTCTCTCTCTCTCTCTCTCTCTCTCTGTCTCTCTCGCTCGCTCACTCGCTCGACGCTCACGTCGAGACGTATCGATCGGTCGTTAATTTGGTTTCGAGAGCCGGCAGGATATGATGAAATTTTCAGCTCGCGGGCTTTAGATAACTGATTAAAACGCGCGATGGTGTTCACCTTTAGTCGTCATCGTCGACCGAGAGGATTCAGCCTCGCGAATTCGATCAACGGGAAACAAAACAGCGTCGTCGTCGCGTATTTATTCGCGCACACGCAGATTAAAGTGCCGAGAAGCGGCGGTTTATTAATTCGTGCTCTCCGCGGAGATAACGCCGAGTAATATCTACCGCCAGGGAAAAGTCTCGGCCGGTTTGCTTAATTAAACGGCCGTCGAGCGCAAAAATAAAGTTGTTTTGGCTGCGACGAGCACTTTTATCTCTCGCACGCACACGCGAGTGTGCCTCTCTCGTGTGTGTCTCAAACGCGGCCGACGTTTTATCGACGACGCTTTTATTTTAATCTGCAACGCCTCTCTCGCCTCCTGACGAGCCCGTTCGCCTTATAATTGTCAGTTGTATCCGTTATCTCGCTGGTTACACGTATTACGTGAATCTCGCAAAGCGTAACTTTTCCTTGAGAAATTCGGTGCCGCCGATAAGAATCTCCGATTAATCGCAGATTACGTCTATCTCACTGCGACGTACTATTTACCCGGTGCAACGCTACGGAATGCGCGCTTAACGCGTAATGCAGATGGCGATAACATACTAAATCGTATGTCACGTGCAACGTAATCTAACAAATCCAAAATAATCTGAGCGTCTCAGCGATTCAACATCTCTAAATCTCGTGGCACGTGTGACGAGGAAATTATGCACCACGCACGGAAGATCGTTTCGACTTCCCTTCGTCCTCTCACTTTCCTGCCCCTAAACGTAATGCACAGGGGGGTTAATAATATCAGAGCGAGAGAGAAACAGAGAGCTCTGTCCTACGAGCGACGCGTTAGTTTCTCGACGGAAGCGGATTACAGAAGCTCTCTCTCCCGCGGCCAACGTCCGAGCGCGTGTAGTATATCTCCGTGAAGCAGGGCGAGGTTGCGTTTAATTTGAGATTAATTTCCGAGATCGCGGCGCGACACGTTGCTTTAAAGGGAGCGTTCTCGCAGCGACGGAGGTTAACGAGGTAATTTAATGAAGGCCTAACCGCCGCGCGTTTCGCGTTATACGACGAGAGCCGCGAGATAAGTGGCCGGTCTCGGCAACCACTTTGGTAAAGTGGAGTTGAGTACGTTAAAAATTCTCAGATATCAGAATCTACATGTTTTCTCTGTGATCAGTGGTAAAAAATAATTCTCCCTTTCTCCGGAGTCCGGATCTTTCCTTTGAGTCGCGAGACAGAGGAGTGCGTCTAAATCAAGACACGCATCACACCTTCTTATATCTGCAAAATATTACTCCCGCATATCAGAGATATCGAAATGTACTGCCTTGTATTTTGCCTTATCATCTACCGGCAAATAATTCTCCCTTCTCGGTTTCTTTTTCCAATTTTTCCCTCTTGACTCTGACGAGAACACCTGGATATAAAGTACATCACTCCGCTCTCTTGCGGATCTTGCGGATAAAACATCGCTTTTCAGTGTATCAGATATCAGAATGTACATATTTTTTCTTATTATCAACGAGGCAATAATTCTCCCGCTTTCTCGAGTTCTGTTTTCAATTTTTTCCTCTCTTGATTTAGACAGCAGCAGCTACATGAAATTACCTCACTCCCCCTTACTTACTCATCCCCCATTCTAATAAAACATTACTTCCGTATATATATATATATATATATACTGTATGTAAGAGCTTGTTAAAATTAGCTAATGCTGCGATCCCAGATAATTCGAATGGTCAGAGCACCCGAGGCTATTAAGACGTGGCTGAATAGCTCGGTTCACGGGCGGGATCACGTGCAACGGGGGGGACATAAACGATCCCGGTCCTGTCTCGCGCCGTTGCCCCATATTATTACATTAATATCCCTCATTCTCCGCAAACACTCGGCAGATCAGCATTAAGATATCTCGCAGCTTCGAGCGCTCACTCGCGATATGTTTGTCTTTACCCCTCTCCCTCTTTCCCTTCCCCTCCTCTCCTCGTGCGTTCACACACGAGTGTGTGTATTGTTGCATATGCGATTGTCGGTGCGGTCATATAACTGGATACCGGTGCCGGATCACCGCCAAAGTCGAGTTTTACGGTTTTGCGCTGCGCCGCCACTCTGTGATCAACGCCGTTCTCTCTATCGCTTCCGGCTTGCCCGGTGCGGATTAAACTACGGTTTAGCGAGCGCGTTGCAACACAGAGCTCATGTGCTCTTCATGAATATCTCCCCCACTCCCCGGGACTCGTAAATTTTCATATTCATGACATTTCCATGTCGACGGACGCGCCGACGAAATTTCACTTTACATTCGCAGCCCAGCGGCGAAAATTGCGCGGCTGAAATACAAGCTAATTTACGCGTTACACATTTTGACGGCGGATGCGTCTACACGATTCCGCGCGTTCGATTCGATTTCGAGGCTGGCGAGCGAACGAGCGGGCGAGTCATTCTTGATCGCGCGGAATATTTTCATCTCACCGCTGCCGCGCGAATACAGTCGTGTATTCGCGAACTTTCATCGCGCAAAAATTCCAGATAAGGCGCTCTTTTATCTCGCGGCTCGGTCTCGCGCGCACTCTCTGACGTGATCGAGTTACATACCGGGTGTTACGTTTAATTGACTTCGAGCTCTGACTCCGCGCGAGTACTGGCTGAAAACGCGATATTTGCGGAATTCGGGCAATGTCTGGCGTGGGCCTTTATCGATCCGTCCTCGCAGGCTCGTAACACGCCGATTTGGGTGCCCGGGAAAGAGCGGGACTCTCTCACGCTCCCTCTCTGTCTCTCCTTCTCTCTCTCTCTCTCTCTCTCTCTCTCTCTCTCTCTCCTCTCTTTTTCTCTTTCTCTCACCCTCGAAGTCGAGGGAGAAGCGCCGTCCCCGCGAAATTCGCAGGAGGGTCGTTTGATTTATGGCGGAACTTCCTCGTTGCGCTCTCTTCAGCCGAATTTCGTGAAGCTGCTCGCCCTTTTCGACCCCCTTTCGGTCGCGCTTTCGCGCGTTCCTTTTTCCCCGACCGACGGTGGCCACGGCGCCCTTTTCCTCGTCCCTTCGCAGCACCTTCAACCCTTCGCACGTTCGATCGCGCGCTCTCGGGGCGAGAAATTGCGGACGGGCGGGCGTTTTGATGCGCGGTCGACCGGTCTGATCGATCTTCTCGGCCGCGCCTTTTACCTCTGAAAATTGCTTCTTTACGATCGTCGCTAATGACGATGCGTCTGCCATGAAATACGAATCATGGCGTTCCACACGGTTATCGTGACGCCCCACTGCATCCCCTTCTGCTTTCATTGCGAAAACGCGCACGGGGCGGGGGGGGGACGGTTTGAAAAACGGAAATCGAGAATCTTTCTCGTAAATCGTTGGAAGGTTCGGTTAAAAGACGAGAGAGTCTGCAGTTATTTCGGAATTCTGGCTCTTTTGTCGTTGGCGACTTTTTCCCGTTTTATAATGCGGTATGCAAGCGCGATAAAATAGGTTTGGTTGAATTACAACGTGACAGTGAATGAACTAATAGCATCTTGGTTGAAGGAAAGCCCAGAGTTCGCCGCTTCTTGCGAAGCAAATTCTAAGAAGCACAGACCTTCTGTTTCCTTTAATCAAAGGAACTCGCTCGCTCATTGTCGAGTCGGCAACGGGTCACGCGTTTTTGCGTTTGCATTACCTATCGCGCGGAGTGTGCAAAATCGCTTTTCGAGCAAACTGCATTTCAGCAGCCCCCTATTGAATAATCCGCCTCTGCCGTGTAATTAGTGCTCGGCCGCTCGCGTGAACTACGTTGCTAGCGATAATTACGTTGAAGGATTAGCGTGAAAGTGTTATTTGATAGCGTCTGTAATCAAAACGAATTCTTCTCCCTTTTGTTTCAGGTACGTACATCTCACCAGTTTGTCAATGTCCGCCGCGATGCTGCGTGCCATAGTTCGCGGAGAATTGAACTCACCTGTATTAAGGTAATCGCGCGCGCGCGCGCGCTCTTGTGACGTTTTCTCTCCGTGATATTTCGACATGCTATCGGATTCGGATTTATTTTAACTCTCGCGCGAATAATTCATATTCAGGCGATATATATTGGGCGTTATATCGAGTACCCCGCAATCCGCCGCCTTAATTTCATCGGTCGATTTTCCGATAAACTTGAGTTTTCCCGATGATAATATATCGCGACACCCGTGACCTGCCGCGAGATTCATCGCGAGGCAAAATCGACTGCTCTCGTCGAACGCACTAGTCGCGAAGGATAGGTTTCGCGATTAAAGAACGCCCATCATTACGAACTCTCAGCACAGTCTCGAGAATGTCGTGGAGATGCACGGCACGATTCTTCCGCGGACTGATTCTTCCAATTAGCGCGTTCTCCTTCGCTCCACCTCGTGGCGCGAGTCGAATAAACTGTTTCCTCTATTTTCGCCTTTCGCTTCCGCTCGCGTTCGCGCCTCCTCCAGAAATTGGTTCACGTCGATCCGGGATAGCTCGAGAGGAGCCCTCTGCGCATCGTGTGTTTCCTTATTGATTCGACCGGTGTTGCGCCCCCCCCGTACGAAAATAAATTCGTGCTAAATCGTCGCCGCGCGATATCGGAGCCGTGCCGCGCTTATTTCCGTTCCACAAAATCGATCCCGCCCGGCGTCGGGGCGGTCGATTACCTCGCTTACTTTTTTTCCACCATCGGACAGGAGGAAAGAGAGAGAGAGAGAGAGAGAGAGAGAGAGAGAGAGGAAGAGAGGGAGAAAGAGCAGTATATCGGGGCACGTGTCGTGAGATGTACTGTGCCGTGTCGTATCGTGTCGTGTCGTGTCGTGTCGTATCATACAGAGTGGAGTGTCGTGTATCGTGACTTTCGTAGAGTTTCAGATAGAAGCCACATCGCTCCGACGAGAGAGAGAGAGAGAGAGCCTAAATCGCAACGTCTTTGACAGCTGTCACTTTATCGCCAACGCGCGCTTGCGACGTTCCATTTCGAAAGTCGGTCGTAATTGACTAGAAAAAAATTCTCACATATCGTCCGGGAGGTGAGGCTCGCCTCGTGAAAGGAAAGTTTCGCGAGTTGTCCTGGCAAGTTGGATGGCACTCGACGAATTTGCATGATTTTTACGCTATCGCGGCGTCCCTGCGATGTGTCCTTCGGCACATTTGAGAAGGGTCGCATGGTATCGATAGCAGGAAACGTCCGCGGTATATTCGCGGGAAAATATCGAACGGCGCATAAAACTACAGCTATTTCGTACAAAGTGTGTACCAAGTGTTTGCATATATTGAAAATTTTTCATTTTGCATGTTAAACGCGAAATTCACATAGACCCCTCTCGTTTTTACACCGACTCTTTTTCCTTCTCTTTTTCCGTTTCCCCCTTTCTCTCTTTCGCTCGCTCGAGTATCGCACGGAAAATTCAAGAACGCTAGACGGCCATTCGCCGGCTTTATATTTCGAGTAAAAAATTAATTGCCTCCTATTACACGAGAATTAAACGGGTTTCCAACCGAATGCCCGACGAGATGCGGTCGCCGTTTTCTATCCCCTTTTTCGCCAGCAGACGCCGGGGGCGTTTTCGCCAATTTCTCTCTCTCTCTCTCTCTCTCTCTCTCTCTCTCTCTCTCTCTCTCCTCTCTCTAACTCTAACTCTTTTTCCGTCCGCTAGGCAATATGCAACGCGCCCGGTTGCAGTCGTAACTCACCCGCCAAGAAATAATTGTGTCTGCTGTTTCCCGTTTCGCATCTGCGAGCTTTATTTCCGCAACGCGAGTTTACCCCTTTATAGGACTGTTTATACCGTGTCGATAGCCTCCTTTCGCGTATCGAGTATTCCAGTTGCGTCAACGTGGAATTGAGTGGCCAGAGGAGGATTATACAAGAGCACGGGAGAGAGAAGAAAGGGAGGAGACTCGTTTACAACGCGCAAATCAAACCTCGTGTCGGCGAAATAACACGATGTTAATGTAAAAGCGTCATTGTCGAAGCGCTTGTCGATTTCAACGCTGCCTGACTCTCACCGTTCGATCACACAGTTTCACACGTTAGTTCGTAATTTATACTATTTTGATTCTCCATTCGATTATCATTCGCGCTAACTGTCGCCATTCAGGTAATTAGCAGCAAGCGAGAGGGAGGGAGTGTGTGTAACGAGAGGTGGATCATTATTCTTGTATAACGCCGCCTCTTGGAGCAAATTTCGCGCGAATTTTTACGCCGTCATCGGTAATAACGGAAACTCTTTTAAACTCATTTAAACGATCGATACCGATGCCGCTCCACTTTCATTGGAGTTTAATTAACGCCAGATGGCTGCGTGCAGGGACGGAGGGCGGAAATGCCGCGAGTTTATCGCGACTCTAAATTTCGGGACGGGTATTATCGACTCCCTCGTCTCCTCTTCTCTTCTCGCAACCCTTGCGATCCTTCTGGGGTCCGTTGCCTGAACGAGGAGCGAAGAGGGAAGATGCGATTGTCCCCCTCGTTATTTTTATACTTATGTGGATCTCGAGATTTGTCGGCGGTCGTGATTTGCAATGCAAAGCCGTCGCGTAGTCGAGGGAAATTGTTCGCCGGCGAATTCGCGGGCTCGCGTATTTAATTAAATCGTCCCGCGGATTCGTCGATCTCCCTCTCTTTCTCCTCTCTCTCTCTCTCTCTCTCTCTCTCTCTCTATTCCCTTTGTCTCTCGCTCGCTTATTTTCTCTCTCTCTCTTTCTCTTGCTTCTCTCATAAGGACGATCTCTGATTTACATTAAAGTCCCGCCGGAATATTTAACACGCCGTTCTTGTTCCGCGATTAGCTATTTACCGAGCCTTGTCATTGGTTTATTCCCGCACGTAATTGATTATTCAGAGAATCCGCACCCCTCTCTCTCTCTGTCCCTTTCCCTCTCCTTCCTCGCAGAGCGATCGATTCTCCCGTTGTGAAAAAGTAACGAGCGATAAAAGTCGGAGCAGCAGTACGTGCCAATTGAGAAAACGTGTGTGCGCAAAGTGCGGCGAATGTGCGTGACGGTCCCATCGCAAAATTTTCGTCAAGGCACACACGCAGTGTCGTGCACGGCCGCGATCGCGCTTGCCGATACTTATTAGTAACTGCATATCGCGCACGTACGCTGCATCGCCGCGGCGTACGTGCGTCGCGTTTCCTGCGGAGGTACTGATGAAAAAGTCGCGTCGCAACTTGAACCGTCCGCATTCACGTATACTCCGCATGAGAGAACGCAGCGAATCGGAGGAGAATAAAGACCGAGCTCGTAGAGGCTTCTCCTTGTGCTTTCTCTCTCTCTCTCTCTCTCTCTCTCTCTCTCTCTCTCTCTCTCTCTCCCTCCCCCTCTCTCTCCCCCTCTCTCTCGCTCTCGCTCTCTTTCTCGCGAGAAGCACGAAAAAACAAATAACGAGATTAATGTCCTGGTGGAAGAAGAAAAAAGAAAGGAATTTAGTATGCATTACGCGGAAGCGAGAGCGTGATTTATGCGCCCGATTTTGCCGCTGTATTTGGAAAAATACAACGGCCATAGATTGGAAACGAGTCGATATATCAAGAAAGCCTTTTGGGTACCTATATTTCACGCGGAAATTCGAAATCGTATATACACACACACACGCGCGCGCGCGCGCTCTCTCGTGTTCTGCTCTGCATGTGCTTGCGTAGCTGCGTGTGTGCATCTCGCGGAGCAATCGTGCAAACAGCCGGCCAATTAGACTCATACGTCACCGGCGGCTGCGCCACCGGCCATTCACAATTAAAAACTCCCCGCTCATTTTCGCCCGGACTCGATACCGGCGGGGTTGATACGGGGGGCGCGTGTCTGGCGGCGCAGCCCACGCGCGCGCGCGCGCGCGCGCGCGCGCGCGAGACAACGCGCGAGACGTGCACCCGGTGTTTTTGGAAAAGAGACATTAGTATGCACCGGCCGTTTCGGTTCGGTAACCGCGCGCGGCTTCGGCGGAGGGCTTCGAATCCCGGGATTATGTGTGCGTTTGTGTGCCGCCGCTGAGGCTATACGTGGCGTTCGATAAAGTAGACGCGTTCGATACACGTGGCGGCACTCCTCGCCGCAACGTGAAATGATTTTTCTTCGAACAGGAGCGAACTCCTGTGCGGTTATGCACGGAGGAAAAGGGGTTTTTGATACTTGTAATTTTTCTAACTTTAAGAATAATGTGTTTATAATATTTTCCTCTTAATTTTAGAGGAATCCTTTTGGGGCCGTATAAAAGAATAAAATTCCCTAAAATTTAGATGATTCCGCTTGTTCTGAAGTTACATTTTTTTTTTCGGGTGATATAGTGAAAAAGAATTATTGAAATATTTTTGTAATAAGTATTACTGTAGCGTTAACGATAAAAACTACATATACGTGGATTGTACTTGCTATTTTCTTGTTGGAGCAACAAGAAAATTTAGTTGAAGCCTCGCAAAAATGACTATAATTTTCGTAAAATCAACTCTGTCTTTTTCTCCCAATGTGCAAACGCGCGAAAATTCGGAGAGCGACGCAATCGACGAGTCATTTTTGTCGCCTCGACTTATTTTGTATGTGGTTTTCATGAAAATATCAAAGAGGATTAATCAGAAGCGAAATATATATAGTCGTTTGGCATGTGTTGTCGTTGAGCATTTCATCGTCATTCAATATCGACAAAAAATTCACCGAGCCCCCGCTTTGTTCGCTGAACGCGCCTGTTGGCGACGAACGTGCGTTGGATTAACACCGTTCGAAGTAAAAAGATCACAACGGTCCATCCGGAACAGCTCGCTCGTCCGAAACACACGCGAACTTTTTGGCAGTTTCATTGGCATGTGCCACGCGTTGGGCCGAAATGACTTTCGCTTTGAATGCGGCGAGCGCGGTCGCGAGTGCAGTTACATGCGTGCGCGATCTTAACGAGAGACGTCGACAAAATTAAATCGCCGATTATTTGATTATTTCCGCGAGGTGGCAGACGCTCTTGACTAACTTGTGCCTACACTCGTGCTCCTTCGCGGCTCTCACTTTCGTTACCCTCCACCCCCGCCTTGGAACAAAAATTCCTTGATGCCTGATTTGCGTTTAGTCTCGCCGTTATCTCGGACGGCCGATATTTTCCTCGAGCGGAAACCCGAGGAAGACGGGAGGTCCTCGGCGCAGCGACGTCCGGGGAAATTTCGCTGCGCAAACACGGAAGTATCTCCCGTTTATTCTCTTGGCCGAGGGACGATAAGACGGAGGTCACGGAGGTCACGGGATTCAGCTTTTATCCCTCGCGGTCGAGCGGTCGCGAAATAATCTCAGCGCGTAATTTAGCGTGCCGACGTCGGCCGGATGTCGCGCGACTCGACTTAATTACCGCACGAGGAGACGACGGAGGGCAATTAAACGGGGTAATTAAAAGTTTTTCCACGCTCGTGGCTGGTGTGCGCGCCCACCGCGGCGTTTCCGTCGAACCCACCGCGAGAACCCGCCTTCGATCGGCATATATTCCTTGTACTCGATGTAGTAACACGCGCGCCAATTTTATTGTCGCCTCGCCCGCCTGCTCCCGCTCCTCAGCCCCCCCCCTCCGTTCGACCCCTTTCCCCGCCAGACTCTCCGGCGAGATCCTGTCGTTTCGCTTTTCCGATCGTTATGACCATCCGCGATCGTACGTTTCGTCGTCGAGAACAACGGTCTCGCCGTTAAGTCGAATAGGTTGTAGCTTGCTGCGGCCGTGCGTCAGCCTTCCGGATTGTTAAACTGTAAGGATCGTCGTGCGTTATTCAGCTGAAAAAGTCGAGCCGAAGTTCGGGGGAAGCTGTTGGTCATTTGTCTCGTTAAATCTCAAGTTTGTTCGTCTTAGCAATAAAATCTCCTTCGCCTGCAGAATTGATTTCCGAGGGAGAAGTTATTCGCCTCCCTCCCTGCGCATTCGCATGCGAGAAGTGCATGTCGAAATCGCGAGCCGACGAAGGGCATGCTCGCAGCCGATGAAGATATCCGTCGAAATAAATCCGTCGAAGCTCGATCGATGCGTCTTAAAGACGACATTATAAACGCTGTTCTCAGAGTACGAGGAATCTCACGGGAATTCCGCTCGCGATTCTCGCGGGCGCCGCGTCTTCTCTCTAGAGTGCCTGTAAACTCTCGCTTAAAGGCGCGTATTTAAAAATGCATTCGTCGTCGTCGTCGTCGTCGCCGTGGACGACGTCGTGGACGTCGAGGGTGCAGTACTACTTGCGAAAATAACACTCCGCGATATCTAGGCCAAACGAAATTTTTCCTTGGGGCCCCGGCTCGGCTCGGTCGCGGGGGAAATTCTTTAGCTCGACTAAATAACCATTAAATATTAAATATTCCGATAAGTACGTCCCGATTAAAATTCTGCGCGGATAATACCTGCCGCGGAATTAAACCGGGGGAGTTGAAGTTTCCCGACGATGTCAGCGTGTCGGTTTTGACGTTAATATTAATAATTATGTTTCTTTTTATAAATGCGCACGCGCGCGTCCACAGGACGAGAGAGAGAGAGAGAGAGAGAGAGAGAAATCGGGAGAAACTACATCCATCGGTAAAAATACATCATATCGACACGTGCATATCACAAAATGAGGGGGGAGAAAGGAAAACAGCTTGAATGTCAATGCATCATGTGTTAATATTTATTATTTTTCTCCTCGAAAGTGAATACATAATTCACATATAAATACGACGAATAATGTCTCGGAGAAGATGCTCGCGCACGTGGGAGAGCTATCGGCAACGTTTCGTCAATAATTTTTTTTTCTCCTTTTTCAATATTTTACGTGGTGAGGTATTATATGCGGGGTATCACGTTGCCGATGTCGTCCCCGTGGAAATTCAGACACACTTTCGGCGGATACGTTTGATCCTTCACAGAGACATACGGATGTTAATGAGAGTGAGATATAACGTGCATACGATAACATAAATAATATAGTCGAGGTATTTTTTTTTGTCGACCGTGAATTACGTGGATCACAGGCGCGACGTACTCGAGGAAGACAATGGCGAGACGACGTTTCGTCAACGTGCGATATTCCTTTTACGTTTCTCTAATAGAGCGCAAATAACGCGCGCGCGATATCACGTTGCGCTTGTTCTCCTCGTGCAAGTCCCGAGATGGTGGATAGTCCGTTTTATCGTCTCGTCCAAGCAGCCCGCAGCGGGCTGTTTAGAGAGGGGTGTGTATGTGTGTGAGAGAGAATGTGAGCATGTGTATGCGTGCGCATATGTCTCTCTAGCAGAGTGCAATATGTATCGCTCTCAAATAGACAGTGCGAATGCGCAAGAGTACGATTCTGCAAGCGAGTATTGTACACGGTTTACAAATACAACTTGGATATTTCTGGCTCGGTGTAGCCAAGGCAACGGTAGTCTCCTCCGTCGTGTTTTTCCAACGATGAATCCTTCGTAATCACGTCGCGAGTGTCGTTCGTGCGGGGAGCCGGTCGTCAGTCGAAATCAACGTTGTCGCCATCGTCGCCATCGTCGCCATCGTCGTCGTCGTCGTCGTCGTCGGGCTAGCTTGGAGTCTCGGTTTCGCGTGTTGTGTTGTGCTCCTCGCTTTGTATGCGTGGATATGTGTGTGTGTGTGTGTGTGCGTATACGTGTGAGAGAGCTGCACCGCGGTCCGTACGGTATCTAGGCCAAGTAGTAGGGCGAACTGTACGCGGCGGCGTAATAGGGGTAGCTCGAATAGGCCGTGTACGCATAGGGGTAACTGTATGCAGAGTACGTGAGCGGCGCGGTGTATGCACTGTAAGCGACCGCTGGTGCCGTGTAAGCCGCGCCGAACAGCAACCCTCGCTTGTTCCTGGCCGCTTCCGGTGAGGCAGCTTCGGCCTGAGCCACCGGCTCGACGACCCCGGACGACTCCACCCCGACGGTGGGTTTGGCCTCCGCGAGGGCCGCGACTGCCACCAGGGCGAACAGAGCGATAGCCTGGAGGAACGAGGTGAAGGAACGATGTGTTATCAGTCGGAAATTGAGACTTTAAGAATCTGCTCGCTATCGATGGACTTTTCTTTCCCTCGGCCCTTTCCGCTCGTAGTACTTTTTATTTTGTACCTTGTTGTGTCAACCAGCTTGTAATATTATTTGTTCCACATGTTCTTTGCGCGGAAACAGAAGGACGTAAACTTTAGATTTTGCAAGATATTGTCGTGATTTTTGATATCTCCCGGTTATATGATCTACTGAAGAGTAATTGGATACTTGGAGTAATTGAGATTGTTAATTAACGTTAATTAACGTTCGTTTAGCTGACGTTTAGTTGGGCAAGAGCCGAGATCGGACATGATCGAGCGCAAAGGGTTAAAGGACTATCTGCCGTGAATAAATCACTAAATAAATAAATTCTTCGGCCGATCGCGATCAAGCCAGGCCTTTGTCGCGAGTGTCGCGACGGAGAAATGTACGATTGATCTTGCGATTTACTCACTGCGATGCACTTCATGTCGGCTGCGGTTGCTGAGTAGATGAGAAAGACTTGGTCGAGTTGATTCGTCGATTCGAAGATCGTCGATTGATGCTTGGCTTCCCGAGGTGTCGCGCTTTTATACGCGGCCGATCGCGACGACGTCGCTCATACGTGCGTCGACTCGCGATTGTCCACCGACTCGCGTAATCGCGCATAGCAATTATCGTCCTCGTGACATTGTCCGTCGGCGGGGGGCGAAGGGGTACGGAGGGAAGGGCACGATTGGTAACGTCTTCGCGAGGCGAGCATCGAAGTTGGGCAATCCGTCCTTGGCCGCCGTCCAAAACCGAGTCGCAAGAATCTTTCGATACTCCGCCGTTTCCAGTCGATCGTTGCACTCAGGAATTACGAAGATAGCTCTTTAATGTCGAGGCTACTGCCGTCGCCACAGAAACAATCGTCGGTGCGACGATGAGACGCGAAAGGGATGTACTCGTCTCGCAGCTTTAGCCGAGTTTCTTTTCCCTGCGATTTTCTCCGCTCAAGGTACGCGCAACTCGTAAATGGATGCCGAAGGTAGGCAGAACCGGGCATAACCGCATTATCGAGAGTGAGTAACTTGGGGCCGGGGTATCGAGTTAACGAAGTATCGATATTCTGTTAATTATACGCAAGGCCAAGTTGCCCCGTGCGCGCGCGTGCTAAGAGCGAATGAGCGAACTTATTGGTATTCTGCGCGCCGGTCGCGCTCCTCGCAGCAATTTTCACGACGCGGCGATTTAGCTATTCTGGCCTTGTACTCGATTGGACCCCGCTTCGCGGCCATGGAGCCCAAATGGTCCCCGGCGGTCGTGCGCCATTGAACGAGCGAGTGCAGGCTCCCACAGGCTCGAGCATCGCTAATGACGCTTGAAAATCGCGAACCTGTGGAACAGAGCCGGCCGGCTCGCATCTTTCTCTCTCTCCATCTCTCTCTCTCTCTCTCTCTCTCTCTCTCTCTCTCTCTTTCGCGCGCGCGCGCTGTCTTTCTGAGGTCTTCCCGGGTCCTACGGTGTCCGAATTACATTAAGCGCGCAAACGGCGCAAAAAAGTTTCCCCTTAACGTTTAATTGTAGCACGCGACGTTGGAGCAAGATAATATCGATCGTCGGAAGAAAGAAAGACTGCGGCCGATCGGTCGGTCTCGGTCAGTCTTTTATTAAATCTTCAGGCAGAGGACGATCACTCTCTGAGTTTCTCGAGGAATTTATCGTTAGAATATATCCCGCTGGCGGTGGTGCTCGAGAATTCCGTAGAATTCCCCGAATGATTTACCGTCGGAAATTGTTTCACACGACGACGACGACGACGACGACGACGACGACGACGACGAGAACGACGTTAAAGGGAGACGAAAGCACGCGCGCGTGTGCAAGGCGATGCACACTCTGGCCACGCGGGACAACCCGGCCGGGAGAGTAACGGTACGTCGTTAATCATATTTTATTCAGGTCCACTTATCGCGCTGGAAATGCGGGGAAACACGGTGTTTCACCCTTTTCAGCGGCGAGGGCCAATTTTTCACGGGTCGGTCGCTCATCACGACTCGGCTGCATTGTGCCTCGCGCGCGGCAGAGGGAGGCCACGGGAGGCAGAGACAATGACGCGTGGCGGCACCATCGCCATCCCCGAAATTGCACCTCGTCATCGCCGATAATTCGCTTTTAACTTCGCTTTCAACCCTCCCGCGGGCGGCGGCGCACCGCCGCTGATAAATCGCGAGAACGCCGTTGCGCTCACCCTCGTTGCGCCAGCTCTCGTCGAGCGGCATTCTTGAAACACGAGCGAGCCTCTTTGCCATTTGACGGAATTTGCAAGAGCCCGAAAGTTGCTGCTCGCGCTCGCGCCGACAGACGCGAACGAAAGAAATTCTCCGCGTCTCAGTGCGCCGCGGGAGGATAGCAGAATACGGCCGCGTCGCATTATCCGTCCAAAGTACCAGCTATTTTCCTCGCTCCCTCGCTCCTCGCAGGACGAGGAAAGCCCGAACGAGGGGAGATAGAGACGAGATAGAGAGAGAATGGAGAGCGGTCTCTCGACCGCCTCTCTCGACTGCCTCTCGCGGACTCTCTCCGGTAACATCGCGGCATCGCGCTGCGCCGTCGACGACGTCGCTGCCGGTTTATCGGGCTGCTTGCCGCGGTTGCCAAGGGCGTGTCGAGGGTGGCTGCCGGGGTGTTTTTCATATAAACGCTGATTGCGAGCCCGGCATTTTTCGCCGCGTCGTGCCATTTTGTCGCTTGGCGCGCGCGCGCGCCTTTCGACGAATAACCTCCGTCATCTTTGAGCTCGCCACCGGCGTGACGCGGCGACGTGACGCGGCATGACGACGAGATGATTGCGATTTCATTTATATTTGCTGCATCGGGCTTTATTCTCGTCGCTTCCGTGTTCCCTCTTGCATAAAACGACGGTGGCAAAACGAGGGGAAAGAAACAGACTGGAGGATTACCAGCAGGGTGAGGCTCGGCTGGAGCGCGACGTTGAGGTATACTATAAGCGGCCTTTAATCACTTGGGAACTCTGAGAAGATTAATTAATGATACTAACGGAGCAATATTCGGCTCGCTCTCTCCTTCCTTTCACACACGCGCGCCCGCGCCCTTACACGCGATGAAAGCGATATAAAGCGAGTTGATTATGCACGACGTGCGTTCGCGCGTACGCACGAGATAACGATCTCACCCTCGAAGAGGAAGAGCCGTCGATTACCACCACCACGGTCCACGTTCCCGCGCACCTTTCACGTCCCGCAGGACTCTCGCGATTGGCTATTCGACGGACTCGCGCCATAAACCGAGGATAAAAAGGATTCTAAAGCGGGCGTAAAGCTGCGCCATTTCGTCCCGGGACGAACGCGAGCTCTCGCCGTAGCGATTTTCCCGGCGCGACGACGGACGGCGACGAGAGATTTCTGCATCCGACGAGCGTCTCGTCTTAAACCTCCCCGATGCACTTTGGTAGGTCGGAATGGCGCTGCGTGTCGCATACGATTTTCTCGTCGCGCATACTATTGAATCGGTTAGCCTGAGGACAGGCGAGACCGCTCCGCCATTTCGAGAGCGACGCGACCGGTTCAGAGCGATGAAAAAAATATTTTTCTCTTCTAAATAATAGCACCAATAGATCGTATCAGACTCTTAATCTCACACGAACGATGACAGACGGCGCGTGTCAGTGTGTAGTACAGATATTTATCTAAATTGAGGCGACGTTAATGAATACGGATGGAAAAAGATCTCGGTATAATCTCCGGTAATTTCCCCAATTTACTTCCGAAGCGTCGTAACAAACGTGCCCCAAACGACAATTTATCTCCGCGCAACAATTTCGCTCGCTTTCGCGAGAGCGCAGAGCCCGGAGTCGGGACCAGCGGGTGGCGATTAGATCCGTCCCTCTCCTCTGTCGAAACATCCTCCTCCTCCTCCTCCTCCACCACCTCCTCTTCTTCCTCCTCCTCCTCTTGCTCACGACGAAAGGTACCTCCGTAATTGGCGGCCGGACGATAGCCGGACCGCCGCCTTCTCTCCGTCGTAGCTTTTTCGCCCGCGGCCACACTTCGCTTTAAATTCCAGCTGCGACTCGGCAGCTCCGTAAGTAGCGCCGGGCTGTCTCTCTCGGTACACCGTGTCGTTATGAGCTGCACATGTAACGTCGTCGCGCCGCCGTCTGCTGTCTGCGCGATGTCACAGTCGTTACAGCGCGGGCCGTGTTAAGCTCGCGCATTGCGAACTCACGTACGTGTCTCGTGGGCGAGTGTATCGAGTGTTCGACGACGCGACGACGTTCTCGCAAGCCGCGCGGACGCGGTATCCATGGAGACTGAATTTTCGCGAAAAATAATCCTTTAATGTGCACCGGCACATTTGGTTCTTTCGACGCTCCGCCTGAAATGTACGGCGGGCTGACACACCCGTGTGTGCGCATTGTCGCGCTCGAGCATGAAGTCACGTCACACGTGACGGCGGTAGGAGGGGAGACAGAGAGACAGAGAGAGAGAGAGAGAGAGAGAGAGAAAGAGAGAGAGAGAGAGGAAGGTGTAAAGAATCGGCAGAGTGGTGGCATTGTTTCGCAGTTCTTTAGAGACCCTCGGCATTATTGTCGCGAATTACTGCTGTATCATTCTTTCCCTCTCCTGTTTCCTTCTCTTTCTCTCTCTCTCTCTCTCTCTCTCTCTCTCTCTCTCTTTCTACCCCTCTTCCTTGTGTCATGTACATCTTGTTCTCGCGTCTTGCTGCTTCTTCCCGCCGTTTTAATCCTTTCTCCTCGCCTTTCTTTCGGTCTCTCTCTTCCTCCCTCCCTCTCTCTCTCTCCCTCCCTCCCTCTCTCTCTCCCTCCCCCCCCCTCTCTCTCTCTCTCTCTGTCCCGGCTAGCAGAGAACGCACGTCGATTTCCCGCGAGTGGCTGTTTCCCTTTGTCGTCGTTTTTGCAAAGTCGTTGCGCTCCGTTTTGTACTTCCAGTCGAGCAGCCGACCGGAAAATGCAAGAAGAGCCTGAAAGGGATCTGTGCTCTGGTACCAGTTACCTTATACTGCGCGTCAGTATGCCTCAATTCCGTCGCGTGTGTTCCTCTTGGCGCGCGAAAAATAATCGTATCACGGCTTTCTCGTGATAATCGAGCGGTCGCTCGCGAGAGATTCGCCGACTCGGCTGAACTCGATGCGGTCTCGTATAAACAGCACGATTACAAGAGATGCGATTGTGAATTTATAATGCAATCATGGATAATGCAATGAGATAATTCCGAACAGATGAATGGATACATTACAGCCGGTTGACCCGGCAGATTTTATTTGTCACGTGCCGTTTCCTCCTTACTCGACAAATAAAAGAGGACGATCGCGCATTACGCGGACATTATGGAAATTTAAACGCATAATGGATCGTACGGCCATTATACAGTCGAAAATCCGTAACGTGCGCGAGTCAAGCGGAGTGACGAGCGGTGATAAATAATCCGCGTAAGTCTCTTGGGATGATCAGGTTTTACCCGATCGATTCGGCCGGGCGCTGAAAGTTTTTAAATAAATGTCAGGAGTCAACTTATTACGACCGATCGACGACGGGCGATATTTGATTTCCACGTATATTTGCACTCTTGCGGAATCCGCAATCGCCTCTCTGAACAGGAAATATTGCTGTCGATCCCTCCCCCCGCTTTAACTCGCATACCCGCATATCGAATCGCCTGTCGAATCCCCCCGATTTGGATCTCGAGTCAACAGGCTCGCCAACGGGTAAAATCGATTTTTTCTGAGTCGGTTACAAGCAAGGGTGAGTCAAATCTATTATAGATAAACTCGTCGAATGAGTACGTCCCGAAATAGGAGGCATCGATATTTCATCGGCCCGCGAGTGTCCGAGCAACATACGCCGCGATAAAGGTCGCGATTCGCGCCCGCATCGAATAAGAATAGCTGGACAAAGCGTATACTGTCAGTTTAAAGGGGGAGAAAGGGGATGTGTTGGTTCGCGGGAAAGTTACGGTGCTTCGGATTATTCGACTTCACACATGGTTATCTCGCGCACATTCTACGACACATTGACAATTTCCGATAAAATAACCTGGCAGATCCTTTCAAAGATCCTTTCAAAGGTTCTACGTCACGACTCCGGCTTTCAAAAGTACTGTAAATCTCCCCTTACCGCTAATTGAATTTCCCCTCGTAAAACGCTCTGTTCAGATATTTTTATGTCGACAATCTCGCTGCGGAGTCGCCGAGAGCCAATCACAAGAACGTGTGTCGCTTCTTAGCTCGAGAAACAGAATAACTGCACCGATCACGAAACGGATAAAGGAGTGTATCCGGTTTCCCGATGTCGGGGGTGGCCGGCGATGGTGGTGGCGGCAGCAAAGGGCGCGCCGAAAATTGCGTGGCGTTAAGTGAAAGTCGTAATAACGGCGGCTTAAGGTTTCGCGAAGTGAAGCGAAACCCTATCTCTTCGTTTCCCCGTAGGAGAGAGGGTCTGCGTGCGGAGGACAGAGGTCGGGAAAGCGGACGAGGGTAGAGGAGGAGGAGGAGGAGAGGAGACGACGGAGAGGGGGAGGAGGAGACGAGGAGGCGGCGGTGAAAGATCGATAACGGTGGAAACTGCCTGCGTGCCCAGAGAGGGTCCTCTCTCGCGTGTGCTCCCTCTCCTCATGCTCGTCCCCCCGAAAGCCTCAGAGAGAAAGAGAGAGAGAGGGAGAGGGGGAGAGAGAGAGAGAGAGAGAGAGAGAGAGAGAGAGAGAGAGAGAGGAGACTTTGTTTCAGGACGGAGTGGATTTCCGTTCGTCGGATGGCCGTTCGAAAATAATTGCGCGAACCTCCGGATTCCGTGAGGGAACAATGTGCCGCGCCTCCACCACCTCCTCCTCTTCCTCGTCTTGCCTCGCCGCACCTCCGCCGCTCCCCTCCCTCCCCCTCTCCATTTGCTCGCCTTTCCTACCTTCATTCGTCCTTCGCCCGGGTCGGGCACCGAATGTTATCCTGAAAGGGGATGGCGAATGTGGAATGAGATAAGCACTCATGAGAGATTCTGCGTTGCCGCAGATAAATCATCCGGTCAATGTACGGCTTGATAAGCGTACTAAAGCTCGTCGGTTGTAACGCGGGCTCGTCGTACTGTGTGATTCGATGCAGCTGCTACTAAGCCGTCGTTAAAACAGAGATCTCTGTTAATTGTGAGGGAATACGGATTTTTGCATGGTCGCCTCGTTCTTCATTTTCTCTTTTCTTTTTCTTCTTTCGTCGGTCTTCTTTTTCTTCTTTCGATCGAGGTTTTTGTGCAACGCGTGAAAATTTCCCCGAAATATGCGACATACGAGGCAGAAAAATCGTAAGAAAAATTCACGATTATTTTCAATGTTTTTTTTTTTTTTTTTTTCGTATCAGTGAGGAATCCGCAGTTGTAACTTACGATTCTACGATAACTTGATTAGTTTTGTGAGAAAGACGAAAGAAAACGCGAGCGGTTTCCTCGTAATTTCGGCTGGTTACCGTGAGTAACGTGTCCGAATTAGCGGACCGGATCTCAAGTTCGATGGAATCATCGAACAATTATAGAAAACGAGACGCATCATCGTCGCTCTGACGTTATCGAACACATCACTGAACGCTCCACTTCGGAGGCGGCTTTGGGATACTCGGTGGACTACGAAATATGTCGGCATCGATTCAACGTCCAAAAATAATTCTCGCGGACGCGGACGGGGATGCGCGAAGTGGAGGCGCGGTCCTTCTTGGTCGTACACGTCGCATCCGATGTCGTTGTTACTGATCGCATGAAGGAGAAACAAAGAGAGAAGAAGACAGGGAGCTAGAGAGAGAGAGAGAGAGAGAGAGAGAGCGAGGGAGCGAGTGTAACTTACTTCTTGTGAAACGTTTTTCCTCTAGCTCGCACTGAGAGCTCCGAAGAAAGCTCTTTTGAAATCCAAGAGTGGCGGCGTCCCCGGGGATGATACGGCTTCTTACGGAGAGATCTCCCTCTGGAGCGCTGCGAAGCTTCTGTTCGCGTCGCGCCGGCAAAACCATGAGAAATTTGGCGCGCGCGATTTTTTCGATTTTGCGAGGCGGAACGTCGCGTCGTGGCGATGTAACAGAAACGTAATGGCGTAAATAACGACGGCAGAACTCGAGATCGTCGGAACTTGGATCTCAATCGCGGATAAAGGCGGATAAAGCTCCGCACGGACAAAGAGGCAAACATCGTTATCTGTTAACATCGGAAATATTTTCACACCTAGGCAATCGTTCGGAACTCTCTTTCCCTCTCGGAGAAGAATCCACTCGAGATTATATATCGCACGTCTCTCCTCGTGTCTGTTACTCTCGTATATCGTGTCCAAACCGATTTAAACCACCGCGGTTTATACACGCGCGCGTATTATCAGATCCGGATTTATCTGGACGTGAGGGGCTCCATCGGTGAGATCTCGATACGTCTTTAAATGTACGACCGAGACGATATCGGACCGGTCGATCATAATCGTTTCCGCCAGATTTGTCCTGCGGATAGACACGCCGTTTCCGCCCGGCGGAGTATAATTCCATTTGTCGAGCTGCAGCAGCCGCGAACTGGAAAATGTTTCGGAATTTATGAGGCCGGCTATAGAGGGGGGGGGGACAGGAGCGGGGTGAGGATATGGGTAATGCGAGAAAACGTGCAATTGGTATCGTTATACATCGGCTATCAGTCGGCCCCGGTCGGACGAATTATTCGATTATCTTCGGCTTGAATAACGCTCGCCGGAAAACGGTGAAGCGTCCGAGCGACTTCAACCGCTAATAACGTTAACGATCCGGTGTGACAAAAGTTCGGACAGCTCAGACAAAGTACTTCGTCTCGCGTCCGATCGATCTGTAATCGCCAGCTAAAAGCGGGGAAATGTCTACGACTGTGACGTACGCCATAGATTGAGATAAAAGTACCGATGCTGAGATTTAATTTATTTAACTTTGGACACTTTTATCGGTTTGGCCTTTTAATATCAGATAATTACACATTCAACACGGAATACATTTACATGTATTGAATATACACGCATATTCTACGTTGAAAGTTTAATTATTTGTGTTTTTAAAGATGAAAATAACAAGAATGTCCAGAATCAGACAGGTGTTTTGCCGTCGGCACTTTTATCTGTTGTTCTATTAAAATAACGGGATATATCGAGCGTTATAAATATCGCGAATACGCAGTATTTACTCGGAGAATAATATGGTCATGGAACATTAAATGCCGAAAGGTTAAAGAGTTAAAAGTAGGACGAAACGGTGAAAAATTTACATCGCCGGCCTCGCCGGCGATATAAATTTTATTGCAGCTTTCATTGCAGCTTGGAATTGCGTGTATTCGCGCTTTTGACGTTGTTCGTTGCTTCGTGACGCTTTGTACACGGTGTACAATGTATCACAGGACAAACGACGCAACGTATGGGATGATGGACGCGCGAGGGAAAGAATAACTTCTGGGATATTCAGTACCCCTTGGAGGTGCAAAAAGGGAGAGAGAAAGATACAGGGAAAAGAAAGGCAAAGTCGGCAAAGTTTGGCGGATTTTTGGCGTATTAGTCGTGCGTGTGCAAATTTTTTTCATTTATTTGACCAGTTATTGAGAAGTTTCGGCGAGCCGGAGAAAAGTTGGGGGTGGATCGACAAACCGTTACCACCGCCTCCGCCGCCGCCTTCGCCGTCGTCGGCCATTGCGCGCTCGCGCGACCTCACTGTTTAAGGCACCTGCTGCTGTTGCTGCTATTGCCGCCGTTGCATCGTGTTGGGGAACTGCTCGTCGTGAGTTTCTCTCTCCGTTACCGCGATACACTTGCCGTTTTCATAAAGCGGCAATAACTTTCTCAGTTTCGCGCTCGCAGCGCAGCACTCGCTTTCGAAACGACGGGGGCGCGAGCTTGGAGAATTTCGCAAGTTTACCAGCGGTCGAACGAGGCAAATCGGGGCGAGACTTCTTCAGCCGTCTGCCGGCGAAGGTGCCGGCGAGTATGTCGCACGATGTTTTTCCGGAAATATCCGGATTAGATCGTTGTCGATGAAACCTTGCCGACTTTGGTGCATGCTCTAGATAACAATCAGCCGGATAGAACCGTTTGTGCCGAGAAGCTGATGACGTGGTCGATCTAGACGTGTCTCGAGAGGGCGAAGCGACGGCGGAAGTCGCACATCTCGACGGGGTCGCGGGCCCGAAAGCAAAAGCGAGCCACCCGCTTACTCGGCACTTTCAATTAAGCATCGGGCTTTCGCCGGTGAAGCACGCAATCTCGCTCCCCCTTATGGCCGCATCCACTCTTGGCCGTCTTTCCCTTCGTCGTTTCTCCGTGAGATCAACCGCTTATCCGCCGTGAGATTTAGGGAGAGGGGTGGAGAGAGAGAGAGAGAGAGAGAGAGAGAGAGAGCGAAATGTCTCAAGGTTTGTCGAGCCGTTGCTAATTAAGATTAAGAAGGGCTGCCTCCAAGTCGCCGTAGTGGACAAAAGAAATGTGTCTAAACCGTTTTGCAATCGAGTGTACCTCGAATACGACGACGACGACGACGACGACGACGACGACGACGATTATCGTTATTCCCGTCCGACCGTAAATAACAATTTCGCCTTCTTACACGAGCAGACGCGAAATAAAGACTCAACGAGCCGAGTCGAGAATTACGACGTGGAAGCGCCGCGGAGACGAACGTAGTTTGAAATTGAGAAAGTTTCAGCGTCCACATTGTCCAAGAGAACGTCGCTTCTTTCCCTCGACGTGAAAAAGAAGCTCTCGCGAGCAGTCATAAAATATTAATAAGCGCTGCAACTTTACTCTCCTGGAAGCACTTATTTATCTCGTACCTTGTTAAAATTGACTAATGTTCCGTCGCGCGGATCTTCCTTTCACGCCAATCATCTTAATGATCGTGCACCCATGATCGCAATAGAATTGTATCTTCGCGAGTGAACGCGAGGAACACCAGAACGTCGTACGACGGTAAAGTTTATCGCCCAGGCAAATTTCCTCTCTCGATCAGCGATACACGTCGATCGATACGTCAAAGTTCGCGAAAGTAGATTATTACTCGTTTCAAACCGTCGTCGTACACAGATTATCGTCGCGTCGTTTCGCGTGTCTTGATCTTCTTCAGTTCGGTCGCCCTCCTCCTACGAAAGTGCGTGACTTCCCAGACACCCCGAGGCTATCCGATAACGTGTTTAATATTTATCACTTGAGCGCGTTATCAGGAGAGACGGAGTCCGGAAGCTCCGCTATCCGAGCGCTATCTTCGTCGCCCGTCCGCGAGAAGAGATCCGTGTTATCCTCCTCGACAGGTCGGCTCTTGCTGCATACACGTGCAGTAAGGTAAACGTACCGGACGTACGAACGCCACTTTAAGCAAAGACTAATTTTTGAGAGTTTACTTATAAGAAAGTAAAGCGGTGTTGGAGAGAGCGAGGTAAGACTATGAATTTTATTAAAAGTTATTATTGTAAATTAGCGAAAATACATGTACAAATTAGAAATAAACGGACAACTTTTATTTATTTATATAAAAGAATTAAGTGTGAATTGCAAATGTCTCGAATTACACCCACTGAAATTGTAGGATGTCCCAATTTACCACGCCACTGATTATACACCAAATATATATACCACTCTATATTATATTATATAAAAATCATATAACTTTATAATATTATACTTTTTTATCATCTTTTATTATATTTTAATTATACGAGACTAAATCATTTTATATTACTACCCAAAAATATATCATTTTTTGTCACATTATAAAGGAGGTGCAGTGTCATTTCATAGGTTAGTAATCATTTAGAAGCAAAGTCGAAAATAGTCAAAAGTGATTTTTGATACAGGCTCTTTAAATTACTTTTCACGGAAAATCACATTATATTTTCGTATATTTACTTTAACGAAGCCATTTGACACACTATCACAAGTGCTTTCCGGCAATTTTTGGACACTTTTACTCACTTGTGTTTTATTACGCGCATAGAACAAGCTAAGGTAGCGTAATTCGGTGCGTTTACCTTAATTGTGCGGGGATCGCTCCGGTGGCATCGTTTTATCTCGCCTACCGGCCACGGTCGAATTTCGGTTGGAATTTCGATATGATCCATAATCGACCGGTGTTCCCGGGATGCGTGAGATAATGCGCGCCTCTTATCGCCTGGCTGTTGACGTGCCTTGGACAATTATTTATAGGCTATAGATAATGACTCCACGCGCCGGAGAGCAAAGAGAGACGACTCCGGCAGAAACTGCATATCCGGGTTGCCCTTGGGAGCTCCCGCAGCTTCGCGCCCCCGAGCCCGGTAATCCGCCGGTCGAACGAAGTTAAATAGACAAATGTCGCTTAAATTCAGACGGCCCGGCCTCTCCTATTTCCCTGTTTTTTTTTCCCTACCCACTCTTTCTCCCTCCCTCCTGTCTCCGCCGCTTTTCCTTCTTTTCCTATTCCGGAACGCATCCCAGCCGCTCGGAAAAGCAAATCACGACGGGATGAGATCTCTCCTCTACGTCGATGGCGACGCCGCGTGTCGGTAATGCGAGAAGTTCTCTCGGCTCTCTCTCACTTGGCACGGACTCCCGTGCTGCATGTTACAGCGAAAGAAAAAAGGATCCCCCCCCTTTTTTCCGTTCGTTCGATCGCGTCCTGTTCCGCCTGGGCGTGAGGCGAGACGGCGCGCGAGCTGGACTTTTACGCGATTATCGAAGTGCGAGAAGTATTCGCCGGGGAGGAGAGAGAGAGAGAGAGAGAGAGACGCGCATTAAAGTCCGCGGAAGATTTTTCCACAGCGAGGGAACTCGATAGCCATCCCGGGAGGATGCAACTATCCGCGAGGTTGCTTCCGTATCTGCGGGCGGAAGTCGGCGCACGTCGTTCTATGCGCGCGTGTATACGTGTGTGTAGACGGAATATCGCTACATCGGCGGCCGGGAAATATGAGATTCGTCGACGGGAAATGTTGTCGACACGCGCGCTGGGAAGATGTAGGTGATGGAGTTTTCTCGCGAAGAGCGCGCAAGCGGGGAACCTTATAAAACTCCGAAGCCGGTTACTATGAATGGAATGCGGACGGATCGCGCGATATATTTAACGTTCGAGATTTATTTAGCGTTAGAATCCGCGTCGGCGGCGGCTGCAGTGGAAATTTAATAATCCGGAAAGAGCGAGCGGGCGAGAGGATGCAACTTGCCGACTATTGGTGAAATTTTCGCGGCTCTTTTTCGACGAAAAAAAAAGGAGGAGGAGGAGGAGGTCAAAGACACGCGCGCATTGCTGCGTGTGCGCGCCCTCGGCGCTCAGGTGGAATATTGCCGGCGTTTGCGGAATATGAGATTTGAGATGGGAAATGCGATGGAGTCTACGGGGCCGCATCAAATTCGAAACTCCGTTGATATCAATGGAATCAGCGAGTGTGCGAGTGTAGAATTCCGACAACGCAGCTTTTTCTTGCCGCCTGTGTTACACTACGCTGAGTCTCTCTCTCTCTCTCTCTCTCTCTCTCTCTCTCTCTCGTGGGAGAAAATCTCACCTCATGAAAAGCATCCGAGCGTATCCGACATGATCGTAAGATTCGCATCTCGAAGCGTGGCGTCGCCGACTCTTGAACAATGAAAGCAAAAAAGGAGGACAACCCTCGAATAATTTCGCAATACTCGCACTCGACTCGCAGGTTGGCAATCGCGTCCTAACGACGCGGTCCGAGAATAGGAATCGCACAGACGGTCTATTTGCGGGCTTTACGGCGCCACGTTCGTTAATTTCTAATCGTTATCGCCGCGGAAGGAGCGAGAAAGAGAGAGAGAGAGAGAGAGAGAGAGAGAGAGAGAGAGAGAGAGAGAGAGAGATCGCGCGTGTACGAACGGGAAGGTGGCATTGGGAGAGAGCGCGACACATTCTCGCGAAGAAGGAACGGGACCACCCAACGACCACGTGGCCGCTCGGGTATTTATGTTACAACGCGCGGGGCGTATAGTAACCGCGCGCGTGTTGACGAGCTCGCTTTTTGCCGGCTCCGCTAATGCGCTCGCTTTTACTGCAACTCGCCGCGGCTTTATCGTGCGAATGCACTGATGACCGGGACCGCAGCGCCGTTGGCATCGTCCGCCTTGCCGATATATCGATTTTCTTCTCCTGATGTGTGCAGGTCTCGTGGATTGCCAGCGAGAATGGCCGTTCGCATTATCCTTCGCTATATAATATATAAGATAAGATAAGATATATAAGATAAGATAAGAGGTCTCCTCGTGAATCTCGCGAGCTTCGCCGTGACTTGGAATTCTGCGGCACTCTCTCTTTTTAAATTTATTATTAACAATTAGTAACTTATTGGGTCGTTCGGAGAATTCAATACTGATACTTTTGTAATCGGACGTAACTTTAATTCTTTCGTTTTCTTCGAGGATCCACCATCGTAAGAATGACCGTCGGTACGTTATTGAGAATTAAATTACCTAGCTGATTGAGAAAAGTATCGGCTTTGAATTTTTTGTAGAAGACTACGAAAACTCATCGTGCAACCTGATATTTTCGCGCTCACTCCATTGGGTATAATTATTTGTGGCGTGTTTTAAATTTACAATTTACTATTCTTTCATGGTCTAATCGAGTGGTGTTCAGTTTAATTGGGTGTAAATTCTGCAATGCGCTGTTCTCCGAGGCAAACTCGCGTGCTTAAAAGTAGTACCGTCCGGGACGTATTTACCGAATAGCCGCAAGTTTTTCTTCTTAAGAACGAAGGAGAGGGGCGAGTGGGAGGATGAGGGGCACGGCGAGCTTAGTCCAAACGAGATTTTTTCGGCGAGCTACTAAAAGAGGGATTCCGTCGGAAAGTTTCGCCCATGAAAAGCGCTCAGACTTTCGATGGCCGTTTTAGGACTGCTCGAGAAAGGCACGCGCACGCGCGCAGGCGGACTGTTCTCTCTCAAAGTTCCCCGAACATCGTCGATTCGGAGATTTTACCGTCGTCCGCGAACGTAGCGAGTAAGTGCGAATTGCGCGTTTTTGATAATGAGAAACTGCGAATTTTCGGACAGTGTGTGCGAAAGCCGGCGTTATTCTTGTAAGTACGATTAAATATGCCGTCTCGGCGAGATGCCCGACGCGATGAATAATATTCCCGCGAGCTGTCAGTCGCTGCAATCCTCAGTGGGATGAATTTGCGCTCCTAGTTGACCACGTTCGTTAGGGAATTTATCATGACGCTCAGTCTACGGGGTACAATACGAATAGCTGTACATCAAAGCTGTGGAAAGTTCGCGAAGGAAAACGAGCGAGCGAGCAAGAGAGAGAGAGAGAGAGAGAGAGGGGGGGAAGTTCGCGGGGCATGAAGTCGGCGAAACATTTCCGTAGTTAGGCGAGAACATCCCCTCGAGCCCGAAGCAGGGCGCGCAATCTTTCTGTCGCACGCTGACTGCGTCGTGACACATCAGCTGCAACACCGCGCGAACTTAATTAATGCGGGTGTTGTCAAAGGGAAGCGTTCGGGATACGCGGCGACTAATTCAGGCGGCATAATTTCAACGGCGAATTTCATTCGTGAGAGAGACACTCAGGTATATCATCGCAGAGGGTGTGCCCGAAATGTGCCTTGCTGGTGTGCGCGTTCTCGCGCGCAAATTCATCCTCGCCGATTCATCATGGATCTTCGTCGGCACGCGATGAAAGCCATCCGATAATTCTCGAGCTCTTCGAAGCTCGGGATCGCTCGAATAGGTGCACTCTTTTGTAAACGACACTCGCGTAAAATTTCTATCTAACAGACGGAAGAGCACACCTTTGTCCCGCTTGATTCCTCCGCTTTGACAAGTAATTAAGCTTTAACCGGTAATGTCATCCTAATACCTCATTATAATTACATTTTCTTAAAAACGTAATCATATTCCCGAGAAGGTCCGAGGGATAATTTATCTTTTAACCGACACAAAATCTCTCTCTCTCTCTCTCTCTCTCTCTCTCGTGCCGTCTCTCGTGCCGTCTCTCGTGTTATAAAACTTGCCGTAACTTTGCAGCGATTTAAATCACTGTTAAAGAAACTTGCGCATTTAAGAATTAAGAGCCGCCTGCGAGCGAGAATACCGTAATATTGTGTCTAGCATTGTATACCCGCGGAAACTTCTCTAATTTCGTTTTCTTTGTTTCCAGGAATCTTTGACTCTCGGGCCGGCCGTCTTCCTCGTCGGGTAAGTCTCCAGACATATTCCTCTCTCATAGAAAGCGGCTGCGCTCGCGAGTCCCTCGGAGTTTCGTTTCATAAAACTACAAGCTCTCGGCCTCGTGATGACCCCAGCTTGTGTGTTGGAAAAAGCCACGGACAAAGAGCATCGCGAGAGAGTTGAGGCTGCATCGCGATGCATTTCCGATGTATTATTACATAGGCGTATGTTTATTCTCCTCTGCGGAATCGAGAAATTTAATTTCTCGCGAACGATGATGAAAAGCCGCTCTTCGAGTCACGTATCGGATGTGATTCAGCGCATGAAATTATTTCACGCCCGTCAGCGGATTTCGCCGTGTTTATCCTCTTTTCATTTATTTACGCATTTATGTCCACTTTTTATCTTTTCCCGCTCGCATCGGCCCAGATCGGTCCGACGAGCTCCATGGTTCGCGCGTACGCTCACTGCAATAACTGAAATTAGCGAGCGAAGCTATATCTGTCAGAACGTGATGTACGAGACGTGCGTACGTGCATGCGTGCATACGCAATCGCCTATCGATCGGCGGATGTGTGTGCGGGTCGAGATGCTCCTTGACAGGTCCTCTCTCGGAGGACGAGTGCCGTCGCGCGTTTGAAAGGACCGCGCGCGGGCTGAAGTGACAGGTCGATCATTCGGTGATAACGGGATTTTGCCGCAGAACTCCGCGCGAATCCATATCGCGGACGTTGTTATAATCCGATCGCGGACGCAAGCAGCTGGCACGAAGCGACTTCGAAGGAAACGTCGTCGCGCTCGAGCTGGAATGCCTCTCGTTTGATTTTCCTCCACTCCTCGCGCGCGAATCCATCGGACGCTGCTGTCTGCATCACGGATAATTCAAGCTGTTTCTCTCGCTCTCTCGCTTGTTTTCGCGCTCTTCGTCTTTTTTTAACATGCAAGTGGGAAAAGGATAGGTCCGCGGAGTTTTTGGCAATCTGGTAGTTCGATCACGAGCACTCGTCCGTCGTATACTCTCTCGGCTCATCGAGGTCTGTTTGGCCTCGAGTTTGATTAATTGCCAAGCGTAACGACGGGCGTTGCCAAAATGTTCGGACGAGCCGCCTCTATCCTCCCTGGTTTCTTCAGCGAGATTGGTCGTTCTCGAGAAATATTTGTGGAACGGCGATACATAGTTGCGTAGAGCACGCTCTCTCGTGTTGTCACGCTCGGTGCGTCGCGTTTCATTAGAGTGCGCTTCGAGCGCTAACGAGTTGATAAAAAAGAGAGAGAGAGAGAGAGAGAGAGGAAGAACTCGTTCCTCGTCGACCGTTTTGCCGAGGCTGCATTTACGGCATTGCGGAGAGAGGTGTACTTGTTTCTCCGTCGCGCATCGATCGCGTCGGGATTTTTTCCGGGCGAATTTATGTAACAGAATTTATATAACGGGTGAGTCCTCGGAAAGTCCGATATGAATGATCGCTCAGACATGATTTTGTTCCTGATTGTGCGAGGTCTGGTGGGATGTTGAATTACGGCTTTGCGTGTCTCGCGCGCGCGCGACGTGGTGGCGATTATTAAAGTAGGCCATCGGCATGATCGACCCGGCGGAGTTTACGCCGCGGCTCGCGACTTTTTCGATCTGTACACGTTCAACGCTCCTCGCACGCGGTCGATGCAGTCGCGTGTTAAACGCGCCAATTAAACGCGAGATATTTTAACGCGCGTCTGCCGGAAATCTGCGGAGCACTCGGGCAACTCTTTTGAAGCTACTTTGAATCGGTACGATAATTTATTCGTAATTGGACGATCAGAGTAATTTTGCGCGATTACCACATTTAATTCTCAATTTATTGATTACGGCCGTTAAATTAATCGCGATATTTGCGTGTTCGCGGTCTCGTACTGAGCTCGCGATTGACATCCGCGTGTTACATTGGTGTGCGCGAGCGTGTATTACAACATAACACGCATAATGTACGTAACATTGTATCGATGACTCTTCGGAGCTGCGTTATAATTAGTTGTGCAAACGGTCAAGGATATAAATAGCTTCCCGCACCTGGAGTTTAAACCGTGAAAATGGCTGTTGCGAGGGGGTTAATACGGCGTGCAGGTAGACGATGGGTTCGTTCACAGACCGGGGGAGGGGGTAATTGTTAATGCTCGGAGAAGCCGGTTACCCAGCACCTGACATTATCCTTCGTTAGGGCCCAATGACTCCTCCCAGAAAGGGTAGAGAGAGAGAGAGCGAGTGTTGCACGGGATAATGCCTCTCGGTACGGTATAATTATAAGCAATGGCCCCCTCGTGGATTAACACTCGCTCAAGGCTTTGAAGCTCGCGAGCAAGAAGATTTTGCCTGTGTGCGTGCTCATGTTCGCGCGTGCATCGTCTTTCGGTAGACGCGCAATGCGTGGCCGAAGAGACGCATTATCATAAATTCTTTCTCACTCCAGGTCAACCTTCGGGAGTACATGACTCTATCTATTAACACGTCCGCTGCCAATTTGTCACTCCGGTGTTATATTTAATCCGTGTAAAATGAGACAGATGGCAGTATATTTTAATAATAATTTAATAATAATAAATGAAATAGCATATGTTTAAGGATCTTTGATGTTCAATCGAAAAAATCAAATAAGCTAGTGCAAGCCCGTACCGCTATTGAATTTGCTATCGATAAACAAATGTTTAATATAATAATATTTCTAAAATATTGAATAATGTTTAGAAATTTATTTTGATTTGCGTGACTTTTTGAGGCAAAACAATTTTCGATATATTCATTTGACTGTACAAATTCCATTTTTACACCCAAGTTGGGCAGTCAAGCGTTTCTTTCGTCAACACGAAAGTTTGTAAGATCGTAAAAAATACTATTCTTTTACTCAACATTGAATTTAAGAGCCCCCCCTCCCCCCCCCCGTTTCGATGAGAACTCGGAGAGCCGGAGGACTACCGCGTGGCGCGCCAAATTGATAATCGGCACTCGCCGATTTGTCCGGTTGTCGGGTACGACCGCCGTTACATCCTTCGCCCGGCCCGTAGAAACTGTCCTCGGCAATCATTTTATCGCCGTCAGATTTCCCTCGCGCTATAACAGTTCGATAAATCGTATCCGCGGACCGTCGGGAATTGTTTTATCGCCTCCCCTTGTGTCCCTTCCGCGTTACCTCCTCGTCCAAGAATCTCCATTCATCCCGCGAAAATGGAGACGCATTTCGCAGGAACGAGATTAAGGACGAGAAACATGAGTGGAGTGAGAAAGAGTGAGACGCGGATGGGGGAGAGGGAGGTTACAAGTAGGAAAGAGAGTGAGAGAGCTTTCTGATACTTCCTGGCGAACGACCGCGGTGAATTTCACCGCCGTTGTCAAAATAGGGCCAGGACGAGGAAGAAGAATGGGAACCGAAGGAAGCAAAGGACAGTAAGGGCAAGGGGGGCGGCGGGAAGGGGTCACCAGGGACCAGGATGCCGCATAGTCGCGGTACGTACAGGAACAACCCCTCGGTCGGCCAGAATACCGTGCAGAATCCCTCGCCATCGCGCGCTATAACCCTCGACGTCGATGGATGCCCGTAAATCGCTGACCTTTTCCCCCGAATATCGTTTCTCTCGTCCTTTTCTCTCTGTCCCTCTCTCTCTCTCTCTCTCTCTCTTTCTCTCTCTCTCTCTCTATTCGCCACCGCTGCCGCCATTGTCAGGCATTCGCTGCAATTTTCTTGAGAAATTCCCGTGCTTGGAATCCACTCCGCTTTTTCCACGCGCTTCGCGGCGCCCTGGACGTGACGATTTATCGACACGCATCGGTGAAGCTGTCGATGCTCGGGACGGTACATCGTGCTTATTATTATCGATTCCCGGCCGATCCCGCGCGATGGTATACAGGGGTAATCTTTTCTTCGCGGGAGCATCGAGAGGGATATGCAAAAGAATGGTGATGGAAGTGGAACGCCTCGATTGATACACGAAGCTCTCTATCTATTCATCTATCTATCTCGCTCTTCGTAGGATACTCGCGAAATATCTGTATTACGGAGCGTCGCGGATTGTGCATCTCGTGGCGGACATCATAAATTCGACGTTGCATCGAGAGGAATGAATCGAGTCTCGTTCGACGTCGTGATCTATAAGTCCGTAAGGGAAAGTCTGGATGCTTCTTCCGAATTATAAATATTTCTCTTCTCGTTATCGCGGGCGCGCTTGTGTATCACGAGACGAGACGAAACGTTGCTCCGAAAAAGAGGTACCACCATGACGAAAATACGATAGAGTCCACGGCCGCTCCGGCCGACGAAAGGTCCGAAACTTTTTTCCGTTCCTCTTCCCCTTCCCCTTACCTCCTCCTGCTCGTCCCGAATAGCCCGTGTTCAACTTTGCGTCGACGTAGCACGTTTTCCTCGAACGTTTTCCGAATGTAACGCGACAAGAGTTATGAAAGTTCCGGCCGTAAAAGCGCCGTTAAGCATCGCTCGCGCGCACGGTTCATCGACTTTCACGACTGATCACTCTCTTTGCTCCTCTGGATGCTCCGGCGAATCAATATCCATCCACGGTTTCCCGTCCCTCTCGCTGGCCTCTTTCCACTCTTTCCGGTCTGTACCGATGGAGGATGGACACAAGTCCAGTGCGCGTGTACGACTCTACGACTTTGCGCCTTTACGTAGTCCTGTGATATCTTCGCAATTTTTTGCGAGGCTAATGAAAATTCATCGAATCTTCTCGTCGATCGATTTATATTTTTTCCTCCGCATCTCCAGCGGCTCGCATCCCCAATCGTATATATGGAGTATAAACATTTCCCATTTAGCTCTTCTCTCTCTCTCTCTCTCTCTCTCTCTCTCTCTCTCTCTCTCTCTCTCGCCTTTCGCGTTATAGGAATTTTTACACGTCCTCTTCTCCCTTCCTCACCTCTCTCCCTCTCTCTTTCTCTCTCTTTCACGACCTCGTTTTTCCCGATACACTTTGCACGGCCCGAGCTCTCACGATAATATAACGCCATTATATAATAGATATTTCACACCGTTTTATTGGCACACAACTTCGCGCCTGCCTCGTCGATAAAATCGCCGATATAGTGATGGAAGGAAGGAGAGCAGGACAGTTCGGGGAGGGAGCGAAACAAATACCGGACGAAATAAAGCGCGACGAGGAAAAGAAGTGTATCGACGAGACGGGGCAACTGCTTTGCGCGCAATGTGTGCGTGAGTGCTGTTTCGTGGGCGGTCGCGGACGGTGGAGGAGGGAGGAGGCAAAACGACGCGGAGGAGAATTCGCGGTGGTTTCATTTCCGGAGCCAGCCCCGCGACGATTTCTCGAGGAAGCGCCGTCGAGAGCAATGATAATCAAAATGGCTGCTTACGTACTCGCTCGACAGGGCAGGGAAGGAGGGTGGATAACGACGGAGCTATTTAGGAGGGAGCCGGGGGAGGCGGAGGAGAGGACCCGCGAGATTCGACGTGCGCGAAGAACGCAATCTCGGGATTCCGGGACGGAACAATGGCGAGTTCGCTGCCGCGATTCGATGTGTGCGCCATCCATCCGCTCTTCCGAATTTTCCCTTTTCTTACTTCGGATGTTTCTTCCTCTCTCTTCGAAGAAAAATCAAATAAGGATCTGCGATAAGGGCTCGCATAATGACGACAATGCCAGGCGTTTCGCGTCTTTCTGCTTCGTCCGCTCCTCGTCTTCTGTGCCATTCCGTTTATTTATTTCGTCTTATTTTTTAGGACGTTTATTTCCCACGTAACGATGCTCGCTCGAGACGGCTTCCGATTGTTATTCCGCCGCACATAGGTGGGAAGAAGGACTACCGCTGTGGGAAAATCTCCTGAAATAAGACGTAGGATAGATCTCCTACGTGGAGTTTTATCCTGCCGGTCGGTCAGTCGGTCGGCGGTGGCGGCGGCGACGGCGACGGCGGTACCAAAGGAGGGCAGGGCGGGAGGGGATACGATTCTCGAACGCGAGGTGAGAGACGGAAGAAAGACGAAGGGCCGGTAGGTAATTTCAGGGAACCGTTTGTACGTCCATTTATCCTGTTCCCACTCGTTTGTATCCTCGCCGCGAACGAACATCCACTCAGTTGTGTGCTACTTTTTTCTCCTTTTCTTCCCTTTTCCACGCTGTTCGACGCTATTTTCCCCGTCGGAAAATACCGCAGCGTTGTGCTCGAGCCGGGAAACTAGTCACGGCGCGAAACGCAAATCGAAAAACCAACCGGCGGCCAATGTCGCGGATTCTACCGACGTGCCGGCCAAACGACGTCCCAGTCCGCTTCGTGAGCGATGAACTTATCAGTGTACAGAGCCGTATCAGTCGCGGGTTTCTTCTAATCGAGAAGCGATCGTTTGGCGAAGTTACGGAGACGGGAAGGACGGAGACAGGAAGGAAGCTAACGCACCATTGCGACATTGTAAATTGTCGCAATTAACTCGCGTTGACTAATTTTCGTGGATTTGTATCGATCACTTCAACACTTGACTAAAGCTTGAACGACCAGAGAGCTACGATCAGACGCGATTCATCACACGCTGTTGGTTCGTTTTATCGACTATTGCCTCGTTGACTGCGTATTAATTTATTCTTTAGAAATTCTTTTCTTTTCATCCGTTTAACGCGTGCTCGCGTTGAAGTTCGCTCAATGTTGACGTTAAGCATATTGTATTCCGTACACAGTCGTTTACATTTTGCGCCCAAATGAGCGAATGAGATTTGTAAGCCCCGTGGCAGTCAATAGTTAACCCATTTGCATCACAGCTTTAAGTGCGCAACCAAGTTCAGAAACCGGAAACATTGAACTGACAATCGGCCTGTATTATCGCGCATCGTTGGCGAAAAGTGAACATCGAGCGTATTATTCCGCGCGGTTGATGATGATAAGTGAACGTCGTGGCTCACGGAATATTCCGCGGCTGGTTATAAGTGACAATCGTTATATGCGGATTATTTCGCTTAGGGATTAATTAATGGGTTAAATGCAAATGGGTTAATTAACACAGATCCTTCGGTCGTGTCTTCCGTGCAACCGTCAAGTGCGTCCGTTTGATTCTTCGATTGGACGCCGACGAGCGACTGTCTCTCCGTATAAGTCGCGTGAAATTGGGTTCGGACAGTGCGCCTTTCGCTAAATGTGCGACATAAACGACAGAATGGGAATACGGGGGACCTCGTTCTTTTCCTCGTCGGCGTCTCGTCGCCTTTCGTCGCCCTCCTCCGAGACACTTTAAAAATCGATCCGTCTCAATGCCGCCACCTTGCCGCCGCCGGTCCATTCGAAAGAAGCGCGTCGCGACTGCCCGCGATATAGCTGCGAAACGAATTCAAAGGACGAAAGGGGCGGGAAGAGCGGCAGCAATCGGAGGTGCTCGTCCCTTAATCCGCCTTTACGCTCGCGGTAAAGGTGCATAAGGCAACTTTACGATCGGTCAAATTCGCGCGGATAGTTGGAGACACTACCGTAAATGTCGCACTTCTCAGCCTCTCTCACCACTTTCGCCATTTTATTTCATCCGTCGCGCGCGAACGCTCTCTCCGCAGCTCGGCCGAATTGGCGTGCAATTTGTCTTTTATCGCACGGCGATCTCGAGACGAGAGAGAGAGAGAGAGAGAGAGAGAGAGAGAGAAGAGGATCACACAAAGTCGAGTGTGTGTAGCGTCCGTCCTTTTCTCTCTCTCTTTTCCGGTGGCCACCAATGTTTGCGTAATCCTCCGTGCATAATTAACTCCGATGGATCCAGGATCTTTCGCGGAATCTTTCGATACGGGGATACACCGAAAGGTCAATGCGACGATTATGGAAGGCTCCGTAGTGCTTTACCGGAAATTCTCCAGATTTTATCGCCGCCATTTGCATTCTGGTTCTGGCTGATGATAAAAAAGGAACGAAGAGAAAGAGGAGAAAAAATGGCGAGACATATTTACGCGTCGTAAAGATGTGCCGGGAGGAGAGGCTCTCCAAGTCGGCGCGTCGGAGTTGTCGCTCGCTGAAATTGCGTCTCTTTCTCTTTCTGTCTCCTTCCCACTCGACGGATCTGCCGTCGCCGTTTTCGTAATCTATCGCGCATATCGCGCATCGTGTGGCGGTTTAAAAATAGTACTAACGGTGAGTAATGTGGCGGTGCGCCGGGCGGCAACGGTGTCTCGTCGTCATGATTCACTCACCTGTGTGAGCGCGGCATATTATACCCAATTAACCGTAGCTCGGACGCGAACACAGCGCGCGGTAGGTCGTCGGCGTCGAGAGCCTGTGCGCGGCACCCCGCTCCGGCGACATTGTTGAAGAAAGCGCATCGGAGCCCACACGCGATCCTTGTGGTTTTCCTTGTTCCTTCCCGGTACGACGGCCGCATGAAAAGCTGCGGCCGCGCGCGCGGCGCGCTCTCTTGTGCGCGCTTTGATGTCGACTTCCCAAAGGATCGGTCGACCTTCAACGACTTGACAATAGGCCGACCGGCGAACGAGATACGAGGCCGCCTCTCAGGTACGATGATTAAGCATTAAGCGTGTGACGAAAATCCGCCTCTGGCTACCGCGTTTCCCGCCGGTCCCTGAGTTTTCCCAGACTGGAAAGCAGCCGCGTGCGCGCGCGCGCGCGCGCGCGCATGCGGTTAGCCGAGCAATAACGAAACACTCGACACGACAGAAGCGGAATTTAAATATTCGGCCGCGCTCTTTGTCGGGCTATTCGTGGGGCTGCGTAATTCGTAGCTGGAATTCTCCGGGAAATTAATGCCGAGCACGTCGGCCGGGAGCCGATTTTAGCCGCAATTTTTACGTGGCTATTGGAAAATCCAGGAGCCTCACTTCCCGGAGGAGGGAGGGAGAACGAGCCGAGCACGGTGTCGAAGCGATGGAAGCTGAGTTTCTCGAGGCGCGAGTATTTCAAAATTAGCATACTCGGGCGGAAAAAGCGACTTTTCATCGATCGCGCCGCGACGAGATCGCGCGAGCGACTACAGCTGTTGCGCGGCAAAATACGAGCCGCCGCGAGCGTGCGTGTCGCGCGGTAAAGGTCACTCGAAGGTCTCAGGCTTCGTATGTAGTCCTTCGATGTCGTCGAATTTTTGTAATCACAGAATTGCCCGTGTATGAAGAAAGGGAGGAAGTTTGTTTTATTCATCTACTCTGATCTCCAAATCACCGATGGCCGCGGATTATGAAAAGCTTGTAGCTTCCTAGCCCGAAATTAGCATAAGACGTCCCAGAAAAAACAGGTGTCGTGGAAGCTCGGCACGAGGAAGAATAACGAACCTGAGGGTGTGTGTGTGTGTGTGTGTGTAGGGGCGTCATATTCGCGCGTCTTAAAGACCGTGTCTTGAATTATGGAGCGCGAGAGCGCGCGCACGTGCCGCGCCCGCGAACGCCGATTTGCATATTCTCATTTGTATGCTTGCTCAGGGATTTGACGAGAGACCGTGATTTATGGAAAGCCCCGTAATAACCTCTTAATGGACGTCTATCGTGCCGGCTGGCATTATCAGTCGGCGGGAAGTATCGCGGAACTTTGTTTCGTTGTTCGCCGCAGCGCGCTGCGTTGCGCTCTCGTCGAGGCGGGCTTTCGTACTTGAAAAACCAGCTCCCCGGTAACTCGATGGATCGTCGTTGCTCAAGTGCGCCTCCGTTTTTCCTCTTTATTTCCTGCCTGCTTTTCCGTCGTGAGCGGAATTATTCACGAGAGAACATCGATCGAAATATTTAACAGTGAATGAACACCGTCTCTCACACGTCTGAGAAGCGACCTGGAACTCGCGATTGCGTTTGTCGTTTCCCCGCCACGAGGGATAAATCGCGAATCGAGTGTCGTTGAGAGAGAGAAAAAACCGTCCGAGATGGAAAAAAGACACGAAACTCGCGACTCGTTCCAACGTGCAGAAGGTCCGACAGCGAATTCGGCAAATGTCAATCTTCACGCGCGTCTCTAACGAGCAAACATGAGTATCTGTTTATTTTCATTTTTGTATTAATTACAATCCTCGGCGATACGCCTATACACTGCAAATCCGAGTGTGTTATTTTGACGCGTATAAGCTGAAGCTTCCTTAACGCGCGTATCTTGTTATCTTCAAATCACGTCGTTTAACGCGTTTCAACGCGTCAAGTGATATCGCGAAATGCATGAAATGACGCGATTTCAGACGGCAAGAAACGCGTGAAGAAAGCTTCAGCTTATACTTGTCAAAATAACACATTCGGATTTGCAGTGTATAGACGACCGTGCACACACACACACACACACACACACACACGTCAGCGGTACGAAGCGCCGATGTGAGAATCATGCGTGCGCGCTTCGACGAGGCTCAGCAATTTCGTCCGTATCGCGAATCGCGCCCGATGCCTCGCGGCTCGCCTCGTCGACTATACACACACGGTGTCCTGTGATGCGATCTCGATCCTGGCGAAACGTCAGCAATGCGCTCACATGGTTAACGCGATTCTCCGGCCGCGTGTACACGCGCGCGCAATCCCCATCGTCGTCCCCGAGTCGTGCGTTGTGTGTACGCTACGCACTGCACTGCGTGAACGTGGGATTCGCCGGCGGCGATGCCGTCGTTAACCGCTGGACGTTGGCGCGTGCGCTTGAGCACGAGAAATAATTTAATATCCACCGCTGTTTACGATGCCACCGTGTGAGTGGCATCGGCTTTCGCCGCGAGTGGCAGCTTTAAACGCGTGCGCGCCATAATGCAACGCTCTGTATGTCGCGAGGCCCCCCGCGTAACCGTTTATCGCGCATTGATCAAAGCAATGATGCGTGTTGTTCTCGAAATAAAGCTACGCCGAATACGCACACACACCGACGCGCGCGCAGACCGAGTATTGGGATTACGAGTCGAGAGGAGAAATGGCTAATTCCGCTGAAATTATAATATTGTTTTCGTCGTCAATTCCGTCCAACAAGAAGAGTCGAAGGGTTATCCTAATAAAAGTTAGCGGCGGGTAGGAAGATGAGATTGTTATCTCATTATCGCAAACACGATTCTTCTAATTGAATTGACTCTTCTAATTATTTCATCGTGCGATTATATATGTATAGCAAATTTCGGAGCAATTTTTCTCACACGGAGAAGAAAAGCATGTCTGTTCGCGCGACAGGAAAGAGAAAGCAACGCTTTGTGAGACGAAAACGGTGCGGCCGAAAATATTCGTCCGAACGAGATGTTCAGTCGTCATGAATCTCGGTTGAGATAACCGAGGACAATTGACTGAGAATAGAACTCTCCTACGAGAATCTTCCCACAATCTCCAATCTGAGTTTTCGTCCAGTCTCTACACAACGGAAAATCAGTTACATAGACAGAACTCTTCTTCCTGTGAAGTATACGACAGCGTCACGACGTTTCCCTGCGGAAAATTCCTCGAATTCGAAGTCGACTTTTATTCATCGGGATCTCGTCGCTTTTTCTCTTTTTCTACCCGACACGGAATACTTTTTAGAGCCTGAAGAATGTAAGGCAAAAATACCCGCGATAATTTTCGGCCGACTTTTACGCGCGTTTCGAGATGTTGAACGTCTGCGGTGATTCTCTCGCGATGTTCGTATACGCGGCGATGCATGTCTTAAATCAGAGAAGGCGAGAGAGAGAGAGAGAGAGAGAAAGAGAGATATAGAGATGGTGTATTTTTCTTTTAGCCGCTCAAATCAAGCTTCGCGCGCAGCTAAAAACGCCGGACGGACCTGCGCTTACATGCGAAACACGTGTCGCGACCGAGAGTTTTTAGCCGTCTGACTCGCGCACGCGAGAGTCTGGGGTTTCTCATTCATAAAGCCGCATATGTCCCTTTTTGCCGCCGTGTGTAATCACGACGAGGAGGCGCTCGCTCGCTCGTTCGCTCGCTCGCTCGCTCAGTCTGTCGCTTGCAAATTCGCACACCGAATTAAAGCAGCCCGAGATCCTCTGATCAACTTTGCATCAAGTTATTCCGTTGAAACACGCTTATATTTGTTCCCGGCACTCGTAAATGAACTCGTAAATGCAACAATCTCATGTTTGTTCGGCCGCAACAGATTTTATCCGGCATCATCGGTTGCGTGCGTCGATCTATGTTTGTATCTCGTACTTATTATTATTATCATGGAGCTTTTACAAGTTTCAAATTGGCCGTAACGCGATAGCGGCAATTCGATATTCGTTCGTGAATGCAATTAAACGTAAAGTTTGCCCCGGACGGTCGCGCGTGATGAGTCACGCGTGGAGCATTTTATCGTGATTTCGCGACGAAGCGACGTCGTTCGCCGGGCGGAACGAAAGAGCGAATCGAGCGGAAGGGGAACGATTGTCTCTCGCCGAGTAAATTGAAAGTTGCCGAATAAGCTGGATCTTTCTGGAGACAGGAGAAAAAAGCATGGGCAATCGTTCGATCCTCTGCCCGTCGCGACTACTTCTGCGCGGTTCCGCTTTTTCCGTGTTAATACTTTCTCGTTGTTTTATCGAGGTCCCTCCCTCATTATCGGATCGGAGGCCGATCGAAATTTCCATTCGTACGAAACAGCGTCCGTGGCAGAGAAACGTTTGCCTTTTAGTCGATTGCCAAGCGGGGAGGTCGCGCGCGAGATCGCTTCCGCACACGATTTACCGGCCGCGCCGTCCCTTTTCGTCGGAATGACGAAATAAAAAAAAAGGAGCAGCGGGAACGGAGAAATGAAAAAAAGAGAGAGAGTGTGTGTGAGTGGGGAGAGAGGGAGGGGAAGAGATAGCGCTAAAGGGAGAAGTTAATTTCATCGAGACCTCGTTGCTCTCTTGCAAAAAATCGCTCGTCGACCACGATTGGCCCACTTGCCCACGCCGCGAAGCACGAGCTTTCCAGCCCCGCAGCTTAATACAGCTGAATTTCCCTTTCCCTCTTATTAAAGGGAGCAGCTGCCTTCACCCTCTCGGGCCCTTCTCAGAGGGCCCGAGAGGGTGACTGGCCGAGCCGCTAGCGTGCACGTCGGCACCGTTCTCATTAAAGAGCGCACATTTGCCGCGGGGTTGATGTCCGTGCGTACGTTGTGCGTGAATGGGAATGTACGTGCGTGCATATGTGTCTGTGTGTGCATGAATGTATGGTGCGGCGAGTACGTGTATATTCGACGAGTGGCTGGAGTATTTTCCACGACGGTATCGTTGCGGGAATTTAGTGGCGACGGGGTGAAATTTTCCGAGCGGTACATGGATCGTGAGAAAAGGGGGAGACGGCGAGAGAGAGAGAGAGAGAGAAAGAGAGAGCCGATATCGATGTGAGATTTAGCAAAGTGCTTGTATCGATATAACATCTATCGGTCTACCACGGGCTGTCGTCAACGTTTTCTTTTGTCGGCGAAACGTCGATGGCTCAAGAGTGCTCGTTGGCGGACTATCGATATTAGATATACTACTCAATATCTTTGCAGCGCGTTATCTCTAGTGCCTTTGGTTAGCGCGCGGTATCGATGGCGAGTACAATGAGGACGGGTTATCGCTGTATCCCGATATTTTGCAGCGTATCGGATATCACCGATTGTCATTGTCGCGCGCGCGGCCACGGAGTAACACAAGCGTATTCCCCGGTAATCTTATCCGCTCGCCCGATTAGATACCTAATCCGTTGGACTTTTATCGGCGCTGCTTTAATTAGCACCGTCGCGCGCGAGAATACGCTGTTTTAGTCGATATTCGGCGCGAAAACGCGGTATCTCAATGTGATTATGCGATTACGTTCGTCGACTCGTTACTCATAGAAGAGGTGCCTCTGTCACCCTCTTCTCCCCCTCCCCTCCTCCTCTTTTCTCTCTCTCTCTCTCTCTCTCTCTCTCTCTCGTCTTATTTTATCCCTGTCGACTCGACTTGACTCTTCGGTCCGTCTAATCTCGTCGGGATCGCTGCTACCGCTCCACCGTGAATTATTCGCCTCCGAAATAGAGACCTATATTTCATTCCATTACAAATCGCCGGAATTAGAATCGCGAGCGGAAGGGACACTTTTTGCGCGACTCCGAGTAACGGATGGCCGGGACTAATCCGGCCTGCGCGGATAAATTAATTTGCCCACGTGTATACGTGTATGTGTGTGTATGTGTGTGTGTGTGTGTGTGTGTGTATGCATGCGCGTGTGCGTGGCGCGTATATACAGGGTGACCCGGCGGCTGCGGCGGTGAGAATCGGAGCGCTGCGTCGACGGGACCGGCATTATTTTTTCCTTCGAGATTAACTCCAACGATTCGCGTCGGCGCGGTATTTGCACGTCCGCCCTGTGTATTCGTGTATCGCTGATGATGCTGGCCTCGGGACATTTACTTTGTCTCGTAAAGTGCAATTTCCGCCCCTCTCCCGGCGCACACCCGGCCGGTCTGGCGTTGTTTTGGTGGCGGTTGCGGTGGCGGCGGCGGCGGCGGCGGCGGCGGCGGTCTTTGCAACCGTCTGGCAGCAGAAAGACGACGAAGACGACCAGACAAGAATTCAATTTACGTCGTGACAACGACACACCGCCCGTCGTACCTCCCTCGCCTGCCGACGCGCGCGCAAAACGCACACGCAAACGCTAAACGCGCGCGTGGTTAAGGATACAATATTAACGTTTCCGAGAGAATCGGCCTCATCGTCTGGAATTTACGGCGAGCTATTCGTGCTCGCGCTTGAATGTCGTCCTCCTCGGGATGATTATGGGAATTACGAGAGAGAGAGAGAGAGACATAAAAATTAGAACACCGAAATTTGTGGACCGATTAGTTGGCTCAAATGTCGCGCGTTTTCGAAGAAGGTGATATTATCGGACGAAAGATTGAAGCAGGGAATTTCCAAAAAATGAAGCCGTCCGCTTCGACATGAGCGATCTTCTCGTTGTCGAGCGGGAGTTTATGCGTATTGTAAAAAGTAGACGAGTTGTTGTCGTTTAAGACAAGATATACTAACCGAGCAATTAACATGAATCCAGATTTGCAATTAAGGGGGCCGCCGTTAGCAGGGACGGTTAAACCTATCTCGAAAATTCTGAGAAACGATCTGCGTTTGCGTTTACATAACGGCCGGGTGTCGAGGGTTCCCTTAAGCGGATTGTCTGTGACATGTATATAACGTTACTAACGCGCGAAGGTACCGTCGTTACAGCGACGGAATCCGTCCATTAACTGGCGGAAAAAACGCGTATTTATGCAGTGCCACCGTGTTTTCTCGGTTCCCGGCAGACACCGGAAAGATCTATTACCGCGCTTCATGAGGTCTGACTGAATCTGGCTTTATCTACTGCGGTGCTGTGGACTGAACGAAATTCATGCGACGAAAATAAAATAATTGAAAAACAGAAAACTAAAATCTATTACTATATTTCGAGGAGTCTGATTAAATCGGGCTTTATCTATCTGCGGTGATCTGAATCGATGAAATTGGTATTACAAAGTAGAGCCTTAATTAATTAAATACAGAGATCTATTGCTGCCTCGCCAAGTTTAATTAAATGTGACCGTCTGACCGTCGATCGCGGCATTAATTGAACAAAAATTGTACGGCAAAAATAAAGAATTAATTGATACGAGAATATAAAAATCGAAATCTATCAGTGCTTTAAGAATTTTACTAAGTCTAGCTTTTCCTGCCGCAGTTTTAGCTTTAACGAGGTTCGTACGACGAAGATCAAAGGTTATTCTGAAAGGAGAATACCGACGAGTTGCTCGGTATAATTTTATGATCGATGTGAAGGAAGTAGAATAAAAAAAAAATATATCATGCTCAACAAGGGGATATTTTTCATGCGCCGCTAGGACAGCAAAACGTTGGCGTAACGCGATGATTAATGAGCCCGCGAGTCTCGAGGTATTAGGTAGTGGCGACCGTTATCGTGGCAAATCCGGCCGCGCACACACGAGGGTCCACCACTATGTTTGATTGAGTTGCATAAATAACGACGGCTCGTGGTCGCCGGGAAACTTCGGGACAGAGTTGAGAGAGGAGGGATAGCGGTGGTCGGCGGTAATAATTTTATGCAGACAGCATAACCGCGAAGGGATACTCAACGCCGCGCGCAACCAATGCCGCCGACACTCGGATTCGGTCGTCTGGAAAACTCGAAACCATGTCTGACCACAGGAGAGAAAGAGGGAGAGAGAGAGAGAGAGAGAGAGAGAGAGAGGGAGACGGAGAAAGCGGAGAGGGAAATAGCGAAAGTATCCCTTATCAGGGGTGGCCGTGTTCCCCCGAGAAAACCAGGGAAATTTGTTTGAAAGTTTTTCCCGTCGCCAGACGAAATTCGTCTCGTTACCGTTTGACGACATGATATATATGCGGCATGATGGTCGAATGTCCCACATCTAATAAATCCCATATTTCACCTGACCAATTATCACGTATACCCTTATTCCTACCGGCGTCGATTAACCTTCGAATGCTAATGTTGATTTCCGACATTTATTTCCAACGCAGCGCATATTAAAATTGATACTGTAAGCTGACAAGTTGTGTAATATTCCGATATCAAAGAGCCTATAATTATGTTATAAAATACATCGTCCACTTTTCTCATCATATCTCAGTGAGAAGGCAAGTATTAAAGTCAAGGCGTATGAGGTATCTTCCGGAAACGAAGGGGAGGGAGCTAATAACAGAGACTCACTCGAAAAGTGTCAAACCTTAGTCCGAACTTCAGCCTTCGCTCGATGAGATAGTGAACTCGGATGAAGGTTCAATCGACGCCGGTGGAAACCGATAGCAGCGGACGATCGCGGTAAAGGGGGCGTTAATTCACGAGTCGGGGCGCATATCCGTCGCAGTGAAATTGCGACGTTGGAAAAAGCCGCCTTATGCGGCTATCCCACAGCGGTACGCAAGAGTCAAGCAAAGGTCTCTGCGTAAATATTTCATGACTCTCGGGAGCGAGTTCGCTCGGGATTCGCTAAGTTTCGGGGTTATAAGAAATCCGCCGGCATTGGTTTCTATCTTTCAAAGGTCCTTATCGACACGGTTGTCGCGTCTCTGCGCGCAAGAATGCGGGAAAACGAACGCGGCTTCAGGTCTCAGGCCTGAACTCGCGGTTTTATGCCGCGCCATACGAGAGGAACGAGAAGCGCGAGGTGGCAGTAATCGATTTATAACCCCGAGCTGCTTTGGCGAGCCTTGCCCGCGATGTTAGCGGTACTCAATCTATCGAGTACCTCTCGCGCGCTCTTTGTCGCGAGAGCAATGTCGGTCGCGATCTGCCGACTGTCCCGCCGCGACGGCGACGCGCGTGCGAGCCTCTCTCGTCGATTTGTCTCGTTGTCCTTATTCCTATAAATCATTCGCCGCCTGTCCTCTGGACATTTCCTCTGTCTCTTTCTCTCTCTCTCTCTCTCTCTCTCTCTTTCTCTCTCTGCCCCTTGTGCGGCTCCATCTCGCGAATGGAGCAAATTACATCTTGGCACAATGCGCAAATTGAATCTTTGCGCGACGCGCGATGGAACTAAGCGGGCGACAGCCGGAGGACGCGGAAGGAGGGGGAGGGGTACGATGGTACGCTAAGCTTATTTTGATCCCGGTATTTTAATAAAGCTCTGTGCAAATTTTGAAACGCGTCGCAGCTGAATACCACTAATCTCGCCGAGTCCCCGCGAACTCTCGGGTTTCTTCTGCTCTGCTTGACGCCGAGACATCAGCGGACGAATTTCGTCGCGTTTTCTCTCATTTGTTGCCGCACGTGCTCTTCCTCGTTCACTTGCCCGATAAAAAAATATGTTCCACCGCTGCGACGAATTATTGTAGGGAATTCGCGTGCCGCCGCGCCTCGCTCAGCGGACGGTCGGCGGTCGCGGATTAAAATAGGATAACGAGCTATGCCGCGCTTACATAATTACCGTATTGTTGAGAGACGAATCCCCCGACGCGCGTTCTTCCTGGAGGGTCTAAAATTACAAACGCACGTGCGTCGATCTCATGATAATCTCATCGTTGTCATAAGTCTCGTTAGCTTCGCGCTCACGCGCACACGTGAATTCGTCCGGCTTGCGCTCGGCGAGTTATTTAAAAGGCGCGAAGCCGAGCGCGTCGTTGCCGCGCGTTCGAAATTTCGCGGATGGACCGTCGCTAGCTAAATATTGTCGCACTATCCGCAAATGTCCGGTGTCTCTTCGCCGTTTGAGCGCCAACAAGAAGAGCGATCGCACGCCATCGTTTTAAGTGCCAGAAATGTCAACGAGCACACTGTCACGCTCCTCTTGCATTTCGCACGAGATCTCCAGCTAGCGCTATCGCGCTTTTGTGTCTCTTGCTTATTGATACGGCCATTAGTACGAGAGCCTCATCTCTCGTCCGTGCAGGAATAGAATTAGTTTATTTCCCGATCGCATTCGCATTGCACGTGCTACCCCGCGTGGCAACTTTTGATTATGCATCTTGCGATCTCCACCGGCGGCTTGGACGGTTAAACAGATTGAAACGCGCGAATTATAACCCGCGTACGAGCCCCACTTTGGACATGAATAAAGACCTCGTCGCGTTCGTTCCTCCATCCCGATGACGGATTTGCCGAAGGAGGCCGGTCGTCCCCCGCTCTCTTCCTCGGCTGTGAATCCAAGTCCCGGCGACACGACGTTGACATTCGCGATACCGCGCGAGCGTCTCGAGAACGTCAACATCTACTGTGCTCGGCCGGAGGAGCACACTCGCGTCTCGTCCACCCCGACGGCGACGGCGACGGCGACGGTATCCCGTCGTATATGTCGCTAGGACGTGCATTATCCGTGCGCGCGCGCGCGCAGGCGCACCGTTAATACCTCGATAATTCATTCTAAATCCGGCGGACGCTCTCGTCCCGACGGCGTTATGGCGTTCTGAGAAACGAGAGGCCGACTCGAGCGCAGCGGCGGCGGCGCTCCGTCGTCCCTTTGAAGTCGGCGAAATCTTACGCGCGACGACGACGAAGAAACGCGGCCGCTCGTTTCCGTCTTCGTCGCTCCTTTCCACATCGTTCGGATCTCTCTCGGTCCCTTTCTGCGATTCCACGTCTCTCTCTTCTCCGCTCTCGTGCACTCTCTTCCACTTTCTCTCTCCCTCCCTCCCGATCTGTCTCTCACTGTCTGTGCCAGTCCTCGGCACGGCTCGATGCAACTGCGCTACGCGCGAACGAGCACGACGCGGGCGCGCTCACCACGCGCCCACGCCGAGTCCGTGGCACGCGTCGGCGTTGCATCGCTGCATCCGCGCGGCGATTAAAGCCTACGGCACGCGCTCAGCCGCTGCAACGTGTTTTTGCGCCGTTGTGCCTCGTGCCTCGCCGCGCTGCAAGGGCCCGTGCCGGCGACGAGCGTCGTCGCTGGAGACTTCCGCCACCCCGCCCCGGAGAGGGAGACTTTCTGTCTCCCCCCTCTCTCTCTCTCTCTCTCTCTCTCTCTCTGCCTTCGATTTCCGGGATTCGATTTCCGGGTTTAGTCGTCGTGTCGATCCGTCGTGTTTATCTCTGACATTTCGTGAACACTCCGGTTCTCTACCTCGGGAAGAGGGATAAAGCTGAAACTTTTCTCACTCGATGTCTCTCCTTGACCCGCGCACGATCGCGCACGGGTCAGAATGACGGATGGAGCAACATTTTCGGTTTCTCGTTGCTGGCACCGGCTGGCATGATTTTCGCACGGAGTGCGGCCGATCTAAGATCTAGGATCGTCGCCGAGTATCGCAGGAACCTTTGAAACTCGGACTTGCTCGCCGCGTAGCGTGCTCTACGACATTCGGACGCGCGAATCGTAAAGCAGGCGGTCGTTTTGTGCGCTTTTTTGCAAGCCTCGCATCCAAGTCGAAATCCTGATCCTCGCGAGTGCCGTATTCCTTTCCCCCGCGACGAGGAGAAGGAGGAGGAGGAGGTGGAGGAGGCAGCGAGCGTCGTGCGCGTTCGTTGATTTATCGTTGCAGGCGTCGCCGATAAATCATACCGCGCGCGCGCGCGCGCTCGCTTAAACGCGGGCGTAATCCGTTGTCGAACAGGAAGAGAGAGGCGTAATGCGAATACCATTCGCTTATATCCAAGTAGCGCCGCGCGAGATTTGTGAAGCACCAGAGGTCGGTCTGAGAAATAGACTCGACTCGGCGCCCATGCATGGACAATGTGCATTAAGGAGGTAGATATACCTCACTGAAGTTTCATCAATCTCTCGCGCGAGCCGTGACGCGCGGATCCAGCTTAAAAGCTGACTTTTGAGCGAGCGAGCGAGCGAGCTCGTTCTCGGAAGATGTATCCACGTGTGCAAGGTACACTCGCGTGAAATCGATGTCTTTAGGCCGATGGGAAGGTCGTTAATTATAATGAGTGTCCTTAAAGCGTTAATGATGATGATGATAATAACAACAATAATAATAATATTTTTATTATTCACAAGATAGAAAAGGGAAAAGTATACTACAATAAAGAACAACTGTAAATTAATTGTAGTTAATCATTTTGCAGTGTAATCATTTTCAATCACACACATACAGCTTTTTCTTTCCTTCCGCCATTAGGATTATCACTTATAATTTCCTGAATTTTTCAGCTGAGGCAGTTGCATCGCAACTGTCTTCCACCTGCAGTTGTTCTCTGTTATAGTTTACTTTTCTTTTTTCTGTCTTGTGAAATAATGAAATTATTATTATCATCACCATCATCATCAGCTGTAATGGCACTTATTACAGAAATGGAATTCTTATAGTTATAACTACTAACATTTGTGTAAACAAAAGATCGATATCACGCACTCTTCTCTCGGCGCATCGCAAAATCAATATTTGCAACCTCCGGGTAAATTGCACGTAGTAGTTACAATTAATATCCTTTTCGAGAACACACAATCGCGCTGCACAATGAGATGATCGAGCTCAGCGACCGCGACATGCGTCGTTGTCCTCCCCCGTCGCGGCGGGAGGAGACGTAAAAATCCGCTCCTAAGTAGCTTAGTCGGCTTAGCGGGCGGCTTCCGCCGAAGATAAACGCGCGCGAGCGCAGGGTGTAGATTCGGTAAAGTGAAGTTTATGGGCTCGGACATCTTAATTAGAATGCCTCGGGAGCCTCGCAAATCTCCCGCATAGTTGCATCTGTCCGCTCGGGTTATAGCGCGGAGGCTTAAGCCGCCGCGCGACTTCGCGTTCGTTCGTTCGTTCGTTCGTTCGTTCGTTCGTTCGTTCGTTCGGGCGATCGCGCCGGATTATGTCGCGTAATGCCACTACATCTTGTATCACTCGTAATAATTCGTGTAATAATTCGAAAGTGTTCTCATGCGACTACATACGGCCTCTCCTCTGCCTGCGTCTCCTCCTCCTCCTCCTCCTCCTCCTACTGCAGCGTCGCCATCGCCGCCATCTCCTCACCGTCGGCTGGCTGGCGCGACGCGCGATTTATGTGGCGAAGCCGCCACGATCGAAACTCCGCGCGTCTCGCAGACGCGCAAATAATGCCGCGACTTCTCGTGTCGTTGTTCTCTAACGAGCGTGACGATTTGTTGTGTGCGCTTTTACAGGTGTGATAACGGATATGCGTTTCTTTGGACAATTTTGTGCTACCGAATGTGTCAGCAAGCAAGGAGTCGCTATGTATCCGCTGTCATTAGTATAAAAGTCATTTGATGGGTCGCAACCTAATTAGTACAGCGCATTTCACTCACTAGAAAAAGAAATGATCGATCTCACTGAAATTTAGTAATTTAGTAATTTTCAGCATCGTTCGTACTTTCGTTGTTTCAACAAAAAGGAAAGTGATAGCTTTAGCAATTTCAGGTTATTCTTAATCATTAACACCTGAGCACTTCTCGTAAAAATGGTTCTCTTGGCTCTACAATTGTTTTACACCCATGAACACGAAATATTTCTTCCCGGTGCATCGCGGTATAGTAGGTTTTGCAGATACACGCGCACATCTGGAAGCTTTCCGGGAAGGATATTGGTAAAAGGGGGGAAGAACGTTATTTCCCGCGGACAGATTCCACGCGGTTATGTTTTCTAAATATTTTTATGATGACTTTTACATCGAGAGAGAGAGAGAGAGAGAGAGAGCGCGCGCGCGCGTTCTCCTCCGCTAAAATGCCGCAGTCTCCTCGCTGGGGATTTATTGTCCTTCGCCTCGCGGTAACCGCCACGTCGGCGAAAAATCGGCCGGTGGAAATTCGAGAAAGATACGGCCGCGAGATGTGCCTAGGCAAAAAGCGCCGAAGGTGCGCGATATATCTTGGAAATAAAGTAGTTATGCAAACTCCCGCGGTACAGCGCGCGCGATGCGGTGCGCGCGGGAGCGCTTTCATAAATCACACGGGGAAATCTCGGGAGCGTATGCCTCCGCGAATTTCATATATTGACTCTTCCCCCCGTCGCGTCGGTGAAAATTCAAATCTGCTCTACGAAGCCACTGGATGTGAAAGATCGCGCGATTAACGACATAAACGGAGAGGGAGGGAAGACTTGGAGGATCCCGCTAGATTAAAAAATTGCCAAGTCGCCCAAACTCACAGGAGACGGCGAGAGTTTCTCTGCGCGCGGACGCGCCCTGCGTCCTTTACGTTTCCTTTACGTTTCCCGCCTTGTACACGCGTATTACAGTGCCCTCCATTGTCTCTTCGCAACTGTTCTTTAACGATGGGCGGAGGAGAGAAGAGAGAAACGACCGTCCATTTTATCCCAGCTGCTCACGCCACGGCCGGTTTTAGGACGCGCGGCGGACTCGACGCGTAACTCGATATTAGATGGAAGTTCGGAGTACTCATCGAGCCCGTTCAGACGAGCCGGTTAATGAGAAAGCCCCAGTTACTTCGACGGTGGTCCGGTCATAAAACTTTGCCGACCGGCCCGGCCGTCCGAGGGTCCGCAATGTTTGCATCCCGACCGCCATTCCCGTACAATATATGGATCGTTGCACAACGGGTACGCGCGGCGGATACTACGTGCGTGTAAAGCGTGCTTGAAAGCGGTAACGAAATGCGGCTTCATTCGTTGCGTCGATCGATCGAACGCGCTCTTCATCTTTTTCGGGCGAAAATACGTGTGATACTAGTCGTAGTTACTCGACGTGCAACTTTATATTGAAATATGTTCAACGCAGCTATATGATTATTAACACTAAATTATTTCACGGACACACGTTTTTCTGTTTTAATTCGAGTCTGTTTATTTCCATTTAGCAGTAGTCTCGGATTACTATCAGAAACTCCATTTTCATCGAAAGCATTGATGTCAAAACACTTTTACTAAGGACACAGATATACACGGCGGTATCCGTTTAGTATCCGTGAAAATAAACCTACGTAAAAATAAAGTTACGCGGTATCACATAATTTTATAAAATAAATGGGATTCACGGATGAAACATTGATCGCTAATGGATTATGTTGCGACAGAAAATCGGTTACATTGACGAATTGATTTTCGCGATAAAATTGTGATATCAGAGATAAGAGAGCCTAAAATGTGGATCTCTATCTCTCTCTCTCTCTCTCTCTCTCTCTCTCTCTCTCTCTCTCTCTCTTTCTCGTCTCTCACGAGTCATCCGTTCGGTGGACAGGGAAAAATTTCGCCGCGATCTTTCCGCTTTCTCGAGTCTGAACGTCTCGGATCGATATCAGGAACGCGACGTTTAGCGATGTCTGCTGGCGGGCGGGCCGTTATCCGTCCGAGGATGATACGTCAATTTCGGGACACGACGTACGTGCTGGCTGTACACACCCGCACACATAGCCGTATAGCTACGACAGAAACGGAGATGTCGCGTCGTTGCGGCTCCCTCGGGAGCGATTGTAGCCCGTCGTGCTGGCACCGCTGGTCCTCTCCGCTAAGCCGCAAGCTGCCAGGCAGCAACAGCAGCAGCAACGGCAACAGCAACGCCGACGCAGCAGTGATACATTGAATCGCAGTGGTACTCGTCCTGTTGTCGCCCGTCAGCGTGAATTCAGCGTTGACGCGCGAGATCACTCCTGCGGAATCCCGTCGCTTCGATGGAATTTTTCAGAAGCGGTCGCGCACCCGTGAGCTCTCGCTCGTCGTGCCGAGGAGAGGAAACGCGCCATCGATCCATCATAAAACCGTCTCCCCGGATGCTCGAGATTCCTCGAGAGTCATTCATGTATTATTAAGCGTCGTTAATTCGCGACGGTTCGTTAAGGTCACTCGATCACTCGGCTTCGAGGTATCTCCTCGCGCATTCCGAGCGAAATACGTGAAGAGATACCGAACGTCGCGGTGTCGGCCCCGAATAATCGGGGAGAGATCGATTCCACTCCATCTACGGTCGCGAGAAGACGCCGAGAGGAAAAATGGCAACGTCATTGGCAAACGCTTGATCCCGCTAGAATTATAGTCATGTCTGGCGCTAACTATATATCTGTTTTTCACTGCTCACGCTACGACAGCGTGATACTCGAAACTTGGTTTTTGCTGTAAGTTTGGCAAATACCAAAATACTTCATTTTCTGATCTAGTGTAAACGCTGCGGGAATAAACTGAGAGAAAAGAAAATAATTGACCCTGCCAAATTTGTTGTCATTTTCGGCACTAACTTCAATATTCTTTCCTTGATTGTAACTCTTTCATCGTGCAATTGTCATCAAATTCCAAGCATGGTTTGCTCGGTGTTTCCGTAAATGTGTCGTAGACGATGTGAGCTTCTGTTTTTTTTTTTTTTTTTTTTTTTTTTCCCCCAGCAGCGTTCTCGGACAGCGATTTGCAATCGACGCGAATCAATCGACAACGTCGGATCGTAACACAATGGTCGTTTTCAGTTCAGGTGGATAGTCAATTTGCCATTGTGACGTTCCGAGTGCGATATATCGCGTGCGCGCGCGAGATTCTATCGGGCGGCATCGATGCAATGCCGGATAAAAGTTGAAGCGGACCATTTCGGCCCCCGTCGGTGCCTGACAATGCTGCTTTCGTCTCGCAAATCTGTCCGTTCGATCGCGTTCTTCTTTCGCGACCGACGCGATGGAATGTCGCGAAAAACCCAGACGTTCTCGACGTTCAAAGTCGTGCTGCCCGCGTCTGATCTGAGTCGGATGTGACTTCTGGCGCGGACCGTCGCGGACCGATCAGTTAAGGTGGCAAGTTGCTGCAGAAGGAAAGGGAGAAGTTGGACTTTTGAGCGAAGCAGCTGGAAATTTGGCCGAGAAATTTGGTCCAGAGCGTAGCTGGCGTAGCTGGCGAGACGCATTGAAATGCCGCATTCGTCGCGCACGAGGCTCGCGCCGTTGCCATCGTCGGCGTCTCCGTCGCCGACAACGACGACGACGACGACGAGGTATTCGAGTCTCTCGCAGGAAGTGCAGACCATATAGCGCGAAGACTTCACCGGCTCGTCCAATTTCGGCTAATTAACGCTCTCGTCTACCGTCGCTCTCCGCGCGCGTGGAAATTCCTCGACGCTCGCTGTGATGAAATGTTCGGCACAAATAGCGGCAGTCTTTGATCAACGCTTAATTATACAACTAATTATACTATTGTACAATTGCAAAATTATATAAATGGCGATAATTATGCGACCGCGAGCGTATAATTTCGTTGCGCTACTTGTTACCGTTAATTCGAGATTATTATTCGAATGAGCGACGTCACGCTTAATTGGCGATTTAATTGATTTCTTTTTCGAGCGCGAAACAATGCGCTTTGGACCGATATTTACGCCGACAACCGGCGGAACAACTCGCGGAACCGAGTATAATTCGCGCATATAACACTCTCGCTGCCGCCGATCGTTGCGCGCCCTTCTTCTTCCACCGATGAAATTCCCCCGTGACTGTACGTTATCATGGACTTATCGGCCGTTCGATTCCTCTTTCCGGCCGATCCTTCGTTCCCTCCCCCCTGTCCCCTCCCTATTCCCTTCTCGCCCTCGTGCTCCCTATAATCGCGGCTTTGTCGCGGTCACGAACGCTTTCGATATGCAAATCTAAATGGCGGGACGTGATCCTGAGATTTGTGTGATTTTTGTCCACCCTCCTCGCCGTCGCGCTATATCGTCCGTGTGATTAGATCAGCCGGAACAGTGACGAAAAGAAAACAAAATAAACCAGTCCGATGGATTTCCCGAGGGAAGCGTACGGTCGTTTAATCAGTCTTTTTCCCTGCGGTGAAAAATCCCGGAAACTCTTCGTGAAACTAAATTATTGAATCGCACTACAAACTAAACAGGAAAAATATCTCCTATAAAGAAGAAGAATAATTATTGAGACAATTAGAAATTGGAAATTGATGAAACAATTATTCTGCCGAGTGATCGATTTCAGTTATACTGGTAGATGACATCTCTTGAATGATTGATACGAACGAATTGAAATGATTGAGACGAATGAATTTGATGAAAACTTACCACAATTGACGATGCGATGCGAAGAGGGGAAGCGTCGTAAAACAACGAATGAACAACCGATCCGTTCAAACAAGCCGGCAGTCGCGCGCGATGCGGCCGGCCCGGTTGAGCAAAGGCCGCGGGTATCGGATTTCGATTATAGGCCCGGGGAAAAGGTGGGAAGCTGATGGATATCGTGATGTTGTCTCGTAGCCGACGGGAGGGAGCGGACAAGCCCGAGGAATCTCGCCGTTCGCCCCCTGGACGCGGTAGTTTTCCCGGCGTTCCTGCTCGCGGAAAAAATTTGCATTTAAAATTAAAGGGGGCAGGTCTCTCCTCCCTCTCCTTCTGCTCCTCCTCCGATACTGTTACTCTCCTCCGAACTACCTGGCCGCTCGCGCGCGCGTTCAGTGGACTCCTTGAAGTCGTTTCGCACGGCGGCGGGACCGTTTTACCGTGGCTCTATCGCAGCTCCTGCCGAGGGATCGTTCCGCCGGCCTTATCGCGCACCGACGTACCGTCATTTCGCGGAGAGGAGAAGCGAGCTTCTCTCTCTCGCTCTCTTTCTCTCTTCTTTTCTTCCGCGGGAGTTTGCGTAACAACGGTTCCCCGGCGCCCCGACGAGCACGCCGCCTGCTACACGTTCAGTAATAGCGACGACTCGGCGTGCGCGCCTCGCTGCTATCGCCGAGACTTGGCTTTACTTACTTAACGACTCGCTTCTTTCCCTCTTCATTAGACTGTATCTGCGCTACGAAATTGTCCCGTTAAAAATGCTCCGTCGACCGATGATGTTTCCCGATTGTGATTCCGTATTACGGACGTCAACGTTCGACGTCTGAATTTTCGTCAGCTCAGTAAGAGAGAAAGAAAAGGAGAACACGCGTCTCTCTGATGTCGACATTACGGAATAAGAAATAACCGGCACGAAACGTTCGCGAGCTTCCTGTGTCTCTTCCCCCCTCCCTCTTTCCCCCCATATATCTATCTATTTTTTCTTTCTCCATTTTCTATTATTTTTGTCGACCGATCGTATCTCTCTCTCTCTCATCGATTTCCAACCGCGTGCCTTATCCGCCGATCAGAACGTAAGAACGTATTTGCACGCTGCGTTTAACAAGCCGCGAGCGTAATTTACGCTTTTCAAGCCTCACGAAATTTACCTCTCACGAAATATTATACGAGTGAAATGCGATTCTCTATTCCCATCGCGAGAACTATTCACGTTATCCCTTTCGGAGCACGCTCCGCTCTTCCGCGACGTCTTTGCGCGGAATCGTCGAAAATGCGATCGATCGCGTGAGAACGTCGCATTGTGCGCAGCCACTTTCGCGTGGGATTGCGCGAAAGCGAGTAGAATACAAACACAGCAGAAATTGAATATCTTTTTTACACGGATAATGCGAAGGCACACGATGAGAAAAGGACAGAAACAGCTGCTTGCTTAGCGCTTGCAGTCTGGGCCATTTTGTCTGGCCAGGATTACAGCGAATATCCGGCAGACCTAAGCAGAACTTCGTAATCGATTCTGTGTCGGGCCATTACTAGCTGCCAGATTTTCCATGTCCGCTCGGTACTGGCAGCCAGTACTGGCTCAGCATTGAGCTACAGCCGAGTGATGACTTGGCAGCCGATTCTTGGCGGGGAATTTGTAACCACACATTAGGCCGAGGGTGAATTTATGCAGCGCTTGATGTCGACCGTGTGATATCGACCCGGCTGTCAAAAGCGTGCGCGAGTAACATTTGCACAAAGTGGCGGATTTCGCGCGGGAACCTTCGAGCGAGCGTCGTCCGCGAATGAAGCGCGATATTTTTTACGCGGTGATATTTAGGCATCCACGCGAACGCGTGTCACGGCGAGAGCACATTCTATTGGCACGAGCGTGTGCAGCGCGAAATTTCGAAGAGAACGGCGTTTGTTTCACGCTCGTACGTCGATTTTTCATCGAGATATGGCCGCGCAAACAACTTGCTTTCTTTTTCGCCGGTCCTTTGCCGGCGAAACCGTCCGCGCGAGTTACGTACATTGTTGTAGCGCGTGCACGCCCCGGACTCACACCTGCGGCGGCGCGCCCCGCTCAAAGGAGCGCCGCGTAACATTGTCGCGGGCCTCGGTCCGTTTCAGACGATTTCGCCGCTCGTTGATAGCTCCGCGTAGAATGATCGTAGCGACATGCGGCAAAGTGCATTCTACAGCTGAGACCGTCCCGCTTCTGATGAGAGGGAGATTAACCTGATGTAGGTGTCGATTAATTTTATGCTATTTCACGAGGTCGGCCCTCTTCCTGTCGAAAGACAGGAATAACAGATTCATGAATGAAGAGTTGCTTCTAAAAATAAGCGTTTGATTATTTGCCAGTAATGGCCTACCACTGGATGGCAAATTCTTCAGTAGTAATCAACCAGCCAAGCATCGTTTCTATGTACAACGTTAAACTATCACTGTAACTAATGTAGAAATGCTTTCTTGCCAATGTGTCTGCGTGTGCGTGCCGAGGAATACTTGATCATAGCGCGGCTTAAGTGGATCGGGTCACGCGCGTCGATCGATTTATCCGAGAACTCTCGAATCAGCTGATAGGAATGTTTCCGTGGGAGTCTCTCGTGAGAGAAAAATGAGCGCTCGTCAGACTTTGAAGACTTCTTGGGAAGTCGTCCTGCTTGGAAATCGATGCGCCGTGGATACGTAGCGTGCTCCGTCGCGTGTTCACCGAGCGTTTGGTAGACCCGAGTGCGCGCCTCCTCTTTGTTTTATTTCGTGTCATTAACTCCAGATGACCGCGAGGCGAAGTGGCGACGGTGAATCTAATGATCATTATCAAGTAAAATAAATAACGGAAGATAAATTGCTCGCGATATGTTGAAGATTGAAATGACAGAAATCGCGGCTCTCGTGAGCGAAGCGGTCTCGTCCTGGGGATTAAGGCAATCGGGGAATTATATCCCCGCCTTATCCCGCGACGTGCATGCGTGCGCATATTGCATGCTTAAATAATGTTATTATAAGACAGATTACATTACCGCAGCGAGGTAATGTTTGCGCCGACGCGCGAGAAATTCCGCGGGATTAGAGAAATTCTGCACAAGGCGTAAGGAGCGCGGCGCGGTTTTACAGTCTGCAGTTATTAACCTGACAGAGCACCGAAACGCCGCCAACCGCGCCATTCGCGCCGTAAAATACTCCTCATTGCTTTCATCCAATTAGCTGAAGGAAGTTTCGCACAATGCAGACCGACGGCCTTAAGCTTCTTGGTTTTTTTAGTATTGTAAGATTTACGGTTAACATCCTCCGACATGTTCAACGTTATCTTTCTTCACGACCTCTTTCGACGCAGAAAGACGAAAGAATGGAAGAGAGCCAAGGGGAGAGAATATGTTCTTTGCGATTTTTTTTTTTTTCCTTTTAATATCCGAATCGAAATTTCGGTTTTCACATTTTTTTTAATTCTACAAACTCCGTCGAACTCGAGAAATCAATAATACTCGTGAGAAAGGACTCGATTTGTGAAAAGGCTAGGAATAGACGGTGTAATGTAAGCGAAGGAGGTCGCCTTGATGGAATAACTGAAAGCTCAGCTGCGTGCGTCAATAATCGGAAATTCTGTCCTCTCCCCTCGCTGCTCCGCGCCCAGGGTGGCGCGGCTTAACGTGGTGCCGCCGACGCGCTGAATTAATCGAGAATCTCATTTCAATCCTTTCTCAAGGGCGCATCGTCTCCACGGAGGGACTCGTTTCCGAAAGCTTCCCTGGCGACATCGAGCTGGATCCATCGGACCCATCGGAAGAGAGGTCCCGATGACATATATTTTGTTTCGTTACATGCAATCCCAAACACGAAATTTTTTTCCATTTATTAACAAACTGTAGATCGCCGGTGTTTCATGCGATAATTTCATCACGTCCTTGATTTATACTCATCACTCTCATACATATACTCGTCACTGATTTATACCATAAAACGCAGGCAAATGTATGTGACGAATTAAATATGCAGCCTGTATAAGGCTGCATATTTAATTCGGTATAAGGCCATTTAAGGATCAAGGAAACGACACGTGCATACGTACACAATACATGTACACGCGTCGCAAATCACATTTAAATATCCGCGATGATTCAAACTCAGCGTTGAAATAATCAATGGGAGTCAGTGCGTGGCAACCGATATGTTAGAGCTCGAGACACATCTTGTATTTCTCACGATCGCAGCGCGCTTTGTCCCGCAATAAACCCATCTGCCTACGTGTGTTCATCCACCTACCTACCTGCCTACCCTCTCCCCCCCCCTCCCTCGCCACCCTCATCCGCCATCCCGGTCATGGATCACCGATGCAGCCGCGAAAGCGACGGCCCCAATACGGCCGGCGCTGCGAAAAAATCCGCGCACGCCTCGGCGCGCTTCGCTTTTCGCGTAGTACCTACGCGCGGAGGACGGCGGTCCGCGTATTTTACACCGACACGATAAATCAATGCGCTCGCTCGCCCGCTTGCCTGACCGGGAAGGGACGGATACGGCTCGTAGGTGAGCCGCGGTGATATTTATGCAACGGGTCGCGATTCCTCCCCTCCGTCCAGCAGCGCAGCTTGATGCATCGCATGCACGAATGCGCCGCGATTATGGTCGTTGCACCCTCTCCCTCTCGTGCCGTCGACGTTGCAGCCGAGCGAGTCAACGAGAATACGCGGTCGACGGATCGTCGGATATTCGTTCGGTACGACGCCGTGGTTAATGCGCAGCGCGGAGAGTAATGAGAGTGGCGCTTAATTACCAGTGGCTGTTGTTCCGCCGCACCGTTGCGTTGTCTCCGTGGGTCTTGCGTTTGTGACGGAAATGAGGAGGAAAAAAGGAAGCGGGAAAAACACCGCGATGACGCACCCTCTAAATTCCTTCGATAGCCGAGCCGCGATGGCCGCGTTTTTCATAAATTTCTTCGCTGCTTTCTCAAACTCGAGTGGCCGTCCGCTTCGTACAGAGTGAATTCTTCGTCCCGCCCCGTCGAGCGGATACTTCCGCCCGAAGTCGGACAACGAGTCTGATGTGACGAGAGAACGAATTCTCTCTAATCGATTGTGAGATTCGCTCGTACGGATTCAGAACCCACTCTGAGTGATTCGAGTTAAATATTGACTTTCGCAATTCCGAGCGGCGGTATCTGCGCGGTATATCGCTTCTAGTGGATTTTCACTCGTTTTCACGGAAACCTCAGCTCGAGAAATTTAAAGAGCACGAAACTTCATTTCCGCAACGTGACAGTCGATCGCGCTTAATATCGGAATTTATCCTCGTTCGTACGTCGCAATTTTCCAATTAGCGCCGCGCCGAAATCACTGGCTTGTGAAAAACGCGTAAACGCGCGACAACGTTGACGACGACGACGACGACGACGACGACGAGGTACCTTATTTCATTCTCCGAGATTGAGAAATTCTCAAGCCGACAATCTGGTCGGCGTTATATTCTTAGATGTCGTATAATCAGCACGTAACGATTACGTGCATCATCGCGCGACGTCGCTGCCGCAGCTCGTTTCCACGCATCGAATCGCGCCCGATGATTCGTGACGAGCCCCGGAGAGATTCTTGGCTCGCCGCTGCGAAGCGGACGCCGAGAGCGCGCGTGTAGAGAGATGCGTCGCTACGATTTGGGACATTCCCATTAACAAGACACTCCTGATGTATTGCCCTATGCATCACGCTTGACATTGACTCTCGGTGAAATCCGCGAAAAATAACAGGCTCGCGCAAATCGGTAGACGAACAATCGCGCACGGTTGTCTCCCGACAGCGCCGATAACGATCGATAATAACGACCGTGAATCGCGGATCCGCGGAATAATAAGCGGATCGCGTCGCGACACAAAACTGCTTCCGGGAAGCAGCACCGGCTTCACCGGCAGCTCTCTGACCTCGTGTCAGTCTTTAGCCTACACCCACTTCCAACTATCACCCCCTTTCTCTCTCCCCGCCACGTCCGCTCTCCCTCTCTCTCTCTCTAGCTGCAACCTGTCTCGACTGGCACGATTCGCGGCCAAGCAACGCGTAGTGTGGTAGTCGGTGGTAGTCGCGACTCGTACCCGAAGCGCATTGATTTATCGTCGCGCGACGTAAAAAAAAAAAGAGACGCAGCAAGAGGCGCAGCCGATAACGCGACGCGACGCGGATGCTTCGCCCCTTCTCCCATTCTCTCTCTCTCTCTCTCTCTCTCTCTCCTCCCTTTTGCCCGCCCGCTTCCGTACCTCATCATGCTCGTCGCGGGCAACGGTAAAACAGGCACGAAGACACCGTTCGTTGTTATCTCACCCTTTACCTTTCTTTCCCTTTCGCCACTTCGACGTCGCAGGGCGGCGCACCCTTCTTCGCCACAGCTCTTCGCGCGATGTTTTCATAAGGCGAGCCATAAAAATGAATATTTTACCGACGATGCGATGCCGTTTCATGACAAGCGATGCGATGCATTCGTTCTCTCCCGCTCGCACGAACCCACCCCTTACCTCCCCTTACCGTGCTGCTCCACGGAATAACGCGAGCGACCGGCTGCAACCCTCGTTGGTCTCGCGGTGCTTGAACCGACGGCGGGCTTATGCGCTTGCAATTATTCGGAAGATACCGCTCGGGGGTAGAGACGGGGGGAGGGGAGACGATTGCGGAGGAAACATCGCGTCCTCCTCGCTTCACGATTGGCTCCTCGTCGAAATGCCGTTGACGGTTTGCCGTTACGGCTCTCTGTCGCGCACGCGCACGTCTCGTCTGTCCTACGTCAGTCTGTGACTGCATTATTCGCGACGATTAATCGATTTCCATGTATTAACGGCAACGATCCGTCCCGGCCGCGTCGCTCCGAAATCGGACGGCAAGTTCCGCGAGAGACGCGCCGTTGCGCCTCGCATCCGGCGCTCGTAATAATTAATGTCTATCGTTAGACGAAGGATTAATATCGCGCGCAATATTGAGACACGCTGCTCTCGTGAGCGAGATTTCTCTGCCTCTCTCTGTTTCGCGCACGAACTCGTCCGGAAATCCTGCGGTCTGCCGATATTCCTGAACTGAAACGGCTCGCGCCAACCGGGCGAGAGGAAGCCGGGAGCTTGTCGGTCGTTAAACTTAATCGACGGTGCAGCCGGTGTGTGCATGTGTGTATCGCCGTCATCCCGCCCGCCCCGCTGTGATTTTATTGTCGAACTGCGTCGTGAGATGCGATTACGTTATTACGCGCTCGACGCTATCGCCATCTGACCGGCCTGGAAATGCCGAACGCACTATAACGCTCTCAGCCGGGCGAAGTAACAATATATATAGAGAGAGAGAGAGAGAGAGAGAGAGATTGACGCGTGCCGGGAGATCTCAGATCTCGCGAATGTTGCAACGGGTTAACGGCGGCACTTCATCCGGACCGTCGCGACGACCGTCGCGTCGCGTCGCGTCGCGTCGCGTCGTGTCGGACGTCGGGAGGAGGGGAGACACAATCATCGATCGGCCAATTTATTATAGCTCGCGGTCTCTCCTGAAAATTCCCGGCGCGATGATGATTACATGCGTCGTGTCGACGACGCGATGTTCATCTCGCGGGAAATCTCGCGGCTAAAGGGCACACCTTTAGCGGGCGAAGAGGGTCTCGCGCAGATATTCATCACCACCCTCGTCGTCGCCGTCGGCATCGAAATCGGCCACTCGCGTTTCGCCACGGCGCGGCGATCGATAATCGACTCACGACGCACCTGTTAGTGCGGCCGACTGTTCGACCGCACGCTGGTGACGCGATACTCTGTAGGATTACCGCACAAATACACGTATAACGATTCGACGGTGAATCGGCGACGACGACATACGGGGGTGATCCGCCGATGGCGCGCACAAATAAGCAACGAGGGCGACGGTCCGCGGGGAGCCCACAGGAGCGCGAGGGGGACTCCTCTTTGTTCGATCTGACAAACAAGCTACGTTCTCTCAGCTTCCAGCCCTGAGTCTCTCTCTCTCTCTCTCTCTCTCCCCCGCCCCGCCATCCCCTGTCGCAAGCACATAGCATGACTCCTGGGGCATTTGCGTGGACGATATTTACACTTCGGTCGCGTTATCTCGCCGGAGTAGGTTTCCTATCGGGAAGCCAACGAACGAGATCCATCGTAGATCGACGGCTCAAAGCCGCGCAAACTCCAATCCCGACCTTCGCCCATCGTCCACGTGCGCATCGGCGATATTCCGGAGATACCGCGGTAATCCGCTTGCTGCGATAATACGTCATTAGTCGCGAGGGGTCGAGCGGCCTCGGCAATCGACCGCAATTTAATCGTTTATTATGCGCGACGTTGAGTTACGGTTTATTGTGTGTCGATCGTCATTTCTGTGTTCTCTCCCTCTCTCTCTCTCTCTCTTTTTCTCCCTTCCTCCCGTTATGCTTAACTGAAAGCTCCGAGTTGGTAAGCAGACACACGGAACAAGACGTCCCCCGCTTGTCGCCGTCGCGGTGTTGATCTTCCGGGCAAATATGCGAGGGCGTATCCGAATCCTCGAGGCTCTCCGCGTTCGCGGAGACAAAGGAGGAGGGATCGAGGGAGCGCCCCGTGGATCGGAAAGCGAAGAGGAGCAGGACAACGAGGGCTTCTCCGTCTTCACGGCGACGGCGAGTCGCCGGCCGTAGTTTGTGTATCCCGCGAAGCGACGCAATAAAATAAAAGCGTCGCGTGCACCGGCACGAAAAGCGCCCGAGGAAGAGGGATAGGAAGAAAGGGAGGAGAAAAAGACGTGAGGGGGAGCGAGTCTCCGCGGGGGCGGGCGAGGGATAAATCTGGAAATAAATCAGGGTGGCGGGCGCCGTTCTTTATCAGGCCTCCCGGCCCGACCTCGGATTATCCGTATTAGATATTTTATTGCTACCGCGATACACTCGATTTCTCGATCATTTCGTCTCTCCTCCTGCCGCTTCGCCCCCTTCTCGCTTCATCCCCCGAGAGCAACGCGGCGCGCATCGAGAGCACCCTTTAGTCGTCGCGAGTCCCTTATCGCACGACTGCATGTTCCCGAAGATGCGTATCCATATATCTCCGGAATCTCGGTAACTTTTCGCCGCCACCGTCGCCGCTGGCTGAAGCTTCGCTTCCGCTTCCGAACGGCGTAGTAATGGCTGATCGCGGGTAAACGCGCGTGTATGTGGCGGCGCCTCGATCCTCTCGCTCAGTGTGGCGCGCTCACGATCGCGCGCGATAACGAGCCGCTCGCTTCGATTCCCGATCGACGGCATTCTCGAGCCTCTCTCAGGCGCCGTTTGGACCGGCGCCGTTAACGAGCAGTTGCTCAGTCGAACCGTTACCGTTTACACGAGCGTCGTGCCCGTTTTACGATCGCCGCGCTCGTTGCGTCCGTTCCTTTCCTTGCCGGCGGTGCGCGCGCGCGCGCGATCTCGCCAAGATCTCGCGTTTCGCGTCCTCGCGATAAAACCCTTCATCTCTCGATGATGTCGGCGAGGAAAGAAAGCGGGAGGAAAGACGCTCTCGGTCCTCCGTGCGAGACGTTTATCGCGCTGTGCGTTTGATTTGACGGTTTTACTAAACGTTTGACTTTGAAATCTAAAGGATTCCGCATGCATTTCCAGCGATGCTTCCAACGGCGCGCCCTTAATTATTTCATAAGCTTCGCCGACGTGTTATCAAATGTACAATTAGCGATTGTCTAACCGTCTCGCGCCGGTAGAGAGCTCCTCGGCGACGTTCTTCTTTCCCCCCCCCCCTCCTCGCTCCTCTCTCGTTGGACGGCATTCGTTCGTACGGTTAACTCCAATTAGACAATTACAATTTTAAATGAGCGTCGCCACCACGCTTAATCTCGAGGCTTAATTCGCGCTCCTTAATATCGGTCTCTCCTTCTTTCTCTTTTCTGCCTCTTCCTCTCTCCCTTTCTGTCTGTCTGTCTGTCTGTCTGTCGCGTTTTCTCGCTTCCTCTCGTTCTCTCGACCCGTCCACCCGTCCTTAACTTTTATCGCCGGCAAATGAGCGCGACGCGAAAATTACGCGCATCTCTCCACGGCGACTTTATTAACACCCGGTAGCATATTTTATGCAGACGCGCGTAGGAATCTCGAATACGCGCCGGGAAAATCCGTCCGCTCGTTTCCGTTCTCCTCTCGCCTCATCGGGCATTCATTTAGTCGAGGAATATTCTCACTATCGCGAGCGAAGAAAAAGAAGGGAAAGGCGCGTAGTTAAGGAACGTTCTCCTTCTCTTGAAGGTACAGCCGATCCCAAGCGAGAGAGAGAGAGAGAGAGAGAGAGAGAGAGAGAGAGAGAGAGAGAGAGAGAGAGAGAGAGAGAGGGAGGGAGGGAGGGAGTTTTCTTCTTGAACTTGCCCGACGAAATACGCGAGGCTTAATACGAAGTTACGAGTCGCCGCGGTATGAGAGGATGCTAACGACGGCAGTTATCGGCTCGGGCATTGTTCTCGCGCGACTGTTTACACATAATTAGGACATTACGGCTAATATATGTCCACCATCGGGTGGCGGTATTACGCGGCAGTAAAACCGCGTTGAACAGCGTCGAGTTGAACCGACGGGAGTTTATTGGCCGATTAAGTCGAGAGTGAAGGAGACAGAGAGCCTCGCGAAACAATGTCCGCGAGCTTGCGAGCTCGTACGGGCTCTCCTCTCCGGCCGAGCGCCGTGCAACTTTAGACGAGCGACGAATGGACCGTTTCTCACGTCTCTCGCTTGCCATCTAAACTTCCCCGCGACAATGATCTTTTCTTAGACGCCGAAACCGCGTCTTGCCTCTCGGCGAAGATACACGAGCCGACAGAAGCGAGACGAAGTCGCGAGTCTCTTTGAGATCGCTCAAGTATGCACTCTCAAACGTACGAGACGCGAGATTCTCTCAAACGCGTGGATGACGTTCCTCTTCACTGGGTAATTCAAAAAGAGGGCACAGTTTGGAGACACACGACGGACGACGGATCGCGTTATTTCGCGCGAGCATGAATTCAATATAAATTTTATACACATCGTGTACACATGGAGAGAGAGAGAGAGAGAGAGAGAGAGAGAGAGAGAGAGAGAGAGAGAGAGGAAAAACAGCGAAGTATGAAAGGTGAACGAAGGGTGAGGATGAGAAAGAGAGGGGGGGAGAAAGTCCAATTTCTTAGCCGGCAGGATTCTCGCAGGATTTCCCGAGACTGTATCCCCCTCGACTTATCACGAGATTTGCGAAATTGCGCGAGACGCACGAACGCGGCGCGGCGTGCGCGCGAGATTTGCGAAATGATGCGAGACGCGCGTCGCGAAGGAGGAGAACGGCAATTTCTCCACCGCCAATTATGGGAGGAACGTGAGCGTGTCTCTCTCTCTCTCTCTCTCTCTCGCGTGCGCGCTCTCGTTCTCCGCCGTATACATACTTACGAGCAAGACAAATGGCGAGAACGACAACGACAACGTCTCGCGTTCGCGCTCGCGCTCGCGCCGAAACTCGTCGTCGCCGCCGCTCGCTCTGTTCGCCGGTAGTTTCGTCCGAGGATAACAAGTGCGCGCTCCGTGCGTACTCGGCAAGTTACGGCGAACCTGGCGAAACGTGCGCGTCGTTCGCGATTCGGAGATTTGCAGCAACTGTTACGCACGTTATTATTCGCGACGAAGTGGCTGGCTGGTTGACGGAGCGCGCCATGCCGCGAGCCGCGTCGTCGAGGAATTTCAATTAGTGCCGCGTACTTTGTGAAGAAGTGTATTATAAATTCTTCGCTCGCTAAGTATCTCCGCTCAAAGCACGGGCAGCGTCATCCTTCATCCGAAGAGATGCGCCATCTACGAACACGCGGAGCCGATTCAGGCGGACCCGAAATCCACAGTGCTTACGACGACACGCGGCAAAACAGTGCTGCGATTGTCACGATCAACATTATGATACCATCGCGTCTCATTATATCGCGTTTCATTGTCAGGTGAATCGCGCGAATGAAGATCAATTGTGAAGGTGAAATTATGCGGATAAAGTATCGTTGATTGCGCATGAAAGATCATAGGGGCGGATAGAGAGCCGACAGGACGATATGAAGGATGCATTCGTCGTCGAATTATATTTATTTACCGCATCTTTTCGTAAGAATATCAATCGTCGGTCGAACTCTCGGACGATCGGACGGCGGAAATCAACGCTATAGCGAACGAGAAACATGTCGACGGATCATTCGTAAAACGGCAAAAGTTTCCAACGTTCGTCTCTCCTCCTTCTTCGTGCGATTCTTCGGTCCCTGACGGTCGCTGCTGGCGAAGAAAGAACGGCAGAGAGGAGGGGCGCACACTGGGGCTATTACCCCGCATTCTCGCCGTCGCGATCGAAGACGCATACGCGAGGATATCACGCGAACTGCCCTGAATGATCCTCCGGAGTATTCAGGTGAATCAGGCGCGACATCAATTTGGCAGTTGTCACGCGCCCCTTTTCCCTGATTGCCCAGACAAAGAGGCGACACCGGGATCCTTTGCACGTCCTTCTGTCACATAGAGTCTTCTCCCATGGACAGAGAGAGAGAGAGAGAGAGAGAGAGAGAGAGAGAGAGAGAGAGAAAAGGAAAGAGAGATACTTTCGTTCATTCTCCACTAGTTCCTCCTCCTCTTTCTTATCCTCCTCTCGGACGCGATTCTTCCAGAACGGATATCAGAGCCGACTTGTATTCCTTCCGTTTCCCGCGGACCCGAAACCCTTCATCCTTCATCCTTGATCCGTCGAATTTTCCGCTTTCCACAGATCAGGTTCCAGACGTTTGTCTTAGTTTAGAACGCACCAATGGCGGAGCGAGGATGATAGGGATAAACACGAAGCGAATTAGACGAAACTAAGTGTGTGCTCAGATGTCGCTAAAATGAACACGACGGTCTAATCCTTGTCTCGCCTTAAATAAAATCTAAATTTTAGAGAGAATGGAAGAATGAGGGAGAGAGAGAGAGAGAGAGAGAGCGCTTTCCCTTGTAATTCTCCTCGAAATGAATGTTGAACGCATTATAGCCACTTGGTAATCGCTTCATGAACGTCCGTTAAGCGTGACGATGTTTGTTAAATACATAATACAATAATAGACCGCATTTATCGAAGATGCGGAAGAGAAAGAGAGTAGAAGGGAGAAAAGGACATTTATGCTCGGCCAAGACGCGAGGTGTCGGTGCTCAGTCTCGGCGATTCATTAGCAACGCGACGATCGGTCGTCGTCTCGCCGATGACCGTCGTCGTTCGAAGTCCTCACCGAGAACGGCAGCCCCGGAGTCCGGGTGGGTCTCTCATAATTCTTCGCCGATGGATAAACTCGGCGCGCGTTTTCCAGCGTGGAAATCGGGCGACGACGACGACGACGTGGTCGTCGCTTGCGCGCGACGGCCAAAACCGGCCGGGCACGTTTCGCGAATGAAAATTTACGGACGACACTCGGGGATCGCGTGGGCGTCACCCCGAGATACGTCTTGTTTCGGACAGGTTCTGGCCACTTGTACGCGTTACAAATAGAACTCTCTATCCTCGCGCGCCCAACGTGCCACCTTGTGCGTCGTACGTCTTCCAGGGGGTGAGGGATGTTTTACTCGAGGAGATATAATCCGCGATGGTTTTAGCGGCCAGCCAGAGAGAGAGAGAGAGAGAGAGAGAGAGAGAGAGAGAGAGAAGGAGATAGTGACAGGGGGGAGAGAGGGGGGAATATAATTTCGGCGGAATTAACGACGAAGTCGTGCTTAATCTTCCGATGCACTTTGCAGCAGTCCAAATGACCCTTGCGATACGCATAAATGTTCGTGACGCTGCTAACGGCGCAGTAACGTTAGTTTATTAAGTAGTTCATCTGTTGTGTTTGCGTAAATGGATTCTTAATCGAGCAATTTCATCTCCAAACTCGAACGAACATTATCCAAGCGTTATTCAAAGGAAGGAGAGGACATGTAATAAACAATACGATGCGAATTGCCGTGTTTTTTTTTTTTTTGTAAATGTTAGCCCAAAGGTTTTGTTCAAATTTCGATGGGTGATGTTGTGTGCATGTAAAATACAGGTAAATATGCTGATAATATTCCGCTGCCAAAATGTCGCCGAAGAATTCTAAACAGTGTAAATGCGCGACTGTTTGATCGACGAATCGCTCGTTATGCGATAAAAGTCATCGGACGCGACAAAAGAGTGAAATTTGACTGAAAATCAAACTTGTCAACTGTCGCGATAGCTTAACGATCCTTTCCTCGCGATTCCGAGTCAAAATAAAAATCCTTGTCGCAAATGCACTCACTGTTATATATCGATCAGTCAGTCACAGAAGAACCGGCATGGGAGGAGAGCTACGGTAATAGAGCGATTTAGAGCGAAGAAGAAAGAGAGAAAGGGGGAGAGAGAGAGAGAGAGAGAGAGAGAGAGAGAGAGAGAGAGAGAGAGAGAGAGAGAGAGAGAGAGAGAGAGAGAGAGAGAGCGAAAGGATGGCATTCTTCGACGTAGGCATTTATTTTCGGCCAATTAGCGGCATTCCACGACGCAAATATCCCCTTCGCGGCTTGTCTACGGGTTGCATAACCCGGCGGGGAATGAGAAGAGCGAAGAGCGAGCGAGAGAGAAAAGTGCCGAAGAGGCGGAAGATGCGCGGCGCGAAAAGACGGCGAAAAGAAGGGAGCATGCGGAGAGAGCACGAAGAGAGAAGGCGAAGAGAGGATCCACAGAGCCGAGACATGTGAAGACACGTCGGCACGCGACATCCTTCGGCTTGACGTCGTCGTCTGCCTTTTGCCCAGCGCGTCCTCTCTCAAACGCGACGCGTCATGATGTCGCGAAAAAAGTATCACGCTCATCCGCGGCTCCTCTCTTCGGCAACGCGCGCTTTTGGCGAGAGCCTCGCGGCGACGCGCCTGAGCGTCGCGACGGATCGAGAGTCGATCTTGGCGTCTCGTTGGCGCCTCGCACGCGATTCTTTCACGCGTTAATTCCCCTTGGCCAATAGGCCTGCTCGGTAATTCTTAACGACGATGTCTCGTCGTCGTCGTTGCGTTGTCATCGCGCGCGCGCGCGCGCACACACACGCGCGACGATAAAAACACTGTCGTTAAAAAGTTGCAGAGTGAGTCGACGAGTGACTCTTTTCCGCGCTTTTCCAGTCCTCGCGACCTCTTCTCTCGGCCGAATCGTGGGGGAATCGGGGAGGAATCTATGAGTATCGGCGAGAGGCGAGCAGCGCTGGGCGAATCTGTTCGTTGACAGTCGCGCCTGCCGTAAACACGACTTTAATCGTTCGCGCCGCTCGTATATCTCATTCCGTATTCCGGCGAACTGGGTTACTTCGAAATCGGAAGCGCGCGGTCCCAGACGGACGGATTCCTGCGAGCGAGCGTCGTGACTGGCGGGCTGGCTGGCTGGCTGGCTGGCTGGCTGACTGCTCGCCGTCGTAAAATATATAGCCTTTAATTTATATCCGAAGTCCGGGAAGCGGGAAGCGGATCGGAGAAACGGAGTTTACAGGCCGGGACGCGCCCGGCTAACGAGATTGCTTCCTATTCCTTTCTTCTGACGCGTCCTCGCGCTGATCCGACCGATCGCATCCTCCTGCCTGAATGGCCAAGCTCGACGTGAAGTAAAACGCGCGGTCGGCGCTTTCAGCGGTTCTCGCGGACGAGCGATACGAGTTTCTCCTCGGTTTCGTCTTGAAATACATGTACATATACATTATGTAATATAGGATGTGACCCACGTAAGACTTGAAAATTTTAACCGTTCTACTCTCCAATTTCATAGATCCCAGGGAACCTTTAAATTTGTGTCAAGACTTACCCTCATTCATTCTAGCTTGAAAGCTAGAGCGGAGATAAAATTTCAGGTGGGTAGCCTTTACCAGAAATTTCTCTTGGGGTCAAATTTTTTTGATGAAATTACATACTCTGTGTGATCGACGGAATTTACCTATGTAAGAAATATCGTTTCGTACATTCGTCGAGCAGAATTCGTCGCTTAGAATTCCCTGATAGCTCGGTTGTTGAGCCTTGTGTGAATCACCCTGTACATAAAGTTGCACCATCGAGCGTTTTGTTTGTCGGTAATTTCGAAAAAGTATTACCACGTGCCGTGCCGCGGGTATTTCCAGCTCACGGGAGTCGAGATTCCCTCACGCCAAGTGGTATTCCATTATCTTTGCAGACCAAACAGACATATCTCTCTATTTCTCTCTCACGGGCGCTCGAGCGGAGCCGAGTTAATTCAAAGTATCCGTCGCGCTTGTTCGCGCCTTCATGCGCGATCGTTTCTCGCTCGGAGCGAACGTAATTCGCGCCAACTCCCGACGGTGATTTGTGTCCGGCGATGCCGCTCGATAATTCACGCGGATGCGAACAAGCTGCACGTGCATCACCTTGTTTCGAAGAGGAATTCTTCGACAAATTTGCATTCTCCCTGTCTTATCTCCTTCTCGAAATACCATCGTACGCGCAACAGAGGAGTCTCGCCACGTGTGCCTCGCCACGTGATAAAGTGGCGAGGCGTGCAAATACTTTTTTCCCCGTCCGTCTCCATCATCATTATATACAAGTCATTTGACGAAATTTACGCCAGATCGAGTGTCAAGTGCATCGATATATCCATTCATCTTTTCAACGACGAACCTACGCGCGTCTGGTTCGTTCAAAGATTAACGCCGACTACATATTCTCCGTTGCCGTAAGGTTCGCTGCGAAAGATTTGTCTCTCATTTTTCTACGAAATTCTAATTATTAATATGAATTTAATAATTGTCAAATTTTATTAATCACTCTAATAAATTCAATGTAACAGAAAAGATTATTTTTTCTATAAAATTTTCGTGCAAAGTTTGGATATTGAGAGGACGATCAAAAGTCTTCGTAAAACGTCTGAGAAAATACCGAGTCGATGTCGTTCATTTCGTTCGCAACGATTAATAATCCTTCGAAATCGATTATTTATTTTCGTATTTTATTTAAATAGCACGACGAACCTCTCGCACGAACCTGATACTTATTCATCTGTCTATTAATGCGAGTCGACGTCCATCTCCGCCTTTTCTCGCCACGACCGTCCAATTTCGTGCACGTATATTTCGTGACGGAAAATGGCGGATATATTTTTTACACTCGCTGCACACCGTCATTATGTACGAGTCATTGAACGAAATTTACGCTAGGTCGAGCGTCGGATCCATCATCGATTTATCCGCTCGTCTTTTCCTGGCGCGTTCGGTTAGCCCGCGCGTCGGAATTGCCTCACGACACGGCCGGCCACGTACTATCCGTTACTACTTATCTGTCCGCCCGTCGATGCGAGCCGAAGCGACGTCCGCCTCTACTTCTTCTCTCCGCGACGACGATCGCCTAATTTCGTGCGGCCGCGCGTATATAAATAGCCCCACCGTGCGACACTGTCTGCCGTGCTCTGACATTGGTGGCATTTTTGAAATTCACCACATGCTCCTGCGTCTGGCGCACCTCCGTCCGTTCGTTCATCTCTCGTCGCGTTTTCTTCCCGTTGCCGTTTCTTTCCCTTCGTCCTCCCAAGCGCCGCGCTTTCCACGAAACTCGAAACGCGTCGCGAAAAAACGGTCCAAGAGCACGTCCGAAGCGGACGACGCGAAAAATATCCGCGAAATCAGTATCTTGGAGGGGAAACGAAAAAAGACGCTTCGACGAGACGAAATTCTGTGCGCTCGGCTGTCTACCGGAGAGAAAAATCTCTCGTCGGCTTTGCGGGGGCGAGCTTAGCCCAGAACGGCGTGTCTCGGACAGGCGACAGCTGTCGTCGGCCGACTTGGACCGATCGCAGATATATCTTCGACTTCGAGCTACGGATAACGCAGATCGGCGAGAATGCGCGACCGCGCGACCTCGCTAACGAGCCTTTTTCATCGACGAGGCCCTTTTTTGCTCGGCGGCCGCCGCAGGCACCGCGGGATTAAGCGGCGGCCTCTCTTTCTCTCTCTCTCTCTTTCTCTCTCTCTCTCTCTCTCTCTCTCTCTCTCTCTCTCTCTCTCTCTCTCTCCTCGCGACGGCTATCCGCGCGAGCTTACGATCTCGTAGACGCGGCTTTTACGACTCCCGAGATCACACCTCTCGTTTTGGCCCGACCAGCTGCCGGTCGCTCGCGTAACGACCGGTTTTCTCGTCGTCGTCGTCGTCGTCGTCGTTACTGATAAATCGTTACTGCTGACGCGTATGATATCCGCAGAACTGCGAATTCTATCGCTCGCTTGCGGAATCATCGCCTCCAGAATACATTCGAGTGTGCCTCGGCAGTTAGAGGAATAATATAAAACTTATTTTCCTCAATTTTTACAATTTTTACAAGAGAAGAAACAAGGTCGAGCTGGGAGCTCACGCGTGGGAGGAGCGATGGAAAAGGAATCGAGCGAGATGTTCTCGTCTCGTCGACTAGGTATCTTCTCTTCATGTTCCGGAAGCAACACTTTGCGATTCCTTCGACACCGCCGTCTCCTGGGCCAACCTGAGCCGCGGTTTCCCCCCGAAATTGTGGCTTCCAGTATATCGCGTATTCGCGCGCATGCCCGCTGTGCGAGCAAAAAGGAACTCACCGCGAGCGGCCGCGAGTACTGCGCCATAACGCGCGTTCCTCGCAATTAAGCATTCGCTTACGCGTCCTTTTTTCGAATTAACCGGCTCGACCGCGCGCCAAGTCCCGGAGCACGGCGCGAAGCGGGACAGCTCTCCTGACACCGGCTCGTTTAGCCCAAGAGAGCCGCTAAACGATTAGGCGGCACAGCAGCTTCTCGCGACGTCGATCAGCGCGCGCGGTGGCCGACGACGTCCCGTCGTCTGGGTGGCCTCACGACTTCGACCCCAGCTAGATATCTCGCGGTCGAGCCACCGTGGCGAAGCATCGCGACGTCGTCGTGTTCTCCGCCAATTATCGTCGCGATTTATTCACGGTGCAGAGAGAGAGAGAGAGAGAGAGAGAGAGAGAGAGAGAGAGAGAGAGAGCTGCTCGTCTATCCGTCCATCCGTCCGCAGCCACACACCTCAGACCTGTCCATCTCGCAGCGCAGTCCCGCTGCAATTATTCGCGGTTTGCCAGCCGTTTCCGGTCGCCCTCCTGTCTGCCCTCCACCTTCTGCTCTCTCTCTCTCTCTCTCTCTCTCTCTCTCTTTCTCTCTTAGTCCCTACACTCCCCCTCCTCGCGGAAAATTCGGTCGATGAACCGGCTGCTGATCCCGTCTTTTCGCCCCGGCAAGTTGTCGGGTAATTACCGGCGTCGTCCGTCCGTCCGGCCGAGGTAGGACGTTCTGGCAGCCGTCCGCGGAATACTGATTGGGAGTAATTACCGTGACGGCGGAACCCCGACGAATTTAACATTCAATAACGAAGCGCTCGTGCGCGTCACCGCGCCGCCGCCGCCGCCACACGGCGGTGTATCTGAGACGAACGAGACATGCGGCGGAGAAAACGAGAGGGATAGAGAGTGAGAGAGTCGACGCTTTGTATAACGAATTCTCGTTAGGGCACTCTGTGCACTGTATATCTAATTAATCGTTGTTGCGTCCAACAATCACCAGAGTCGCAGGCGGAACGAGGTCGAGCGAAGCTAAGCGAAGTCCAAGTACACACGGTGAATCGTTAGCTGCAAGTTCGCGTTCCTCCTCTTTTTTCTTCCTCTTTATCAGATATTGGTCGGGAAAGTTTTCGGAGCGGACCCCCCTAATTCTATAGTTCCTCTCCGAATCGATCTTCACGTCAAAATAAAATTGCATATAGAACGTGTGAAATTTTCCCTCTTACAAGATTGAGCGCGCCATTCCCTTGTAGATTTTGCTGACGCACATTTTTACAATACTCCCAAAAATCTTCAGAGAAGAATCATCAGAAGTTGTCTCACTTATTGCTACAATGTAGGATTTAGCAAACTTTTTCACTCTCTATATGTGTATCTTAGAATGTGTGTGTAGCGAGCCTGCTCTCTTCGATCTTCAGATCGACGCTAATATTCTTTACAAGAAACGAGAGTTTCTTTTTATGAAAAATGTAGTTCAGGAAGGACATCGTGTATAATGTGTGTACAGTTAAATTAATATATATATATATATATATATCTCCTTAGTGTACACACACACGCACACATACACACACACATACGTTGCAATCTTTGCTCTCGAACCTTGAAGCTCGTCTACGTTGCAGTAACCATGGATCGACTTGACAGCGCACACAGTTGACGCATTTAAATCGCGTTAAGGGGTTAAATTGATCCTCTCCTCGAGCTCGTTCTAGTGTTAATTGTCTCGCGCGGATCCGAGGAAACAAAGTTTATCTCTCTCTCTCTCTCTTGCTCGGTCCCTTTGCTCTCCCTCGATGAAATGACGGCGGAACGGCGGAGTTATGATCATTGATATACACGTCGTCGGCTGAAAGGCGCGGTGGCGTCAGCTCGTTAGCGCCATTATTACGATCACGAGTCGTCCGGCGCCAAAACAGTGGTTTCGAATTACCGAGGACACTGCCAAGAGGCGATGCCGTTAAATCACCGTGCAGCTTTTGTCACCCGAGCTTGCGGAGGTGGCGATCGAGAGGTGGCCGGCCGGCCGGCTCTCATTGGACTGCGCCAATTAGCTCGCGGACTCGGTTAATTCCTTTGTTAACGGCGGACGCGCGAACGTGCCGTGGCGTGTTGAAGCGACGCCGCCTTTGCGGCTTGTATCAATTATATTTCATCATACGCGCCATTTTGCGCTCGCTGGTGGGTTTGTTTCGTGACGTTCGGTAAACCACCTTTCACGTTTAGCAGTTAAGATCGATCATAAGGTAAGATTGCTCTCGCAACTGTAAAGTAGATATTATTATTATTATTATTATTATTGAGATTGCAATCCTTGATCTTGTGGGAGGCCGTGACGTCTCGATACGAATGTCACGTTTCGCAATTACGTGTTAACTCTTGACGCTCAAAGTCATTCCCACCTTATCTACTCGACGACTCGAAGCTCCTGCGCGAATGCATAATTCACGGAGCCTCTGAGAGGCACGCCACTCGAGCTGTATAAAATGCTCTTTTCTTGTCTCTTGCGTGAGGCGGAGCACCCGGGCGCGGAGGGTTAATCGTATGCATTGTGTGTCAAAACGAATTCTTCGCGACTCCACCGGTAAAACTCGTTACTCTCCGGAGGTTCGTAAACCTACGTTGGTTGAAAGGGAGGATAAAAAGGGGGAAATAGAAAGAGGAGAGCTTCTCCCCGTCTCTTTGCGCGAACGTTGCGGACCGTCGTCGTCGATAGCCGCCGAAGTTACGTCATTCGGGAGTATCTGAGGAGTATCCGGACGAATAGCCGCGGTAGGAAAAGGTTACAAGAAGGGCGCCGCCGCGCCGCGCCGCGCCGTAGACTTGCCGCTCCGTTAAATCGGATGCAAGGTGTCACGATCACGTCGCGCACGTCCCCGCTGTTTTTATTTCAGGAAGACGCTCCCGAATGCCACCGTATGCGTGATGCATGCCCTTTACGCGCCCCGTCGTGGAAGGGTGGGTTAGGGGGAGAGGTCGGGCGAGATCGAGGATTTATGGGAATTTACTCGGTGGAATTGGAAATTTTTCCTCGTTCTCTCAGAGGAAGAATTAAAATAGAACGGAACAGGGGCACAGAGGAGAAAAAAGAGGGAGAAGGGAGGAGACTACTCCCCGAACTCTGGCCGGGGCTTCTAAAGTAATCCCTGACGTCGAAGATCGCGCAAGCTCGCTCATAATTTCGCAGGTTAACTTCCCGTTAATTCTTCCTGATCCGTCCGGCTCTTTCGCAGAATTATGTTCTCGATGCGTAGCGTTGGACGGAATGAATTAGAGAGTTACGAGAAACGCTCGACGCGAGTTATGGGCGGTACGGAAAAAACGGCGAAGACGAAGGAGGACGAAAAAGAGGAGAAGGGAGGGGGAGGGCGTCCGGCGGAGGAGAACGGTGAAATTTATTGCGAGCAACTTTTTATCTGACAAATCTCGGGGGCGGGTCTGATTGAGGGACGGGTCGTCCTTTCGCGAGAGGCATCGGCCGGAGCCACCGTGTAGCGACGTAACGTAGAATTATCGACGGGCCTGCCTAATGATTCTCTTGCATCCCCTCGTTGCTCATGCGAACCTTTTAATCCTTCTGACGGGGAACACCGTGTTCGGCTTGCAACGGCTTTACGGGATTGAAACGCGACGACTAGCCTTCGCTAGTAGATGAAAGACGCGTCTCGGCGGAAATCACTTATCGGCCATCAAATCACGGAATTATTCGCGAGATATTAAATTCCCTCGAGCACTTTTGACACGAACGTGCAAGCACTCACGGGTCAACGATAACGCAAACGACGGCGTCCTTGAACCTTCGGCCAGAAGAGAGCTTGACCCTTGACTGCTTCGAGACGAGCGGAAAATATGATTCTTTATCAGAGATGTGGTTTCGCATGTGTGTGTGTGTGTGTGTGTGTGTGTGTGTGTACGCGCGAGCGCATATGTGTATGATCATCGAGAAGAAGAACGTAAAGGAATACACAAATGTACGGAGGATGCGGTGACGTGCGAAAGAGCGCTTTGAAGTAGCGCATCGGGATTCCCCGACTTCCTGCAATTCGTCGGAGCGGTCGCGCAGGCGAATTCGATTTCCTTGAGAATCCTAAGCGTAAAGCCATCTCGAGGATGCTGGCAGGAAAATTAGCCGCCCGATCGACTGCGAATGCGGCAGCTCCGCCGGCTCTTGTGTACGCGGACGAGTTAGTTCCTGCAGAAGTAAGACACGTTCGTCGCAATTTCGAGGATCCCGTGAGTCGAAATGGAACAGAAGTAAAGGCGCCAGCCTTTTGCTTCTGTTCTATTTTCGCTACGATACTTTTCACATCTCACACGAACGCACAAGTGATTCCGATATGAAACGTGCGACATATTTACAATTGGAGCAGTTCTCTTTAATTGGCGTATTTACTTTAAACTCGGGCTTTAATGTAGAATTCCATGCGCATAGAATCTTCTCGAGAAGCGTTTTCGGCCGAAACCGTGAAAAAATGCGGAGTTTCATTTCGATCTGGCCGACGTGACTGCCGGTTCGGTCATCGTCGCCCAGAGACGCGTTAGCTATTACGAATTCTGTAACGCGGCCGAGCAGAACGCGGTAGAGATGCATGTGCATCCTGACGGAAAGCGGCGGCGGCGGCGGCGGTGTCCTGTGGGAAATACGGCGACATTATGTGCGCACGTCGAACGCTAGGAAATTTAATATCTGAATCAACATCGCCGACTACTCTTGCTCTTCACGGCCGGCGGAGACCACCGACCGTTGATTTAACCAGCCGACCGACGGACTCGGTTCCCAAGACATCGATACGCGTCTGTCTGCCGTGTCGTTCGCGCGGCAAAAACCGAGATATTCTCTCCGTGGCGCGAGAGCGAGCCGCTGGCATATTTTTAACTGGATCGAGCCGTCGCATCTCTGCGGAGGGTAGCGAACTCCATCCAATTCCGGCAAGCGGCAAGACGAACTCTCGAGCCCGGACGCCGGTCATCCTGGACCTGTCGATGTTGGAATTGTTGCCGAGTAGCCGCGGCTGTCGAAACGACTCTATTGTTAGACGCGGCAAGAAAATAGGAAGTGACGGCCAGAGGATCCCCGACTCGTCAGAGGATCGTCGTAAATAACTTCCGACACTCGAGCGATCCGCTTGACCTCCTTGATGGAGAGAAGCGTGTGTTCCTACCCTTTGATATTTCCCGGGGGAAAAACATTTGCTAATTTTTATTTGCTTCTGAGGTATCTTTTGGATACCTTATATATGCATAACATGTTTTCCTCGCTTCAACCCTTGGAATATATTGGCTCAGTCCGATGCTTTAGGTTGAAAATATCCCACATATATAAAGCTGGATTCACATTTCCGACGGTAAACAGGATCCGTCAATCCTCCGTTTGACCTCTCTCTCTCTCTCTGTCTTTCAATGCTCTCGCATTGAAGTATCTATAGCATCCATCACCGTTATATTTTAATCGTTTCTATAGAAAAAAAAATTATGGACTTGTCCGTCACCGACGTAGACGAACAATGTGGATCCAGCCGAGTCGCAGATTCCGTATCGCGAGCCCCCTCAAACACCATTTCCCACCCCCGTAGAATTCCGTAGCCGCAGATGTTTAACTTTGCATCCAATTCGAAACGCGTGGCAGGCAAGCACCAGGGAGCAGAGTCCCCCCTCCCCTCCTCTGTCCTTCCTTTCTCTCCCACGTGCCAATAAACCGCTGGGAAAATATTTATCGTGCCCCGATCAGGGAGAGGGAGAGACAGCATTTTGTGCCCAATTCCCGTCGATCGTCGTTAATTAAGAGGACCGGCGCCGTAGCTTCTCCCGATCGAGTATTTATCGTTTCTTTCGGCCGCGACGGGGAGGCGGGAAGTCAGGTGTCCCCGCCGATCGGACGGACCCTTCGGAACAAATTCGCCCGAGGCCGTCACCCCCGCGCCGGTCCCCCGACGACACTTTGGGGACGCTTTTTCACGACTCGCCGCTTCCCGGCTCGTTCCGCTCGTCGCAACCAGTAGATTAAAACCGATCGGGAAAGCGACTCGCCGTGAACTTTACTTCTCTTCTCGGTGTAACCCGAGCTAACCTCGCCTCGGTCTTCTTCGGCACGCGATTCCGACTTCGGAATCGCGTAATCCTCTTTGGCCGCGTAACCGGGTTTGCGAGTTTTACTCTCTTTCCGCTTCTTCGTCACCTCTGTCTCCTTTGCTCCCTCCCCTATTATTCTCTCTCCTCTCCTCCTCGTCGACCTAGCCGTTGTTGTTTCTTTTGTCTTTTTTTTTTTTTTTTTTTTTTTTCATCGGGGAAGAGAAACCAAACGCGTGCGGCGCCAGGTCGGTGGTATAACGGTGGCGATGGCGGTGGCGCATCGCGCGCGCGAGCAAGCGAGCGCGTTGTGCTCCACAAAGCCAGCGAGCTGTAACTCTTTACGTTGTGTGAAACGCGGTTTACGAAACAATCGGGGTTACGGTTGCGCTCCTCTGTGACGCCGCGGCGCGGCGATTCGCGCGTGAAAATGCAATCGCCGCGCAATTGCGGATTACGGTTTTTGCGGCGAGGTGGCCGATTGCTCGCGAGACAAGAGTTCAGACTCTCCGTCTGAACGACACGCTCGCGATCGGTAGAACCGCACACTTGCGTCACACACATGGTGAAGGACGAGGTGAAGGAAAACGAAGATGCAGGCCATTCAGTCTTCAGTTTTCCATCCGCGCCTCGCGCGCAACAGCCACTTCTTACGGTGTGCGAAAAGGAGAAAGGGGGAACAAGAACCGGTTCGGTTTTCCCGACGGCGAACGATTGTCCCTTCCTTGCAATCCGTCGAAGCGCGAACGCGTCTATTTAGCGAACAAGACGGCGAGAGGTCGAGACCATTATAAAGCGCTCGAGTTCGGAAGTAGTTAGAGCACGCGGTGGTCGGACCGCCACGACTTGTCTCAATTTACGGGGACGACGCTCGCATTCCGCGGCCCGCGCCCCGGCGGCGCTAATTTATATTAATTTTAGACGCGTATATATCCAAATTAACGCGCCCGGCGTTCCCTCGTGCTGCTTTTTCAGCATTCCTGCGTGGGACGGCTCGCCCGCGCCGCGAGTTTTCGACGCCGCGCCACCGAAATTCGAGTGACAAATATCAGGCGAACTCGACGCGGAAATAAACCGACGACATCTCTCTCCCTCTCCCCCCCCCCTCTCTCTCTCTCTCTCTCTCTCTCTCTTTCTTTGTCCTCCCTCTCTTTGTCCCTTGTTAAGGGAAAAGGCAATTTTCGGGGTGATTAGTGCGGAATTTATTGTGAAAATTATTGCCTCTTGCTCCACGAGCCTCGTATATACCTCGCAAAGGTGTATTTATAATTGATGAATTGAGATGAATGTCCCAATTAGTGGGACGGTCTCTCTATTTGTGACGATCGGTGACGATTGCGACATTTCCCGTGATAAGTCAATCGATATGGGTCCACAAAATTATTCTAAACGTATCCTTACTTCAAATTGGTATGTAATATTATCGACTACAAGTTTTCACTCAAATTGAAAAAGAGTGCATTGCAATTACAAGTATACTGTGTTGACGGTGATAGTCCAAGCTCGTCTCCATCTTAGAAGTTGATGGTCAACGTCAGGTGTCCACTTGCTAGGTCCGTAGTTATTCGTAAATTTCTCCGAGTCTCAACGTCGACAAGAGGAAAGAAAAGACAGAGCTGAACCGTCACGTCGCTGGAACGATATTCCAATTCTTTCGGAGGGAATGCGAATAAATATACTGATCTCTCCGTAAATACTCCGACGAAGCGCAGCACATGGAAAAGCGCGAGCGGTCCGAGCTTCCCAACAAGACGAACAAACTTCGTGTACTTTGGCTCAACACGTGTATTATTAATTCGTTAACTTACTTTGCCGGCGAGGTTACCCGGCCGCCGACACCGGCGGGCCGTTCACCCCGGCGATTAGTTATTTTTCGCGCATCGCCTCGTCGCGAATGCGCGTCTCTGGCGGAGACACGCGCGAAACGTCGCATTCCGAATTGCGTAGCGGTGCAACGTATGGCGGGTGCAGCCCGATATCGAGCGAGAGTCGAGCAATACCCGCGATATGCAGGTCGATGATTCGCCCATCGCCGCGCCGTCGTTGGCGCGACGGCCGCGACGGCCGGCGCGTGACCACGCGCTTTCACTCGCTCGCTCGCTCGCTCGTTCGCGCGCGCGCGCGCGCGTGCGACGAATTAATGCATCCCCGGATGCATGCAAATTCCTGCCGACACGCTCACTGAAGGCCGTCTCTGTTCTGTCTGTTTGCAGATCCCGCAGATCCCGCGATCGCACGAGCTTTCGTCGCACATCCACAATGGCCGCCTGTTTATGGTGAGTGTGTGTGTGCGCGCGCGCGCGCGCGCGCGTGTGTGCTGCGCAGAGATGTGTGCGTTCGTTATGACAGTAATTTGCGCGGACGAACCGACGGGACGGGCGATCAATCGTCGCGCTCCCGAAATATATCCCGGCTAAAACCGGGACACGACGATCCCGTGCCGGAAGCGCTTTATCGAACGTTTATCGCGATTCGCGGGAAATTGGCCAAACGGCCGAATGTGCCGAAGGCGCGGACCCTTTCAGCGCGCGTTTCGCAGGAGGACGGAAGACGTAACTTTATGTTACGCGCTTATGTGCATCGCGCGCATCCCGTCCGCATTCCCAAACGCGATAGATTAGGACGCGGGGCGACGGGGGGGAGCAAGGGGAGCAAGGGGACGCGATAGACGAGAAATAGTGCCGGCGCGGACTATCCGGTCCTCCGCGCTAAATCATCTCCGGCGACAAGAGACGTCGTGAAGTTGAACTCTCTTAAATCCGTCTTATCCGGTGAGTTATGACCGCGCGACAATAGCCGCGCGCGCGCGCGCGCGCGTGCACGCGAGTTTCTCTCTGGGAGCCTAAGCTTTACATCCGTGAGTCCGAAGGAGGTTGGTATGAGAAATAAGGAGAACAATTCACACACAGAGCACACTCTCTCTCTCTCTCTCACTCACTCACTCACTCACTCTCTCTCTCTCTCTCTCTCTCTCTCTCTCTCTCTCTCTCTCTCTCTCTCTCTCTCTCTCTCTCTCTCTCCCCCACTCGCACTGGATTACATCGGATTCGCACTATCTAGACAGCAGACGACGGGACGTCGTCAAGCCCCCGTCAAATTTTCTTTTTAATAGGAATGTGAATTGAATCGAAATGCGACGGGGTGGTGACAGAAATACTGTGGGTGCTTCGATGCAAAAGCGCTGAAGAATATTTTGACGAAGGATCGACGGCGTCCCGCCGTCTGAACGGATGCGAATCCAGCTTGAAGGCGGTTAACAAGGCGGGATCGGCAACGGTCGATCTTACCTTAGCCGAGATCTCGAGTCGGGCGATTGAATAATTTTGCGTTCGTTAGCGATCGTGAGAATGCAGCGCGACCGCGCCGACTCTGCGCATCAAATACATTTATTCGGCTTTTAGAATTTTGCTCGGACAAAAAGCGGTCGAGCTTGGAAAGCGCGCAAAAATTCCATTGCCTCTATGTTTCTATTCATGCGCGCGCGCTCGCGCGTGTTCGCAGCCGCAGCTATTTTCATAAAAGGCTCCAAGTGGTTTTCAGAACCGACGGAAATAACACCGCGCTCTTTTTTTCGGCTACGTTGTGTTGCGTTTCGCTCGCTGTTCTGTTTCTCTCCGATATATTCCGAGTTCCGCCGCTGTACCGCCGCGCTAACCAGTGCCTTGGAAGAGAATGCAGAATGCGGAAAGCCGATTCGCGGGGGATGAAGTCACGAGAACGAAGTAATCATCCTACCACACGTCTTTTTTTTTCTCTTTCTCTCTTTCTCTCCCTGCCTCTCTCTCTTTGCCCTCGATGAAACGTGGCAAGGCCACAATGCGTTTTGCAAGTGAAAGAAGAAAAGAAGAGAAGAAAGCGATCGAGATTTCCGAAGGTCCAGCGAGAACTCCTCAAGTTCGGACTTGAAGTTCCCGCGGAAGTGAACTTCCGCGTTTCACAACATTCACCGTTTCCAAGGCAACCCGACACTTCGCCTCGCGAACCGCGCCCGACATTGATAACTCTTGGTTTCGCTAAAAGTTTCGCAATTCGCCAATCCCTCTTGCCTCGAATGGCCATCTCAAATGCTCCTCGATTCAATGTTCCCGTGGCTCTCTCCCTCTCTCCCATCTTCTTGCTGGTTCGATTGTGAGAACGAGCTCGGTGTCTCTCGGAGTGGAGCTAACATCGATCGAGAATCCTCTTCTCGCGCACAGCTCTTGGACCGCATCGTCGAGACCGTTCGGTGGAACTTTTGGATATTGCTCGAGCGTATATCCTCGGCAACTTCGACGTCTCCTCCCGGACATCGTCGCTGGAGCTTTCGTGTCTCGCGCTCGGTGTGCAACGTAGCCTCCTTGGCGCTTTCGGACATGTCCGTCCATCGGCGGGCTTACGTAATTGGTAGCAGGTGGCGAACGACGGAAGGTGGTTGGCCCACGCAGACGACCACGAAGAGCACGACCGCGCTGGCGGCGTCGGCGTCGGCGTCGGCGTCGGCGGCGGCGGCGGCATCGTCGTCGTGGTCGTAGTCGTCGTTGTCGGTGTCGGCGTCTGCGTCTGCGACGGCCGCTATAAATAATCGGGGGAATCCCACGATGCCAGAAGATATCGGCGTGTTCTCAGGCGTGAGCGAGGGAGAAGAAAAGTGAGAGAGAGAGAGAGAGAGAGAGAGAGAGAGAGAGAGAGAGAGAGAGAGAGCCAGAGAAGAAAAGCACGAGAGGGGCAGAGAGATGGCACGCCCGCGAAAATATTCGCGTCTAAGACTTTCGCCTTTCGATTTCGACGGAGACGTCGCGATCGACGTCGCGTCTGATTTGTGCGCTCTGATTTTCTCGATTCATTAACTCGCACTTAAAGAAGAGAGAGACTGCTCGAGAGAGTCAGTATGACAATGAAAACGAGGCGGGCTCGTTCTGGTCGGAGGACTTTCTGCTCCCTCGTGCAGAATTTGGCTTGTGACTGATAAATGAATCCATCGATTAATAATCGAGAGATTATACTCTCGAAATTTTCCACTCGAGAAGTAGAGCGAGCCGATCAAGAGTCACTGAGATTCGAGTGACTTTTCACGTTGTGCACACCGAGAATCCTCCGGCGCCCCGTCGAGTGAACGTTTCCGCACAAAATCAAGGAGGAAGTCTGATACATCCCACTTTTGCGGGAACAAATCCCCTCCGATGGATCGAAACGTTCGCTTCGTAAGAATCCGCCCGGGAGGATCCGGGGGAAGCTTGAACGAGCGTTCTCCCTGCTTCGCGGCGGCCTGAGCGGCGGCAGCTTCGCTGTCGCTACGGACGCATTTTCACTCTCGTTTCGCGTGAGATTGCAGCTCGGGAGATCGGGGAAGGGAGCGGGGGAGGGGGGGGGAGAGCACGCGAAGCGATATTCGACACGTATCGAACGTAACGCGGAACTTACGGCCGCGAAGGCGTAAATAACGAGCGCACGGCTCTCGGCGAGAGTTCTCTTTGTCGCGCGGCCGGTGATTAATAGATACCACGGCTAGGCAGTTTTTCATCGAAAGCAGGCTTAATTGATTTCTCCTGTACGCCCACGAGACATTGTCGCGAGCCACGCCGCCGCACGGCCCGTCCAACCGCGCTTGTACACCGATCGATATCTCCGCGTTTCACAGAGCCGCAGCGTCGAGTCCTTATTATCCAAAGTCTAGATCTCGGTGCAAGTGGGTTATAGCTCGAAAGCTCTCGGGGCCGTGTTGCGTCCGCGAGCTCGCCCCCCCCCGTCGAAGCGCGTCCCCCCCCCCGTTCATCGATTGACGGAGGCGAAGAGCGACGCGAGCGTCGGGCACGAACACATTGTGGCGCGTTGGCGGCCGCCGCTCCGGCTTTTCTACGGTTGTATTCTTCTTCGACGTACAGGGAGGGTGAAAAAGACGACCCAGATCGCTCGTAGTGACGCTGGAGAGATAGACGGCTGCTCCCTCGTGTCAGCCGGCTTTTCTATTACGTGTATCAACGGCAGACGCGGTTATCTTTAACGATTTACCGCCGCCGTCGCCGCAGCCGCGTCCTCGGCGACTCCTCGGACCTCCTCGGGAACGCGCGCGTTCCTCGTCTCCTCTCGCTTATCTCCCTTATTCCGCCGCGTCGCGGTATTCGTCGCTTTGCTGGGCTTTTTATCGGCTCGAAAAAAAAAGGGAAACAATGTAGGGGGGAGGGTCGGGGGGAAGAAGTCGGGGTTCCATTTGCGCAATTGCATCGTGTTTTATCGCTCGGAGACGTTATCGGAGCAATTTCTGCTAACACATAAACACACACTTGCCTGCTAGTAGCGAGCTCTCCCGTGCCCGTTCGACCAAGAACGATAGATAATGGACGACTGTATGGATTTCCAATTTGAGAGATAACACGTGCGCTTTTGTTTCTCCCGACGATACCGTGATAAACGAGATTCAAATTCGCGCGGGAAATATTTGCAATTAATGCGAGAGCTCTCTCCCCCCTCCCGCTCTGTGTATGGTACACACGCTCCGCCGTGCCGATGTCGCGCACTCTCCTCTTGGGGAACAATAATTCAGCGCTCAAAGTTTCGTCAGATATCTCTATCGAGTCGAGAGAAAAAACCTTTGGTTCGAATTGTCAGTGGAAAGTGCGCGTGCGACACAGTCGTCAAGTAAGTGTCGTAAAGTAAAGTGAAATTATTACGCGGTAATTGATCAACTAAAAAATTACATATATCGTCAGCTGTTGAAAACTGAACCGAACTTTACGACCTAAGGCGAGTTAACTGTTCAGTTTCATTTTAGTTTCTTTCGACTTCGTCGCTTAATCGTAGTACGCCACATGTCAGGGTGGATTCGGGTCGGATTTCGGTGCTTCCTCTGGGTCGAATTCAAGCTGGTCCGACACCCGGCTATCAAGCAGGAAGAGGTTAAACTGATTTACTGCGGTTGTAGCTGCTCGATTATTTAAATACACGGGCGGAATTATTAAACCACTCGCGGATTATTTCGCGATGGCGCTAATTTCCGTCGCGGAACGTGCAATTTGTAGACGGAACATCCACCGTGCTGCGTTCTAATTTAAATCCCGATGCTAATTTGATTTGAATTGGCGCTCGACTCTTTCTCTCTCTCTCTCTCCCTTTCTTTCTCTCTCTTCCCCTCCCTCCCTCTCTCTCTTCACTTCTTCCGCCCGTCGGCCAGCCGTCGGGTCCGCCGACGATAGAAGAAGTATCATAACGGCGCCGGGCCGGGCCGTCTTGCCATACCACGCCTTTTCACTTCTGCGACTTCTCCGCCGTGTTTCCCTGACGTTGATTAATGCCTGTTTATGTACACGTAAGTCACCCACGTGCGGGCGCACGTAAGTGACGTTGACTGAGCGCATACAAATGATACGGTTTCGATTATCCGCCGCGCTACAAATATCGCGAGAAGACGCGCGCGCGTGCATTTTGCAACGGCGTCCTTGAGCGAAATGTATTATTAGACAGTCGCACGTGAAATATCGCACGTACCGTCGTCGTGAACGCAACGTTTTTTTCCTTTGTTTTTTTTTTTTTTTTTTTCTCAAAATTACTCTCAGCCGCGCGATATCCGTAACGTAGATAAGCGACGTCGCGCGGCGTCCATCGAATCGTTCACGCGACGTACTTATACATCCCTCGCCTCGATCTTTCTCGTTGCAGACAATTCGGGGGCTCGTGAAGTGTTGTCACCAGCGGGTAGCTGCTGCAGCAGCAGCATCATCAGCATCGTGCTGACGGGCGCGACGGCGCCTCTGTCTTAGCCTTCTTCTGGCAGGTGTTTAAACTACGCTGGCCACGAAAGAGGCTTCACCCGGCTGAGTATTATTCCGTCGCTGCACTAGCAATCCCACGTCCAAAGTGGCTAAGAGCGTAAGTCCCCGTCGCGCTCACCAGGAGTGCTCCAGCGGGGTGGAGGTACAGGTGCCACAGGTGCAGCAGGAGAGACGAACACCGAGGCGCATGCCTTACCTGGGGCCTGACATGACAACCCGGCTGTCCGCCATGTTCTACACGGTCGAGGTCGGGGACACCAAGTTCACCATCCTGAAACGGTACCAAAATCTCAAGCCCATCGGCTCGGGCGCGCAGGGAATAGTCTGGTGAGTAGCCCGGCCGCAGTCGCATCCTTCCACGACGCGAGCATTTCGTAGATTTCGTGTCTCCATGCGACGGAGACGCGACGGAAGTCCGAGGGAGAGACACGTGTCGTTCCCGGTGGAACGTTACCGATGCATCGTGCGAAGTATTATGGTAACTTGGCTGCCTATCAGCTGAATCGCACTAGCTGATTCGAACTTGGCTGAACGGCTGACTGTCGGCTTCGCTGTCATTGCTATTGAGAGTTGGCTGTTGCCGATGGATGATGCATTTATTGCGAGGTTCAAATTTCTTAGCTGGGTTTCAAAGTGCGCATAAATAGCAAGTCAGCATAAATAGTGATAAAAAGGTTATAAAAGTCATAAGATCACTCTTGAACATCTTTATTCGTTCGAATAAATAAAGAAATGTCGTCGAATACATGTCGTATATTTATATGCATAGACTGAGCGCGATGAAATATAAATCCTCGCGAAGGCTCGACTAACGATTCAGCCGGGTTTGCTTGAAATATTAACGCTTGAGATATTTCCTTGAGATACGACCTGCGTATCCCCAAAATCGGCAATAATACCTGAGCATCCGCGCGACGCTAGCGTCTCGTGTATTCGCCGAATAGAACGATGCACTTCGAAGGGGAGAAAGAAAAGTGATCCGCGATTTTTCTCATCCGCAATTTCGAGCGATCGACTTCGATGGCGGATCGACCGGTCGATCCCGTGGAAGCAACAGCAGGAGACACCAAGAGATTCGTCGCGGATGAATGGCATGGGGCGCCGAGTAAATCGAGCAATTCGATTCGAAGGAGAACGTCAAGATTTCGCGGGAGACGAACGGGAGAGAAAGAGGAGAGAAAGGGAGAGAGAGCGCAGAACGCCCTTTTCTTGTAAGCCGGCGACGTGATGTTGGAAAAATCGTCGCCGACGACGATTTCACGACGTGTGCTCGTCGTCGTCGTCGTCGTCGTCGTCGTCGTCGTCGTCTTTCTCGTAACATCGAGACTCGGTCTCGAAGTCGCACGAACGGGCGACGAATAGATCGAAGCTGCTCTCTTTCGTTTTTATTTGATAAATGCCCGGGCATCTCGGTATACTGCTTTACATCATATTTAAATAGTTCTAGCTGAAGGAATTGATTGAATTATAAATTAATTGAATGAATTAATTAAGTGAATTAATTGAATAAATTCTTAATTCGAAGGAATCGACGAGGATTAAATTATAATTTTGCAACCCGTTTCGTTTTAGTGAGCAAGCTAGCTTTGTAAGCTAGCGGGAAAATTCGCTTAAACGCGATCTTTTTTTTCCGAATTTTCAGATAAATATCCTCGGACTTCCAGCGGGGAGTGTCGCACTAAATTTTCAAACTTGCTCTTTACATAGACCCGATCTATATTGCCGGTGGCTAATATCCTCCTTGCCTTCGCTCTATTGATTATTAGCGGCTCAGAACGCGAGTATATGTGTGTGTGTGTGTGTGTGTGCGGAAGTGTTGGAGAGCCAAACTCGAGAATTGTTGAAATTCATAGCGAACGGTATCGATCGCGGATGAGCTATGGGTAATGGGAGAAAGGGACCATACGAGAGTCCACGTGAGCGTTTCTCCCGGAGCGTTCTCGGTTGCGCACGTGTCTCGCCTTCTGACGTCCAGTAGGGACTGAAATACTGCATTATATCCGAGAAAGCGCAATCTCGAACAATACATGGTGTGGCCGTAGCGTGCAGTGGGGTGGCAGGTAAGTCGAGGGAACAAACGAAGCAACGAAAGAACGAATGAACGAAGGAACGAATGAAGGAACAAACGAACGAACGAACGAACGAATGAACGAACGAACGAACGAACGAACGAACGAACGAACGAACGAACGAACGAACGAACGAACGAACGAACGAACGAGCGAACGAACGAACGAACGAACGAACGAACGAACGAACGAACGAACGAACGAACGAACGAACGAACGAACGAACGAACGAACGAAACGAACGAACGAACGAACGAACGAACGAACGGCCGGTCGGCTGGCCGACCAGCCAGTCGAAGGGAATGCGGGGATATCGGTTTTCGATAAAATTCCGGACCGGTGCGGTCCATTACGGACAACATGCGAGTCCCGTCTCGTCTCGTCTCTCGAGAAGCGAGCCTCTTTCAAGCTGTGAAGGAAAGGAGTCATCCTGTGCACAGAAGGTAGGTCAGGATGTGCGAGGAAATCGGCTAACGACGGCCGGATATTATTCCGGCTTGGAATCTCCGTGACTCGTGTGTTAACCCCGACGATGATCGATGAGAAATGTTGCGCAGAGCGGGAAAATTGCCGATAATATTAAAAAATTTGCATTGCTTACCAATTAAAACAGTACGTCTCTCTTTATCTCTCTTCTGTTCACAATCGTACGTTATATCGGACTTTAAAGTCGCAGAGTTTCTTGAAGGCGGACGATTAATGATATCTTGAAATCATTAATGGCCAGCGAGTGTGCCTGCTGGCTCTTTACCATTATATAAGATATAAAAGCGGTGGAGAAAGAGAGAGAACACGGAAAAGACAGAGAGGGAGAGGTTCGCGTTTAATCGCGTTCAGCCGGCCGTCGAATATACGATTTCTCAGCTGACGAAGCAACGGTCTTGGTGCGCCGACAAACGACGTTCCTGAGGCAGGACGACAGAGAATGTTCCGTCGCGTCGCCATGTGAAGAACTATTCATACTCGCGATTATGAACATTCGGTGGAAAAATCTACCGCATGTGCCTTTCTCACGTGCTTTTCTCCCGTTGTGTCGAGTGCGCTTTTCTATCGTACCTCCGCCATCGGTGCCGCTCGTTATTTCTCCGGTTTAACTAACGGTGCTTCGACATCGAACTCGTCCGCCAATCGTGCCATCGCTTAACGAGCTGCGATATTTCACAAGAGCGGGATGTTCCTCGTAGAGTCGATTTTTACGGCCGCAACGCGCGCATATATGTCTCTCCGTCGATTTTGGAAACGCTTGGAAAAGTTACTCGGGCCGCGAGACGATCTAATCCTTGAGATCTGTTTCTAAAATTGTGAAGAGTATCATAGAGGATCGTCTCAAGAGGGCAAATCAATTGATCCGAACGTATTTTTACATGAAATTTTATTTATTTTTTTTTTTCATGTGGCTCGCACGATTCGATGGTATGACGAGTATGAAAAAAAAAGATATTCCCCGACAGGCTGAATCAGTTTGCTTGATTGTAAATTAAATAAATTAAATAAAATTTAAATAAAATTTTATTCTCTTCGTACGATTTAACGGCATGAAGAATACGAAAAAGGCGATGCTCCTCTTCTGAAGATAACGAGCGGCACGCGGGGTATACATCATCACAGTCGCGTGTCCCATGTTCACCAATTATAATTTTACTTTTGCAGCTTCGCTGATTTGCTTGTTCCCGCCTGGTTCTTGGATCCATCCAGTCTCTCTCGCATCTAATTGGTTCGCCAACGCGAGCAGGCGCTCGGGAAAAGCGCATAAACTGTATGGATGGTTCCGACAATCAAGCACACGAGAGTCGTCGCGGCGTGAACTCAAAGGGAATCCGAGAGATCTTTGAAGGATTGCCAGGTGGAATGGCCTAACTCGCTCGCTCGCGTTTCGAGTTCGTTCCAAGAGTTATACATCACGCTCGTTTATCCTTTGAGAACACTGTCGGTGACGTTGTTGCGGCGGCCGACGGAGAAAAATCACGTTCCGCGAAAGCCGCGTGGAAATTTTGCGCAACCGCTGCCCTCTTCTCCACTTAGCGACCCGGCAGCGAGGCGCGAAGTGTAATTTAGTGTTTCTATATGCGATACCACTCGCACCCTCTCGCACAAACTTGCGTTTTCGCGCATAAATAAAGCGTCCGAGTTGCGTAGCACGAAGTCTTGCGCGCGCCTTAAGACAAATTGTAATATCACGGAGATAAATGACCGAAAAGTTGGATCTTCGATCGCGCCTTGTGAGAGCCTTGTGGTCGCCGGCAGCGCTTGGCAACCTCCGAAATTTTCTCCGTCGCTGCGTGGCTTTATCATACGATCTCCTTCTCTTTTTTTCGTTTGCTGCATTATTGTTAGTCCTTGTCGTTAATTTGGTAGCTACGGTCGCGGTATATCGCTTAAAATTAAGGCACGAGAGGGAGGGAGGGAGAGAGAGAGAGAGAGAGAGAGAGAGAGAGAGAGAGAGAGTGAAAGAAAGATAAAGATTGAAAGAGAGGGAGAGAAAGAGAGCAGAGAGAAAAGAGACGAGGCAAGAGCGAACGAAGCTCAAAGAGCGCGACCTTTAAGGTAACACGATGGCGACGAATCCGACAGAATCGAGCAATGTTAGAAGCGGCTATCGTCACAGCATTTTCGGCAACACCGTGTTTTGCATGCCCGAGAGATACGTCGATGTCGTGCCACGTGGCATCGGCGCTCAGGGTACTGTCTGGTGAGTAAACTTCTTCAATGGCCCATAACGGCATTGATCAATGCGTGTACGTGCCCATTTTTAATATCGTCGCTGATCTAGATAGATCGTTTTGCATTAAGGAGCGCTTGTGGAGTATAAAAAGTAATTACTAAAGTGTAAACAAAATTTTTTTCTCTTTTCTCATTATTATTATTTACTCCATTTATACAGTTTTGAGTAAATTTCCTTTGCATTTCTTTCTGCGAGAAAGAGAGAGAAAGAGAGGAGAGAGAGAGAGAGAGATAGAGAGAGAGAGAGAGAGAGAGAGAGAGAGAGAGAGAGAGAGAGAGAGAGAGAGAGAGAGACAGAGAGTATACGCCTCTCTCATTTCAGTTTTGTTTCCTTCTAAATCGCGTTAGACGTAGGTACGAGGTTGTAACTCGTCGGAAGCAGCTAGAAACACAATTCAAACACTAGCAGCTTCTTTTTTCTCTTAAACGCTCGGTTGTGTTATCAAGGTTCGAATGTTGATTTTAACAAGACGTCGAGGCTGTGAGGTCGAGGCACGAGGGAACCGACCGCGATCGAATATGAAGTGAACTCGACTGACCAGTCGGTCGGCGTCTCTGTTGCAGCGCGGCGTACGACACTGTCACTGCGCAGAATGTGGCGATCAAGAAGTTGTCCAGACCCTTTCAAAACGTGACACACGCGAAGAGGGCCTACCGAGAGTTCAAGCTGATGAAGCTGGTCAACCACAAAAACGTGAGTCTCTCTCGGCCTCGGCTTCGTCCTCGACGAGGACCCTCGACTGTACATTCCCTTCCTCGCCGTTCCCGCGCAACGTGCCTACGTCGACTATCTAATTCGCCGAGAGACCTAATCCACGTCGCTGTCGTCTCGTTGCAGATTATCGGTCTCCTGAATGCGTTCACGCCGCAGCGGTCTCTGGACGAGTTTCAAGACGTGTACCTGGTGATGGAGCTCATGGACGCGAATCTGTGCCAGGTAATCCAAATGGATCTGGATCACGAACGGATGTCCTACCTCCTCTATCAGATGCTGTGCGGCATCAAGCACTTGCACTCCGCCGGCATTATTCATAGGGTGAGTTCGTCAAGCGTTCATGCCGCGTGTTCTCGTCTCGCTCCCGCCCCGTTCCCTCCCCCTCGCCCTCGCCCTCCCCACGATGAAAATTGCACAACGACCGGGCCGTTTAATCTGCCGTAACGAGATTCATTAGCGACGCCGCTGCTACCGTTACTGCTGCATATTGCGCGCGCGCGCGCACTTGTTTTGTTACGCGGCGTTTGTCGTTTGTCGCCAGCGAAAGAAAATTAGCGTCGCGTCGTTCCGATTAATTCCACCCGGCCGTTCCTGCCGCCGCGGACCGTGACGCGCGTAATAGAATAACTAAGGGCGATGTCGCTCATTAAAAATGAGAACGTTGTACAACCGCGCTTGCCGCCGAGGGTTTCAAATTCACGCGGCCGGGCGCAGCAACGAACGCGCTACGAATGTACCTCGTTAATTCGCCATTCTGCTCAAAAGACGAGTGGCCGCGTGTCATCATTTGATTCGATTTCGCCGGGGGTCCGCTCGCGACTCTTCAGCCCGCGATTCCCGCCTCGAGGTGATTTCCTGAAATGCTTCACGAGACGTTCGGAAAAGCGAATCCATATATAGCGATAGACGACGACAACACCAGTCTGGATGAAGATTTCTTTTCGTTTAACTACTGACATTATGTAAGATTCGGGTCTGTATCTTGCGCAGGATTTAAAGCCGAGTAACATTGTCGTAAAGTCGGACTGCACGCTGAAGATCCTCGACTTCGGCTTGGCGAGGACCGCCGGCACCACATTCATGATGACACCTTACGTCGTCACCCGATATTATCGGGCACCAGAGGTGAGTCGAGTTTCTTCTCCTCAGCGGCCGTGGCTCTTCGCTACCGCCGACTTTATCGTTCGGTTTTTTGTTCTACGCTCTCTCGTCGCATCTTGACAGGTGATCCTCGGCATGGGATACAAGGAGAACGTGGATATCTGGTCGGTGGGCTGTATCATGGGCGAGATGATACGGGGCGGAGTGCTCTTCCCGGGCACGGATCATATCGATCAATGGAACAAAATAATCGGTAAGACGGCGCGTCGCGTCGCGACCGCGCGATCATCGCGGTCCGAGAAGCGGGGAACGTAGCGAGCGGATTCTCGAGGGAAAATCGAACGCAAGAATCGTGAACGCGCGAACAGGACTCGAGTCACCAGATGTCTCTTCAGCTTCTTCAAGGGCGAATTTGTTAAAGTCAGAGGAAATTGATAAAATTTTATTTTAAACTAATTTATATATATATATATATAGATATGACATCTGCCATTTCCTCTTTTTATGCATAAAGATGCAATTTGATAAAACAGAATATCTCTCTCTCTCTCTCTCTCTTTCTCTCTTTTGTGGAATTTTCTGCTGAATGTTTTTCCACGCAGTATTTTTTCATAACACATTGTGTTTTCAGAATTGTTTATTATATCTGCGTCGATAGCGTTTGAATTGAAAAAAATTTCTACGTATTTAAATGTATACGACGTGTACATCGGTGTATTAAAAAGTTAATTTAATTTTTCTCGATTTCCCGCGAGTGTTTCCGCGATCTATTTTCCGCGTTCAACTCGAGAGCAATCGTGATTTTCGTCTCACGCTCTCTCTTTCTCTCTCGTTTACAGAGCAACTGGGTACTCCGGCGCAGGAATTCATGCAACGGCTGCAGCCTACTGTCAGAAATTACGTGGAGAACAGGCCGCGATATCCGGGCTACCCCTTCGAAAGGCTATTTCCGGACGTGCTGTTCCCCTCGGATTCGTCGGAGCACAATAGATTAAAAGGTGAGTAGGTCACGAAGTCGACGTCCGCGTCGCGGAATCGATCGGGACACGCGTGCCGACGGACGCTTTTCGTCGACAGCAGAGGGGAGGAAAGGGGAGAAAGAAAAAATGAAAAAAAAAGACAGAGGGAGAATTTCCCGCACTTCAAATCACCCTCACTCATTGTCCCGTTGGTTTTTGCTTTTTTCCAGCGAGTCAAGCCAGGGATCTATTGTCGCGCATGCTCGTGATCGACCCGGAGCGACGCATTTCTGTCGACGAGGCGTTGCTGCACAATTACATAAATGTCTGGTACGACGAGGGAGAAGTTAATGCTGTAAGTAGGCTCTATCAATTGATCGCGATTCGCATCTCCCAATCGGGCCGGCAATTTCTCCGATTGCTTTCGCTTGATGTGCTGCGCGACGCAAAGATACCTCTCCGCGAAGTGCACCTATCGCGGCGATAAAGTCTAACGCATTTTTCACGCGGCGATAAAAGAGAAAAGTCGCCGTAAAAAGCTCCAATCCGTTTTCTTGCAGCCCGCACCGGGACCGTATGATCACAGCGTGGACGAGAGAGAGCACACGGTGGATCAGTGGAAGGAACTGATCTACCAAGAGGTCATGGAATACGAGACAAGCCACAATCCTGCGGCGGTAGCTGCGTCGTCAGAGAGTTCTGGAAGCCGGTAGATACAGCGGAGCCCATCAGACTCCTTCTCGTCGAGGAAGCATCCCGACAGTCTGACTTATCGCGTCGACATTGCCGAAGCGTAGAGAAGGAGAGAGAGAGAGAGAGAGAGAGAGAGAGAGAGAGAGAGAGAGAGAGAGAGAGAGAGAGAGAGAGAGAGAGAGAGAGAGAGAGAAAGTGTGTGAAAGAGAGAGGGGGAGGGGGGAACGCAAGAAAAGAGAAAGAGAGAAAGAAAAAGGTCCAAACGAAAGGAGGCAGGAAAGGAGGAAGGTGCGTCGACGTCCACGGGATATCGGACGATACCGATCTCCCTCTGACCTCTCCTTCGAGAAGGCAAGAAGAAACGTGCAATGAAAAAGGAGCAATGGAACGAAGCAATGGAAAAGGGAGAATACGAGAATAGAAGCTCACTCTGTTGAGCGCCGCCGGTCTCGAGAATTCGCGGAGGGCTCCCTCGGGTAGCGCGCGCGTGACCGAAGCAGCGTGTATCGTGCAAAATAGGCTGAAACTGGTCTCTGAGACGTCGTCACCACGTCGTCGACGAGGAGCGCGCATTCACTCGCTCGCTCGCTTGCTCGCTCACTCACTCACTCACTCACTCACTCACTCACTCACTCACTCAATCAATCAATCACTCACATACTCATTCGCCCGCTCACTCGATCTCTGCACGGGATCTTCTTTCTTCTCTCTTCCCTCTCTTCGCCGGCTGACCTTCGTTGAGAAGCAGAATCCGAAGGCAGTCCTCCGCAATGAGAACGAGATTCGACAGAGAGAAAAAACGCTCCTTTTCCGCGGAGGCGAACCGCTGTGCGGCACGCGATCCACTCCCCAGGACACATCCTCCTTGCTCTTTTTCATACATTTCATACAAGGCCATGGAAGTTAAGAGGGCAAAACAGGAGGGAAGCGGGAAGAAGAAGAAGAAAAAGAAGAAGAAGAAGAGGAAGAAGGATCGCGCGTATTCGAAGAGGATTTTTTTGGGATATTTTCCCGTGACACGAGACGCGCGGTCGCGGTGACGCGGAGTCACTTTCGAAGAGAAGAGGATTACGAGGGAGCGAGCGATTGAACTGCCGTTGGACGAAGTTATCGTTGCAAGTTGTCGTCCCCTCAACTACTGCCAACCTGGGTTGGACAAGGCCCTCTCTCTCTCTCTCTTACCCCCTCGATTCGTCTCTTCGATCGACGAGCGCGCGCTTCCCGAGCGCATCTCCGGAGTGACACGCCTTTCCTCAGAACCCTTGTCTCACGGCACGATATTTCTACCGCAGTCCCTTCACCGCGTCCGCTTGACTGTCTGTCTTCTTTGGTACGAGTGCCCTTATTCGCTGTTCGATTCAAAAAAGCTGCGCGCAACCGTCGGTGGCCATGCACGGATCGCTACGTTTCGCGCCGTGCCGTTGTTTCCGATCTGCCTGTCGTCCAAGAGCATTCGGGCGACGCTCTCACACAGTGCATTTTATAGCAATAAAGTTGACGTGGGAGTGCGAAATCAGGATAGAAATATCGTCCTTCGGGAACGAGGTTTTCTCCAAGTCTTATCATCGTCGGAGCTGGACCGTCCCTTTAATTCTCATATCCCGTTTCCGATGCTGAGCGTTACATAAGGACGTTTAATCGATATTCGGGCTGTAAGGTAAGGAGAATTGATGACATGTGCAATGTGTCGACAATCGACGATCGGCCGTCGTCACCGAGGGGAGGACCGATCGAGCGCGTTTATCGTTTGCGCGCGGACAACATATATACATATATTTTTCGTACCATTGTTAAGCACGGGAACACACACTTCTCAATCACGTATATATTATAACGCGACTATCCTACGAATTTTGGGTACGGTGTCACGGTACAAAGACCACGTTAAGGCGATAAGGAGAAATTTATCACAGAGCTTATAGTCGCTCGATCGTACCCCGTCGGTCGCGGCGCACGATCGTCGTGAACGATCCGTTGAGACGTCAGGCGAATTTCATTTCGTTGAAACTGCAAATCGCTTCGAGCGAGGGAGGAACGAGAGAGAGTTCGGTATATATATATAAATATATATTATATACATGTGTGTACATTAATTTTGTGAACCACACACGGTTCTCTATGTACGAGACGCGTGTGCGCGCGTGCGAGCGCGAGCGCGAGCGTCGCGCCCTCGATGATGAGCGCGGCGAGCGCGAGTAACGCGGGGGGAAAGCCGAGAGGCGACACGTTTTTGCAAATACCGAATCTCGAGTTGTTGGAGAACGACCGACGAGATGAGATTTTTGTACATATAATAATTCCCGCAGGAAAGAAAGGAAGGAAGAGGAGAAATAAGGAGAAAAGAATAAAAGAAAGGAACGCTGCACGTGCCAGAACGCCGCGAACCAGAGTGTCTGTGCGATCTCTCGCGACACCAATTCTTCTCGTCTCCGCTCTGTGCGCTTTCATCTTAATCGTCATCAGTGCCAGTAACGGATGCAATCGAGTATTCGTTATTCATATCATTTCGTAAAATCGTTAAGGGATTGCGGTCGCTGCTTAATTTTAACGAAACGAGTCGGCAGAAGGAGAGAGAGAAAGGGAACGAGAAAGGTAGGAAGAGAGAGAGAGAGAGAGAGGAGAGAGAGAGAGAGAGAGAGAGAGAGAGAGAGAGAGAGAGAGAGAGAGAGAGAGAGAGAGGGGGAAAGAGAGGAGAGACGAGCCAGTGCAATGTCACAACGATCGATCATGGTAATGTAGCGTCAGGTACTCTCCGCGATCCTGCAATTACCGATTATATTCTTAGCTGAGGTATAGTAGGTAGTAGCGTTAATCGATACTTGTATCATCCTCTTCTCGTGCAATCTCGCGTGCGACGTGCACGACGAGCGGCGACTGACTCGCTCACGGTGCTTCTAAAGGCGTCTTGCAATCGGCGAAAGAAACAGAGCGATTCGAGTGACGGGAGTCGCTGAATCGATGCAATAAGTCGGTATAGGCGAAGATATATCCACGCTATAAATCATTCGCACGCGTCAGCGAAGTGGCGGCGAAGAGACGATTTCGCGCTTTAAAAAAAAAGGAAAAAAAAAGGAAGAGAGAAAAAAGAATCCGTTTTGCGAGGACACGAAATCCTCGAGGACGTTTAAATGAATTTTTATTCCCTTCTCGAATTGTGTGTATGTTTCGTATTGTGATGTACGAAATACGTGCAGTAAATGGACAGGGTTAGAGGGAGGGGGGATGATACGGGGATGGGTAGGGGGAGCGGCGTTCGTTCTTCGACAGAAACGCGAAGCGGCGACAGTCGTGATTAATGGACCGAGCGAGAGGGCTGGGGCCGGGTTGGTAGGGTCGACGATGCTGACGATGATAATGACGATGACGTAACGACGACGACGAAGACGACGACGACGGCCCAGTTGTCATGCTATACGAAATGTAATTGTATTTATTACGCGAATCGACGAGGAGAACAGGAGGAACCTATTACAAAAATACCGAATCGACGATGGTGATGAATAATTGTATAATGTAAACGTTAAAATTTTTATTTTCCACGACGATAGTTATGTGAATATATTGCTACAGTCCGATCCAAATATAATCAAGCTTTTGTAACACTAATTATAATAAAAGTCTAATGATGATACTGCTAATCACGTAATTGTATCGCACACACGATAATTAAACGAAAGAGAGGGAGGGACAGGGAAGGAAAGGGAAGGAAAGGGAGGGAAAGAGAAGGAAGAGAAAGAAGTACGAGCTATACAAACGAGTCTCGTTTTTCGCGTATACGGAGGAGAGCAGTAGGCCAAAAATCTTTACAAATTCAAGCCGAGTTGCCGCCATTGGCCCCGTTATAACTGAACCGTTAGAAAGACTCGTCACCGTTCCTTTTCCCCAGAGTCACATTTCTCTTGCATATTGACCGTGTATAGTCTCACACACACACATACACACATACACGAGATAACGCATACTTGCGAACGAGCTTTTGTCCAAAAAATGCAAGATTTACAGTGCGAGTATTCGCGCGCCGACACTAGAACGCCTCCTTTAGCGCACCACCATTTTGCCGTGCTACTCCTTTACGTCTCCGCGCGAAGAACACCGTCGTGTATGTATCTACACAGAGTATTTTGCAATAACACGTTTTTTCTAAAAAAGAAAAGAAAAAAAACAATCATACCCGCAACTCCACGGATATCGCCGTGCGCGCCATGAGAACGGACGCGTTGTCCTCCCGGCGTTCTAGTGTGTCTTCGCTCCTGCGCGTAAAAGAAAAAAATATAGACGAATCGTGAGAAAGGGAGGTTCGCGCTCCGCGCGAATCCGGGCTCCCGATTTTCGAGACCGCCGCTCGCGGATCGCCCAAACGACGTTCGGATCGAACGACAAAGTCCGAGAGTTTTGGATTCTTTTTTACGAAGTCTTTCAAGAAGAGAACACACACACACACACACATACACATACACATACATATATTCGCCTAATGACCTGCGACCCGCGCGTCTCTCGCTCGAAGTTCGAAAACTCCCAAAAACCGCCCTCCGATCTCGCACGTCGAGGCAACGTGACCATCCGAAAATAGAAGATTGCCCGATCGCCCCTTCACGATTCGTCGTATTTTTCTCTTCGCCTCGTTTTCGGAAAGACGGCATTTCATTGCACATACACACACTCACACGTGTACAAGCATATTCACACGCCCACGCTGTCGAACACTCGACATTTTTCGCCTTGTCATTTCCAATTTCGTTCCGCATCATCCCTCATATACGAGAGAACGAACGCATAACGCATAATGAAATATTTTGTGATCCTCGCCAAACATTATACGGATTACGAACGTATCCGTACGCGTACATAACACACACACACACACACACATATGCACACGTTATGTAAAGTCAATTATATTTAATCAGCGGACGATACTTAGCAGTTATAAAAGTATGCCCAGATATATCTTTTGGGCATTGCACCTGCACAACAGGGTATTTCTGCGGCCCTTCGTGCGTGTATTCACAGGGTGTCTCGTTGAACTTAAGCGAAGCAAGGAGAACAAAGTATCAAAGAAAAAAAAACTCAGAAAAAAGTTGTAGTTGTGCCAGAGTACAGAATCAGTACAGTGGGAAAGAGAGAGAGAGAGAGAGAGAGAGAGAGAGAGAGAGAGAGAGAGCGAGAGTGAACGATGAGAGAAAGATAACGAATGAGAGGGAGGGAGCGAAAGGGAGACAGAAAGAGATACAACTATTTTTCCATTTGCAAGCCATTGCTGCAAGCCTTTTTCTTCGCACAGTGAGCGCGCTGAAGGACTCGGTGAACCGTGATTCCTTGAAATTTCGTCCAGCTCCTTGAGCCAGCACAATCTTTAAATCACTTTCGAGATGCTAAATCGCTTGCGACGTTTCTTTCCCGTCTGCGATACGAGAGAGAAAAGGAGAGAAAAATGAGAGGAAGGAGGGGGACAGAGGAGAATCGAAGATTTTGTAATACCGTATTCGCTGCGATATAATCTCCCCGCGATATTTGTACCTAACGCAGTCAGAATTTCTAAAGATTTTTGGATATACACCATAAGCGGGTGTGCAACAGAGTGAGAGGGAGAGAGTGAAAGTGAGAGAGTGAGCGAAAGCGACAGGTGATAATTATATCTGCGAACGCGAGGTTGCCCGGTTTCGGAAACGTTATCACTTTTATCAAAAGCGAAGGAGGCGCGGCCCGGATCACACGGAGGATGTTGTCCTCGGTGCAACACACTGTATGTGTGTGTGTGTGTGTGTGTGTGTGTATGTATACACACACACACAGTAGCACACACATAGAGAGAGAGGGAAAGAGAGATGGAGGGAGAGAGAAAAGGAGAGAAAGAAAAAAAGAGAGACAGATATACGTAATTACACACACCACACATCTGTCCACACATATTCATACCCACAAACACACATATATACACACATACACATATATACACACATACTCACGTACCGTAGTTGTGGCAGCTCGTACTACGTTCTTCTCGTTTCCATAGTTAAAGCAAAAACGTAGCGAATAATAAACGGTAGCGTAACGATAACGAGTAAAGTAAACGATAACGATACTAATAAATAGTAAAGGATAATAATAAAACCAAGTAAAAAATATTATTCGCAGAGTCGTAGAGAAAGCAAGACAGAAAGGGAGAAAACGGGAGAGGGGAGAGGAAAAGAAGAAATGCGGGAGGATCCGTGGTATATCTCGTAAAACCGTCGCGACTCCCCGGCACCCTTAGCTAATCGATATACAGCAATCGGTCAAACTATCTTAATTCACTTCCGAATACGTAGAACATGACTGTATACGACGATTGTTGATCCGGCGAATGCATTCGGAACGCGCAATGTCGGTGGGGAAAATGGTAGGAACAAAATGAAAAAGAGAGAGAGAGAGAGAGAGAGAGAGAGAGAGAGGGAGAAGGATAGAAAGGAGGAGGAGGAACTCTCCTTGCGTTCGTCGAGCGAGGAAAAGGAAAGAATAGAGAATATAGCGGGTACCTTTCAGTCATGTGCCTTTGACACCTTTGGAAGAGAATCATATTTGAGGCCGGAAAAAGAGATAAAAGATAAGAATGAGGATATAAATCGGAACAGACGTACAGAAAACTAACACGTTTCTTCATCTCGGATTGATGTCACACAGGCTTAGCGATTGTCGTCACTCCGGTCTTCTTCGTTTTATCCAGAACACCGTATTCTCACGCGAGATGAAGAGTAAACGAGACTGTGTTACTATTAAGGCAACATTATCGTTAGATATTATTATATCGGAATTATTAACGAGCAATAAACGAACTGTCGATGCACAACGTGAGACTGAAGAACTAGAAACTTAGCTGTGGGGCTTCGATTCTTGAGAACTACCGAACGCGCGATGAATCGTAACTTATCTTGTTTCATTCTAGCTTTGTTTTATCCTCTCTTCGCGTGTAATGTTTACATGATTCATAATGATCATATCCTTGGGTCTTACCTCTTTCTCGCATTCTGGCCTCGTTCGTTCGACGCTCAGCTGCGTCATTCGAGAGAGAGAGAGAGAGAGAGAGAGAGAGAGAGAGGGAGAGAGAGAGAGAGAGAGAGAGAGAGACGAAGGCGACCAACCGAGACCCCGTGTTGCGCGTTCATCTAGGCAGGATCGAGTCCTCGACTCGTGGTGATCCCGGCGACGTCCTGGCAACCGCAATCGCTTCCGAAACCAGGGGAAATCGAGATCTTAACGTTATACACAATATATATAGAACTTAGAGTATAAAAACGAAGAGAGAAAACAAGAAATAGAGAGAGAGAGAGAGAGAGAGAGAGAGAGAGAGAGAGAGAGAGAGAGAGAGAGAGAGAGAAGAGAAAACCCGGCTGAGAGATAGAGAGAACAACACCGCCGGTTAGACATACCGCAAGAACGATAAACGATCCTTTGTTTTTGTAGGGGGGGATAATAATAATCGATAAATCGGTAAAAAAATAAATAAATAAGTCGAGAATAATGTAAACGATAATCCTTCTTCTTTAGCGCGGTAAGAGAGAGGGCAAATAATATACAAAAGTGGAATATTTTGAACGACTACACGAATCGAGCGGAGCTCGGGCAGGGGGCAGGAGTAGGGACGGGGACGGGGGCGGGAAGAGGGAGGGATGAGAGATTAATGAAGAAACAAAATAATAATGTCCATGTTGCTAAACTTAGCAGTGAGGTAGATCGCGTATAGGCGACGTCTTAGTTTAAAAAAGTTAGTCCTTAGTACAGTGAGAAAGGAAGAGCGAGAGTGCGAGAGAGAACGAGAGAGCGAGAGCGAGAGAGAGAGAGAGAGAGAGAGAGAGAGAGAGAGAGAGAGAACACACACTTATAACACGCAAACACACACATACCCACAGAACACAATACACGAGCAGTGCGTAGAGTCTACATTAACACTTAGACTAGATCTCTAGGTCGTTCCTTCGTATTAGAGCGTAGCACTGGACACCAACGCAAAGGCGTTTCCGGCGACATCATAGAGAAAGAGAAGTGCTCTTCCCCCCGAGAGCGATTTCTTTATGTTTCCCTCGAGCGTGAGGGGCCAGACGAGTGTGTGGTGTGTGTGAAGTGCGGGGATCGAAAACGGCGTGCGACTTGAGTGCGTACGAACCAATTCCGAGAAGTCGCGGATTTTCCAAATTTGATTTTTGCATAACCTTCGATCATCATTCAGGCTGCATTCCAAAGTAAACTGACAGTACTGAAAATCTATGGTTTGCGTGACATGCACCATGGACTTTCAGTACCGTCAATGTACCGAATTGTTGAAAACGGTTTGAACGCTTTCCTTGGATGCGTATCAAACTACAAAGAGAATCGCTTAAGCCGTCTTAAAATTCAGCGTACATCTTGGAGTGTGCAGCTATGACATCAGTAAATTCGCACGGGTCGATCGGGGAGCTTATTTTTCCTTAACGATCTGAAATCGACGATTTTCATTGGCATCGAGAGACTCGATCTCCCGCTTCGTGGTCCCCGCGAATCAACAAACGCAACAACGATCGCGCGAGATCGTTTCGATCCCCGGACCACCCGGAGACACTCCGCGGATCGACGATGCTCCCAGCGCGAGTTCCCAGTCGTTCCCTCTCGCCGACGAGGGGGAGGACCAATCGCCAGAGCAATAATGTACTCTTCGCACCTCTTCCGACCTGCGTCAGCTTCACCCGGAGTCTCCTTCTTTCTCTTTCTCTCTTTCTTCCGACTCCGGCTTCGTCCTCGTCGAGACTTCGACGTCGGCGATTCCTCGAGCGAAAGTCGAGGGACGAGACGCTCGAGACGATTTCCCGGGGATGTCCCATCGTCGAGATTTTTCCCGTTCGCTCTCGCTGACGATCTCCCTTTCCCGGGACATCGGCGATCCGTGCGCGCCGCCAGGCGCGGACTCGTTTTTGTATATTCGCGAGACGATCTTTCCTTCCCGAAGGCGTATACGCTTCAGTCCGCGTGTACGCTGTGTACCGTACCGAGAGATTTACTCGCCGGGGGCTGAGAACCTCGGCGACGAGTCCATCGGAGAAATTTGATTTCTCCGATCGGAGACGATACACTCGGCCTCGCAGCGAAGAACACCAAGTGGGAAGGAAGTACGACGGAGGCGAAGCGAGTCTCTTCTTTTCTAGAGCCAACAACAATATAAAAAAGGAAAGAACCGCCGTACCTACACACACACACACACACACACACATAACAAACAAAAATACATACATATACATATACACGACACACACAGTAGTCACGTGAAGCGTAAACTTATTATAAATACTAATATATTAATATTATTGAATATATACCTCTTCTGTACATACAATTAAGCAACAATAATAATAATGAATAATAATTAATCGTGAGAGAACGTTGGACGGTAGAACGGGGCAAACAATAATTGCGCATTGTTTTTAGCAAGAAAACGGCGGCGAAATGATTAAGTTGTGAATATAATAAGTACGATGTAATTGTAATTATATATACACCTATCTCGCGGCGATACGATGTAATTGTATGGATCCACACCACACACACATAGGTACACGGACAGACAGACAGACAGACAGAGAGACATACGCACACACACACACACACACACACGACACACATAAGTCACACAGTATAAATATTATAAATACATTATAACGACGACGAGACGACGACGATGGTGGAGACAATGGTGATTTTTATTATAACTCTATTATTATTACATTATTAATATTATTATTATATTATTAGTTATATGTCATTCTTATTGCGGTTGTATTATATTGTATCGAGGAACACGCTGTCGACAGGAAGAGAGACGAGTTCGATCGATCAGATCATCGTGCGAGTGCAACAATATCGAAGAAGAATAAACAAAAGAAACAATACAAAATCGTGGCGCGTCGTGTCTCATTTGTACTTAGTTATTACGTAGACACCAGCGGGCGAGTTATCACTGCAGTCTCGGGTTTCGACGTCGGTCGCAAGAATTTCTTTCTGTTTTCCATTTCCATCGGCATCGTTGAAGCGTTGCACGATACGAAATGAACTCTCGGCTTGGGTGCGTGCCTCCCTTCGCACCCTCTCCGGGGAGAAACTTCGTCGCACTCTTGCACGTGCGTGAACGAAGGACGTGTGGACGCGCGACAATCGGGAACGCTCATTGTGGCTGGTGAGTCGGGGTGAATCTCGACGTGAACCGACGTCGCGCGTCGTTAGCTCTTAGCCTTTTGCGAATACACCAATATGTCAAAGTCGTGTCACGTCAACCACAGTAGCTCTCTTCTGTGTTATTTTGGATTTTTCTAGGGATCCTCGATACACGAACACATACATAGACACACCGGACACGCGCGAAGCCCGTCAGCAGCGCTTTTGCGAGAACGGGCGAATCGAGAGGAATCGACGGGAGTTCACTTTCAGGAATGCCAAATTCTCGCGAAGTGTCGCGTTTTATTGAGTCCGCTCTGACGATTCTTCCCACTTTCACGTGTCTGATCGAATTCGCGCGGGCAATTGGAGAGCAAAAGTGCGAGAAAAAATGATGTCCCTTGCCTAAAATTAAAATTATTCTTGCAAAATTGTCGCGGAGAGAATGACGAGTCCGGCTTCGTAAGAAAAGACATTACGTTGATTTTAGATCGCTTGAAGACGGCGTCAATTTCGATTTAAGTTAAAAGTGAAATAAATCGGAACGTAATATCCGGAGATGTCAGAATCGGTCCTCGATTCGCGAGGATCGCTTTCGTATTTCGTATTTCGTGGGAATAAATTTCCTTCTACCTGCGATTCGTCCATTTCTCGCGGAGTGGAAAATACGAGGCGCTCCCGTGTATCCTTCCTCGTCCCGGAGAGGACGAAACACCGCGATACAATGCGAGAACGATTCTCTCGCGCGTATCTTGTCCCACGAGAGTTTCGACTATCCCACGATTCACAGAGAGGAGTCGCGATCCGTAATTATTTCTTGGCGAGCCGAACCAATGCTCAAGCGACGCTGTTGGTCTGAAATTGATAATAAAGAAAAGCAGATGAACCACGAATTTCTTTACCCGTCTGTACCTATAGGCCTGTAATGTAAAATACATGCAGCGGAGTATAAGGGAATAATAAAGGGGAAAGAAACGAGAGGAGAGAAGAAGAAGTGGCAACAACAAGAATAATAATAACAACAGCAGCAGCAGCAGCAGCAGCAGCAACAACAACAAGAATACACACTTTTTATATGCATGATTTATAAGTTTTAATTTTTAATATTAAAGGAGATATACCATGTTGTATGTGAATGAATTATTGATTATTTAAATTGATGTTTTAAAATACGAAAAACCTGGGCTTCTCATTTTCTCCGCGACTGCCTTCCCATCGCACGACCCTTACGGAGCATTTGTAAATAAATACCGAGAGAATATATTATAGACTCAAAGTAACAATATTAACTTCGCCATTGTTGCCATTGATAGACGAGACGAAGAGCGATAGACGAACGGTTCAATCGCGGAGCGAGAGGCTGCGCGTTGTTCGTACGAACGCTCATGCTTCGTCGCGCTTTAATCGATCACGATTCTTCCAAATCGCCGATAAAAGAGTATCACAATCGCGCGCTAAAGAAATCGTTTGCCATTCGTTGTTGCTACGTCGATTCGCTACGGCCGTTCAGAAAGCTACGGCGTGAAGATGACGGGATTGCGACTCGGCGATGGCGTCAGCGCGAGCGTGATAGCTGCCGTCTTGTTTCTTCGTCTGAGCCAACGACACGGCACGCGTGGTTAGAACGACCTTACGGAGCGGGGGCAAGGCCGCTGATTCTCCGCACGTGACCTACCCCGACGGCGACAGCGAGAGCGCCGGGCCGATCGAGAACGTGGATCGATATACACTTCGCGATGTCTCCGGTTCCAGACGTCGTCTAGAGCAACTCGAGACAAAGACCGTTGCACGGGTGGTTGTCGCGCTTCCGCTGAGCGTGAAATCGTTCCTCTGGGATTAATTGTTCCATAAACGTGACACGCACTGATTTTCGTACTTGCGTTGAGACAGAAGATGATCCGTATGAAGAACCAATGAAAAATCTTGGTCTGGATCAACGCGAAGCGTCACTTTTATTTTTCCAACATGACTTTTAATATCAAGCACACACCTCTTCTACGTATTCTTTCTGTCTTTCTGTCAGCGAATAAATTCTTTAAGTAAATTCTATATATTAAGGAACAAGATTTGCGCATATTTGAATATGAAATTTCCTGACACTAGAAGAAAATCTCTTGAACCACGGAGTCATACTTTTACCGAGCAGGAGTCAACTACGTACCAATGACTTGAAATCGTCGTCTCATTAAATAAAGATGATCGGTAAATCTAAATGTACAAGTAATGTGCAGCTGTATTTGCGCACAATAAAATATCTCGCAGACGAGAAAGTTGGACGATCGGTCTTCGAGCACATCTTACGCTAACTTCACGCGACAATCGTCGAGCCACAATGTCTCGATTATGTTGTAAACATCGGGGACGCGCATTTCGCGACTCTCAGGCTCGAAATTTCTCAGCGTCATTAGATATCTCTCGTCGTCATGGCCGACCTGCTGAAAGCATGGCTGCGAGCGCGACTGGGCGTGATAATGGATCTCACTCCGGAGATGTTCGGTCGTTACACCAGAGACGGCACCTTGCTCGCGCAGATCCTGCACAACTACGACATTATCGGTAGCAACCAGTTGAGTACGATCGTGCGCACATACGACCCGGCGTTATCCAGGGTGAATCTGAGGACCTTGAGGATCTGGCTGAAGCTCATCAACGTCACGTTGAGCGACGAGTGCATCGAGGCGATCTCTAAAGTAAACTTTCTGTGTCTAAAAACACATTTTCAAGACGCGTCGTGGCGATAACGGCCGATTCATGACACTTCAGGGTAAAGGCGCGGCGGCTCTCGAGCTCTTTTACAGGGTCTACCTCAGCCTGGAGGGCAAAGATCGGCTGCACTTCATCGCCCTGCAGAAAGAACGAGAGAAATTGGCCCCCGCATCCAGCAGGTTCGGCGTCACCAGGGTGTCCGAGGAACCACCTCCCTATCAACCAGCCGAGCATCATCTGTCGAAGCCGCTGATCGAATTCGCCGACACTATCTTATGGCACCGGAACAAATTCTGGAGCATCGTGCAGGCCTGCAAAAATGAACGACGGCGGTTCGAAGCCGAGTATCCTATAGTAGAGCCGGTCGAGTACTTCATCCCGGACGATGTGGTGGATGAGTGGAAGAAAGAAAGTGAGGGACTAGACGAGTTTGCTCACAAACACCCGGCTCGCAAGACGAAGAAGCAGCTGGTGGAGTGTTGTCCTCAAAAGAAGTTCTTCGACGTGTCCTACGCCGAGGACTCCGCGGCCGCAGCAGAGTACGTGGAGTTCTTGAAGAAACGCGGCGAGCGAGTGTTTAAATATCAGGACTTGAAGTTGAAGACGCAGACGACGATGATGGCGGACACCTGGGAGAAGCTGCTGAGGCAGCAAGATAAATCGTTCGACGAAGCCCTTGGCCTGCGAGTGTTAGACCAATCGCGCTACGAGAAGCAGATCATGAGGAAGCTGTGCGAAGTGCGCGATCTGAGGAACAAGGTCGTGGAGAACCGCAGGATCGTCGACGCGATGCTACTGAAAATCTTAGAGAACGAGCAACGGCTGCAGCAGCATCGCGAGCTGGAAACAATGGCGGCGGAAGCGCAAGACGTCGGGATGGAATACTGCAGGATGCGTGAGCTGCATCGGAGGATTCGCGAGGAAAAGGTGAGGGAGAAAGAGAAACAGAAAGTGAAAAGTGGTCACTTCCGTCCGAGGGCAAGCCCTCTAAGGGCTAAGGCGTGACTTGTAAAGTCACGCAAAAATTTGGACATAAAATATTATAAAAAAAATGATTATTACGTTTTGCAGAAAATATAAAAGGAAAAATTTGCGGGCACAGAGAAAAGCGCATATTTCCACTTTAGGCTTTTTAAAAAGACATTAATTGAAGTTGTGCAGGACCTATTAGTGTCTATTAGTGTTCTAAAAAACTGAACAAAATGTCGTATAAAAAATAAAAGAATAAACAACGGATTGTATGAAAAAAGGTACGCAGGTTCGGAGAGATGTACCGCGGGATCTGTCTGGAAATCGTGAAGGATCTCGCGGATATCGCGGTGAAGATCGCCGAGTTTCGCCAGGCCAATGACAGCCACGTGCCTCCTTTCGTCTGGAGCGACTGCAAGACGTTGTTCCTGAGGAATCAGCCGATCTTCGAGTTCGCGGAGTACTTGGACTTGTTCGACGTCGAAGACGCGGTGGAGGATGGGGAGGAAGAGGAGGAGAAAAATGTGGACATCCAGAGAGAAGCGGAGGATAAAGTGACAATAAGGAGGATGAAGAATGGAGAAGTTACGGAGGACGAGAAGGAAGAGGCGCGGCGCACGGAAAGTGGAAGAGGGAAGAAAGCTGAAGACAAACGGAAGCTTCTTCAACTGAAGTTGGACCATCAGAGAGTCCTGGCTGATGCGGACTTTGAAAATTATCGAGACCTGGCATCGCCCTGGGCCGAATTCGCGCCGACGAAAGAGAAAGGACAAGCGAAGGACGAAGACGAGGCCGAAGAGGTCTTCAGACTGGGTCGGCTCGTGCTGGGCTATGTGGTTCATCGTTTGTTGAGGATGCTGCACAGACAACCCACCGAAATCACGACTCGCTTGGCACCGAGAGTCGAGGTCGCGGCCATTGTCTTGGGCATAATGAATGCAACGTTGCTCGAGGAGCTGCGAGAACTGCTGAAGAAGTACAACGTGCACTTGCTGCGGATGGAGGACGCAATCAATCGTTGTCTGGAGAGATACAAGCAGGAAATGGTGGACGTGGAATATATCGATCTCGATGTCATCCCGGCAAAGGCGAGAGACGTCAGGAGGCCGCGGGCCAAGGGCAAGGGGACGAATGCTACGAAGAACCGTCGCATGAAGTTGCCTGAGCGAGCTACGATGAAGAATACGATGACGACGCAACGGCAGAAGGCGGCGGAGGAGAAGCAAACGCAAACTCCGCGGCAGATTCCCTACGACGATCTGCATCCGACTTTAAGCGACGCTGCATATATCGGTATATTCGTGTGATATTCGCTGGGATTCATGCTTGAACTGCTGCACTGCTGCGAACCTCAGTCGTCCGATTCTGTCTGATGAAGTCTGTCTGTTTTGTGAAAATCATACGTGATATTATCCGGCTTGATTATTTCGTTCGTATTTCATTACGGCACTTATTATATTGTTCACATAATACTTTGTTCACATATATTTTGTTCACAATATTTTGTGCACAATATTTTGTTCACATTTTACTAGATCAAGAATCAGTTATATATTTTTCATATTTTTTTAATTATATATATTTTCTCACCAGGATATCAGGATTTCAATGATATTTTATCAAATTAAAGGTAAACTTTCTGTCAGAATACGTATTTAGCAAAAACCCGACGGTAATCACTGTATATGACACCAGGTAAATGGACTCATGAATTTCTCACGTTGGGTCAGCCGATCCCTAACGAGCTGAACACGAAGATACTGATGGAATATCTCAAGGGAATTGGGGACGTCAAGGGCTGGGCATTAATAAATTACCCCAACACGTACGAGCAGATGGCAATGTTGGAGGAAGCGTTGACCGGACACCGGGTGCCTCCCGATCGTAATAAGGTCTTCGATCTCGCGGATGTCAACGTCGAGGATATCGATCCCCCGTCACCTAGAATGCTGTTCGAGGCTGATGAAGTCGACACAATTGCGATATGCGGGTGCGTTCGATTACCTCGTGTCGAGACTACTTACATTCGACTATAATATGGACCTTCAAGGATCTAACGATTCTTACAGGCAATCCAGATTATTGCCGAATTCAATATGTCCCAAAGAAAAATATCTGCCCAATTCCTCGACAACGTTCGTGACGTTGTATATCAAGGCTCTGCCGAAGCCGAAGACTTTAGCCAGTCAAGATGATTCTTCTATGCTCTTGCCCGCTGATGCCACTTCGATGGACGAATACTACGCTGATCGAAATATCGCGTACGGATTCTACTACAACGTCCTCGACCTTTCAGCCATGAAACAGCTGGTCGAATTCATCACGGGCGATCGGTTGGCCGAGAGGACCTTGGAGGAAGCATTGTCCTTGGATCTCCTTGAAGAGATTCCGCGAGATCGGCAGAAACCTCCCATTGACCCAAAAGCAGCTATCACAAAACGTTGGGTACCAAAATCGAAATGGGAGAAGTCGCAACGTGAAGAAAAGAAAGATAGCGAAGCCGTAAGTCGCGATTTACCAGCGGAAATGGGAGCGCAGCTCGCGAGAACTCCTGCTAGACCTGGGGAAGATGGCTGGCAGTGGATGGACTTTCCGCAGCCTCCGCTTTTGTTGGAGACCTTGGCCATGCTCTGGGAGAGCGTGGAGGAGGGCTACGTGGAGAACCTGAAGGAGATACTCTCCTTGAAGAGAATCCACACGTCGACTGTTATTCCTTACAAAGAATCGGTCCTGAGCAACTTGAGGAAGTTCATCGACCGACCCGACAATCGGCAGGATTTGCTGCAAGATTTTCATCGCGCCTTCAATAAGTTTGACGAGGACCTCAGGGAAGACGCGGACGTCAAGTGCGAGCTGCACTGTCGCGTTAGTGAGAAAATTTCGCAATTACGAAAAAGAGAATAGCGCAGTGAAATATGATATAAATTTAGCATGAAATTCTAATATATTTTTTTATTTTGTCTTATTTTCTGTTTCTTTTTTTACCGTATTTTATCGTATTTTCTGTTAATAAATAAATAATCATAAAATAAACATATTAACGTAGAATTGTTGAAAAAAATATTCGGCTGCAGGTCGTCGATTTTCGAGCGGAACTGTGGGATCTCTGCGACACCCGACGACACATAGCCGAGGAAGAGAGGAAGCGCATCCTGCGTAACCAGTGGATCCCGCTGGAAACCGTAGTCCTCGTCAACGTGTACATCGAAATCCTGCAGACGGAGATCGACAGATTCATCGACACCGTGCAGCTCCTCCAAGACTATTACACGTCGATGTTGCAGAAACCTCTGGAGGAGTCGCGGTTCTCCAAGATCTTCCTCGATCGCGTGGAATTGAAGCTGGGTCTTCGAGAAGCACCAAACTCGGGGGCGAGCGACGGACTGATCAACGATGAGGAAAAGGAAACAGCGATCCAGACGAAAGCTTCCTCTCACGCGGCAAACATCGAGCACTTCAAGATAGACATCGAGGGTTTGCTGACCGACGTGTCGAGGATTTTCGATCCCGAACGGAATATCGTGTATGACGTCATCAAGGACACTATCCGACAAGTGCGAAGTGTGGTCGAGTCCACCTCGTCGATCATCACGGAGACGTTGAAGAAAGAGGAAGAAGCTGCAGTCTTGAATGTCGAGTCGAGGGACAAAGCTATCGGGAGTGTTTCGCCTAACTCAACGTTGACCAAGTTGGCGAGAAGAAGCCGCGACTTGGTTGAAGAGTGGCGGTACGCCGTTCAGTTCGAGATCGATCGTATCCGTCGGCGATTGGACGTTTTAGACGCGGCCGCTCGGTCGGACGTGGCTTTCCTTCTGGATACCATGAGGCGGACCTTCCACCATTTGCACGATTACATCGACGAGAGGTCGATGTTCAAACATTAACAACGCGGAAAAAGACACGGTCTCTAAATTTCTCGGAGTAGAATTTCTCTCGAAAAGCGGAGCGACGTTACTGCAGTTACTCGATTTCAAGCGGGTTTTCACTCGTAAAGAATATAAATTCTCCACTCTGAATTATTAAATATTTTCATTCGCGATATTTTCCGACCGAATCGTCGATATCTTTATTTGTAACATTCTCGCTGAATTATAAATGGTCTCCTTCGCAATTGAAGCGTGAATCCGTGAATGCATTCACCGTCGTAGGAACAAATCCACTCTGATAGATTGAAATATTTACTCGCACGGAGTTCACTTTAAGCTTGCATGAAACATTCACTCTTCCGACCCCAAGTGGTAGTATTTTTACCACCGCTTTGAGTGAATTTTCGCTCTCTTTTCGAGTAAGATTTCACTCTCCGACAAATCTAGAGAATCCTGTATACGTTATGCCGTACACGTATATATACGGTATACTGTATACGTCACACACATACGGTATATAATAGTAAAGGAGAAAAATAATTTATAACAGATACAAACGCGAGATCGAGAGCGTCGACGACATGGCGAACGTCTTCTGCTGCGCCATCGAGGAGGCCAAGCCGATTCAGCAGGAGATGTTGCTCGAGGGTGATCGATTCGTCGTGAGGTCGAACGTCCTGATGTTCCCCGACGACACCGAGCGACTTGCCGTTCCCGTACAAGAGTCTTCATCGCCCTTGCGATTTCGAGTGATCCAACTCGCGCGATTACTAGACATCTTCCGACGAGTCGCACCGCACGGGGTAATCAGCAAGCGCGGCTTGGTCTACATCCTGCAGGATCTGGTGTCCTGCGGCGAAGAGGACTGTTATCCGGCCGCCGTACCGTGCGGCTGGCGACAATTGCGAACTCCTGACATCGAGACCCTGGTCGAACGATTGTTCGGCGGCTGCGAGCACATCGAGTGGCGAGAGTTCATCGTGTACGCGATGGATTTGCCTGTTCCGTCGCATCAAGACATCCTGAGGGCGCAAGCGGCCTTTAGACGACAGGATCCCGCACTGCGGGAGGTGATCCCTCGCGATCGCTACCGGTTGACGCTGCTGTGGTTCCTCGAGAATGTCGGGACGTCGGCCGACATCTTCCACGAGTATCTGTACGGAGATCCTGAGGCTCTCCTGGACGAGAAGGATGACTGTAACGATTACAGGGAGATTATGGACACGATGTTATGTGAAGCGGCGCGGTTGGGTGCGCGTACCGTTATCGACTTGGGTTTGAGAAACGACTTGATAGAGACGAGCGAGAATAGCTCCGGGTACGCGAAAAGCTCATTGATATCGATCCGAAAACGCGTCCTGGAAAATTAAACGAGAGCAGGTCCTTCCGAGACTTTAAGTCGAACGATAACGATTGGACAATATTAGGTTGATGCTAAAAGATTTGTCGTGTTCATCACAAATAAAATAAAAAACGAAATTATTCAATTTCGAAAGATTATAATTATTTTTACGAATAAAATAAATATCAACGATTCGACATATTTTAGACGTCTAGCGGGAGGACTTCCTATTTTCCTTTTAAACTTCCAAATTTCTTACAAGAATTTAATAAAAAATGACAAATCTTTCGTAGCAATCCAACATTTACCGAAATTGTTAAATTACGTTTACAGTAGAGACTTAAATTTTCCATTCGACTGATTTCTCGCGACTCAGTTGCTTCGAGCTAATTTTCCACCGGATCAAATACTCTTCAAAGATTATTTATTTACACGACGATCTTTTCGGCGTAATTCGACGTAATGTGATTTTTCCCCGATCGCCGTTCCGACAGCGATATACTGAGGTTGATATTGGCGAAGGAGCTTCTCGGCCACATGTTCTCGGTCGATCGAAACACAGTCAATTACACCGCCATGCTGTTGGCGTTCTGCAAGGACGAGGATCCTCGCGAAGGCCTCGGGAAAGCCTTCACTCTCGCTACGGGTAACAAGATTTGTACCGATCCGGCGGAAGGCGAGAAGTATGTCCAAGAGCTGGCGAAGCGCCGTGCCAGACACCTGAGCCTGACGCATCTGCGAAAGGAAGCCATCGAGGTAAACGATGAAACTCCGAAGAAGCTCGTGCCGAGATACTTGCGAACTTGCGCGAGTTTGCGCTTCCATCGGTCGGTCGCGCGTTTTCGATAATGTCGCGCGAATCGGTATTCCAGGTAGCGCGAGATATTGTGAACTCCTTAATAAGCAGAGCGGAAAAGGGTGCGGCTATACTTGAGCAAAGGTATTCCCGTGAACAAGAGCTGTTCAGGAAACGTCGAGTGATGATCCAGCAGCTGAATGGAAATAGCGACATAGATCCCGCGTCTCTTTTGCCGATGGAAGTGGCAGCCGAGTATCTGGTCGTAGAAGATGTGTCGGTGATCAGCGATGAGCAGGATTACCATTTCGAGATGGAGCAGACATCAGTGCCCGACGAGTATGAGATCGACGAGAGAATAATCTATTGGCTGCCGCGAGATGTTTGCTTGGTAAATTCGTCCGTCCCCACTTCGCCACTCCCTCGCAGACCTTCTCAGTTGGAAAAACTGATTTTGGCAAAAACTATTCAATACGTACTAATTGTGAAGAAAGAGGAACTCGTGTATTGGAGAAACCAATTTGGAGTTTGAGTTGGGAAAATTGATTTTTAACGCCATTTCAAACTTGAAGAATTAATTTTTATTTTAAACTAGAGGCGAAATCTTAATTAGAAAGAGTTGAACCTCTCTGTTATTCGAAACGGTGAACAGCAACATAGTTTAGTATAATTTGATTTCCTTTTCAATTTGCCAACAGTAAGTCATCGTATGTGGAAATAGCGTTTCATCAGAACGCCTTCATTTTCAGACTGTCTTAGCCGCTTGTTTACCGTGGCACGCGTCGCAAGCGGATCTCTTTCACACCTCTCTAAGCCTTCGTGAAACAATAACACGCGTGTACGACGAATTGAAGGACGAGGAGTTGAATGACGAGGAAGATGTGGTTTTAGCGCATCGTTTGATAAACCACAGTTTTATCCTCGAATTGCTCTCCGCCTCGAGCAAATTTGTCTCGAAAAATATGTCAGTTTTGCTCTGCGATATTTTAGAAAATAGATACAACGCGTCTTGAGAGACGAGTGTAATGACGAAAATATAATACTCGAGAAGTATGTAAATATGATATTAAAATTATATATTAATAATTCATTTGAAATATTATATGCGTTTAACTTTTTTGCGACCTGATATGCTCGTTTCATAAATCAAAGAAAATTTAACATGCTGGAACTTCGACAAAAGTTATAATAATGAAGTAGTTTAATAGAATATATATAATTTAATTAGTTTTCGCTATATTACATAAATATAAATCAAAATTCGTCAAAAGTGCTAAAATGTTTTTGATGAAATTTATCTAGTCACTAGACATAAATGAAAAATGTTAGACAATTATAGTTATACCATTTAAAAGGGTGAGGCTGCCTCTTTAATTTTCTTTCTCAAGTAAATTGCAATGAGATAATGCGGCTGATTATCCATTGAGTTACATTACTGAAGAAACAAAAGAGACGTCTGATTTGTGTCGAGTTTTTATCACCTCATTTTTTTAAAGTGAGAAAAAAGTTGCGTACGTGCGTGGTGGAGGAAATCGGAAAAAAGTCGTGGACATTGGCATCGTAGTTCATGTGCACGGTTGTACAGAGGGCGCCTCACACTGGGCTCGGCTAAAAGCGGCCCGTGACCTCTCTTCTTCTTCTCTCTGTTATAAGACTTAAAAATATATATAATGTTACAAGAAAATCGCTGCCATGACCGTTCTCAGGTTTCTCTTCGTTTTTAATCATTTTCATCGCCGCTGCAAAGATTTCCTCCTTCTGGTAAACGAGTTTTTACTTGTTACCGCTCGATGGCGCAAGTCTATTCGAATCTCAGCAAGTAACCTCATAATTAAACCGATTTTTCTGTAAATCTAGAATCTCTGTCCGTACATTTGTCCAACTTGATGTTAAAAAATAAAAAGAAAACTTTGCCTACGTCTATACGTGTTTTCCATGTAAAATCCTCATTTATGTAACTGTACCTTTCTACCGCCATTCTGCTCGATAGGTATAAAGGTGAAAAGCTTATACAGAATCTAAACCTTGAACAGGATTTCTCACGCTGATAAATTCGTCCTGTATAAATATCTGAATGGTAATATAACACGAATTAATTTTGTATTTTATTCTTATCGAGAACTACCTGATAGAATTCCCATAACGTCGCTGGTCTTTACGTCGCTCGTCGTTTACATATCACAGTCGATAAAAATGTAGTAACTTTAACCTCTCCATCCATAATCGGGGAGATATATTGCGTATAGCGTTTTATTCAACACAAAACCACAATGAGCGAGTGATATTCGCAGTTACATCGAAATCAGTTTCTTGAAGATAATATGAGTGTGTTCAGTGTGTCCATCGTCTCTCAACTTTATCCTGCAACTTGCCCAGGCTCGTGTTGCGAGACGAACTGAAACAGAAACCGGCTGGTGTGTTTACATCAACGATAAATCGTGAATGGGAATGTAAGCTATGCTGCAAACTCTTCGTGAGCGTTCTCAGAAACGCAAGAAACTCCTGGCTCAAACGGTGAGCAAAATTTATACTCTGGAGAAAAGGAAATTGTAGCTGTTGCATTTTTAGGTTAAGTTAAAAGCATATTTCTGGCGGGACTCTTGATACGTTTGCGCTTTTGTTTTTGCAGCTGGGGGTTTCTAGCGTAGACGAGCTCAGGCAGATTTTGGGAACGGATGTGGAGGAGTCTCAGAGGAAGAGAGGAAAACAGTTCAATGACAAGTCTGACAATGCGGTCAAAGATTTGAAAGACGATGCAGCACTGACAGACGAGATTGTATACAAAGACTCCTCAACGTTTTTGAAAGTATGTATGTATGTTGAGAGGTTGTACATCACGTTATCAATCGCTGTAACATTGTCTTGTGTGTTTCCAGGGAACCCAGTCATCGAATCCACACAATGACTATTGTCAACATTTCATTGATACTGGCCAACGACCACAGAATTTTATCAGGGATGTGGGCTTGGCCGACAGATTCGAGGAGTATCCCAAGTTGCGCGAATTAATCAAGCTGAAGGATGATCTAATCGCGGAGACCGCGACGCCACCAATGTATCTAAAAACAGACCTGCTGTCGTATAACTTGAAAGAGCTCAATTGTAAATTTGATGTCATTCTTATAGAGCCACCTCTGGAAGAATATCAAAGAACATGCGGCGCGACCAATGTGCAGCTCTGGAATTGGGACCAAGTTAGTCTGTTTTTTTTTTATTTCATTCTTTTATCTTTTTCTTTTTTTAGTGGTCATACTATATCCAAAGAAATGAAAGAAGAAAAAGGGGAGGAGGGTGGAAAATATAGTTTTACATCCTCTATTCGCATGTAGCGATTAGTTTTGGTACGTTTGTGCGCAGATAATGGAGCTGGATATCGGTGAAGTAGCGGCCAACCGGAGCTTCGTGTTCCTTTGGTGCGGTAGTAGCGACGGTCTGGACATGGGCCGGTTCTGCTTGCGCAAGTGGGGCTTCCGTCGTTGCGAGGATATCTGCTGGATCCGTACGAATATTAATAATCCAGGCCACAGCAAGAACTTGGATAGTAAGGCAGTGTTGCAGAGGACAAAGGAACACTGTCTAATGGGCATCAAGGGTACAGTACGACGTTCCACCGACGGGGATTTCATCCACGCGAACGTTGACATCGATCTCATCATATCTGAGGAGCCCGACTACGGCTCTATAGAGAAGCCCGTGGAGATTTTCCATATAATCGAACATTTTTGTCTTGGTCGAAGACGGTACGAAGATGTACGGAGAAAATGATTCGGAATTATCTTGGCTATATTAAATTGAGTAACGTTATTCTATAAAAACGTGTAGGATAAATCTGTGATGTTAATATCCGTTATCCGTCCAGATGTGTGAATACTTGATATAATTCCTTAGGGAAATAAAAGATATGCGGAATCGGTTGGTATAAAAACTAGCAACAGATAATAGATGGATATAATCTGGCCAAGAACTGCAATTTTTATAGTTATTTAAGATTTCATCTTCTGCGTCAATTATTTTAAGATATTTTTGAATAATCATCTTTTAAGAGTTTTTAAATCTTTTTTAAGTAATTTTTAATTATTTTTTAATTAAGTATTAAATATCTTTTAAGTGCTGAAGATTATTTACTAGACAGATCTGGCTGTCCGATTCATGCTGACAACGCTAAAATAAATGATAATAAAAATATACTCTGATGGAATTTCATTTGTTGTAAACAGATTGCGATATAGAATGTTTGTGTATACAAGATATCACGTGTCTTGTAACGCATTCCAAAATATGACAAGATAATTCCGAATATATCTCTCTCTCTTTCTTTTATCCATATGATTTCATACATGTTTGTTGCTTTGTTGTTTCAGGCTGCATCTTTTCGGTCGCGATAGCACTATCAGGCCGGGTTGGCTCACTGTTGGCCCGGAACTGACCAACACCAACTTCAATGCGGACCTGTATCAGAGTTATTTCACCAATGGGCAAATCACCACCGGCTGCACCGAGAGAATAGAAGCGCTTCGGCCGAAATCGCCGCCACCGAAGGGAAAAGTATCCGGTCGTGGTAGAGGAGGTTTCAATCGGGGCAGAGGCAGAGGGAGATAAATAATATCAAATACTATGTGTTCGAATTTTCGAACACGTTATTATTACCATTACTATGTATAAGATGTCAACGTAAATATAAGAAAAATTCACGGAGTACATGTTCGTGACGCGCTGGTTTTCTCTTCTCTTTATAGGATATCCCGAATACTCGATTAGTCTCTTCGAAAAACTCGAAATCAAAGTTTCCAAAACGAAGTTCCAACGTCATAAAGGGGGCTAAATACAACGTCAAATCTGCTTAAAACTAATCACAAAATCAAGTCACATATTTCTACCTATTATATCTATTTAGATTTAAAGATGAGACTTTGATATCCTCTATTGATCAAAAATTGTCATCGTCTCGTTGTCATTCAAGAGCTGAGTGTGTGAAACACAAAAGCCTCAAAGCTTAAAAAAAAAAGACATGATAAAAACACGGCAAAACATGTATCGAGAATTTCAACAAGGAAGCGTGGGTGAACGTTGACGTGAGACGGAAGGGTGAAACAAAAAAAACATGAGGATAGCATGTCGTTTTAATATCAAACTTATTGTTATTGCAAGGTACATTGTGTGTAAAGAACGCACTTGTCATTTACGCATTACATGTAACTTAACATTTTGCGGATAGTAGTAATAGTATTGCCTCTATTTTTTTTCTCTTCTCTCTAACGAACCGTCAACACGATCGAATCGGACTGGACCTGAAGTCGCAGTTTTAAAGGCGGGGAGAGGAGGAGTGCTAATCGGATAAAAGTCGCGTTAGGATTGAGCCGGCGAATTTTGACCGACAATACGAACTACCGCGAATCATTTCGCACTATAAGAACAAACGCGCGAGACACGCACGTGCGTGCGCGTGCATATACGTAAAAAAATAAAAGGAACATCTTTTTCGCGGTTTCTTGTCGTGGGTAACGCATCGCGGAGTTTCACGCGAAGGGGAGAGGGGGGCGCACGGTCCATAAAAAAAAAAAATCCCTCAGTTGGGCGAGAGTAAAAAAAAGAGAGAAGGCGCACATCTCGTCAGTCGTTCAGGAATATCACCGAGTGTTACGCGCGTACAAAAGTAGAAAACATTCTAGAAATAGAAGACGAATGTGCGCGATGTGCATGTCGCGACGTGTCCGCGATTTTTTACTTATTATGGCATGTACTTTCTCGCGAAGGCTTCCTCCTTGTCGCGTCGTCGCCGATCTGATAACCAGTGAGTGACGATAACAACGACAATGAGCCTGTCTCGTGCGTTTCGAATTCCTCTCGGCCGAGAGACGGACGTTTTGCTGTTTACGTTTTCGCGTAAGAACGACGATCGATCGAGGAAAGGACTCGTCGCGAAAGAGTCGATCGAATCGATGTGGACGACGACAAAAAAAATAAATAAATAAAAGGAAAAAGAAAAATATTCAATCGGAGGAATTGAATGGCTCGATCGTCGCTGCCGCGCGTCTGTACGAGGAGAGAGAGACCACCGATAAACACCAACCGACATTTACGTCAATATTGCAATGACTAACTGAACGATGTAACTGTCATGTGCAACATGTGTTATATTATACTCGTATCGCCGAGCGGGGAAGTTGTAATATTGATGTAACTGTTGCTACATCAATATTACAATTGTCACTGTCAGTTGGTGTTCACTGTGTATGTATCGATTCACGATGAACCGAAGAATCGGAGGAGATCCCGATTTCCCTTTTCTGCTTCCTTTCTTTCCTCTTTCCCTTCCCCTTTCCCCGCTTCGTTTTCGCAAGCGCCGAAATTCTTTGTCCTGTTCCTTTCTTTTCTACTTTTCTAACGCGATTCCTTTTTCGCGCACACCTCGCCGCTTCTTCACACGTTGTATCAATCGAAAGACACGCCGCGCGTTCCTTTCGGAGGCTGACAGAAGCGAATAATTTTCTATTTTTATCTGAGATCAAGTCACGTTGCGTTTTGTACTCTATAGGCTGAGTCGAAGTATTAGTTTAATATATCATAAATAGAGCTCTTAAGATTAAATCGTCCTCGTGGCCATGTCGTCGTCGTCCTCGTGGCCATGTCGTCGTCGTCGTCGTCGTCGTCATCGTCGTCGTCGTCGTCGTCGTCGTCGTCGTCGTCGTCGTCGTCGTCATCGTCGTCGTCGTCGTCGTCGTCGGCCACATCGCGACACGCGGCCCTGATTATTATTATCGGAGAAACGAGCACGCTGACTTACAAAGTAGTTTAATTAATCCCAGTAAAGCTTCCGGTAGTGAAATCTATCTGAGATGGGAATTCTACGTTCACACTTATCGAATTCGAGTATGTCTATTTTTTTTTTCTTTTTCCTTTCGCGCGGAGACAGATATCCGATGTCGTCGGGGGGAGGGTAGGATGCACTTTGTAACGCGAAATGTTTAATGTCTAAATAGCTCCTACACACTTGCGGAATATGTGAGATATTGATTGATGATTTTCTTTTATTACACTACATAACGAAAGATATCTCTCTCCTTCTACCTCTTCCTTTTCTTTCTTTCCTCCTCTTCTATTTCCGTTTCCTTTTTTTTTCTTCTTTTCTGGCTTTTACCTTTTTCATCGATTAATTAAATATACTAAGAGACGCGTGATAAGTCATATGACGTTACACATTTATCGCTACTTTCTTATCGATCTAACGTAAAAAAGGAAAAAAAAAGAAAAGATCATCTATATCGTAATTCAGCTAAATTGATCTTATTACGTAGCCTATCGTTCTTTCGTAACGCGTCTCACGCGCAATGCTACGCGTATGTTCTTCTCTTTTTGCTTTTTGCACAACATCGTTCTCTACGACGTTCCGTCGTTGTTGATCCACGTCGTAAATACACACGGCATGAAAATACGAAAAGGAAAAAAGAAAAAGTAATAAAAAAATAAAGAGAAAAGATCGGTAGAGTATTTAAAAGAAAGAAATTCTTGTACTACACGCGTTGACATAAATAAAAAATACACATACGATCCGATCCAATCTGATAATAGAGATAACAAAGCGCACCATTCCTGCGTAGAAACAATTGTATTTACGTTGCTAAACACCAATTGCGCATGTCAATCAACAATCATCACCTATCGTCATCGTTATTGTTGTTCTGCTTATCGCCTCAACACGATCATGCTAAGAACGGATGATTCTTTTCTACGGAGAAATTATCGGACAAGTTAATCCGAGCGCAATCTCGCCGAGTAACTAACACGATTGGTCTCACTCGACCTCCTCGGCTTCGCTTAATTCTGACAACGAAAGAAACGGCAATATATAACGTAAAAATTAAGCCGACACAAAAAGTCGAACTTAACAATAATAATAATAATAATAATATTAATAATAGTAATAATAATAGTAATAATAATATCAGCGCGCGAAAATACAGTTGCGACCAAGAAATCGAGCATACATAATCTATGTCTAGATCGAATGTCAATCATGTATGCGAGAGGACTCCGAAAAGGAGACGCTCTCACGATGTCGAATTTACAATTTAAGAGAAAGGAAAGCAAGTCGGATACACGTCGGAGAAAGTGCAAATAAATAAATTACGCAAGCGCAAATATTACTATTGCTCTCTTCTTCTCCCCGAGAGTGACTTTGAATAAATTAAAAAAATAAAATAAAGAAAGGAAAAGAAGACAGAGACAGAAAGAGAGGGGCGGGGGGAGAGAGACACACACATACACACACACACACACACAGAGAGAGAGAGAGAGAGAGAGAGAGAGAGGGAGGGAGAGAGAGAGAGAGAAAAAGAGACAGAAACAGAAACAAAAAAAGAATACGATTCGTCTCGTTTACGTGCGCGTTGCGTTGCATAAGCCGTACATGCACTCGTTTGCACAACGATTTACACACGTGTGTTCCGATGAAGTTATAACACGTTGAATGTTCACGATTGCAAGCCACTACTCACGAACTCGAAGTGACAATACACGAGACATCTGACGTTACAGCTGCAACGGAGGGTTCGGCAGAAACATAAATATCTTGTGATATTATGCACTCTTGTCTATGAGATAAAAATATAACAAAGGACCGATGTTTTCGTCATATTATATATAATACAGATATATATTGCGCAACTTTCAGGAGAAATGCAAATCTTTTTCTTATGCATTTATCATGTGATAGTATAAGATACAAGTAAGAAACCTAAAAATGTAACAAGGAGCCGCGCTGCTTATGCACGTGATGTCATACCAGGCAAATCTGCGAGAGGAGCGCAGCTCGCAATCATGACAATTTGACGCACACTTAATTTATCGACAAAGAAAAGAAAACTGAAATAAAGAAAGAACGTACGCAAGCCATTGTGCAAGTACGAGTGCACGAGACAACACTCCTTCGAGACTTTCGCTCGTCGTATTTCGTGCGAGAAATCGATCCGTCTCCGGCTGCGAGAGAGACCGAGATGCGAGAAACAATTCGCTCTTTGCCGAATGTTCGTTCTTACAAAAGAAAAAGGAGCCTAGCTAGGCACTTTCCCAGTAATGGACGGCTTTTGCACAGAAGAAACCGAGCGCTTTGCCTCACCTCGCATCGTCTTACGCGCGCGCAAAGAAAAAGAGCGCTACTTCTTCCTAATTAATTAAATTTAATTCCTCATTAAATTATTCGACGTAAAAGTAATTTTCACAAAAAAAAAAAAAAAAAAAAAAAATGAAAAGCACAGCCGAAACGAGAATTTGTCCTATAACTGGACATGATATTCCCAGCTTAAAAATTTAATTATCAATATATACGTACACCGGCTACTACCTGAACGTGATTAAAATTCAACTACAATCAAAATCGCTTTATGTATACATGTAAGAAAGCGAAAGTGACATTGCGCGACCAATTTGTCACTCATTCTCTCTCTCTCTCTCTCTCTCTCTCTCTCTCTCTCTCTCTCTCTCTCTCTCTCTCTCTCTCTCTCTTTCTCTCTCTCTCTCTGTCTCTCTCTCTCAATTAGTCTCCCCCACAAACGCTTTTCTCCGGGGAAAGCCATTTCCGAAATTGCTTAAAATTGGCTGGCCTAGTTCCTTTTGTATAAAAGTCGTCCATGTGTTGTGTGTGTGTGTGTGTATGTGTGGGTGCGTGTGTGTGTGTATATGTGTGTGTCAGTGTGTACATGTATCACCACGATCGCGTCACGTGACGCGACGAGTTTTATATATTAAATTAATTAGTCAATTAATTCTAAATCATTACGACATAACACAATTCCTATCCGCGCGAAGCATCAGCGGTGCGTATGCGTGTAACTTCGTGTGTATGTTCATGTACCGAGAAGTCGGTAACGTTGGCGGCGAGGAGGATCAGGCGGAGGGGGGGAAGGGAGGGATGTAACGGCAATAATACATGCATATGGTGATGGATGTGTGGCACAGGCGGGAGAGATGCGATGGTGGTTATTCTTTTCTTTTTGTTTCTTTTGCTTTTTTCACCTATCATTCGCAACTGATCGTTCGTTCGTTCGATCGATCGATCGAGCGACCGGCCGACCGACCGATCCGATCATTCGAGCGGTGCGTCGTTGCGCGTCAGAGAGGCGGTTGATCGTCAGTGAAGAGTGTTTTAGCTCTGATCGGCCCCACCATCAGTCAAGTCTCAACAGTCACAAATATGTCGACTCCCCTGCAAGCAGACCTATCGTCAGTCTTGGAGAAAGGCGCGCGCGATGCGAGGTGTATCGCGGATTTTCTAGGTCAACCAACGGTCTCTCCCTCTCAACGAGGAGGACCGAGGGGACGGTCATGGACGGGCGGGCGAGAGGGAGCGGCGAATTAACGTTTATGTTTATGTTTATAATAAGCGAGAATAAGCGAGAATAAGCGAGAAAGAGGAAGAGGCAGAGCGAGAGAGAGAGAGAGAGAGAGAGAGAGAAAAAGTGAGAAAAATAAAAAAGAAAAATCAGAAGAAGGCACTTGTGTGTTGGAAAAACACGGCGCTACTGATCTCCAGTTTTCGCGGAGTTCGACGCGTTGCCTCTCTTTCCGCATGGAAAAAAATACTCGGTTCTGATTCTCTGTCGTCCGGCGACCAAACGAAAATCCCCGGTTATGGAGGAAATTCCTGTAGAGGAAAAGTCCTATACGGGACTATTTATTCTGTCTAATCAGTCGAATATTCTCGGTCATCTTAGTGGCGAGTTTCAAAGCAGTCGAATATTATAGACGAATGTTCTCCCCATGCAGTTGCGCGAATTGAGATTTCTCGTTGCGCGCAATTCCGCGAAAGAGAGGAAGCCTTTAAATTGCAAATTCGATCTGCGCTCCTCACCGTCGGTAAGGGAACACGAACACGTACACACACACATACACACACACACACGCATTTGTATTATTCGACTTTCTTCTCGGGGTGCTCTAAATATATAAACACAACTGCGAATTGGACCGTTCTCGGGCGGGGGTGAGGCGCGCGTCGAACTCCCGGGGGAAATTATTATGCGGGCGAAATAAGTGTGTTCCGTTGCGCTACACTTGATTCCGCGCGAGAAGTAAACTTCTTGACAAGCTAGCTAGCTCCTCTGCCTCCTCCTTTTGACTTACCGTTTCGTAAAACGCAATGTGGAGGTAATCTGATTGTGGGTGAGAGAACGCGCAGCGTATAAAATCGCAGACGCGCGCGCGCGCGCGCGTTTACATCGCTCACTCATCTAGATTCGCGGTGTCTCGTGCGCTCTTTTGAGGAACTCGCTCGTTGCAAATGTTTCGATCGCAGTAAACATTAAATGTGGGAGGGTCAATCGTGCGTTCTCGTGCGTTAGCAGTCGTAGTTAGCAGCTCGACCCGACAGCCGACGGACGTTGTCGTGTGTCGAGGCTCGCGACAGCAACGACACACAATCTAGGACGGTGACATAATGATGATGATAATAATAATTGCTGAGATATCGAACACATATTTTTCTTTTCTCGGCCAGAGGACAGGCTTGTGTAACCGCAAGTCCGTGGATATCCGTATGAGATAAAACGCATAGCTCCGGCCGGACGTGCTCGAACTTCTTCGTAAGTTTTCACGAGCGACCGCACGAATAATTGCAGTTTTTCGCTAAGCGCAGTCAGACCTTGCACAACATAACGATATTGGATTAATTAGAAAAACGAAATCGAAGAAAGGAGAGAGAGAGAGAGAGAGAGAGAGAGAGAGAGAGAGAGAGAGAGAGAAAGAGATAGAATTAAAGAAAGTGACAACTCGCTCGAAAGAATACAAGGAATATTCTTACACAAACTGCATCGTGTAACATTTATTTGTCAGTAACTAACGTACGTAATATTCACAATCTTATGACAAAATCTTATTCGTCGACACGGATGGTGCTTATAAAAAATCGGCGAAGTAAAACACACCTTTTTTTATTCTTACGGCTTTGTTCTCTGTTTTTGAACCTCCTCCTCCCTTTTCTTTTCCCTTCTCTTTAATCGGATCGTCCCCGCGCGCTAACCGATCTAGAAACGTCTCTCGTCATCTAAATGAGAAATTCACCGGTAATTCGTAAGCGTCAATTAATACTCACAATATGTAAATATGAGATCCTATATATTTTTATACGCACGAGCGCGTGTAGGTACGGCACATACGCACCCGCGTCCAATTTAATAATAAGGAGAAAGTACAAAAATACGTTTATCGCGTAAATGTAAAACGGCCGGGTGTCCCGGGTGTCGGGCAGACGCGCCGTTCGAGATGAAATGTACAAGGGGAGTTCTCGTCCGACGTGTTTGCGAGTTCTCACCAGCACGAGGCGCGCCAGGAAGATCGGGGAACCGGAAGAAGAAATGTATTCTCCGAGCGCGGGGTCCGGTTGTTTTCCTCTCTTTTCTCTCTTTTTAGTTTCTTGCTTTTTCCCTTTGTTTTTAAATTTAAACGACATTATTACAATCGAAGATATCGCGGTAAGAGAGCGAATGTGTATGCGTGACGTGATCAATGAAACTCGCGACGAATGATCTTTTCTGGTCGAATTCTCCCGAGTGTTTTCTCGGGTGTTGAGCAAAAGTCTGGACTCCAGATCCGCGCGAAAGCACATCTCTGCCGCGTTCTCGCCCTTCTCCTGCGCCGCCCGATGTAACAAGCGCGATTCTTACGACGTACAAGATCGAGGATCGACGACGCGGTATCGCGTTGTGTCATCACCGTATATATATAGAATTCTACGCGCAAGTAGGAGTAACGGAAACACATCAGCGGCTGTATAAAAGTCGTGTTCGCGCAACTGTTCGTTCGTGGTGCTCCGGTGTGTTCCCGGCACATTCGGGCCGGGGTGGACAATCGAGTTGTGTGAGAGTCGTCCGCTACTGAAAAATAAGTTTCTCGCGCGCTACCACTCCCTTTTACTCGTCTCGGGCACGCAGCGTTAACTCGACGTGTTATCCTATCTATCGGCGAGGGGAAAACACGCTTCTCCTCGGCGGTTTCTGCAACTCGCCTCTGCAACGCGAGCACCAAGGGTCGCTTTTCTATCACTATGCAAAGGTGTACGTAACAATCGCTGGTACACAGGCATAAAATAGCGAAGGAATCGGATGACCGTCTGCTTTCCTCTCTCGTTTTGCATTTTCTTTTTTTCCATTTTCTTCTCTGTCCCTTTTCTGTTTTCTCCCGCGCACGTACTTTGTACAACGTCATTATCGAAAAAACGGTGGCCTCGTTGATTCTCCCTCCCCCTCCGTGGGTGGTTTCGCTATCGACGGCACGGAAGCGTGTGTGGTGCATCCCCTCTTCCCGCTCACTCCGCGCGGGAACGAGCCCCGCCGAACCGGGCGTCTCTCCTTTTCTTTTTTCGATTAATAAACGATACAGACCCTCCGCGAGAACCTCTTTTTTCTTCTCTGAATTTATTCTCAAATCGAGCTCGTCGAATTGTATCTTCGATACTTGGAAATGTCATGTTACCGATAGTCTAATGGTCATAAAATATAGTGGAACTTTGACCTGGCTGAGCTCGCAGCTGTTTAACTTGTGGTTTCATTCTATGAAAATTGTCCTGTATTTTAACTCAATCGTAGCCCCGGTGTCTCGTTTATAGGACACTTCTTTTTTATTGAACATAAAATCTCTCTCTCTCTCTCTCTCTCTCTCTCTCTCTCTCTCTCTCTTTCATTTGAATAATATAAAATTTCGTTCTCATGTTCACAGTGCTCAATTTTCCCGCCTAAGAAAAAATAATTAGTAAAAGTTAAAAATTAGGTAAAAATTTCCTCCAGTACTCTCTTGTATTAATTTGAAATGAATAGACTGATTTTCCAATTAAAAAAGATTTTTTAAACAACCATGGCCTTCAGTGGGTTTCTTTAACGAAGAAACTGTTTCAGAGGAACTATAAAATTCGATCAATGAATAATACAATGAGTCGATATAGTTCGAAGTTCGCGGGCAAACATCGTTTCAAAGGCAAGTCGCCGCGACAAATCACTAATCTTTCCTGTAGGTTTTATTAATCGAAAAAATCGTATCTAGTCGCGAGCTCTCCTCGGCGATTACGCAACAGTCAACGACCTCCGAACCTGGGGTCAAGTAAGAGTGTAAATGAAATGCAGGAAAAGGTGCTCGTCGAATGTCCACGTTCGCGTGAGGAGATGACGCTGACACGCTCTGAGAAACGACTGGTCGCGGTGCACGACCGATACGAGTTGTATCTCGCAATTATGTGGCGCTCAAACAATGCTCCGCAAGTGTCGCCGATGCGGATCGGAACAACGAAAATTGCACTGGAAAAAAGTTGGTGATTGCCGAAGAAGCTGAGCCTGAGAGTTTCAGCTGTGAACACGTGAACCTGCGCAAGAATCCCCGTAGATCGCGCAACGGAGATCCTTGCGCGCAAGACGTATCTACATATTCATACATTGTATGTGTATGCGTGTGCCTCTATTAAACATTCTGTAAGCTAAAATAGCGCTGAACATTAAATGGGAAAAATGGGATTTCGTTTGTACGCTCGCGCAGAAGTACTCTCGTGCCTTTCTTGGAAAATATTCATCCTCGAAAAGAACCGTCGCGCGCACAGGAGAGACGAAAGATTTCGGGGATCGACCGAAATTTCCGAATTGTATAACAGTGGAAAAGTGTCCGCGAATATAGTAACAATACGTGTTCCTCTTTTAACGCGCGGTGCGTCACGAGATAGTCGTAATAATTTTATCAAAGTACAAGGCTGTGCGCGCGCACGGAGATAATCCCGGAAAGGTGTCGCGAGGGACTTGCCTTGGCTGTGAATTCTCCGACGAATTCAACGATCACTTTTTCGATCTCGGCTTCACACCGAGACTGCGCGTTATTACTAGTCAATATTGAACTCTACTATACACAACAAATTTTGTTTCTACCCTCGCGAGATCTCGCTCGACTGTGAGTGTATGCGCGAAAATTTAACAGTGAATGAGAGAGAAAGGGGGAGAGAGAGAGAGAGAGAGAGAGAGACTCTCGCGGGGATGCACGATGAGAACCGGCTGTTTCAGCGAAGAAAATCGATGGCGGATATTCCACATATTATTTTCTCTCTAGACGTTATTATTGACTTATATACGATATTTTATTCTTATGAAAATATTCGTTTCTTTACAGCATTATCTTCTTATTTTTCTTCTTCTTTTTCTTTTCTTTCTCTCTTCTTCATCTCAGTCCATATAGTTCATATTCATATATAAACATGCATTTCCGCTACGCCATATAGCCCGTTCATTTGTTTTTTGACCGTGCTTTCTTTCTACTTAACGGACACAACGTTTCTATATTTGTCATTTTGAGAGGAGTTTGGTTGTGTGTTGTATGTGTGTATATATATACACAGACAAGTACATACTTGCGCGTATGTACGTACTTGTCAGAAAAATGAAACGGAACCAAGAGAAACCATTGATCACAGGTCTGTGCAAAGAAAAGTATTATAACAGATTTATATTGTATAAAATGTGTGCCGTTGATTCATCGACAGAATCTCCAAAGTTAATGCAAAACTAAAATCTCGAGTCGCGTTCGATCGAATGCTATTCGTGCTGTCAGAGTAATCCATGGTGAGATCTTTTGTTTTCGTCGCGTTTAGATTAAAAAAGCATATCGGAAACGCACCGATTATAGTTACGCGAGAATTTAGAAACCCACTCGTGACAAATTGTAAAAATCGTACGTTCAATGTACAAGCGGCGCCACTCACACATACAGAGTTTTCAACAATTTCCGTCTGAGTTTCCGCCTCACGCGGACAATTTTCGCTATGGATAATTCAGTCGTGTGACGTCGCGCTATTCCCTAACAGAAATGTCGACGATGTACAATGATCTTTACACATCACTTGCAATCTTCGCATGTCGTAATCTTCACGTCGACTTCACTCGACATGTCGAAAATTGTTTGTGTGTTCGACACCCATTCGACAAGCGGAGGAGAAAGAAAAAGAAAGCATCATCGTGTCATGCAGAATGATATGAGAGCTCGACGTTGTTCAGAAACGACAAAACTCATTTGAGAAGAAAAAAAAAGGAAAAAGAAAAATAATGCACAACAAAGTGTGGTTACACGAACGGTAAGAGTTATTAGTGAATCTGTGAGAAGAGTACGTTAATTTTGATTAGATTCTTACACGGACAATAAATACTCTCTCGCTCGCCGCTGCTTCCGCTTCCAGTTCATCGTCCACTAACAGCACTCACACTACAATGCACTTAAATCACTCTCGCAAAACCTAATCTTCAATCGCTTCGGCTCGCGCAACAAGATCACGCGAAATCATAATCAATCGTGACGGCAAGATAGCGGTTAGTATCGATTTCCCTCCCTCCTTCCTTCTATCCTTCCTTCTTTCCATCTATATCCTTCCTTTCTTCCTGCCTGCCTTCCTTCCTTCCTACCTTTCTTCTTCTTTTTTTTTGCTTTTTCTTCTTTACGTAGAAAAAAATCACAATGGCTTCCTTTTATGTAGCGTAAACAAAATGCTAACTCAAGTACAAAAGCTTAAATGTAATTAAACGTAGTAGACGCCGAATGTGTGTGTGTGTGTGTGTGCGTGCGTGTGTTGTCTCGGCGATGATAACGGATGTAAGTTTCTCGCGGTGTTGTCTCTGTGTAACGCGCTACATATAATGTTTGCGTGGCACGCGCGCATATATGTATACGTATATTATATATAATACGTGTCTATGTGTGTTGGTGTGCATGTGTGTGTATGTGTGTACGTGTCTGATAATTAAAATGCCAATGACACCGAAGTCGAGAAAGATGATTAGGGGGTGATTGGCGATGGGCTCACAAAAGATCTATCATCCCTCCATCTGATAGAAGACGGTACCGGCCGACGCGCTGGCCCAAGTCCACTAAGGGTGAACAGACACAGAGAGACACAATCGGTCAGTCATCAGTGTTCACACAGAGGCTTATCTTCGACGGCTGTCTTACACATGTAAAGGACGACGGTGGAGGGCAAAAAAATGCTCTTCGCACGCGCGCGCGCGCGCATGCGCTCTCATCAATCAACGCTTGCTTTCGATTCTTTTTGCTGCCGATTGTTCCCGGGAGAGAGAAAAATCGCACGATCCATCTCGTACGAGCGCGGCGATACGAGCCTGTACTTTCGAAATATGCATTCATCGGATATATACTTCGTTCTCGTATCGTTTCAGGAAGATCGGCCTCTACAAACGTCGAATTCGTTCGCGTCACCTCCTACACCCTCACCCTCACTGTGAAGAAACGTCATTCGTTCCGCTTGAAAAATCGCCAGCGGATGCTCCAATGATAATAATACGACAAATATATCGATAACAGTAACTTGCAATGATATACGCATTCCGACTACATGCAGTGAACATACATACAGTGCAAAAATAGAGATAGGAAAAGAGACAGAAAGAGAAAAAGAGAGAAAGAAAAAGAAACAATGACGCGCCAAAATCAAGAGAGAAAGAATGTTCGCGGCGCCGTTGCATCTCGCGATAGAATCCGCGCTTAATGATGTCGTTCGTGCAACGTGACTGCGATCTAATAAATAGCGCAGTAACGCAAAGAGAAAAACGAATACGTAATGAGTAGGTGGGAGAGTTTATTGGGATCGCGACATGGTTCGCGAGATGTGACATTTCTACGTGAGAAAGCACATGCGGTGATGTGACAGTGAGATGAGATGGATGGAAAAGGAAAAAAAATGAGCTTCACGAAATCCGTATTAATCTAAAAACATACACGTTTCGGACGCGCGACGTTCCCAACAGGCGCGCGGGATTATCATACATAGAAAAACGCGATGGTAATTATGCGAGAGAGAGAGAGAGAGAGAGAGAGAGAGAGAGAAAGAGAGAGAGAAGTAGAGAGTGGGTAAGAATATATATATTGTAGGGAAGAAAATATTGTCCGAATATAGGATTGAAAAAAGTAACATGTATGTTCTCTACATAGAAAGATAGGCGGCGCAAATAGAAAATATTACAAAATGTACAGTATCATGTACTCGTGTGTAATGTATATGCATATATATATATATATAATAATGATGATAATAATAATAATAATAATGATAATATCTTATCCTTAAAAGTACAAATTACAGAAGTACATTCGTAACATTACACTGAAAAAGTCGTTAACATCTTAATTATACACTAGGCAATCATAAAGACGATTCTCGCGATCTGGGGGTGTTGAGAATATAGCAACGGTATAACAGCAGTAGCGTTTTCTATAATAGTGACACAATTAATTGTGCTAATACAATATACTCTACCAATGATACGACTAATAATGATGAGAACGAGACAGAGATAAAGAGAGAGAAGGGGAGAGAAAGAGAGGTACAGAGGAGATAGCAAAAGAAAGAGAGAAAGAAAGAAAGAGATAAAAGGAGAAGGGAGGGTGTACGATAGTATCACAAAATAAAATAATCATTAAACAGTAAAACAGACACGTTGCTCACAGATCTTACACACGTTTCAAACGTCATAACAATCTCTTCGAAGACGCGACTATATAAATTACTTGCATGCAACGGGAGACGAGATACACGAGAGAACAGCGTTAGAGCAGAAGGAAAAGAGACGGTAGTAAAGAGAACAGAGAGAGAGAGAGAGAGAGAGAGAGTAAGAGGAAGAGACGAGAAGACATAAGAGAAGAGAATGTAACTGGGCATTCTCGAGATCCAAATAATCCCGTTCGACGTCGGTCGTCGAGAAACCAGAGAACCAAAGCGAATCATTCCCGACGTTCGCTCTGTCCGTCGACAAACGAACACGACGAGACAGGACGATCCGCGATGCATTCGACACATCCATGCGTACCGAAAAATATCGCACACCGGGCACAAATGTGTCCTCGACACCTACACGAACACGAGTGTTGAATAAAATCAAAGGGGGGGGAGGAGAGGAGAGGAGAGGAGAGGGGAGTTTGTCGCGAGATATCCTGGAGCCGAGAGCGTCTCCGGAAAATCCACACGCAGTGGAATATATGCATATGTACAGATCCCACAACTCGCGCGTAGTCGTAATTTCAATGACAGACTCCTCTTCGGGCGATTCCAAGTCGATCTTTTCAACTGTCCACGTTCCGCCGCGAATCTTCGTCCGAATAAATTTACCTCGCGCGACGAGTTCTTCCGCGCTAATCCTTCCGACTCGCGCGCGGATGTCCCGACGTTCCTCGGCCAAGAAAAATTGGCTTGGAAAAATCGATTTGAAAAGCGCGCTGGCGAATTCGACGTTGAAATTAAAGCCGGCGGGCTGTGTGACATCCTCTACGTATACTCTCTACGAGTCGACCTGCCGAATCGGCTCCAACGAGTACACACATCGGCGTAATTCATTGTTACATATTTACAAATCAAATGTGTCTCGCGAATCTTATTCTAACTTGAAGGTAGGAGGGGTACATGGGCAAGGGGAGATATAGATCTTGAGAACTATAATCGCACGATGCTCTTCGCGAACTATGAACTTCGCGAGCTTTTCCATCACGTTTGAACAGGCAACTAATATTCACACATTTCCACGCGCGTGTGAAAAATTTTGACCGCGATTACAGACGTTCCTGGTCGTCCTCACGGAAAAATCTCACACGGACATTTATCTTATCCTTATTCAGAAGCTCTAACCAAATTCTAATTATACAATAAATATAATTGTCTCCTACGTATTCACAGAAATACGGCGGAACGTATAGAGTGAGTGAGTGTGTGTACTCGATTGATTGATTGATTGATTGATTGATTGATTGTTTGTTTGTTTGTTTGCTTGTTTATCTGTCCATTTGTCTCTTTTACTTTTATCGTTGGAAACAAACTCTGCTACCAAGAAAACGACGGGAGACACCTGAAAATCTTCCCGCTCTTTATATTTTTTTTCCTTTTCATTCTTTTCACTCACTTTTCTCGCTAATATGTAAATATTACTAATCATCAATGACACCGTGTTTATGCGTGTGTATCGACCGAGTGCCATTAAAATCTGGTTCATCGTCGCGGAAAATGAAACGCGCGATTCGTATTTTCACCGTATCACAAATCCAGCCTTGTATGTGTACAAAGAGATAGTTCTTCGGCTTTATAATCCGATAAAGTAATACTAAACGATGCTTATTCGTTCGTTCTATATTGTGCTAATCGAGAGAATTACATTTACTAATGTATCTCTATTTTAACAATTTCTCACCTAATTAATCTAGCGAAAAAGAAACTGCAAACACTCGATAGAGACAATTGCGTGATAACTATTTGTTCAATCCCGAAGCCGATGCGTGTTGAATGTGTGTTCGTCAATTATATGTATTTATATTTTCTATCGTATGTATATCTATATACACGTATTATGAATATTTACATACATTCGCAACGAAAGTTACGTATGTATCTAACTCTAAGTGTAATCCTGTCTGTATACATTAAAAAGCAATATAGACAGTAGAAAGACAATCGGTTTTTAAATCTACGCTCAGATTTTCCCTTTCCTCTTTTTTTTATCTACCTTTATACGACGCTGCCTGGTGTGTCACGCGTTTCGTTCCTCTTTCCTTTTCCTGAACTTTTACTATTTGTAAGTCTGAGTCCCGTTTGATCCGCGTTTGTGTTAGCGTTGTAAACCGAGTAGAAAATCGCTATCTCTAGTCGGCAGCACCCGCGGCACTCGCATATAAATCCCCGACGGTTTAACGAACGTACAACGTACATATATAAAAGCTGATCTCTACGTAATTTGTACTTCGTCACGATAAACGATAAACAAACATATATATATATGTATATACATACATATATACATATATACATACATACATATATATATATATATATAACCTTCCTGTTGTGAGCTGTAAAGATCTCGGCAACCGCTTGGAAAAAATTCAGTTTTAACACCGCTTTCTTAAAACTGAATTTTACCACCGTTCGCTCCGCGTTGTTGCGCTTCTTTTTTTTTTTCTTTCTCTTTCTTATCCCGTTTATCTTAACAGCGCATAAATTGTTCAAGAGTTGTACTACGATTTACTTTGGTGGACTATAAGTAACTCTGTCTGTCTATCTGTCTGTCTGTCTGTCTGTCTGTATGTTACGGTCTGTCTCTGTCGCGTGTATAATGGCTGTGTGTAGGTGTGTGTACGTATGCATGTATATATGTACGTGTGTGAAGCTACATATACGTCTTTACATTAGTCAAACGTAATTAACCTTGCGTGTCTGTAAATTCTTCGTTTACTCTCAGACATCTCTCAAACGTCTACATATACAATGTATATATACTATGTATATATAATATAATAAAAATGTATGCGTATCACTTAGATATAATATAATCACAAGAAAAATGGTCAACAAGGGTTATCCTACGAGGAGATAGAGTGCTCCGATTGAAGTGAGGAGGCGCGCGTTAACGCGAGCTCAAAAATTCGTGTTCAGAGGATACCCAAGACCTCGGATATCGCACAGCCTGTGACAGCTCTCTGTGTGGTATGTGTGTGTGTGTGTGTGTGTGTGTGTGTGTGTGTGTGGTGTGTGTGTGTGTGTGTGTGTGTGTGTGTGTGTGTGTGTGTGTGCGTGTGTGTATTCCGTATTCTCCTTCTCTTTCCTTTGTACCAACGCGATTCTCAACTCCGGTAAAGCGACAGAGAAGTTCGATTGTGTGCAAGCATATGCGCGATTCCGATAAAGAGAAATGCGCACGGATCACTGGAGAATCAATAAATCGCCCCGCGTTCTCAAGAATGATGCGAATTTCGAATTAAAGAAAAAGAGGAACAAAAATGAAAAGAGAGGATGTCCCGTTGTGAATTACGTTACAAAAATTTTCTTTTATTGAATCGTTTGGATTTGTTTACGAATAATTGAGATACAAGTTACTGATTCTTTCTCTTTTCTTTTTTTTGGACAATTTCTTGCGCCGACATCAGCGTACCAAATTTAGTTGTTACGATACAATTTCGAAGATTCCGTTTAGCAGATAAATGACCTATCTGCAATTGTTGAAAACTGCGTGATAATTTCACACGTTCGAGATACACACGAGTCGCGCCAGAGCGAATTGCTCGGCGATCGTGTTCGCGGTGGTTTGTCACTTCGTTACGTGTCGAAATAAAAGGATCGCGTCGTTGTCACAAATGTCATAACTAGGGCCCGAATATGCATCTCTCTCCGTCGCGAGAATTACGTTACATCGGTTACGGCGTCACTTTCCGAAAGTAAGCCGATCGATTTACATAAATCGCTCCGGAGAGTCACGAACAAGCGCGAGTCGGTGCTCTCAATGACATCAACTGCATGATCGAGCATTACGCGAACAATCGCGACTGCGACGGTCGACGCGGATTCTATAGCCGGTAAGATACGAATCGTTATTGTGGAAAAACTAATGTTCATGGTCCCACGATATGGTACCGAAGAGAAAGAAAGAGAAAAGAGGAAGAGAATGATATATATATATATATATACACACAAAGAGATATAGATAAAAAAGAATGTGAAAGACGAAATGTACAAAAAGAAAGAAGGATGGCGATTACATTATAAAAGAGAAGAAACAAAGGAAAGCGACAGATTCGGGTCCTAGTCATCATTCTATGCGTACGAAGCGGTTAAATAAACGCGCGAAAGGAAAGAAAGAAAAAATACATCAATCATGTGCATAGTTCCGCGATTTCGCGGAGAGAACGCGTAACGCGCGCGCGTGTCGTGCGATTTCGCGAGGAAAAATAGTTTGCATATGTGTGTTGTGTAATGTGTGTGTGTAGAGTATGTGTATGTGCGCGCGCGAAGTACCGACGGAGAGAAAAACTGCTCTTTCTTAAGTACCAGAAGCGAGCTAGCTACTAACTACGTGTCAAGAGCGGCCGAACGCGCGAACACGGAGGCGCACTTCGCGTTTGCGCCGGCCACGCTCTGCCTGTTACTGTTCCTGTTCTTGTCGCCGCGCGACAGCAAGCTTTTGGCGGTCTCTTTGAGACTGAGTCGCGGATTAGCGGTAACGTGTGTACGGCTACTGCTGTGTGTAAGGGGATGGTGTTGACGGTGGTTTACCACCAGAGATGCAGAGGACTCACCAGAATCCCAACCGTCCTCATCGCCGGTGGTGTCGCACTCGCTGCTGTCAGCCTCGCTGGACTCGCTCGACGTCTCCTGCCCGGACTGCACACCGTCCCCGGTTCTGTTCGTCGTCGCCGGCACAGCCGGCGATATGCTCCCGCCCACGCAATGCATAAATAGACTCACCTGTAATTAAGAAGATCGCGAGTGATCGCGTGGCATCGCGTCCGAGCATGACCATGGAGCTTATCGCTACTACGAATCAGAATGAACGCCTCAACGTCTCGTTTTTTGACTCGAGTCTTTTTAAGACTGACGCGATCGAGTACGCGATCTACTACGTGTTATTGTCTCAATCTAGTTGTTATACCGTCGCGATAGGTACCGCAGAGTACTCACTTTAAAATCTGAACTGTACTGCTTGTGATTCTTATCCTTGTGTGCATCGTCCAATCCCCACTTGTCTATCCGTAAAACAAGAGTAGGCGGCATGGGACCAAGGCTCGCTAACGATCCGGTTCTAGATCTCACGTGCGGCATAACCATCGGCGACTCCATAGCCGTGCCGTCGCAGCTCAATGCCCTTGTCGACCTCGGTAATTCGCCATTGTCGTAGTCGGAAGTCGTGTATTCTCGGACGAAAAATGTGTTGAACCAAAAATGAAACATCTTCTCCTAGGAACACAATCGTAACGTTCCAGTGAGCTACCGTATATTCCGCAGGAGTAACTTAATCAAGTTTCAGTAGGCACACCTTCCGTTTCATTTTCGGCCTATTGAAGAAATCCACTCGTATATCTCCCGTTAACGCTACATAGCTCTCCAGCGAGATATTAATAGAAGAGGTACCTTTCCGTACCTCGTAATCTTCCGTAAATATCCTTTTGTTAGATTCCGAGATTACAAAACGTAGACCTAGGACGTAACATACAAAGAGTGTGTGTTACAGGTCCTAATATAAATTGCCCTAAATACGGCTATCAATTAACTGTTGAACAGAATTTGCAATGAAAATACCAGTTAAGGGGAATGTCAATAAACTTTTTTCCGCATGAATAAAATTGATAAAAAATTAATTATAAATAAAAGCCTATGGAATGTACAAAAATCGATATCTCGATTTCTCAATAATTTTGGGATAATATACACACATTTATGCTTCATACTTACTTCCTTGACCGCCGTTGAAAATGGGGACTGGATCCAGCTGTATTTTACGAAGTATCAATGTCACCGGTTGATAATTGAGACCTCCTTGAACCAGAGTTGCATAGTAATCCACGTATCTCCTCTGCGAAGGTATCGTCACTCCCTTCCTACAGTACACAGTAATATCAAGTGTGAGAGAGTTAGCTCGATGGGCATCGCGCTATTTACAGTACGTTCTATGATATAAACCTCTGAGGTGTTTACCTGTCGTGCGTCCGTTTAGTTCCGTAATAATTAAGAGCATCCATGGCAGTGACAAATTGCTTGCTATGGAGTAAATAGCAACACACCATCACGCCCGTTCGACCCTTACCCGCCTTACAATGGACCACGGCTACGTTCTCTTTGTGTAGGGAGAGCCACTCGTGCACATCCTCGCAGAACGGCTTGATTTGCTCCAACTTCGGTGGATTATGATCGTCGAATGCATAAGTAGCTACTCTCTGTTTGAACTTTTTGCAATCGTAGGACCTCTCAGAACACCTGGGCACATTTCGATGTTAATGTAATGTTCGCGACAGCAAAATTATTCGCTACAATCGAGGGACTTTGCCTCAACATTGCTATGTAAGATATGTTAGTTCAACGACTACTTACAGATTATAAATCTTGTAATGATCTTTATGTTTGGATTCCAGCAACTTAACAACGTCGTCAATATGATTTCTGTACACTCCTTCTAGCTTCTCGGCAGGGAAACCCATTGCTATTAAATTATCTCTTATATCTGATATCAGAAGTAATTAAGGAATTTGTCACGAGTAAAATAGCAAAAGGCAAAGATAGCATGCATTAATTTGTTTATACTTGTGCGGAATATTTGTTCTAATTTTCAATAGTATACAAAAGAATGCAGAAATAGAGACTGAATAACTATATCTTCATCAAATATTATGTACGTGACAGAACCAGAGAACCAATTTTAAATTTTATAATTTTTAAAGTTTACAAATATCTCTAGCTAGATTAGAGACTCTTTTCCTTTGTGCCTATACAATGAGAAAGGATACATGTGAGATCAAGATCAAAACCATCTTCTGTAAAACGTTTACGACGTTTGCTAACCAGTCCCTTGATGGGATTAGTCATTTTCATGTTGCTGATAGTATTGGCCATACTCGATTGGCTCTGTTTTAACTCTTCTGCTTCGATTTCGACTGATGCACCCTCTGCCTCCTCGGGAACTTCTTCTTCTGCCTTTTGATTCTCAAAGGTGTTTTTGACCTATGTGAAAGTTATCAGATAAAAGAATGAAGTATACACACATATAAACATAAGCTCTACTACCATTCATCATGAAGCACAGTCTCACCTGAGGCTTGTGAGCTGAGGCGTCACATGAGCCCAGTTCTGGTCCTCTTTGTTCCTCCAGACAAACATGGAGGGGAGTTACTGATGCCGAAATATGCTCAGAGATTTTACTGTTCAACCTGCCACTGGTGGGTCTCCTGCAGGAAAAGCATATACCCATCAATTCCCAGAACATATGTCCTTTTACTTATGCATTCTCATCAAGAGAGTGTTCTATGTCTCCACTGTGAAGCTTAGTTTGGCAGGTTCTTGATTGGACATGGACTTCATGGTGATCACCAGTGTCCAATGCCCAGAGTCTGAGGTCCGATAATTCACAAACATACGCATACACACACATACATATATACACACACATACACACGCACGCACACACACATACGCACACACACACACACGCATACACACACACGCAGCAAACCTCCACAGAAAGCTGAGCCTTGGTCCAGAACAGAGAAGCTGTCCACACTGGTGAAAGGACACGTAACACAAAAGCCCACACCATATACAGTGGTATATGTATCTTCCACGAAGTGGGATACAGGCAGAGGCTTCCTCAGGAGATTCCACAAGTGCTCAGTAATTACTATCGAGTATACTGGCCAGGATTAGGCAGAAACTTCCTCATAGTCTGCGTAAGCACACAGTTACTACCAAGGGCACTGGCCGCAGCATTGTCATTGTCGACGGTTTTCTTTATCTTTCCACTAGATAGACAGACATTTCTGCCCCCCGGAAACCACAAGGACAATCATCACCCGCGCCAGCCAACGGAGGAGGGAGGAGGAGAGAGTCTACGATGTTTTACCGTTACCTGGAACAACGTGGTGACACTCACGGAGCGAAAGAATGCGAGAGAGAGAGAGAGCGAGGTATTCGCTCACAGACGTCCGCTCAGGCGCGGCACTAACTATTTGCACACGCGTTTACGCCGGACAAACGCTCAATGAGACGGACGCGCGGCAGGTTAGCATCGCTGACGGACGGATCATGCGACGGTGATGCGACAGCGAGACGATCTCTCGGCGTTGTGTGCGATCAAGCGACGTCGAGATCGAGTCGATTGACTCGATGCACCGCTGGTGATGCTGCTGTTGCTCCTGTTTGCTTGCCTGCTTGGTTGCTTGCTTGCGCTTGCCTGCTTGCTGCTTGCTTGTTCGTTCGTCTGGTTCTTTATTCGCAGTATCGCTTATCGAGGTGCGACGGACTCACCGGGATACGGGACGAGATTCGCGAGACGAGACCAGACGAAACGAGACGAAACGAAACGAGATGACACGAGACGGGACGAGGGAAGCGATAACGAGCGAGAGAGAGTTTTAGGTTAAGCGCGCTCGCACTCTCCCGTAAAGAGAGCGAGTGAGTGAGTGAGAGACAAAAAGAGAAAGAGAGAGGAGCGCCTTTTCTCGCTCTCTCTTTCTCTCTCTCTCTCTCTCCCGTGCGCGCGCGAGCGGCACACAGCGGCGGCGCCGTTCGTTTCTCTCGCGATCGACGACGGTCGCGATGCTGTCGACGGCGGTAGCTGTGGTTTCGCGCGACTTGACAAAGCCGTTCGCGATCTCGCGCACCGGACGCGTCACATGTTGCTTCCTCTGGAGATCGGTGAAGGCCGGATCACGATCACGGCGCGATTCGGACCTGACACGAAGAGAGAGAGAGAGGTAGAACGGCCGACGACGACGACGACGGCGGCGACGACGGCGACGACGCGCGCGCGCGCGCGCGCTGCTTAGGCTAACATTTCATTTGTCGTACACGACAAGTTTGTCGGACGTACCGATTGGTTCCCAACAAGTGGGGGGGCATCAGTCGGAGAGTTGTCAGATTTTCGTCGTAACGAAGTCGAGCACAGAGACCGACTTGCGACGTCTCGTATACGATACAATATGGCGGCCGGCCGATAAACAATGCAGTGAAGGTTATACTACATACTGCACGACAAATGTGCCGTATGTGCGACCGCATGCGCGCTGCCACCAGCCAATCGGCAGATCCGACAATACTCAGCGTACGATAAATGAAATGCTGGCCTTACACTTGCTAGTTCGTTCATTCTATCTCTTTCTTTCTCTTTATCTCTCTCTCTCTCTCTAGCTCTTACACTCCGTCTCCCTCTATCGCTGTCTCTCCGCGCACATTTCTCTCTCTCTCTCTCCCTCTCTCCATCTATCTTTCTCTTCTCTCTCTCTCTCTCTCCCTCTTTCTCTCTTTCCCTCTCTCTTTCTGTAGGAACGAATAGACGAAGATCGTCGCTGTCGCTCTTGCGGCGTACCTACGTTCTGTAGCCGAGGTTGTAGGCGTCAGCGTGTAATGCACGTGCACGCGCGCGCGCGCGCGAGATATTACCGGCACCTTCTTGCGCGGCGGCGACGACGGAGGCGGCACGTCGTAGTACGTTCGGCTCGTGTCGTTAACGTTAACGCCATGACGGCGCGTGTCTTTTTCCACTTTCTTCCCTCCTCTCCACCCCCGCGGCCGGCCGAGCAGGCGGTTTCTCTCACTCGCTCCGCTACGTCGCTCCGGTTCGTTCCAGGACGGACGCACGCACGCACGCACGTACGTACGCACGTTCGCTCGCTCACTTGCCGGAGTCGCCGTTGCGGCGTTCTCTTGTCAGCGTGTGCGCGCGCCCGCGGTCTACGGATCTCTTCGCGGGATGAGGAGCAAGAGGAGCGGGAGGAGGAGGAGGAGAAGGAGATGGAGAAGCAGGAGTGCGCGAATGTCGTTCGTGTATTCTCTCTCTGCTCTTGATTCTTCTGCTATTGCTGCTGTACAACAGCCTAAATAATGTAAAACGATCAAGAAGTTGAACCACGTTTCACCTGGTACAATTTATCATTATGACGTATCGTTTCCGACGCGCGGTCGGAGCGTTTCTTTGTGAAGCAACCGCTGTGTTTACCGCACTTGTAATTGTCACGGGTGAAATCTCGTCCTGATAATCATTCCTCGCAGTCTCCGGTGTGAAGTTTGATAAGGAAATGATTTCTTCAGAATGTTTTCACAAAAGCATCATTTGACGTTTCACACTGACACATTGACGCGCAATCCTGTTTCCTCGTAAACCAACACCTGTCCCTCGTGGGATACGTTTTTTCCAATTTTCTACCTGACTTGTTTCCCTAAACCTTATTGGAGTCATCATTGGGGTCGTTATTTTGTGTGACTATGTGGCTAAGGTTACTGCCTCAAAGCTATTACTTTGACCTGAAATAAATCTTATTGTGTTTTACAGAGGCTCTCCCTTATGCTTTTATTTTAACGTTTGTCATATTTACTGTCATACATTTCTGCTTTGTATCCATTAATTATACATATATATTTCATATTACCCACTTGTTTTTAATACTTGATCTGAAAATGTTTCGCAAATTCATTATTTCTCTCTTTTTACATAATATTGGTGCTCTCTCAATAGCTCAATAGTTTTACTTTATTCTGCTATTATTATATAGTTATTTTACTTTATTCACCGAAGTGATAACACGGAACATTTCCCTAATTAAGTAAGTTGTCAATTTAAAGTTGCGATAACCGTTTCTAGATAACTTCTATATTAAACATTGTCTTGTGTACTTTGTTTTTTACATGTATATACAAGATCAGCATATATGCTTTAACATTTGTATTATCGAGTTTCTTACGATTTTTAATTGTACTCTTTAATATCCAGACAGTTGAAAATCGTAATCAATAATTGTTAAGGCATAATCGCTGGTCCGAAATGAAGCCGCGAATGGCACATAAAAGTTAAGGTCAAGTTTGCAGCAGTTTGTTAAAAGAAAAGAACAATCGAAGATTAAAAGAAAGAGGAAAAATGTATCAGTGTGCATTCATATTATATCCAGACGTACGTGTTTACAGTTGAAACAAACTACAATACAAAAAATCCTTGTCTATATGTAATATATATATATATATATACACACATATATATATGTATATCTTTGTCGATATGTAATTGATAATTTAATCTAAGAATGTTTTAATATTTCTTCTTTATATCCTTCTATATCCCTCTATATTTAAGGTACAAAATTTACAAGCGATATCGACCTAAACACTCAAGTAATTAAATACTAGAGAGGTTACAGAAAATATATAAATATATTATAATTTAGTTTTGTAGTAATAATTTTTATCATTCCAGCTCCAGTTGTTTAACTTAAATATAAATTAATCTATTGTTTGATAACACAAAAATACATTTTGTGTGCCACTTCAAAGGCTTAATCTAATCAAATGTATTATATGCAAAAATATATTATAGCAATGAGGTATACTAGAGCCTCAGAGACTTCCAGACTCTAATGCGAACAAGTAAATCTATATGCATGTCACTTTTGCGTTGTCCTTGCGACGATACAATTAGTAACAAACGGACCTTATCATCTCTCATTTCCTTTATCGATCAACCTTTATGGGCCATATTATTCAAAATTGTTCTATGTAAATTTTTCTGTAATTTATTGCACGTCCCACTGTGCCAATAATACATTTTGGATATATATGTTGCTCTATTTTTAACTGCAAATCGTATTGTGAATTGTATATCTTAACAATTATTGAGAATCGCAATTTTGTAGAGACTCGATAGCAATTAAAACACTGTACAAAATTGAAATTTTTAAGATTTTATGTAGATCCAATCCAGATAAATATTCTATTAAATATTTCCCCTCTCTTCCTCATCATACATTCTCATCATACATCGTACATTTTCATCATCGTGCGTGTTTTACATCATGATGCGATCATACCGTATTTCTTACCGCGCAACTCATTTTACCTCATACTATTTTATCTCATTAAAAATTTTATCTATGCAATGTCTTTTCCTCTTATCGTGAAATTATAAATATGACTGAAATAACTAAATTATAATTCTATGCGTTACCCCGATATAATGTTGGAAACAAATCTAATAAAAATTTCTTAACAGTAATGACCCGGAAAAAAGTCAACATGAAATATCCCTGTGATTTCACATTGCAAATATAACGTGGAAAATCGTCAAAATTATAGCTAATTAAAGATGTAAAGGGATACTTTTTCCTTAATTTCTTCAATCCAATTCCGGTGGCTTCGCTGTGCCAAATAAACCCGTGTGTAGTTTTGACATTCGCATGTTCTTAAAAGATTTCAATAAATCTTCCATCGTGATGGGTCGTACCGCATCGTGATACTCCTCGTCGTCTGTAGCTTTCGACGAGCTGGAACCATCGCTATAAATTAAACAACGTTACGAAACAAACATATTTTTGGAGAGCAAACTGTACTAGTTTCCATAATTATAAAAAATTTCGATATACATACTGCGTGTGTAAATAATCTCTAATACGATAAATGGACGCGTTCCGACATAGCTCTTGTAGATCCGATCCGGAAAAGCCTTCTGTCTGCTTCGCCAACATCGGAATATCCACGTTATCGGCTATCGGTTCGTTCCGCAAAATTAACTTCAGTACATCTAATCGTTGTTGTTCATTCTAAGATGATTATTTCATTATTATATGACCATGTGTAGATCATAATGAGTAAAAGTTAAAATTTGTAGCATGTATGTACACTTTAAGATAATAGAAATCTTTTCATCAAGCTCAACGTCTTATTAATATTCTTACTGGTAAAGAGATATAGAAAGTCGCTGGCATGCGCCGCAGAATTGCCCTATCTAAATCCTGAGGTCTATTGGTAGCTCCCATTACAATTACTGTGCACGAAGGATCAGTTATCAAACCATCCCACAGTGACATGAACTGAGCCTTCATCATAGCCGTAGCTTCATGATCTTGTGTATTACGCGCTCGCAAGAAGGAATCTGTTGAGTTTATAAGTATATTAGAAGCAAGAAACCTTGCCTATCAATAACTGCAAAGTGAATCATAATTTTATATATATTTAGTATTTGCAATTTGTGATAAATCATTACATACTACTATATCGTTCTGCAAAAACTCGAAAAATAAAAACTTCCAAGAAGAAACGAAGAGGAAAAGCTGTTATTTTTAAGTTAAGGAATTAATGTTGCAATATACCAATCTCATCAATAAAGATGATGCAAGGCTGAAGTTTCACTGCTAAAGAAAAAACAGCAGCGGTTAGTTTCTGGCTTTCCCCATACCATTTGTCAGTAAGGATACTGACATCCAGATTTATAAAGCACGTTTTTGTTTCCTTAGCGGTAGCCTTTGCAATCATAGTTTTGCCACAACCTGGCGGACCATGCAACAATATTCCCTGAAAGTAATAAGCATATTTTAATTGTTATTCCATTTTATAAACTACTTTATGAATTCTTTTCCTGTCTCTCAACGATTAATGGCTAAGCTACCTTTGGTGCTTGCATCAGCTGAGAATCTTCAAACAGTTCCTTTCTTTCTATGGGCAACATGACAGTCTCTTTGAGTTCCTGAATAACATGTTCCAAACCAGCGATATTGTTCCATGAAACTTTCATGTCATTTGGATCCACCAAATGAGTAGCTATTATCACCTCATAATCGGTTAACTGCTCTAAATCGAAGGCCTGTATTTGACCACCTGATTCAGTCAACTTACGCAATTGCTCACGAGCCTAAAACACCCATTGTTCCTACCGTCAGTGCAAATATTATATGCAGCTTTGTATGCCTTGTGTGTTACATTCTATGACCAGAGCTTCGTGTGCAAATAGAAAATAATCCACGATCGTGACTTTTCTTTACGAAAACTGTACAAAATATTTAAAGACCTTTTGCTTGGCTCGCTTTTTATTGCTATTGGTGGGATCTAATTGACTCATGATCCATTTCATGCTAAAAAAGCCGATCGCTGTGACGCAAGTCAACCTCGCCACAAGCATCAACACTTCAGAACGCGTCAATCCACCATCCGCAACCATGTTCATGATTCGCAATATCCTTCTGTAAAATTCGCTGCGGTGTTATAATTTATAATCATTACATACATTACATACATTATATATATATACATTATAATCAAACATTCTTTATTGTCTTCCACCAAACGTTCTCTTTTCTCTTCTTTCGTTAAATTAGGTTACAAATTTTGTAAAACGTTAAACTTATTTTAAGGTTTTTTCGATACGCGTTACAAAACTATTGAATGCGTTACTGACCGATAAAGTACTGCAAACAGTTAGATGAGAATAATACCGTTACCACAAAATGATTTATTTCGTTTATTGTAATTATTGCTAAAATTTGCTAACCTGCAACCTGTAATTTACATTAGGTTGAATCGCTGACACACAACCGCAATCACAGACTTAACCTATCTCCTACCATAACCTAACTAAACATAGCCTCACCGACTCTGGGTTTCTGAAGCATCTCCGGTACAGTGTTACTATCGGACCTAGTTTCTTGCGTCTGCGCGTTGACTATGATCTCAAAAAAGATTTAAATATAAAAAGATGTAATATTCTCTGTTAGACTGTTTCTCAATGAGTTGTATTTAAAAATTAAACATTTAAATTCAAAAGTCTCGAATTTGAAAATTCTAACTCTCCGATGTGAGAATTTTCAGAAAAATTCAAAGAGAATGAGTATAATTTAAAGAATGCAAATTCAAAGCTTCGAGTCTTAATTCCGAAGATGATTTCCATTAAATTTCCACTAAATTGATTGACACAATGATTAAACGACAGAATGCAGCCAATAACTATGGCTATTTATCGTCCAGCAATAACTAGAAAATTAATAATTTTATGTTAAAGAAAGAGCAATTAACACTTGATAGCAACTTTAGATATAAGTTGTAAAGAGAGAATTTTCTTGTTCGTTCCAACAACAGACTTTCCTATTCCACGTTGGCAACTCTGCCAACTAGTTAATTAATCGTCGACTAGTTCAATCGAAATTCGCTGAAAGTCGTCCCAACTGTTATACGTGAAGCTCTCAGGTACAATCGAGTACGAGATCGCATGGCAAAACACGTGTGCAGCAATATTATTTCGAGTTAAAAGCCCGAGGTGTAAAATAAATTGTACGCGATGATATAACGAGTTAAGCCCTGAAGATTCTTGAAACTCGCTTATCCTCTCGTGCTTTCTTATACGAGATGGCAGAGCGCGCGTTATGAAAATAGGAAGTGCCGTTGGGGGCGCCAAGGTTGCGCACTTTCCGCCTTCACGACGCCTAATTAAGCAGCCCGTGATGCAATAACGACCAGAATGCAGCCATGAAACCACTCCGCCGTGATGAAAATGAAGCGCTCGGCGGGGAAAATCGTTAATATACCAACCTCATCCGAAATCTTAATAGCGACTCCTTTACATCTCTAACGAGGACGATGAACAAGGTAATGCGTGATCTTTTCAAACGTCTCTCGCGATTCTCCTTGTGGAATTAAAATCCGCAGCTTTCCACATTACACTGTCGACAAGCCCGAACTTGTAAGATATATATTTTATCGCGATCACGTCAACTAACACTATCAAGTGATCGGTTTCTGTAATTTCTTAAAAAAGTTAATCAAATTCTGTACAATTCTATTACAACGGTGTTCTATATTTTACACTTTTAGAGGCCGTTGAATAAAACTAAAATAAACAAATAAGCATTTTTGTCTTTGCACGACATATCGACATTTTTCAAAAATTTGTTTCGACCGCTCCGGTAGGAACGAGTTATGTTAATTGTCGGTATTGAATGACACATTGTGCCTTCCGATGCAAATTTCCGAATCCGCTCTCTTCCTCTCTCTCTCTCTCCCTCCGTCATTCTCTCTCTCTCTCTCTCTCTCTCTCTCTCTCTCTCTCTCTCTCTCTCTCTCTCTCTCTCTCTCTCTCTCCTTTCTTCACATAAGTAAAACGCGGTTGATCCGGTCCCCGGAATTTGAATCTACGTAGCTTGGTCCGGAATATACGCTCGTCCTTCCGGCGCGATATGCGCCAAGAGACGCCTTCCGGAAGGGATCGGTCTTACACGAATTCGGGGAAGCTCGGGACGCGCGATAAGACCTTTCCCGAAGTATTAGCAACGTCGTCGCCGGCGACGCTCAACGCGACCATCTTAATTATCACGACGGGCCAAGTAACGAGGGTCGGCACAAGGCGATGACGCGTAATGTATGTACACGAGAAGGGCCTAAATAGCCGAGGCCATTGTGCATGTACAACGGCGCGTCGGATCTGTTGAGGCATTAATAGTCTCACAGGCGTGACGTAATTAACTCGCGGCCGCCGAATTTCCGGCATTTACGGTAACGCGCGCGCCGCTACGCCGCCGGGGGTGGCGGCGGCGGCTCCTCGCTTGATACCGGAAGTGCGCCCGCGGCACCGTCAGCCCTCGGCTGCTGCGGCTATATAATAGCGTCGAGGATGCGCGGCCCGTTCCTATGGGAAAGCTCCTGTGAGAGGATCCAAGATCCGATTCGAGCGACGCGTGCAACTGACGTAACTGCGGCGGATTAAGATGCACGCGATGTGTGTCTTCGACGATGTATTCCCTCGCCCCTTCCGTCTTTTCTTCCTCCGCGGGACGTGTCCCGTTCTACCGAGGGTGCTCGGGATCGACTGCCCTTTTACCGGGTACTTTGTGTTTCTTTATCTTGAATTTGAATTGAAGTTGAACGAACGCACGAGTGTCAAGTTCAGGTTGATGAATCGCAAGTGGGCGGTTTGAACGATAATATGCCGGCGCGATTCTTGTTTCTCCGTGTAGGTTTTTTTACACCGGCGGACTCTAATGGAAAAACGAGCCGTGCGGGGCTACCTAATTAAGGCCAACGTCATTTCATTATTCGCACGCTGGGAAAATAATCAGGTAATCGAAATTAGGGCAGATCTAAATAAAGCATCGACAGGCAGGCAGCCCGAGGGAGGAGGGGGCGGTCGTTAATTCTAGCCGCGCGTAAAAACAAGGAGCGCGACATCAGGCATCCGTAAATCCAGATAAGACCTGGGCCCCCGGTGTAATCTAGTGGCGTTAAATACGACTGAAATAGCGCATAAGCCGCACTTAAGCAGGCGTAAACAGTCGCAAATGAGAATTTCGCGCGGACGCGATCAGCGTCGCGGAAAACATTAATCTCCAGGCGGGCCGTGTTTTCTTCTCCCGGACCGCAAAAAGTTAGTCAAGTCGAGAGACAAAAGTAGGTTTCATTTTCGTCGCGTTTTTCCGGCTCGTTAATGCTGCCGCAGGACGTGCGCGAGCGCGTCTAATGGTTTCTCAAAGATTCATGAGCGCGCGCGCGATGAAAGAAATTTTTTTCAGCGCGAGGGAGAGCGAAACAAGAAGGGGAAATCAAACTGAGTCGTCGAGGAGTATTCGCGAAATATTCGACGCTCGAAAAACGCACGGAGGAGCAGGGACCGTATCATTTCGCACCGATCGAGTCCCTTTCGGCTCGCCTCGTCGATTTCGGTTTTTACAGCTAACTATTGCCGTAGCATACGCGTTTCACGCGTATGGAAATATATTTTTTTCATTTATGATACATAATAAAGTACAAAATTGAATGGAATTTGAAACATACTTTGCACAATATAACATTTCACTCGCTTAACACATACAATAATAATATATAAAAATTAATTGATACATGATTCAAATGTTCCTTTTCACTAGCGTGCGCTGGTACGCACGCGTGTTGAAATTTATGCATAGAAAAATATAAAGTGACGCAAAAATTCGCGAAAGCTGCAACGAACGTTGTTTAACGTCTTACTCAGCGACTTCGAGCGACTCTCAGACTATTTTGTACTGATTCCGCGATTTCGCGCTCCTTTCGGATGTAACAATTAACAAATTTATCAACGCAGCTTTCTCTCTTTCTCTCTCGTAACGCGATAACGTTTTTTTACAAGGACGGGAAACGACTTAACGCTACGGAAAGGTTGTTTGAGATTCGATGTCAGATTCTCGCTCTTATGTGATACAACGCGTTGCGGATTAACGCGTATCGTATGGACGGATATACTATTTCGACTATCTACAGGCAGTTTCGGTGAACAAGAGTGTACTCTTTGGCAACTTCGGAGTCGATTTCTGCTTAACGAAGATCAGAGACGCGTCGATTACACGTCGCGCGCAACGCGATCCCGTTTCTCAAAGTTCCACGGATTAAAATTCACCGTTCTACGAACAATATACATAATAGATGGAACAAAATAGTATGCGCCGGTGTATTTTAAAGTGTACCGAACGGAAATTAAGTTAACGAGCAAAGGGAATTCGGGAGTGCCTGCTCGAGGTAACGGCTCTCCTAATTAAAATTTCGTTAAGGCGAAGCCAACTCCAAAATCTTTCCAGATTACATCTCCACTATCTTTCTCAGGTTTAACATAAGATAAGGTCACTTTCTCGCTCCTTCTCCCTCCCTCCCTCTCTCTCTCTCTCTCTCTCTTTCTCTTTATCCTTATCCTTTTTCCTTTCTTCCTTGGTTTTTACTACCTTTCATAAGAACTCCATAAACAATTCTTACGATCACGTCCGACACTTCTCCCGCTCTCTTTTTGCTCGTCGAGAGAGTCTATGGGTTCTGTAAGCTCGACGAATCTTCCTCACTTAAAGTAAAACAACGTAACGACGGCGGCGGCGCACGTCGCGACGAGCAGCGTGGCGAGGGACAAGCTGGACGCTGCGTTACACGAGTCCTCGGAGCAATAGCACTCCTGCCAGAAAACGCCGTTCTCGCGGACGCCCCAGTTGCAGACTCCTGTCACTCCGGTGCTGGCAACGGAGGCGCATCGCCGAATCACTTGCCGCCACCTACCGTCCCCTGGACATTTCCGGTTCAATCAATTAGTCAATCGTGCGGTGGAATTAATCGCGAGCTCGGACGAGAGCCCGAATTTCGCGGACGCGCGACATTTGTCGCGACGTCTCTTTGCGGCTTTACGTCTCCGTCACTATTGGTTTCCGGAAATATGAAAGACCTCAGACGCACAACGCAAATAATAACGAGCGAGCGATTCAAATAAATCTCTTTTCTTATCGACTACAACGAAGAGTCATTGTGTGACTTCGAATTGCTCAGCTATGATAAAGAGTAGTCGTGGCGAGAGCTAAGAGAGAGCTGAGTGACTCTCCGCAGTAAATATACTCACAAATGAAACCACGTGGACTCTGTTCGGTCAACTTCACGCAGAAGGTGCCCGGCATGTGCGACTCTTCGCTGTTACACTCGATCGGCACGTTCCTCTCTCTGTCGAATTTCGTGTAAGCACCGCAGAGATCCTCGCCTTTGAGATCGGTGTCGGAACTGCATTCGTAACATCGTATCGCCTCGGTATCTGCGTATTTCGAATCGAAAGGATAATTAATAAAGGTATTAATCGTAACCTTCGAACAATCACGCAACATTATCAGCGTCTAATCAGGTAATTAACGGAGTGGACGGGCGAGGTGATTCTAGTCCTACTTTAAAAGCCATTAATTCAGAGAAAATTCTTGGCGCGTCCTCCTCCAGTCATCTCCGCGACGTCGAAGCGTCTAATTAGAACGAACGAAGCAATTGAGAAGAGTCTGAATTTCGCTAACGTTTACAGACTAAAAAGACAGATTGAGGTCAAGGGTGCCGGTCGAGCTTGTTACGGTGCTGCAAGCTTGTGTTTCTTCGATGCTTCTTGGCGACGACGTTTTTACATTCCATCGAGACGAGCGTCCTGGCGGATGAGCCACGCCGCGTTTCGTCGGGAAAATTGTACGAAAGGGCGTAAAAACAAAACGTTCGAACGATCGTCTGTCGACTCGAAAGGCAACTTTTTACGCTTGCCCGTGCGAACGGTCCTAAGGTTTGTTTTCAAGATGGCGAACGCTACCTGAAAGGCGTTATTCTATCCTTCGACTGGCGTTCTCGCGCGCGCGATCACCTGCTCCGGACAATCTTACCTATCGCGCAGTACAACAGCAACGCGCACAACACGACGACGACGTTGTTGGGCCCCGTCATGGTCCCCGAGGAAAATCCGTGCGCTCTCTCCGTTCTTTTCTTCTCGGGCAGCGAGAGGAGACACGTGTGTTCAGCCACACCGTACCGAACGCACTGCGCGCGTACGCGCCTGATGCGTCATTCATTGGGCGTAACAGGCCTACGTAGTACGTTAGCGATTCCGTGTTTCCCTTCCTTCTCCTTCCCTTCTTCGCCGTCGCCCACGCCAGTGGCGGATCAAGGCGCCCGGTGGCCCCCTGAAGAGCTCTCGGCGAGAGCTGGATTTCCCAGAAGACTAAATAACGAGTGAGGAAGCACAATGAAAAATAATAAAGGCGGGAGGACATTTTTTTGCGCGGGAGTGCAAGGAGTGCGCCGGGGACGAGGTCGTTAAGCGAGTCGGTGCGAATGTCGTCCCGTTCGCGAGACTCCAAAGTTTTCGAATTAAGATAAGGAACGTTGAAAGCTTTGCGACATTGCGCGCTCCTCAAACGACCGGGCCGGGTGGGGACCACTTGTATCTCTCCACTGGCGAAAACGCAGGTGAAGCGGTAATAAGGGAGGACAAAAGGTGCGCGGCGACGTTATTGCGGCGCGCGCGGTGAATCGCGAACTGTCCCGGGGGAGGTCCTCGTTGCCGTTGCGTTCTCTGTCGCCGTTCGATCGTGTCTTATCTGCCCCGCGCGTCGAGTCCCGAAAAGTTTCATTCGTTCGCCTCTGCATCGCGGTGCCGTCGCGCTAATAGCGCGACGGTGATAAGCAACGCAAATTCGGGGCTGACATTAGCGAAAGATGGAGAAAGACAGAGAGAGAGAGAGAGAGAGAGAGAGAGAGAGAGAGAGAGAGAGAGAGAGAGAGAGAGAGAGAGAGAGATAGCAGTGTTGTTAATATAATCGGGGTATTTTTATAGCCCAAGTGCTTAAGTTTGCGAGTACTATACCTAATTATTACCCAGATACTCGGATAGACACATTCGTACCTACCGGGTGTCCACATATTACCGGGTATCCGAATACCTACGGATTCGTGGATATTATCCCGATAATCAGAAAATAAAAACGAATAAATAGTTGCGTGTCTATGCATTCGATTGTTGTTCGTTATCGTTAGGCAAAATCAATAATTCTTAACGTGTGAAATTAACTGTATATTCGATTACTCATCCATTCGAGCAATAGCCAGAAAGTTGGCCGATCAAAGCTTGCGCGGCACTTCTCCTCGAGGAAACGAGAAGAAGATGTAACTTTTGATCGATAGACTGCACCGGGATAATACTCGAAAGATCTAAATATTCGGATACTTGGGTGAGCACTGACAGACATCACTGGCAAAGAGATGGCAATTTTTTTGCTCGGCAAAATTTCCACGGACATCTCGGGAAACTTCTCGGATAACGCTGCAGTAATCCGCGGTAAATTGACTTCTCCACCTTCCGACGAGATTACGTATCATCTCCACGAACTCGTATCTTCTGAGTACCGGCCCGTACCCTCAATCACGGGAGAAGCTGCGGATAATTTCTCCCCAATCTTGTGTCACCCTCTCTCTCGCTCATCGGCTCGAACGCTGCCGTGCGAAAAGACGACTGCGCGTTCTCGCTGGCCGATCGGAATTTTCCCGTGATTGGAAGTAAACTCGATCCCGCACGCAACCTTGACATCCTCTCCTCTCCTCTCGCTCCGACTCGCTTCGTCTCGCTGCCGCTCACCCTCGCGCTCGCGCACGAAACAGATAGCCTCGGTAAATTATTCAAAACGCACCCTCTATGATCTATGGAGGCGCTCCTAAGCCTGGCACCGGCAATCTATCCTCCCCTTCTATGCTGCCCTCTTCGTTCGCCCTCTCATTCCTCCGACTGGCCCGTCCGTTCTTGCCGCAAGACTCACCCTCTGCACAAGACTCCCCCTTCTCTCTCTCCACCTCGCGCCCTTGTCTCTCGTCTCTTTTACTCGCTCCTTCTGACTCTCGCTACTTCTCCATCCTCTCGTCGCTCCACTCCTCCACGGCTTTCCTCTTCAGCCTTCCCGGTTCGCTCGCTCGCTCACTCGTTTCTTCTCATCCGCAAGCGGCGGCATCCCCAAGGGAATTTCTACTTTTCTGACAGCCGCCACCGCATTTATCCCATCCAGCTAGTCTCCCGGACGAGCTTACAAAGGAAGCCCGGAATCCAATAAGTCCCGATAATGCGAGAAGAAGAGAGAGACTCGCGAGTGTACACAACTCGGCCCAACTCCCCTCCCCCCTCCTCCTCCACCCACCGGATAATCACCCGCTGTGGTATTGATTTATCGCCGACGAATATATTTCGCCACCGGCCTCGGATCGAGCGGCGATTCACGATTGCGCGTTCGATTATCCGATCATCCTGTGATCCGACTGCGCAGGAACACGCGTCAGTGCGCCACGCGCAGCGAAATGCCCTCGCGAAGTGACTACGCGAGAGGCGCGAGTCGCTTTGTATACGCTTTGTATACGTACCGCACGCGCGCAGCGACGGGAAAATTGGCGAGAAAACGGCGGGAGCTCGATAACGCTACGCCGTGTGTACGAGTGCGTTCCGGATGACGAGTCGTCCGTAACAGCGTGCCGCGAGCTCTCTTCTCTCGGATGGAAAGAACGTGCCGGGCGCGCTGTGTCGAATCCTTTATCCGCCGGCTGCCATCCGGCCCGCTATTTCGCTACCTCGCAGTCGTTGCGACACCGACCGAAGAGGCGAGAAATGGATAAATACGTAGGCAGTCTGAAAAGTTCTCGGCCTAACAATGAAAGAAAATTTCTTTTTGCCGTGAAATATATTTTATTTTTCAATGTAATCTCCTAAAACTTCAATACATTTATTCCAATACGTTTTTCCAATAATTCAACACCATTATTAAAGTGTGATTCCGGAAGGTCTGCAAAATATCCATCCACGGCTGCAATAGCTTCGTCATTTGATGTAAAATGCTTTCCAGCCAGGAATTTTTTCAGGTTTGGAAACAGATAATAGTCAGAGGGAGCGAAATCTGGTGAATACGCTGGATGTTCAAGCAATTCGTACTTTAACTCGTTGAATTTTGCCATTGTCAAAACACTTGTGTGAACACGTGCGTTGTCTTGATGGAAGACGATTCTTTTCTTCCCCAAAGCAGGTCTTTTCTCACGAACTTTTGCATCCAATAGATCCAAAAGGTTACAATAATATTCAGAGTTGATCGTTTTATCTTTCTGAAGATAATCGATCAACAAAACACCTTTGTAATCCCAAAAAACTGTTGCCACAACCTTTCCTGCTGATGGAACCATCTTTGCCTTCTTTGGTGCACGTCCACCGGCTTCAATCCATTGTTTCGACTGTTCTTTTCGCTTTGGTGTATAGTGGTGGATCCAAGTTTCATCAATAGTTATGAAACGACGCTTGAAATCCATTTACCGTTTTGCTTAAAACGATCCAAACACGCTTGAGAAATACGCATTCGAATGCGTTTTTGGTCAATTGTTAGCAAATGCGGCACCCATCTCGCACAAAGCTTTCTCATATATAATTCTTCATGCAAAATATGTCCAATTCGTTCTTTTGAGATGCCTATGGCCTCAGCTATTTTACGCATTTTCACTCGCCGAACATCTAACACCATATCATGGACTTGTTGAATGTTTGTTGTAGCAGTTTTTGGACAACCTTCGCATGGATCATCTTCGAGACCTGTACGACCAGATTTAAAAAGAGCAGCCCATTTTTTCACAGTGGAAAGTGAAGGTGATGCATCCTTATACACTTTTAACAATTTCGGATGAGTTTCTGTTGGTGTTAAACCATCCAAAACAAAGAATTTAATCACTGCACGATATTCAATTTTTTCCATTTCAAAAAAGACAATGACACGTCAATATTAAACTGGTGCTACTACTCGAATAACTTGACAGATCGAAATAAAATTTTACATGGGTTTATATCAGGGATGCCACTTTCCAATACAATTATAGATTGCCCTCGTAGATATAGAGAGAGACAGAAGGAGAGGGAGGGGAGAAGAGAGAGAGAGGGGGGAGAGAGAGAGAGAGAGAGGGGGGAGAGAGAGAGAGAGAGAGAACGAAAGAGGGAGAGGAGAGACGAGAGTGCGTTTTCGCGGATAATATTCTATATTCGCGATACGCCGCTGGCGCGCGCCGCCGAGACGTCGGATGTCGACGAGCGTCGCCGTGATGGAATCCTAAGCTCCTCTTCGCCCAAGTTAACCGTTTCCTCTTCCTCCTCCTTCTCCTGCCTCTCCGTCTGCTCCGAATTGTTTGAGTGTATCGTTCGACGATTCGACTCACCGTTACGACACACGAGCGTAGCATCCACTCGTCCGCGAATATGACGGAACGCGACGTTTGCACGCGGTGGAGGATGAGAAGGAGGGCGGAGGGGGAGAGAGGGGGAGGGACGGCAGGAACACATCGATGCACGTTGTCGTTTCGCCAAATACGATTCCATCGGAAAACGATAAAGAGGCACCCCTGCCCGCGGCATACTCGCCCTCCCTCTCCTCTCCCGCCCTCCTCCTCGTTGGGGAAACTGCAAATCGATGGGGTGCGTATTTTATTTAAATTCGCGCCATGGTGCGAGAGAGAGAGAGAGAGAGAGAGAGAGAGAGAGAGGGGCGGAGGAGAGGGAAGGGAGCGGGGAGAGAGCGAGAGAACGGAGGAAGAGAGACGAGACGCGCGGCGCAAATTTGCAATTTCAAAATATCCCGGCGAGTCTATGAGCGAAAAAGGGAATGTCGCGGGGCAATGCGCGGGCGAGGGGAACGCGGGGAGGCGAACGGAAGTAGGCGGAGGGGATTTAAATCCCCTCGCGTCGGCCTCGCTCGCGTCCCGACGCAATTGTTATTTTAATTCGACTTTTTGTCATTAGCCTGCCGCTAATTCGGCCGAACTCGACGCGCTGCCGTAATGCGCCTCCTTATTGCCGTCCCTTTTTCTCCCGCCTGATCTTCTTTCCCTCCTGTCTCTTTCTCTCTCTCTCTCTCTGTTTTTCCTCTTTATCTCCCTCCCCCTCTTTCTTCTCTCCCTCTGTCGGTCTCCTCGTCGTCGCAGTCGTGGTCTCATTAAAACGATGTCAGATCGGTCGAGTGCTCAGACGTCCGGAGTGCATACAGCTTCCGTCGGTTTCGAGAGAGCGAAAAAATTACTTCATGCCCCATAGACGAGTCTCTTCCTTCTTCATCTTCATCTTCCTCCTTCTCCCCCTCGTCGTCCTATCGTTCGGAACCTCCTCCTGGTTGGGAAATGTGCATTTCCTCCGATTTGGCGAATTAATTCGCGACGCTGTTTGAAGAACGGCCAGTCTCGCGCAAAGAACGAGAGCGCGCGTGAGCTGTGCAAAGTCGGGAAGTCCCGCGCGCGCGAGCGCGTCCACCGTTGAAAATTCAATTACAATCATTACCATTCGTTTGCGTTCGTAGTCGCGTAAGCGGATTTCCGCGGAGGCTGCCTTCGCGCGCGCGCGTGCGCGCGCGCACGCCTACCTTTCTTCCCCTCGTTAACAATCGCTGAAACACGCGCAATTAAACGCGAACTTTCGCGACAGTCGAGGCGCGCCTTTCACGTTTGCAAATTGTATTTAATACCGACGTAAAGCTCCCGTTTTGCAGCCACTTTTCGCGCTTCCATTCGGCCCGGCCATTCGTATGTAAAATTCGCATGAGAATATCGGCGTCGAATTGAGTGCCGCAGGCGCCGCTTATGCATTCGGTCAGAGTTATCGGTAGCATCATAGGCGCGCGCGCGCGCGCGCCAAGGCGCGGTTGCCAGGGAAATGAAGAAAAATAATGCATCCGGTCGAGACGAACAGGTCGGACGGACAGGCGAACGGACGGACGGACGAACAACGACGCCGGTGCGGCGCGGCGCGTCGCGTCGCGCGACGGGGTGACGGTTACGTTCCTACAAAAGCAATGACGACGTGGCCCGCGGGCGCGTTGAATATTTCATAGAGTAGCCACCATGGAGAACCACCGCGTAGTTCGACCCCTTCCTCTATAAGCGCGCTACCGTTCACCCTTAAGCCCGCGGCGCACGGCGCGGCCTTCCGCATCGCCGACGACGGAGCCGTGCGCGCTCTTCCTTCTTGATCACTGATCGTGTGTCTCGCAAGTTTGAGGATCCTCGATAAGTCCGGACTCTCACTCGCGCTAATTCCAACGAATTTCGCGGATTTATGCGCTCTCGAGGAGTCGATTGATCATCAATGATCAATCGACAGAATCGCCAACAGCGGTTTCTAGCTGTAGAATCTGTCGGCCAACAATAGTGAAAAAATTAAAAAAATTCATTATTGATTCATTATCGCGTATTGAGGAAATAAAGCAGTAGCCCTTGGCTGGTTTTAAGTATAAGTTGAAAGTATAAGTATGAAAAAGAACTTGGGAAATTTTTACTTAAAATATAAATTTTAAATAATTAAATTTAAGATGAATAATTAATAATTTAAGCAATTAAATTTAAAATAAATTTTACATTTTAATATAAATTTTAAAGAGAGAGAGAGAGAGAGAGGGAACGTGCGTGTTTTTCACTCGTTTCAACAACAAGCCGTCTTTTGTCTTCGATATTGGCAACTCTGCCGGCTGAGTAGTCACTTTCAGATGATTTTAGCCAGAGATAGGTAAACGTTATTCTTAAAGCTCAAAACGCGACGTTTACAGTCACGCGACAGCAAGACACGCGGGTCTTTCACTGCGACACTCTCGAGCACAGCCTGCGGCGAAGTAGCACGCTTCCCGCGTGCCACAGGCTTTATCCCGTCTCTTCTCACCCTCACCCTTGACCACGTGGTGCATACAAGCAAAACGGGGATGCGCACGTACGGACATACATGGTACATACACGAACGCACGCGTGCACGCACGCACACGATGAAAACGGCCGCGCGTAGCGGAATCGAAGTGGTTGTCGGGGAATTTGCAATTCCCAGCGGGAAGCGGAGGGCCGCTCGAATTTTCGAAAATTCCATCGCGCGGGATCCTCGATGGGCCGATTAAATCGCGCCGCGTCGCGCTTACGTCGCGCGCGCTGTCATGAAGAAGCTCCGCCACGCGACCGTGCTCTCATCCATAGACTCGTACGCGCAGGCTGCGTCTTTTTATGAGAGGTTTGCAGACAAGGTATGAAGGACAGCAGTTCTCTTGCGCTCTCCTGAGGCACGCTATCTTCGTCTCGCTCTCCTCAATACGGCTCAGGCTAGACAAAGATTGAATGCCTGTGGCACAGGGGCCACCTTTTTCAGATGAAGGCTTCGCAGTCTCTCGTGAAGCATTCCGTCGAGGTACACCGAGTTTCAAAACGGTTTGAACATCTTCTTTGTGCATTTCGGAAGGCAACAAGAGAGAACTTTACTCCTGGGGATTTTTCAGAAGCAAGTTCTCTCTCATCGGGTCGCCGGCTGCGTTCCGAATTGCATTGGAATGAAAGTACTCGATTCGTTCTGAAACTCCAGTGTACATAAATCTGTCATTCTGAAACGACGAAATTTCGAAATAAAAATGTCCACTCGCGAGTATTCCTGCCGCGTCACTCCCGAATAAATTCACCCTTCCCTTTTGACTTATTATTTATCCGTGTGCTGCTGAAGCGAGACTTTTGGCTAATCCCGGGCCGTGGCCCTTTGTACAGAGAGCTTGCACTTTTCAGTCCACCCTCGTTCAACCCCGAAAGCACAATATAATCCCGGCGACGTGCACCTGAAACAAGTTCCTCGACGAGAGTGAAAGGGGACGAAAGGGAAAGAGAAAAAGAGAGACAGAGGGAGAGGGGGGAGAGAGAGAGAGAGAGAGAGAGAGAGAAAGAGAGGGAGAGAGAGAGAGAAAATGCCTAAGCTTTCTTTTCGGAACGGTCGATGTTTTTGTTCGCCGGTTGAATGAGGAACGAAAGCGATGGCGGGTGGCTTAAAAGTTGCGCCATATTTCAGAAAACGGCGGCTTCCTGCAGGGTGGCTGCTACCTCCGCCTCTCTCTCTCTCTCTCTCTCGCACAGTTTTTCCCCCGGGTAGGTTCTTTTTTTAAACTTTGCTATCAACAACTCCCGACGCGTGCTCGATTGCGTCTTCTCTTTCCCGCCGTCTTCGTGGCTATTTGTCCGCGGAGACGGCCGTCGAGATCGTAGCGGCTAATAAAGCGACGAAATGGCGAAGTCGAGTAATTGATGTATCTCGTCCGTTCTCTCTCGCGATCTGTACGATCCTCTCATACTTCCTTCGTATGTCAAGCCAAGCCGCGACCATTAGTCAGTCGACGTTTAGGCTTCTCTCCCGCGGTTCGACTTGTCGGCGAAAGGGGTCAGGTGGCTGTGAGTTCTCGGCGAACTTATGGCTGATCGCCGTGAACGACGCAGGTGGCTCGCAGCTAACCGCGGTTAAACGAGTGTCCTTTTTTGTTTATGTTAGAGAAACTATAATTCCGAACGAGCCGAGAAACTCGCGTCGACGGGATCGCGTCGCAGAAGCTACCGGGTGACTCGGTCGAGACGGAGAACACGCGCTTCATCGTGACTTATCGTACACGTCCCATGAGCAATTTCCACGCCAACAGGTATCTTCCGGTTGATACAGATTGCGATTCTTCTCCTTTGTAAATCGATTCCCTCTCGACCGCTACGCAATCTCCAGCCGCCCTCCGCGATCACAATCTCCAGTCGCTTCACTTAGAGCGCCGCGATTGGAAATCTGTTTTCCTTGTAGCCGAGCATTAATCCCGCGAACACGCTCGAAGGTTAAGACGTATCGACATTTCGGACGCATCGCCGACGGAAAAACGAGAGTTCCATCATTCGGGCGCGCGTGTGTGTGTGTGTGTGTGTGTGTATGTGTGTGTTCCAGACTGGAATATCAGATGCACGCGAGCGCGGAATAATTCATTCCGGTTTCGACGCATGATTTGTCATCCGCTCGGTACACAATTCGCGCGGCCGGTCTGGCTACGAAACGAATCGCACTGCCAAGATAAATTTACCTCCATCGAGCGCCGACTTATCGACCCTGTTGTTAAGGCGTGTACATCAATAATGCCGGCAACGGGAGGATTTTTCACAGGCAAGGGAAATTCAAGTCGAAGGCTCCACGCGCGCTCGCTGCTGTTGCGTCTTTCAAAGGGGAAATACCGTGGCAATTTTGTAATTATCGTCAGACACACGAGTTGACGTCGCAACTATCGCATTACGAAAGAATCCACCGAGAGAGGAAGAGAGAAAGAGAGAGAGAGAGGGCAGGGGGGGGGAAGAGGAGCGCCGCGGTTGAAATATGTCATCGACGACGAATCTCTTTCACCTCGTCGCGTGACGGATGAGCGTGGATCGCGGATATCCGCGGAACGTCACCCAGCGAGACTATTAATGGCCATCTATCGCCGGTCGTGACGTCTGGCGTTCATGCGAGTCAAACGCGAATAAAAGATGAAAGGCATCGATCGGCGGCATCGACACGCGCGCGCACGCCAGATAGAAATCACTTCCAATAAATATCGTCGTCGGTCGTTCCTCAAAGTAATGCGACTGAAAACCGTCTTGGTACCGACGTTAATCCGTGCTAAGGTACATAACATCCGCATCGTCCCGGACAGCCTCGTCGACCGACTCAAGCGAAGTCACTCACTCTCTCCGAGAGTCCAATCAAGAAAATTAGCTAACCGTCCTTCTAATTCAGGAAAAAAGAAATAATTCGTTTCGACCGTCCTTGAGACATCTTGACATATGGGAGATCAAGAATTGGGCGGAAATTGTGTTTAAACATGATTAATGATTCACCCTGACGATGTTGTTTTCGTATCAATTTAACAATTACACGTCCACAAGTATATTATTGTATCATTATATTATTTTTACGCGCGATATCTGTGAACGTTTTCGCAATCGATTGCCGAAAGAAAAGCGACCGATTTGTTCCCATAAATTTATTTTCACGCGATGATTTAAGTTGCCTATAGGATATTTAGATTTTGTGGACTTGACTGTTTCACACGACTAAAAGCAAGAAAGTATTCAGTTTAACATGACAAGATGCATCGGCAACCCAATTTTGCATCGGCATATCGAGATAGCTCCAAATTACCCAAATCCGTCTTATAAATCGTTCTTAGGTCGACCGTCTCAAAGATCCAGGGGACTTTCGCGACACCCTGTGTACGGTCATTCGATTTCGGCAAATCGCTGAGCGTCTCGCACCGCGTACCAACCAGGCGCGATTTATACTTTATATCGGCACGCGGCGGGTCGATATCGGCGAAATAAGTTAGCGGATCGAGCCCGTCGTCGTTTATATCGAGTGTACACACGCGAAACGATTTACATCGATTCGCGCCCGGATTTCGGCTGGCCGCGCCAACACCTTCTCCCTCCCTCTTCCTCTCTCTCTCTCTCTCTTTCTCCCTCTTTCTCTTTCTTTCCTACTCGTCCGCCCACCCTGGCGGCAGGAGTGGAAAAGTTTGATGCCATCCAAGAGAGAGAGAGAGAGAGAGAGAGAGAGAGAGAGAAAGAGAGAGGGAGAGAGGGAGGGAGGGAGGGAGGGAGGAAAAGAGGGGACGGTTGGGGTGAATTACAATTTTCTCGCGTCTCGAGATGGGAACACACGCCCCTGCGCGTTCCGAGTTTCATTGAATATGAAACTCGCCCTCCGGCCAAGTGAACGTAACGTCCCGGCTCGAGTTAGGCCCCGTTACAGGCGGCGGTACGCGAAATTCGCGTTCCTGCTGTATGTAAAATACAGCCTATATACGGGGTGTCCGTATATAGTACGGCATTTTCCCTCCTCTCAGCGACGACGAGTCGAAGCGGCGAGCTTAATCTGCATTTGTCTTCCGCGAAACACAGTTGCGTAATGAGAGAGAAAGAGAGAGAGAGAGAGAGAGAGAGAGAGAGAGAGAGAGAGAGAGGGAGGAGGGAGATAGCTCTTTCTGTTTTTCACCGTTCCCTCCTCCCTTCTCGTAATTCCAATGCGACTTTGCATTTCGCGCGTATCCCGAAAGATTTTCCGAGGTACACAGTATCTAACTTACTCTCGCACCTGCGAACTTCTCCCGGCGTTACAGGCCGAATTGCAAAAGAGGCGTGGCGGGCGCGTCGATTTTAAAGTTTCACGCGTCGTCGCAAGTTCTCGCGAGCGGATTTCGCCGGTATTTCCTATCATCCCGGCCGCGCCAAGTTTCGCGCCGGCCGGCAGTCTTCAGACGGATTTACGCCCTGCGCGAGGGCCGGCTAAAAATGGCCGGTCGGCTTCTCCCGACGTCGGTCCTCCAGGCTTGATTTTACCAGAGAGCGGCGGTGAGACGACGGTCACAAAGCCGGACCAGAGGCTTTGGTGTAAATGCACGAGTTTCGCGCGAAACGAAGCGAACTTTCGCGACCGGCGGACGGATGGACGGACAGGCTAGACCGGCTGGTCATAAATATTCCCGAACAAGATTGAGGCGATAAATTCGCAAACTTTCTCGATCGCCAGCGTTTTAATGACCGTGACGAGTCTCTGGCGGCGCCTGGCCGCGAGAATTGCATGCTACCGAGGAAGGCACAAAGCTCCGCTTCGTGCGAAACAACGATCACGGTATTAACCCTCCGATAGGCGCGCCATTTTGACAGCGCCGATGGTCGCACAGTATTTCAGAGGTACGGGTCAATTTTTCCCGTAAAATTTTAAAATGTTATAAAACGTTCGCGTATCTATAGCGTTTAACGTGCGTGTAATATTTTTATGCGCGTGTGCACAGCGGAAGTAATGTTTTTCACGTTCGATCTCCACTGCAAATATCGCGGAAATATGAAAGATTAAAAATATGAAATCATATCTGTCAGGTACCGCGCTCCAATCGGAGGGTTAATGTACCCTCGACCCTCAGTTCCGCTAACGTATTCAAAAGCTTCCCTCCGCGCAAACGGTCCCATGTCTATATTAAAAAATGAAAATGAAAATCAAGATTCCCCGTGGTCTGACCGCTGACTTGAGCGCTAAGCGCGGTCGCTCGACCCCCCCCCCTCCTCCTCCCGGCAGATCAAGGCCGTGCAAGGCGAATGAAGCTTCTGAGATCAGACGAATCCGAGAACGCTAAACGCTGAGACCGAGACGGGAAGATACGTTGGGAAATCTGGAGGCGAGGGTGCCGTCGCGATCGTCGATCGCCGTCCGTTCGAAGCGGAGAATCAAGCCGAGTCGGCTAAATCGCCGACGAGGGCTTCGAGAAGGCGCGACTTCCGCGTTTATCGACAGGGGGACGCAATTCCGGTGAGTCCGATACGTGCTGCAATCGCGAGCACTTCGATACGGTATCGCAGGAAATCGATAGGTTACGAGCCGGTGTCCTGTGCTGCGCGGCAGGACTCGACGAGGAATCTTCTTCCGGTCGGCAGCGCGCGCTCTCCTCCTCTCTGTATCTTTCTCCGTCTTTCGTTCTTCACGCCGCTTTTACGAACCAAGTGTGTGAGTAAATTGGACGACTCTTCTGTGGAAGCAGCCGCGGAAGGAATCGGTTCCGATTGTCTCGGGAAAGAAGTCTCAACGCGCTTTGAAAATATTTGCAGGATATAACGCCAGTCACACATTGTGCATTTGATTGCAAAAGGGTTTGGAACGAACGCACCAAACTGTCACGATTGAGAATTATAGCGAGGAATGAAATGACGGTACATAATTTTATTACGCTCTTACGTGATATAGATATGAGACTGTGATAAAAATACTTTTTTTTTGTTCATAATCCTCCGTTGCAGTCTTGACGTCGGATGTCTCATACGCCGTTCCTGTCATAGCCCACCAATAGTTGGTCTCTCAGCCGTGACAGTTTGATGAGCATCTTACCTCACTGCGACCGAACCGTTTTGCGACCAAGCGTACGTCATGTAGTACGTACATACAGTGTTTTCTCCCGCAAATATTTCCAAATCGTGGCGAATTCTTTCTTTTTTCAAATCACAGCGAAACACGCTCTGTACTTCGCATCAATCATCGGTTTCGCACGCTCGTATATTTCGCTCGGGGAGAAATCCGTACGACCACGCCGCCCGGCGAATTTCGGGCACATCCCCGGGCGCCACGCACGTCCGAAATCCGGCAGCAGCGGGAATTCATTGTGCTCCTATTACTGCGTGCAATGATAAGTAGGCGAGAGAGAGAGAGAGAGAGAGAGAGAGAGAGAGAGAGGAAGGATATCTGGGAATATCCAGCGGGCGAGGCGCTCGACGTCGACATCGATTCGGTTAATAATGAAAGCGCGAAAGCCGAATCGGCCGGTGTTTCGGTCGTGATAATGATAAGGACACACAAGTGCAATCGACGCAACGGCTCGACCGAGCCAGTTGCGATCGGTCGATAGATAGCCCTCGGAAATGCCGATCCAATTAAACCGGGCATCGCGTTCATTCATCACCAATTTCCGCGAGTTAGTGCAGATCGCCATGTAATAGCTCGCGATTCAACATCCTCCCGAAGAGGCTCTCGACGTCGGCGGCGGAACGCGGCGGCGAGAAGCGAGTGCCATTGTTGTTGTCATAGCGATGATAATGATCGTCATTACTACTTATTATCCCGGCAGATGGGGAAAATAATCGTGAAGGTGTTTTTCGTCGGCTGAATAACGGCAGCAGTGAGACTGCAGCTGCCTTTGGACAGCCGACATAATGTAACACCAGCGTGTTTCGCGAGCGCCTTCGGCATTAATAATTCTTATCCTTTCATCCGATACCGAGACTCGGCAGAGACTCGGAGGACTGGCAGGACGACGGTAGGAATATTTCGCAGTCCTCCTTCCAAACCCTCTCTCTCTCTCTCTCTCTCTCTCTCTCTCTCTCGCTCTCGCTCTACTCGGCAATCCCATCCCGGCTTGATCTCTCTTCTCTTTTCTCGGCATGCATTCAAGGCTGCAGCATGACTTCCGGCGAGTGAGCGGAAGCTGCGGAGAAAACAGAGTGGAATATTTAAGACGATGCAGTCGTGAGTGCGAGAAGAACGAAATTTCTCGGAGGCGAAACGAGAGTGAGAAGAGGCGAGAGACGATGGGAGTGGCGAAAAGAGGATAACAAGAGAGAAATAGAGAAAGAAAAAGAGAAGGAGGGAAAAAAGAGAGTCATCGGCAGGTCGATGGCGAAGGCAGAGATAGCAGGCGGTGAAGAAGAGAGGGAGAGAGAGAGAGAGAGAGAGAGAGAGAGAGAGAGAGAGTGTGTGAGAGAGAGAGAAAAGACCTTCTTTCCGCCGCCAGGATAGCCCGTTTTTCTTCCCGACGGAACAAGACTGACCCACACCTCGTTAGAGAATCATTAGCGACGCTTACATCGTCGCTTCTGACAGACTTTGCCGCTTTCTTCAACCGCGGTTCTCTTCCCGCAGCCGTTCAAGTTCCCGTCGTTCGCGCGATCGACGCACACCGAGCGCCTTTGAATTTCGCTCGCGATTTTACGTAATCGGCAGCAAGGCGAAGAAACACTCCTCCGCTATTCCGCTATTCCGACGGGAATCAGCCTGCCTCTGTGTCTCTCGGAAGACTACATTTCCCGGGTCGGGTTAACAATCCGCCGATTTTTCCGCTAACAGCGCAACGACGTATTATACTCCCTTTTTCAACTTTCTCTCTATCCCATTAACCTTCTCCTGCTCCTTCCTTCATCGTCATTAAAGCAGCCTCGCGTCTTTCGTGCAACCTCCGCGCCTCTTTCTCGTTTCAGGCAAAGCAATCCGACCTAGACGAATGCGTTGCCGGTCCCGCGTGCTCGCGCGAGCCCGTCGACTCGTCGTTCGTTTAATCGCCGCTGCGATACGATATATCGCGACGGTAATATGTTTGCGACGCCACGCCGGCGAGTTCGCGAGCGAGGTCTCGCCTAATTACGGTCTAGGCGAATCTCTCGTCGTTCGTTGCGCCACGAAGGTCTGTTTTCCTCGTTCTCCACCTCTTCTCTCTCTCCCTCTCTCTCTCTCTCTCTCTCTCTCTCTCTCTCTCTCTCTCTCTCTCTCTCTCTCTCGACACCTACCCGCTGGCTGACGTACTCGTGACGACGACAACGAAGAGATATGTATACCGACCTCGCGTAATTCCACACGAAAGCAGCCTGCGCGAGCTTATTGCTCCGGGGCGTTAAGCTCGAACGAAATACCGTCACGAGACGAAGCGGGGCAATCCTGACTTTCAACCGTGCTTTTCTCGTCTCATGCCGCCTGCGCGTTTCATGTACGCACCCACACACACGCACGCAACGCGCACAAGGATGCCTGAGTTAGCATGTGCATTTTAATTTGTGGCCACGTGGAACAAACGCGAGCGACAACGTCCTCTTTCATCTCGCAATCTCCGGGATTTGCGCGCTCGTTATCGGACGTCCGCGGTAACCTCAAGGCGGGCAGGAGAAGAGATTCGGCACGCGGCGCAGACGGACAGACAGGAAGGACCTCTCTCCACCGCAATGGCACGCTCGAGGTGTCTCGCGAAGGCTATTTTCCAGGATCTCTTTGCCGGCGAGAACTTAGCGTAGGAGGTAGATAGGTAGAGGCAGGGTAGAGGTAAGTCTTATCAGCCGGCTGCGCCGGACACCGCCACAATGCCGGCGCCAGATCGCCTCTCGGGCTTCGAAAGCTTTCCCCGAGTATCAGCGGCCGCTCTGCCGCATTGTGGCGGAGTCCTCTTCTCGCTCTTTCGACGACTGAGAATTACTCGGCCCTTTTGCTCTCCCCCTGGCTCTAACAGAGCCCCCTCCTCATCCCGCCCCGGGACTTTCTGCTTTTACTGTCGAAACGAGCAGACGGAATACCCTCGTGGGGCGAGATGTGAAGACGATAATTCGAGACCGACAAGACGTCGGGGGCGTCGTCCTGCGACCGATTTCCATCGTTGTCGCCGAGTTGTCGCGAAGGAGGCTGCTCCGCCGACCGGCCGCGCGCCCGAAATTTCGAGCTCTCGCACGGACAATAATAATAATCCACATTAACTCTGCAGAGAATTCTTAGACCTGCACAACAGAACAATATCGCAGAAAATTTTATACATACACGTAGAAGAGGAGCAAGAGCTAATAATATATAAAACAAATCAAAATAAACCCCAAAAATAATGATGCGGCATGAATGCGGTACGAAAGTTGAGTGTGTAAATAAGTCTAACAGAAAATGCGATAAAATCCTCTAAAAAGTGTGAAAAAGATCTTATAAAGTAAATGGAAAAATGCGTGCGAAGAAAGTGTCGATCGGGTTTGTTACTCTTCGTGCACACGACAGGAAATTCGGCGAGTCGAGGATGCTCTTTCTTTCTCCGTCATTCATATCGCATGAGGCGCGATGCTCGAACGACAGCGGTTATTATTCCGCGCGTATGGCGCTACCTGCGCGATTCATCTCGTTGAAACTCACGTCCGATACGAGCTAGTTTGCGAAACTCGGTACGAAGTAGGTAGGCGCGTACCGGAGGAAAGGGTGAGAGAAAGGGGGATCCTCCGGCGGAACTTACTAATAAAACTTTATACGTCGCTGCCACCGTAAGTAGCGCTATTTCAGACGTTGATGCTCGCATGAAATATTCCAACGAATTCACTTCCACCGGCCCGCCCCTCGTTCGCCGACGGTTCCCGGTGAAATTCGAGCGATATACAAATTGCCTCGCGCTCCTCCTCCCCCTCCTTGGCCTCCTCCATCCTCGTCCTCTTCCTCCTTCCCGGCGAAATTAGCCGAGAAGTGAGATGCGCGGGGAGACCTTTAACTTCGCCTAGGATTTTATCTAATCGGCGAAAGCGAAGAAACTTCTCTGTTCTTCCTCTACTCTTACGACGAATCAGCCTGTCTCCCGGGGGATTATACTCCAGATCACATTAACAAATCCGATTCCTCTCCTCGTAGCTCGATTCCAAAACGACTAGGACGACGCTGCCGCTGTATCCTCTCAATAAAGACGCACAAGCACAATCCGCTGTCGCGGATCCTTTCCGCTCGCTGAGAACATCCGATTATTTCGCCGCAGTTAGGCGAATATCGATCGTGCCGAGCCGAGCAGCCGCGCAAAAGCAAGGAGACAACGAGAACAAATAGAATTTACGAAGCTGCGGCATTGGAGCGAGAGCGAGAGCGAGAGCGAGAGCGAGAGCGAGAGCGGGGGCGGGAGCGGGAGCGGGAGCCCGAGCACGAGCGAGCGACTTCGACTCGCATAATGCGATGCCCGCCGTCTCTCTTTTCTCGAGCGCGGGTCTCGCGAGGAGGAGGCTCGCGAGAGGAGGACGACGGATCGAGCGAAATTTGAATAAAAATACCGTCTCGGCCGGTCCGAGGGATCCCTCGGGGGAGGCAAAATAAAACTCGGCGTTAGTCTCCCCCTTCTCGCGTTCGGGGGGTGGGCAGGTGGCAAGCGCCGCGGGAGAAACGAGGGGAGGAGAGGGAAAGGTGGCGGCCGTCGTACGATGTTCGGCCCGGCGAGAATACGTTAGTCGAGTAATAGCTAGATTTTCCAATATACGATACTAGATTCCGGATCACGTATTTCCTACTCCACTTGACTATTCCCCGCCGAGCATCGGCCGCCGATACCGCCGCCTCCTCGAAGCCACCCTTCGGCTCTCCGGGAACGTGCGAGTCTCATTTTCTTTCTTTCCTCTCTCGTTTCCTTCGCCCGGGTGCGAGTATTCTCGTCGCGCTCTCGACGAAACGCGGCTAAACGCGGCCGGCCAATTTCGCCGAGAGGTGACTCCGTAAATTCGACAATACCGGCGAGCTCCGCGCGAAATGTGGCACGCTTTCGCTCGACGATGCATAATTAAACAACGGCTAACGTCGGCCTCTACGCGAGAGGCTCCGCGTTCCACGTTCACCGAGACGCACTTTTGCTAATCCCCCGATAAGCGCGGGCTACTATCTGATAAATGCGGGTTCGCATTTCAAATCTTCAGCCTTTCCGCGGTATTTATTATTTTTACTGTGTGCGTTTATGCGAAAACATCGTGTGTGCGTGTATCGTGTGTTAAACACCACAGACACGAGCATTTTATGGTTATACTCATGTGAAAAAAATTGGCTTCTTTTTGCACCTCTGTGATACCGTGCAGCCGTTTGCGCTGCCCAAAAAAATGCGCTTATCGGAGGATTAATAAACGGTAATCGATCTTAGAGGGATAACAATTTCTCTCGAAACCGAGTCTCGTATTACGATTTCTCGTATTACGAGATTACGCGAAACGACTCCGTCCGCGAATCCGTGCGCGCTCGACGGTTGTCGACGGACATCGTCTAAACGCTCAAATCCGACGTCGTAACGCAACGTCGACGTTGACGGTCGTTCCGGTCCGGTTACGCGTCTCTCATCCTCCCTCGGAGCAGTTACGCCCTGTAAACACTGGGAAGAGCATCGTGTTGTCGTCTTACGTGCATCCACGACGCGACCAAACGTCCGTTAACTTACCCCTCCAGCTCGTGTTTCCTCGCCGATGGCGGCGTACGTACGTACGTACGTACAAACAGCCGGTCTTTGTACCTAAATTACCGTCAATCAGCGGCTACTATTGCCGATGCGCGCGCGTTCTCTAACTCGCGTCGCGGTCGTCGATGATTGAGTTACAGCTGCGGCTAATTAACTATTAACTGGACGACTACTGTGCCGACAGATTCGCGTAAATTTACAATCACCGCCTTCTCGGTGTCGACATTCATTTATTTGATTTTTTTACTTATTTGCTTATTTATTTATTATATATTTGTCTGTTTATTCACTCACGGGGACTCACAAAATCTTTCCATACACGCTTTGCGGAACGACGGCAAGTTGTACAAATGGAAGGAATCAAGGACAAATTGCGAGGGAAGATTCGAATTTTTCCCGACGCGTCGGGGAAAGAGGAGGAAAAATGCCTGGAAAATCTTTGAATGCGTCTTGAAAATAGAATACTTTGTACACACCCCTTGTGAGAATATCTCGATACGTAATCGAGCCGCCTCTCTCTCTCTCTCTCTCTCTCTCTTTCTCTCTCTCTCTCTCTCTCTCCCTCTCCCCCCGGCGTATAATTCCCGACTCCAACAAACGAGGCCACAAGGGGTTGACTCGACAGTTCAGGGACCACCCTTCCCGCGTGTGCGCCTCGGTCGTCGGCGTATCTGTCACGTGAAGCGACCTTTGAATCGTATCGCCGACGATCCGTTGTCTTTCGGCGTCCGACCGCTCGTTCCCGGGCGTCGTACACGGTGATGGTCGCAACGGTGGTGGAGGGACGACGCTTTATCGCGAACCGGCGTCGAATTTATATCCCGATCGCGTCGGGAACGGCGTCCGGGGCGAGCGCCACGTACCGGACATAACGGGCGGACGGTATTACGACAGGATGGCTATGCTAGCTGCGCAGCCAGAGCGGAGCCAGGGACCGTCTCTCTCTCTCTCTCTCTCTCTCTCCGCCTCGCCCTCTCCCGCCTTCTCTCTCTCTCTCTCATTCTCTCGGCTTCTTCTCCGCGGGCGCGAGCGCCAGAAGTACGGTGATGCAGGAGAAACGACCGGGCGAAGAGAGAAACGGCCGTTCGCGCAGCCTTATCACGTGCGAAATCCCTCTACTGGACTCATCTCACGTGTCCGACCATGCGGCCGCCTCTTCTACTGCCCCCTCGGCGCCTCCGCGCGTGGGAGCTCGCTCGGGCGCGCGCGCGCGCGCGCGCGTTCACGCTTTATCGCCGAGGTGACGTAAATCCGGAATTTCTCGGATGTTCTCGGGCGGTGGTACGATACGATGGCAGAGACAGTGGCCGATGTAGTTCGTTCGGCGAGTTTACCGGCTGCAATTGGTCTTCTTTGTCGTCGAGCGTCGCGTCGCGTCGCGACAATCGCGATGAGCTCGAGCTAATAATCACGCAGGCTTTTGCCGAGTGAGAGATACGTGAGAGATCTCGGGAGAGAACGGCTGGCGGTGTACGAGTATTATCGACACGCGGAAGAAATGCGCGAGAGCGCGGCGAAATCGCGCGTGGGTAAATACACACTGTGCGGCGGCGGGAGGCGACATGTTTTTGCGCGACCTAATTTCGCGAGTGAATTTCGCCGACGTAGTCGCTGCGAACGCAATCGCGCGATTCGCGTGTCGATAAACAAAATTAATGACGCAATAAATCGGGCCCGTTTATCGGCCGACTTATCTCCCTTTCTCCCCCCTCCCGCGCTATCCCACTCACTGATTCCGCGTTCCCCACCCCCCGACGCCGCCGAGTGAGCGGTAATAAAAAAAGAGCACTGATCGCCCGTATAAAAAATGATGCGGAGAATGGTCGCGGGTGGGAGGGAAGGGGGAGGCGGCTCGATGAAAAACATCGCATCGTGTACATTTTACCCCTCGGGTAAATCGATACGTCATACTTGTCGGGAAACACCGCGAGCACATCAATGTTCGAGTGGTTAATTGAATTTTTTATGCTTTGCTTGATCTTTCCGGGACGACGAGAGAGAGGAGCAAAGTTTTTTGGAACAAACTTGACTCGCTAATATATCTTTGTAACGCGACGTTCTTTTGCAGTAAAACAAAGAAAAGACGCTCCGAATGCTCGGCCATTTCCGCAGGAGAAAAATAAGTTCGCGAAAGAGAGAGACATTCCGGAGATACCGTGATACTTTGAAAGGAGAGATTTTTTTTTTCAAGGAGAGGGAAAAAGAGGAGGAAAAAAGCGACGAAACGCGACGGCAAAAGCCCGAGCGAGCTACCTCAAACCGGCTGAAAATCAACACTCAATCAAGTTTGGACATTCGACCCACTTCCGACGAACCTGCCGCGTTCGTCGCTGAGTCGAAAACGCGACGGTGCAACCGCAGCCTTGCACGCTGCAAATTCATCGTCGGCAGCGCGGAGCCGGAGTTAGCGCGCACAATCTTATCGAACGGTCGTCGGTTCCGATCGATTAATATTCCGCGATTGCGTCGCATCGTCTCCGTCGTTCCGCCCGAATTACCTTCTCCCCCTCACCCGCCGCTTCCTCCTCCTCCTTCTCCTTGAAGCGTTCTTTCGCTCCCCTCGACTACGCTCTCTCGTGGAAAAGAAAAGTTTCCGCAGCGATTACGCGCGAGAGACACAGGGGGGAGGGGGGGTTGGTGGTGACCGGATAACGGGGTGGATCGGGCCATGGCAGCGAGAAAGAGGGGGGGGGAGAGAGAGAGAGAGAGAGCGACGAGGACGGAGAGGAGGAGCAGGAGGAGGACGAGGAGACGAGAGGAGAGGAGAGGCCACGACGAGAGGAAATTGGTTTTGCATTACAAAGCCGGTGGTCCGCGATAATGGGGCACTCCGTAGGCGCAAGTGCGCGAGCGCTTATTCGCTATGAATTATCCAATTACATTATTATCCGAGACCTCGCGCGGCTTCGAGATCGCGCGTCGCGATGCACCGATCGGCTCTCGTTGAGTACGCGGCTGTTCTGCTTTTCGCAATTTTTGGAACGACGTGACGTGGTGAGACGTCGCGCCATCGTTTCTGTCTGCCTGCTTGCCTTTCTCTCCCCTTCCCTCTCCCTCTCCCTCTCTTTCTCGTTGGGTACGTTTCGCGAGATGCATGAGACATTCGCGTGAGCAATGGCATTCGGGAGATATGATCCCCGCGAGAGGCGTGCCCGTTAGAGTCGTGTCCTCGATATTTCGTACGTACACACGGAAAATAATGAAAGAGAAGCAAAAGCTCGCGGGATGCGCGAGAGATTGAATTGTTCGGCGGGCGATTTGGAGGGACGCGCGGTGGCGGACGACGGTAAGCCCGGCTGAAAATCGCGTTTGCAGATTGCGGGGAGATTGCGTTTACGCGCGTTATCCTGCGCGCGTATGTCTAATTTCCTCCTCGGGAAGCTCAAGTTGTCGTCATAAAAGAGAGGAAGAGGCGGCTCTTCGCCGCGGGCCACGAGACCTCCCTTTGCTCGCATAATCAATTTCGTTCTCCTCGCATGATCGGCAAACGCAACGCGCTCGTCTCCCGCTAACGCAGACTGGGGGAATCCGATATGTACGTCGCATAAAAGACGAGGCGCGCCTTGGGAGAGACTCGGGTTCCTTCGTCGGGACGACGAGAGGTCGCGGCGAAACGGTGCGCGGAGAGACGGAAAGAGGGAAGCCGATCCGGACTTTTCAATATCGGGCCAAGACGCGCTCGCTGGACCGTGACAAGCATCGGGGACATAATAAAGTCTGGATAAACGAGCGAGCCATCTCATCGCGACGATAAAGTTCCAAAGTTTCGTCTATCTCTCTTTTTCTCTCTCGCTCGCCCGAGCGTCTCCCGCGCCTCGCGCCCGTTTGTCTATAGAAATTCCCGGATACAGGGATATTCGTTAATTAAGCCGAGTGACGGACGGTTATTCGGCCGAGGAGAATGTGATGGAGAAAGGTGACTCGCGCGGGAAATGGCGACAAAATCTTGCTTCTTGAACGATCATATGCGGACTTGGACAGGATCTTGTTTTTTCTCCCGTCAGGTACCGTAAATATTACTTCGAAAAGAAGATAATTGCAAAAATCGACGAACGCATCGTTTGAGATAATTTTGCCGCGGCGAAAGGGAGAGAGAAGGAAATATTAATTAATATGATATTAGCATCACTTAGCATAAAATTAACAAATGTTGACATACATGAGGAGAAATCAGTATCAGGAAATGTTAATGGAGCCGGAAGGGCCGCGAGATAGAGGCTTGCCGCAAAAAGGAGAGAGAGAGAGAGAGAGAGAGAGGAGGAGGAGTGCGCGATCAATTCCATCGGCCATCCTTTGAAAAATCATACTCTATATGCACCGTCGTCCTTTCCGCGGGATATTTGCCGCTTCGTTGGTTCCGTTTGATGAACGGATTCCCCGCTGGATGCCGGAGAATATACGCGGGAGGAAAATAATAAAAAAATAGCTTTCGTGGTGAACTCGTCCGGAATCGCGCCGCCGGACTGCCGATATTTTCAACGTCGGCGCTTGAACGGGAACGACGAGCGAACGAGCTGCTCGAGTATACGCGCGGTTATCGTTATCGTAGGGGGCTTTGTCGTTTTACGATATTACGCGACGCGACGCGACGCGACGCGGGACGAAGATTTCCGGGCGCGAGGAGCGCGCAAAGTCCACACGCGCGCATACATTGATATGAATTTACATCATCGTATATATGGTACTAACGATAATAAGATATCTAATTAATTATAGAGCGGGTCGATACTTATCGCGTCTCAGTTATCGCAGTCCGCCGAATATCCGTACGCCGCGCGTAACTTGCCCCGCGGCCGTGTGTTATGCGATGCAGCTGTTGGTGCTGGCTCTCCTCGCATTTGTTACACGTCGACCCTTTACGATGTAACGTTATCCCGGGCAGCAGCCGGCTCTATGCATAAGGCAGCTCGTATCGGGGCAATACGACTAACGCGCGATTCGAAACGGCGCAACATGCATCAAATGCATGTTGCACACGAGTTGCGCATCGATTTTGACGGAGATTCATGCACGATACGTGTTGCGCCTCTCGAGTCGCATCGCGGATTTTACACCGCGTCGCCGTTTGCCGTTTGTGTGCTGTTCCGGGGAGACGCGTCGGATCGGATCGCGTATCGCGCGGACAAGACGTGTGTTCGTGTCTTTCATCGCGAAAATTCATCGGCTTCGGATCCGATGGATCCGGTGATGCGAGAGACAGAGACAGAGACAGAGACAGAGACAGAGAGAGAGAGAGAGAGAGAGAGAGAGAGAGAGAGAGAGAGACAAAGAGAGAGAGAGAGAGAGAGAGGGAGGGAGAATGGGCATTGTCTCTTCTCCTCTTTCTCTGAAAAGCGGACAGCTCACTTGACTTGAGTACTTTAGACTGTTGCGTCCAACGCATCGCACATACGACGAAGTGTGTGTTTCTTTTTTTCATCCTATTTGGATAATTATACCGAAAGAAGTCCGAATATTGAGACCGAAACATTTATGCAGCACATATAATTCTCTTGAGCCACGAATTTGGAAGACATACATGCATCGAAAATCCTCATAAACGATTTTCCGCAAGTAATTATTAATTTTTTCGTCTAACCTTAGATAAATGTTGACTTTATGGAATTGAATGTGTTAAAATTTTGTTCTACTTCACATGCGCTCGAGAGATCCTCCATCTGAAGCGCTCGCGACAAGTAACGCTCTCATTCTTTCTCTCCCTCTCTCTCTCTCTCTCTCTCTCTCTCTCTCTTCCGCTCTCGACGACCCTCCCCTCTGTCTCTTTCTAGCCCTCTTGCAAAAATTCATTATCTCTCCGCGGCGAGTCGATTCCAGCCTGTCAAGCGAGCGATAAATGCGCTCGCTTTCGCCGATGGCCACTTTTAGCCGGCGGTTAGTCGCGAACGGCTATATTTACCAGACGTGCTAAAGTGCGTGCTGCCGCGGTAAACACGCATTACGGTACGCGATGGGAAGCGCGACGAGGCCGGGATCCCCCAGAGTGGCCGCTGAGTGTCGAGCCGTGTTCACGGCGAGATCGGCTCCCATCGCGCTAACGCAGCCGCGCGGTTTTAGCATAAATATCGCGTCCCGGGACTTCCGCCGCGAGTTTCGGCTCTCGGCCGGACGGCGTTTCGCTTTTTCCGCCCCATTACGGCATAAATCTTTTAGCGCAGGTGACCTGACCTTTTTATTATCGTCGTCCCTCCCCGAACCCAATTCATTTTTCTCGGAGGGGAAAAATGAAGCGGGAGGTGAGCGCACGGCTCAGCCGCGCGATCGCGATGAAGGAGAGCGCAGGACTCGAACCTCGCGATCGTTACCGTGATATATTTTCCCTTTCGTTTTATATGCAGATCAAAGCACATCGCCGGCGCGCGTGTGATTGTCATTTTCGGACAATTTGCGGCGGCGGCGTGAATCGTTATTCGAGCACGTAATCGCGCTCCGGCTATGCGCGATTCTCGCGGTGGACGACATGCACACGCACACACACACACACACACACACACACGGGAGAATGCGCGCTGGTGTTTTTGTGACGTAACCGCGATTACTCGTCGGCTGCACAGCTCGCGATGCTCTTATTACCATCCTATATCTAACTTAAGAGAACGTTAAGGTAGCGCATGTAGCACGGCGCCGTCGTTTGCGGATACTCCACGGGATGCGCGCAAGTCGGCTCCGAAAGAATTGTAGCCGCGCGAACACGGCGATAAATAAATTAAGTCGGTCTAATTGACAAATCGCTAATCCTACGAGCAATTACGGGCCCGCAATGGTAACAAATGCGAGCAATAACGTTGTCGGACCGACAACGCGCGCGCGCGGAGATCCCTCTCGCCGTATTATTACCGCGAAAATCTTTACTCTCGCGTTTGCCACGTTACATACACATACGTACTCTCACATTACACATTACACATACGTACATATGTACACGTACATATGTGCGCGTAACCCGTCGGATCGGATAACCGAAGCGAAAGCACATTTCCCGACTGTCGCAATTTCCGCCAGCGCGGCTGCCCGTCGCGACCGGACGCTCGAAATTATACTTTTCCGAATTTCATTATGCCGAATATGAGCCGAGTGTACTTATCGCCCAAGTTTTGCCGACAATGCGCCTCCCCCGTTCACGCAGAACGTTCACAGTCGCCCGATGATGAGCCGTCTGTTTTCCTAGGGGAAACCTCGTTTTTCCGAGCGCGTTTTATTGGCCCTTCCGATGAGGCTAATGTAGCGCCGCTGACAAATCAGTGCGCTGGAGGCCACTGAAGCAAGAACAACACTCGTCCGTCTCGATCCCTACTTGGTGCCGTTCTTCCCTCGTCGGAAGAGTGTTTATAGACCCGGCGCGATGGCGCCATTCTTCTCGGCGAGACGGGGGCCGGCTGCCATTGATTTGCAAAGTCGGTGAATGAAAGTGATAGATGCTCGAAAACTGCGCGGCGGTTGCGTCGGGGGAGAAACGTTACACACCAGGGCGAGCCGTTAACATATTCTATTGTTTCTCCATGACGGATTCTTGGCTGAATCGTATAAGTCGAACTTGTCTCTCAATCCATAATCCATATTAAATAGCTGAGAATATTAATATCAAAAGAAAAAAAATAAACCCCAAGAGAATATCAATATAAATATCATAAAAATTTACCTTCGTCACCTTTCGTCATCAAGCAAGAAATTATTTAAAGAAATTAAACTAATTAAACAAGAAATTACTTAAAGAAACTAAAGTATTAAACATTGGAATTAAGAAAGTAAATTTTCGAAATTATAAAAATAAAATAAAATAAAATTCATTATCGCACCCTGTCAGAAACACAAATTAATCGTACATCGAGCGTTGTAAAATTGAGGCATCATCTCATTTGTGGCTTAGAAAGCAAAATCGCACGATGCAATTGGATTTTATAAAAAAAGAGAGATTATACAGCTTTTGGATCGGGGATAAAAATTTATTGTTTTTAATTTAGTGCCAGAAGGTGGACGCATAATTTACTCTCCACTCTCCGACGGTCCCCACGGTCGACATATCAATAAGAAGAAGAAAATGTCCCATAAAAAGTTTTCGTTCCATTCAACATTTGACTCTCACGATTCGGCCCGATTCGCTCGATTGTCGAATCGTGAGAAACTCGTGCGCGCGCGAACGATGACGATCCTGAGCACACGGCACACGTGTGTGCACGTACGGCCTCGACCGGCAGTTTCTACTCGGCGCATCGCACATGCCTGGCCCTGTTTCGCCCATATTTCACTGGCTCCGTGATCCCCCGATCTATATCGCGGATGTCCGCGGCGCAGACAGTTCATCGACACCGCCGTGTCTCGCGAAGAAGCTCGTCGGGGTAAAAAGCAGAGCCCCAGCTAGAAAGCAGTATCAGCAGCAGCAGCAGCAGCAGCAGCAGCAGCATGCGATTCGCGATAGGAATCGTAAAACGCGCGTCTACAAACCGCTCGCGCGCGCGCGCGCTTTCTCCCTCTTTCATCGAGTCGATGATACCTCTCCTCGGCGAAGCTGCGGAAACGAGGATAAGTCCGGCATCGAGCCTCGATGGGAAAAGGCTTTCGCGAAATTGAACGTTGGCTGACAGGGGCGAATCGAGAGAGGTAGCCTGGCGCGCCTTTTGAGTCGCTTTTGAGTCGCTCGAGGGAGGAAAAGCGGAAACAAGAGGCCACTCTTAACGACACGATTGCTGATCTCGCACTCGAGCATAAAAGACACGCAGGGGGGCCAGGGACGGGGGGATCGTCGCTTGTTGCTTTAGGATTGTAAGGACGTTATCGATACACCCGTTGGAGCAGTTTCTTCGGGAGTCTCGGGAGTTACGGCGGTGGAACAATATTTTCATTCGACATTTAGATTAGAATCTGCCGGCGACGAGGAGTTTAATTCCGACGCTCGTCCTCCCCGGGGAGATCTTTCGGCCTCACCCCTGCGAGTCGGAGGGTTAGCGAGAACTTTCTCTGTGCTCTCTCTATCTCTCGCTCTCTCGATGCTCCTGGGAGGAGTGCCGGTGCGCTGATAACGATAAGAATAACCGGGCGCCGCGTTTACAGTCCGTATTCATGAGAGACACATGGATTTGCTGGAAAAACGCAGATGGCCGGTCGGAATTGTCCGGCGGAGTCGCGGGGATTCAATCCGTCCTCGTGAACTCCCGTTACCCTCGACGTCGGCATGTAACTCGACCAACGAACGAATCGCGAGGACTTGAATTTCCAAATAAATATCCGATTTCTTTATCTCTCCCCCTCTCTCTCTCTCTCTCTCTCTCTCTCTCTCTCTCTCTCTCTCGCCCCATCCCTCCTCTAATTTCAATTTTCTCTCCTCCCGATACAGTTTAAAATAAATAATTGATTCATTTGCTGCGTTCACAACAGGTGCGAATTTATATCACCGCGATGGGGGGAGCGAGGCAACGTATCTACGGCTCTGGTGACCTATTGGAGGGCGAACATACAGCGGGACGGAGAGCTCTGTTTACTATGTAAAGCAGTGTACTCGATTACGAGGACGCTGATGCTCTTTCGCCACGAGCTTCCGTCCGCGATGTGTATTTCTCGAGTTATTTTCTCTGGATTCATCGACTTATCCTATACATACGTGTATGTGCGTGCGTGTGTGTGTGTGTGTGTGTGTTATATACGAGACGATTGTGTTGCCCCAGGCATATTTATCTCTTTCATTCTCCCTCTCTCTCTCTTTCTCTCTGTCTCTTGAGTAAATTCGCGGAGAATTTGAGAAAACGCGCTCATCGATTCGCCGTCGCGTGACTCTTATCGTTCTGTTCGACGGTCGACATCGAAGAATAACGACGATCGCCGCGATTAGTGGTCGGGTCGCATCGCGTACGTTTCCGTGGATTTAAGTTTAATCGGCAAGCATCACGAGTCTCGGGATCCCAGGCAAACTTTTCGATCCCGCGGAATATACAAGGAACGTCAACGAGACGACCCTATGATCCTTCGAGACCTCCTTGCCTGCCTGCCTGCCTGCCTGCCTGCCTGTCTGTCTGCTCACTCGCCGAAGTATACCGAGTTTCGAAGGATTACCAAGCTGCGAAGGATTACCCGGCCACCTGGAGAAATGGCTGATGTGACTTAACGCGACATCGAACCTTCCGCCGTGGCCTCAGTGGTTAAGACGGATTTCAATATTTGATCGCCGGACTCGTCTTTCGGCGCGAGAGGGCTTTTCCTCCATGATATCCGATTTATCCTCCCCCTACCCTCCCCACTTGGTCTCCTCTCTTTTCTCCGCGCAGGTATTGAATTATATATCCGCCGGTGAAATAATTATTCCGAACGTACAACCCGAAATCGCGCGTGAGAATATCAGCGCGATTTGAATCTCTCGTTATATATCCCGTTGTATTTCTCGTGTAAAGTATTATATCACTCTATCCGCGATTCGAGGGCGCAATTAACCGCGTTAAATATAAATTTAAATTTAACATCGAGCGTAACACACACGCACACATGCACACACACACACACACACACACACACACATGTGCGCGCGTAATGATCACGCCGAGCGATATCCTCGCGAATTTGCTCGACCCCTTTCCGGCGCGAATAAGAGTCGAGTCGCGACAAAATCGCTACACTCTTCTCCCCGGCACGCGTCACGTAATCCTACATCCTGACAGGTCGGCGCGTTCGGTCGTTTCGAAATCGGAAAAACGACGATGAGAATCGAAATCGACAAATATTGTCGTCACGTACGGCCGGCGATAAGTCGACTCACCCCCGCACGTTTAGGCTCTCTCCCAAGAGAGACAGAGAGCGAGAGGGACAGACAGCACAGACAGACAGATGGATGGATAGTTATATGAAGAGAAATAGAGAGAGAGAGAGTGAGAGAGAGGGGAGGGGTGGAAAGGGGGAGAGGAAAGAGTCCACGAAAATGCTAGGTCCGCGAGAACGATGAGATTGCCGAGGAGGAACGCCGATGGGTCCGCGTTTTCGCAGTCATTCGTCGAAGACGTGAGTAAATATTGATGCGTGAGCTGATCGCTTCCGGGATAAACGAGCCGGTGGATGCCGATTGCGTTCCGCCGTATATATGTATATATGTATATATGTGTATACAGACGCCCAGGTGGCTTTACGACTACGGTGTCACCGCGTGCAGAAAGTCTCGGGTGTCCCGACGCAGCATTTTTTCATCCACGTGAATTCTTATCGGATATAGATGATATTCCTGAAGGGAGGAATAAAAAAGAGGAAAAGAAAGGAAAAGAAGGAGATCGCGTAAACGGTCCGGGGCGTTGGGAAACTTTTCACGGGATTCCGCCGCGCGCGTTTTAGACGAGATTAAGTTTACGTAAGACTTTAATTCGTTGCTCGCGCGGGCAAACTGAACTCGTCGGGAAGGCGCGCTGTCAACGGATAAAAAGAGAAGTGCGATGCCGCTCGCGTTCAGCTCGCGAGCAGAGTGAGAAAAGCAGAGGCTGAAAATAAAGGCAAGAGACAGCACGCTGGAAATTCAATTATATAACGCGGGATGTGTTTAAATTATTCAAATATCCCCCTCTCCTTGCCCCCGACGCGGTGAATATTCGCCGCGAGTCAGGCCGAAAATCAATGGCAATGACGGCTGATTGATGGAACGCGCGTCGGAGAAGGGGGAGGAGAGATGAGCTCGCTCTCCTCCCCCTTCTTCTCCCTATTCCTCTCACCTTTCTCTATTCCTTGCTCTCGCTTCCCTTGTCTCTCTTTCGACCGCGTGTGTTCAACCTGAATATTGGATATCAATAACAACAGCCGAGACCGGCATCGAGAGCTTTTGTTCGTCCACTTCATTCGCGAATGGATATGGATGGCCACGGCGATGCTGTTCCTTGCCGGATTACGACAATACGACATGTGTGTGTCGGGCGACACGCGTAGGGGAAACTCGGCTGCGGATCGACGGGAGAACTCGCGGATGAGAAATGCGCGGGGAGGCCCCCTCGACACGTCCCGCCTATACGACGTGATAATAAAGGCCCGGTTATTTCGTCGCAATCGCAAACGACTGGATTCGAGCCGAGCCGGCGATTCCAGCGCAGTTCCTTCGTTAGTCTTTTTATCCCGTGACGAATGTGCGCGCGATAACTACGTGCGCTCGGCACACTGGCTCTCGGAACGACGCGAACGCTTTCCCTCTCGGAGCAGCGCGGAACGCGAGTGAGTGAGTGAGTGAGAGAGAGAGAGAGAGAGAGAGAGAGAGAGAGAGAGAGAGAACTTGACTTCTGGCAATTTTTCAAAAGTCCTCCCGCTGGACCACCAAGCTGCGTCCAAAAGAGACGTTGAAATCGTTCTCTGAAAGCCAGTGTACATTGCTCGCTTACGGAAGTCGAAAATGAACGCTCAGCGGAAGAGAGAAATCGACGGAAACCGGAATCTGGAGCGTCAGCTTGGAAAGAGGTGTAGTCTGGATCGCGAGAGTGAGCTTGCGATAACTTTTGCAAGTAATTGAATGGTCGACGAAGGATGCGGCACTTACAGTGTCCTGAAGTTAGCACACTTGCGGAGTGACATCGATCGCCGATCGGCCGAATAGCGCGACCCAATTCGCTCGATAACAAACGGCGAACTGTTGAACATTTAACCGTTTCGGTCCCGCAGAGTCCCACGGTACGTTCAAAAATTTATCTCTCGTTGGCGTAATTGACCCTTCCCTAAACGTAACATCGTGTATACATTAAAAATTTCTAAAAAAGGGAAGTGAGACCGGCGACTTTGCCGAGCGCCCCAGAGAGCGAGAGAGAGAGAGAGAGAGAGAGAGAGAGAGAGAGAGAGAGAGAGAGAGAGAGAGACAGAGAGATGTCAGGAAAATCTTCGAGAGAATACGTAACTCCCGCGCTCCCGAGCGGAAGAAATCCTATTCACGGCGAGTTACGGCGATTTTAATAAAGCACAGACGTCCGACGACAGACTTCCGTCTCGCGGAAGTTGAGCGCAGGAGCGCGAGAACGAAGCGCGGAGCTCGTCGTTCGCGATAATCGCCGTTCGCCGCGTCGCGTCGCTCTCGTTACTTAACCATTTACCTCGACTTGATTCCCCGAAAAATCCGAGAGCAAAGGAAGTTTCTCGCGCGATAATGCGAGAGCAGAAGGCGATCCTCGGGGGGGGGGGGCGGGAGGGGGGAATGCGCTGGGAATTCCGTGAGAGTAAGCACCTCGTTCGGCAGCCACTCGCGCGACGCGCGGCTATCCCCGTCGTCCAATTGCCGGCTAGACGAGTAGACAATGTGACAAAAGGCGAACTCGCGATAAACCTGCCGCCGTTGTGGACAAACAAGCGCCGCTCAAGCTCGATATATCACGCGGGGTCGAGACATAAACGCGTCGCGCAACTTTCGCAAAAACTGCGAACGCGCGGCAGAATGTCTCGGAGTCGACAGCGGCGGTGCGGCGGTGTGGAGGATCGCCCGCGCTATACATTCGTACGTTTGCATCGTCCAAGTTCATAATGAATCGCGGCGATGTGCGGTGGACTCGTCTGTCCGCCTGTCTGTCTGCCCCCTCCTCTCTCTCTCTCTCTCTCTCTCTCTCTCTCTCTCTCCCTCCCTTTCTCTGCCTGTATGGTTAGCGTGGCCGGAGCGCGCCCCGACTCGGCTCTCGCAGAGAGTTAACTCAGTTAACCGGGAACTTTGATCTACGATTCCGAATGGTGCGCGAATGGTGTGCTCGCGGAGCATGCCATTACGAGCGCCAATGGCGAGGATCAATATTTAAATTTCGAACAGGCGGTGGTCGGGCGGATGATGCGGAGGAACGCGAGATGCGCCGCGCCGCGGGTTTGCTCGCGCGAGTTACGTTGGTCGGATCGAGCGCGAATTTTCTGCAAAGCGAGAGAGAGTGAGAGAGAGAGAGAGAGAGAGAGAGAGAGAGAGAGAGAGAGAGAGAGAGAGAGAGAGAGAGAGAGAGAAAGGTAGACGCGGGAGCGTGCCGTTGTTTCTCGCGGGTGGCGATAGGGGGATCAGGAATTGTAGATTACGGGCGGAAACACACGGCGACGGGCATCGCGCGGATATTGCGCGACGACAAAGGCCGTCAGCTCCGTAATAAAGACGGCGAATTAAGGATCCCGGCATGTAAATTGCCGCCTGATATGATTTACCGGCAATTTGAATGAAGAGCGTGCGCGGAGCTATAATGTTGGTTAGCATAGATTTGAATAAATTGCGAGTTACGGCGTCATTAAGCTCGGTGAATTTTTTTTCCGGACGCGGCTACTCGCCGAGCGCGAATCCCGCGCGGATATTATCGAGCCGCCTCCCCCCCTCTCTCTCTCTCTCACTCTGCCTCTCTCACGGTGCAGCCTCACCTCGACTCGATCCGACTGGACTCAACCAGACCAGACATGGCGAGCGAAACGGACGAGAATCGAGATCGATCGCGCGAAATCGCGAAATTTTCATACGTCCGTTAACCGCGGACGTTAACGTCGTGCGGACGAATTCATAGGCCGATTATCGGGCATGCGGATAAAACCCGCGAATAGCCGTGTGTGCGTTACATGTAGAGCGTGTTATTTATATTACGAATGGATTTACATCGTATGTAAATCTGGGTCGCAATAAACGAGCAATACGGAGCGTACGGCGAGTTACACGCGAATGCTCCGGTATTTGTTACCCGATTACCGGACGTACCGCGATTTTGAAGAACAAAAGGGTAGCGGAAAAGGAGAAAAATGCATACGCGAAAATATATACGCGCGTTGCAAGATTGGCAACAACAAGGTGTAATCTTTATTCTCATCCATCATTTTCCGCCGATAATTATCAGACGCGCCTTTCAGGCTGCTCGAGCTCGTCATTTCACCCGCGGCCGTCTCTTACACGCCGGCCGCCGCGATTTTTCCACACGCGGCTCGCTCAGCCGGTCGATCGTTTCGCGATTTAGCCTCTCGCGCACGCTTTTACAGCGCGTACGAGGTTTGATCAAAAAGTAAGGAGAATTTTGAAATTGCGCGCGCTGTATCTTGTCTATTCAGTTGATTCCTTTTTTGTGTGTTGGTAGCACTACCAGTGACGTACGTGTCAATTTTCAGGCAGCTGCGTCGCTTAGTTTGTGTTTGGCGAGCGAGTGAACAAGACGTACTTCAGGGTGTTTGGCAATTTTTTGTGTGGCGAAATGTGGCGGATCAGAGAGCACACACCGCTTTGCTGATCCAACAGTTCTTGGCGAAACACAACACCGTTGCGACGCCGCAATCACCCGCAATTATTCTCGAGACATGGCCTCCTGTGATTTTTTTCTATTTCCCAAACTCAAAAGGACACTCGAAGGACAACGTTTATCAACGATAGATGAGCTAAAGGCGAAATCGCAGATCCAGCTCAAGACGATATCTAAAGAGGCGTTCCACCGGTGTTTCTCAAACTGGAAACTACGTTGGCATAAGTGTATAATATCACAGCGGGACTGCTTTGAGGGAGATGGGATAAACATTGAAGATTAAATAAATCCTTTCCGTAGTAAAGATTCAAAATTACTTTCTGATCAAGCCTCGTATTCTCTCCGGCGGCGGAGTAAACGGCTGCTAAAATCGCGCCTCCCCAAAGTCCGATCAGCTATTTCCCGGCAGAGATTGGCGTGCGGCTGGCTATCCATGGGGTTAAGAATCGTCACGTTTGCACGAAACGCGCGCATCCCTCGCGCGACGCGCGTTGGCCGTGGCGAGGTGAAATTCTGCGTGGATCAATAATTCGCGCAGAATCCGGCAGAATACCGGCAGAATCAGACGGAGGAGACGTCGGATGGACAATTAAAAGCGAAGCTCACGGGAAGGCCGTGCGCGATTTCGGCAACGACGACGACAACGACGACCACGTTGACGACGACGCTGAGGACCGACGGCGCGGTGCCGATTCGGCGATTTGCGCAATGATCTGTTTAAGCTCGGCCCGGTTTAATCCTTCTTACGACTCGTCCCGTAAATCGATTAACCCGTCCAGCCATTGCGAAACTCGGGATTGGAATTCTTCGAGTAATACCAATTATCGACCGATCGGGGTATCGCGCGCGCGCGTAACAATCGGATTAAATTAAGGGCTCGGGTCGAGCAGGGGTATAGACCGAGAGAGGGAGGGGAAGAGACAACGGCGGGAAGGAGAGAGAATATCGGGAAATAAGGATTTTATCTGCGGGGCTTTTATTTTCTCGTAAACGCCGGAAACCGCGGACGGAAGGAACAGCAAAACGCTAACGGGTGAGCCGTATAAAGTCGATCGGTTTCGATCTCGATGCGAGCTTCCTGAATTCGTTCATGATTAATAGCTCGCGGCAGCATAACGCGGTTATACGCGAGTGAATTACTTCGTTGCGGCCCGCCGATAATCACGGAGCTCCTCCGCGCATCGGAGGATAGAAATTGAATCGCGAAAAAAGGGCGAGCTGCGCGCACCGATTTTCCGACGAGCGGCACGACGACGTTGATTATCCATTGAGACATAACCTCGGCCGTTGCACAATCCATGCGCAAACAGCCGCTCGAATACGCTCGCGTAATTTCGTCGCACCGTGCGGGAAGCAGACGCGCCTCGAAACGAGAATGCGCCGCTATTTCCGTACACGTTCGCGCCACGACGATCATCGTCGCCGGCGCGATTGTCCCGCAGAAATCGTAACGAGTAACCGCGGTCATTCCGCGGAGCTTAAAAACCAATTAGCCGTGTGATCCTGGTGTTTTCGCGACAACTCGGCGCCGCACAAAGGCGTCGTAATGAGCGGAGAATACATATTCGCGCCCTCAACGATCGTTAGCGGGATGGAGCCCGCTGCGGTCGCTTCGCAAACACATTCATCCACCGCTCTAGCCCGAGGGAGAGAGAGAGAGAGAGAGAGAGAGAGGCAGGGAGGAGGGAGGAGGAGGAGGAGGAGGAGGAGAGTCAGTGAGAGTTGAGAAACGGGAGAATTTACCCTAGAAAGTACAATCGAACAACAACGGCAGAGAGTTTCAAACTTCTTCTCTTTCTTCTCCCCTCTCCCCTCTCTCTCTCTCTCTCTCTCTCTCTCTCTCTCTCACTCTCTCTCTGTCCCCATTTAAAAAATACAGACACTCACGGTGAGGGGGAGAGACGGAGGCACTCAGCTCGGACACCTCGAATAATAATTCTCAAACCGCGTAAAAACCGTATTATAAAAAAAAAAGAGAGAGAGAGAGAGAGAGAGAGAAACCGGCGGAACACGTCCAGCGCAAAAACCGCGCGCTGTCCGGGAAACATGAAATCGAGAAAAATCTCCAGCACCGATGATAACATTTGCCCGCTGCCGCGGCCGCCACTCTTATGCATAAAGCATTTTTGTTTTCCGCAGCTGAGCGCGGCGGGCGGGCAAACGCTGGCTCGGCACGCGGGGCGGGAGAGTGCGCTCGAGATGGTCGTTTTAAGTAATATCGCGGCCAGGTAACGCGATCGCACGATAGATACGCGGAAATATGGAATGCATAATTAATACGTGTGCCATACTTTCCGCGCGTGCAACCCTCTTTCGGGTGAACTCCCCCCTCAATTGCGGTTGTACCGGTTGTAACCACCGGCGCGGCGGGAGGGATCCCACCCAGGCGGAACGCAGCCGCGCGCTTTGCAAAGCAGCGCCGCTCGTTGCATTATTACGCGGGGATTCGCTTTTGCAGCCAAACAACTACTCGGCTTCGTTAGATTCAACTTCGCCGACGTATACGTGCTATACCGTATCTCACCGCACCCTGGGCGTCCCGACCCTCCGCGGATGCGTTACGTATCCGTATCGCGTTCGTTGTTGAATACTGATGGAAGTCCGCGAAGCTCTTCCCTTCGACACGCCTATCCACCTACACACACACACACATACATGCACAGGGGCGACACGAAGTAATAACACGCGTGATGTAATAATCAAAGTTGTCTACATTTTTTTCCCTTTTCCTCACGATGCGCTATGAAAAACACCAGCGTTCCGACACAAACTGGGTTTCTCCTCGCAACTCACACCGCTAGGAGAGGAGGAGAGCATGTCGATAATTACATTTTCAACGTCACGTGTGACAAGAGAGGGAGGGAGAGAGAGAGAGAGAGAGAGAGAGAGAGAGAGAGAGAGACAGCGATATTTCACTCTTAAAGTTCGGCCGAGGATTTATGGTCGCGTCGCGTTCAAATTTAATTTGATCCCGTATTTAAAGGAGATACATGGGGATACACGATCGCATACACGAGCCGGATAGATCGGGATTAATCCTGAGAGACAACGCGGCGGGATAGATCGACGAGGTGTTACAGTCAATGCCGAATAATAATACCGTGCTCACGAAAGTGATAGAAGCGAGCGAGCAAGTGTACGAGTCGCGAGGACGCAACAGGGAGAGGTAGAGAGAGACAGAGACAGAGACAGAGACAGAGATAGAGACAGAGACAGAGAGAGAGAGAGAGAGAGAGAGAAAGAGAGGGAGAGAGGGAGACGAAACTGCTTCATTCGCGTCTACTTCATTTGCATGGGAAAGGACTCGGCGTATCCTCTGACCCAATAATACGCAACTGGCCAGCCAAACGGCCGGAATTCAATTACGCGGACGTAGTCGAATGCGACCGCTAACTCGAGCCCGGAGACAAGCGAAACCTAATAACCAAACAATGGAGATCCTCCAAGTTCTCCGAGACACATGGAACACGGGAAGTGTATCGCTACCGTGCGTAGGCCGATTCGCCCTTCTCCCTGAGGAGAGTGCGTCAGAAGCAGGTCCGAGCTCATGTCTGAACGAGCGACCGTGAAAAACGATTTTCACGAGAGTCGGCGTTACATCGCGGCGCCGGCTGGGTAAACGGCGACCGCAGGTCGCGACTTTCGTGTCGCGAGATCGATATGTGACGCTGGACTGCAAGGATCTGGCGAGGGTGAAGTTGGAATTCCAGAGGAGATGTGGGTATGTGTGTGTGTACATGTGTGTGTATACACCGAAACTGCTTCCAGCGGCGCGCGGCTATAGGCGGCACGCGGACGAATGAAAGTACTCAATTAATCCGTCGACGTAGGCAGTGCAAACTGGCCCGGGCTATTATGGACTCCAAATTGCTTTCGTGCGCGGTGCGCTTATGTGGGAAATTGAAACAATGTCCGAAATTGCGGGCGCCATTATGGCATCCGCTTAACTATTAACGCGCTCCGATGGACTAAGTGCTCGCGAAAAATCCGGACGTGAAGGGAAGAAGAATGGCCGGGAAACGGAAAAAGAGAGAAAGGGAGAGAGAAAGAGACAGAGAGACAGAGAGAGAGAGAGAGAGAGAGAGAGAGAGAGAGAGAGAGAGGAAGAAGGAAGAGGGAGCGGCAATGAGCACGCTTCAATTATCGCGCGGCGAAAAAATCCAGTTTTATCCTCTACAAAATCGAATATCGACCATCGGGTTACGCCGTGACTCCATATAGAGAATGGCGGAAACCCTGCGGGAATTTTCGGAAAATCTGGAACACAGCCAGTGGCGCGGCTTAGCGTTGTCGTTGTACGTTCCCGGCTACGATATTCCGTCGGGCTTTCGCTACTCTCCGAGTTTATACGTTTTACGGACGAATTTTTCCGCTGGCTCTTTTCCGCGGAAAATTAACCGCGATGGCTGTCTATTGAGGATTACGCCGTCGCACAACGTCGGCAGGATGTAACAGGTTAACCGGTTCGTTAGGACTTTGCTGCGTAAGAGTATTCGGCGCTGTTAACCGCGCGTTATCCCCGCTCGAAAACTGCCACTTTGAGGGAAACTATTAATTCGCGACGGGCGTATCGTCGCGAGAGAATTTCGGCGTGTCCAAAGTTGCGGACATCGTTTGCTGAACGATCGACGCGTGAAAGATTTTTGCTCTTCTTGAGAGAGAGAGAGAGAGAGAATGGGAAAAGCAAAATAGAAATTTCCAAATTCGCTGGCGGAGCGAGCAAACTCCCTTCGTCTTATTACGCCGCCACATCTTGCCGATCAGTCAATACCGTGTACCTTTACACGTGTCACGTAACCGCAAAATCCACGCGTATTTTTCTATATAAGGCGGTTCGCGAGTCACGCACCCCGCTTTTCAACATAAGTCGAACGGTGTTTCCCTTGCGATATGAATTGTTATTTCGTCGGAGAGCGCGAGCTCGTGGGAAATTGAAAATATCCAAGCAGCGCGGGTGGGCGATAGATAGACAGGGAGAGAGACACACACACACACACACACACACACACACACACACACACACACACACAGAGAGAGAGAGAGAGAGAGAGATATAGATAGAGACAGAGAGAAAGGATGTGTGTGTCGGTTATATTATTCGGAAAAAAATATCGCAGGGGTCTCTCGATGGGTGGTGGACTATACTCGATGGGTGGACGTACTGGAAACGCTCTGTATCGAGTCGCCCTACTTTCGAACGAATCCGAAACGGCAGTCCGGCGCGCAGGATTCGGTCCGACGTTTACATTACAACGGCGTTATCGGATTTCCTGCCGCCGATGTAATCGTCGCTGTAATCTCTGTCTCGTACTGCGCGCGTCTGCATATGGCTTAAAGATATGTATGTGCGAGCGCGCGCGCACGTGTGCCCGCGCGTATGTACGTACGTGTACGCGAGCGCGAGTGTGAGAGTATAACAGACATTTTACGTCACTACGCCCGATAAATCCTCCCCCGCTGAATTAAATTTCTATCAGGCGGATCTGCAAAGCTGGTTACACATGAGAGCTCTGGTATTTGTTACTCGGTTAACGGGCACATCATGATTTCGTAGAACGCGGCGCAGAGACGTGTACAGACGAGGATCAGAGAGAGAGAGAGAGAGAGAGAGAGAGAAACGGAGAAGGGATGGTGGGAATTTCAAAAGCGGCGAAACGCGATCGAGTTTTATCTCCTCTGAAAAACTGTTGTACACGTCGCACGAGCACCCCGGCGTAAATCTTGGCGCATTTAAAAGCGCGTACTGCGACTCTCTCTCTCTCTCTCTCTCTCTCTCTCTCTCTCGGCCTCACGCTCAGGAAAAGAATGATCAGCGTGAATCATCCGTCGTCCCAAAACAATGAGCGACGGTCGGCATTAAAGTTGTATTATTAATCAGGGGATGACTGCGCAGCCCCTTTGACGGGAGACATGCGCGCGCTCTCTCGACTGGTCGGTCGGTCGGTCGGTCGGTCGGTCGTTTCATTATTGAATGCAAATAGGTTCGTTAGGACCGGGCTGTTTTTAAGTACCTCGTCGAGCCGACGACCCTCCGTCTAGCCGTCGAGCCTCCAGAAACAATAGTCACCCCCGCCGTTCCGGAGGCGGCACTCCGCTCGGACGAGGAAAATTACTCCGCGGAAAGTTTAGCGTGTCGTTCCACCGACGGCCGACGCTGTCAGCATCGGCCCCGGGGAGAGCCCTGAGTACACAGGCTGTCTCTGCGAGACAACCTCGGACCTGGAGCGCGAACCTGAAGAGCTGTTCGCGCGGAATTCTGCAAACGGTGTCCCGGGAATCGCGCGCATCGTCTAGAAATGCACACCCGTGCGTTATCGCCGGCACTGTTAAGTCACGAAAGTTTCGACATGAGGCTGTCGGTTATCCAGCCCGATTATTATTATATATTCAGGCAATACTTTCGTCACTAATCTCGGCCATAATTAAGCGAAGCTCGTAAGGGAATGAAAGAGGATAGCCGGAGGGCATCTACGTCGGAGTTTGCGAATATTCTGACTCTCTCTCTCTCTCTCTCTCTCTCTCTCTCTCTCTCTCTCTCCTCTCCTTCCATGGATACAGAGTCGCGCGCAAAATCGACGAGCGCCGTTACTCCGTCAGAATTTAGGGATGTCGAACGCATCGGCCCCGTTATCCGAATTACGATTAGAAACGTGCTGGTCGCGTCCGAAACAATTGTCCCGTAACACCTCGATCGTGGCACAAATGGGATCTCCATCGGCGTTCCTCTCGTCCCTTCCCCCGATACACAAAGCGCCGGTTGACCAATTGAACGTGGAAACATGAACGTGATCGTCAGTGGTGTAAGCGGAAATCGAATATGCAGAACGCATGCAGCAGAAAGCGATTAGAGCTAGGAAGGGAGAAGTAGAGAGGTGGAGGCCAATAGGAAAAAGAGAGAAAGGAAAATGAAGAGAGAGCAGTGGCTATGAGGAATATCAGAGAAATAAAAATCACGGACCACCGCGCTTTCGAATAGTCTCTTTGTCGCGCGCGCGCGCGCGAGAGAGAGAGAGAGAGAGAGAGAGAGAGTCTCTCTCTTTTTTTTCTCAATTTATCGGAGCCGCGGACCCAGGAAGAACTCAACTCGATACTGCGGTCGACGCGGGTCGCACTAACGCGCCCATCGACATTGGACATTACGTCGCTGCCAATTATCGTAAAATGGAAACGCGCCGGGAATGACGAGCGCCTTCAAAAATCGCTGACGCCGCGCGTCGGATTTTATGACGCGGTGCGACGCGACGATTCCCGATCGGCCGCGCGCTCGTCGCACGTATGTAATTGACCGGCCGCGGCAACAGGTGATTTACGATAATTCGGTAAATATGACGATGACGACGACGATGACGACGACGAGTCGATATCATTACCGGCGCGGGTCTGCAATCGATACTTGGCGATACTCGTGATAAATGAGTCGCGTCGTCGCCGAACGCGTTGGTCGTTATATTGACGACTCTCGGCCGAATTTCGGCCGAAAGTTTGCCTCTCATCAAGTTATTCTCTAAATTTCTGAAATCTTAATTAAATAGTACTCGAATAGTACTTGAACGGTAGTCTTAAATAATACTTGAAACGAACGAAGATTCTTTCCAAGCGATGGACAAAATGATGTTGCTTGAAATCACAAGGGCGAACGCTTGACTCGACTGCAGAGTGGATTCTGAATTCATACGGGCGAGTGTTTCGAGCAATTAGAGCGAATATAATGCAGTAGAGATGAAGTCAGACTCACTCTTCAATTTCGGATGAATGTCTTTGATCGTACGGCAACGCAAAGTGAAGGAATTCGCTTTGTGTGAGCAGAGGAAGTCACATGACTCGGTTGTAATTCCGCTTCCCGAGGCGACTAGACTCGACGAAAATTTCGGGAACGAGCTTCTCGAGTTATTTTGGCAGATTGTAAAGCGACGTCGTCGTGTTTTACGCTAAACGGAATCCTCGAGGAACTATGGATGTCAGACTAGCGAGAGAAAGAGAGAGATGGGTTCGCGAATCGGCGCGAGTTTCGTTCTTCTCGAAGAACAAATGACGGAAGGTAAGCGGGAGTGGAAACGGGCGACAATGGCGTGGCGGGTTAGTAGGTTCATTTCAATTAAGAGCGAACGACAATGGATAGACGGATAGTGACAGCTTTGGCAATAGAACAATGGGGGCGGCTATTTGTCATTGACAACGGATCGGATTGTTGCCGGGCGAAATTCAATCGAGCATGCTGAATATACGGCACTCACAGCCGCGCGTTTGGTTTAGGGGACTCTGACCATTCGGCGATTAGGCAACGCTAAACTCTACAACGGAGCCGCAACACGACCGATCACAAAAAGAAGCGATCAATACATCTGAACGCTCGCAACTTCGATCGAACCTAACGGCCTCCAAACAAAGCGGCCACGTCAGAATATCTGGAACAGATATATTCTGATATTTTAGACTCTCGCGGTGCAGAGAGAAAAATGCTCGATTCCCCCCCCCCCCGCGCGGATTGCTCGTGAACGCGGATTTCCGTTCCCGACGTGTTTCGCGAACACCCCGGTTCACTTTTTCACGCTGGAGGAACAGCTTGGAACAGTTTCCTGAAATCTGAAAAGGTTCTCGCCGAGCCGGAATGTTCGCTGGAAAAACGTCGGGAACGGATCCACGACGGATCCAGATATTCTTACGTCGAGGAAACAAAGACTCCGCGCGACCAGGAAAATTGCGCGCGTTCGTCGCGAGCGCGAGTCAGCCGGCGATCGTTTCCGCTCGCTACCGGTCACCGGGCTACGGTTCGATCGCACTCTTAATTAATGCGAAAGGAAATTGGCGCGCTCGCGGACACTCCCGACGGCCGGCGCGACGGCCCGGGGGATCTCGTCGCGTCGGCCAGCATGCGTCAGCGGCGAACGTTCAACGATCCCGCCGCGAGCGTGTCGTTTCAAATAATCAAGAGAGTATATATCCGCAGCACCCTCCTTCCTGTACGCGTTACCGGACGGTCGAGATGATAGCAATTTGCGCCGCTTGGCCGCGGAAAGAGGATCTCGCCCGGTCGGAGGGCCCGAGCGGAGGAGGAGGACGACGGAGAAAGGGGGAAGGGGGAAGGGAGGGGGAGAACGTGCCCGCTTCGTACGCCGAAGGGAGAACAAAGCTGATGTCCTTAGATCGAGCATCCGCGATAAATGGCCGCGAAAGCGCACTCTCGCGTGCTGCGGCTTCTACTTTTCACGAGACTCGGCCGGAGAATCTACGAATCGCCAACCGCGGGGCGGACGAACACGAGTCTCGACGAGGCGCAGTCGCGCGATTCGCCTTGGAAAATGTATCATCGCGCGAGAGGAATATTCGCCGCCGGTCCGAACTGTCTGCACGAAAAATATTGTATCACCGAGAGATACGTCTCTTCTTTCCGAGGCAGTCGAAGGCAATGTAAGCGCGTGAAAGCGCTTCCTCCGTCAGTTCCGCATCGAGCTCCCTCCCTTTCGCTCCTGTCCTCTCTCTCTCTCTCTCTCTCTCTCTCTCTCTCTCTCTCTCTCTCTCTCTCTCTCTCTCTCTCTCTCTTCTTCCTCTCTCGCGTGCGGAACATGTTTTTCCTTCTCCGCCTGATCGGCCGAAGCACACAACGCGTACAGAGTAGTAGCGGAAACGTCGAGATAAACAAAAGGCATCTGGTTTTCCGGGTTTCGACGGGTGATCCTTCAACGGAAGGGTGAAGGAAGTGAAACCACCCCGTCTGAGGGGGCGAGCTCCTACGAGAGCGAGCCTATGAGAGAAAATAATAGTCCCCCTCTCAACCGTCAGAAAAAGAGAGAGAGAGAGAGAGAGAGAGAGAGAGAGAGAGAGAGAGAGAGAGAGAGAGAGAGAGAGAGAGAGAGAGAGAGAGAGAGAGAGAGAGAGAGAGAGAGAGAGAGAGAGAGAGAGAGAGGCAGATGTCCGCGCGACCATAAATAACGTATACTGTGTACACAGTCACCGCGTAGACGGCTTATTTACATACGTGTGTACGTATGTCACGTAGATGTACGTGTACGCGAAGAGATGTCGGAGAGAGACGGAGAGAATCTGACAGAACGAGAGAGAGAGAGAGAGAGAGAGAGAGAAAGAGGATGAGGGAGAACGAGGAAACTGCAGACGGACGGACGGGACGCGCGAGACATCTCACTGCTTTCGGTAACCCAAGCTGAACCCTCCATTCCGCTTCCCTGCCCCGCTTCCCTCCCTTTTCCTTCGCCTTCCTTCATGGCGGCCCTTTACCGGCACTGATGTAGTTTCGGTGACCCTCCCCTCTCTCCTTCTCTGCCCCCTCTCTCTTTCCGGTCTCAGTCTCGGGCAACGAGCTGACCGTTTCTCGCATTGTCGCAAAATTCTCGGACTTAGCCTTAGTTACCCTAATCTCTAACTTCAACTGACGTCCAGCCGTGAGGAGATGGAAGACACGAGATTGAAAGCGGAGATTACGCCCGCGCAATCGTCATCGCGGCGGCGCCCAAGAGTTACGCGTGCTGCCTCGCGCAATCGCGTAATCGCACATCCGATTGGAATTCACGGCCGTGACAGAAGACGTGATTAACGTTCTTTACGCTCCGAGCTTGCTTCGCAAAAACAATAATGGTATCCAAAATCTCCCGCGAAACTCGAGAAACGTGACACGCCCGAGTCTCTTAGAAAAATCCACTTCGCAATTTCGAAAGAAATTTTCGGCACGCCGAGCGCGGAGGCCTCGTTGACAACTCGCCGATCGAATTTTATCTATCTCAGAAGCGAGAAAGAGAGAGAAAGAGAGGGTTCATCTTCCATCCGTGATATCGACTTGTCGTCAATTATCCCGCTCCCCCTATATCGTCGCGCCCGTCATCGTCGCCGCGTCATAGTTTTCCAGCCGGCGAGTCGCAAAATGGGCGAATCGTGTCGGCGTTGGCTGCGCGACGATGTCGCCGATGCGTATCGAGAAAAATGTCGGATGCCCGAGGACGCGGCCGATCGGGCGCGCAAGTCGGATGCGGAGGCGCGCAACGTGCATCCTTAACCCTCTGGATACGTATTTCAGCGCGAAGCGAAGCAAGAACGGAGTCGCAACGACGACGACGACGACGACGACGACGACGACGACTGTCTGAACAAGCGGAACGCTCGGCAGGCTATGTAGCGTGGGAAATGCCGTGAGAGCTATATGCTCCTCGCATCGGGTTCCCATCGATCACGAGCGCCAACTTTCGCACCGCGGCCTGCCGAACTTCGCGATTGGGGGCTGGTTAAGATGATGACATCGGCGCCTGCGATCCGATCAATCCGTAAGGGGCTGCCGCGCGCGCGCGCGCGCGCTAATGGAAGGTCTAATTAAACTGATCCGTGCGCGGAGCGAGCGCCGAGCTAATCGGAATTGATTGCGCGGCTAAGAGCCCGGTTTTTCCATTTTCCCGAGGATTTCCTTCTGATTTTCGCCGATCGCCGGTTATAGTCCAAATTTTGTCGCGCGAGCTCGGCTTTCCGTTCGATCCCGCCGCGGAGCATCGTGAGCACGCGCGACGCGCTCCGGTCGTCCTCCGACCGAAGTTTGGCGAACGTGCAGGAGGAGGCTCGTAAATCGAACGCGCCGGGCAACGCGGAGGAGAGAGGGTGCTCTCGCTCGCGAGGGTGAAACTCGGATCCTCGTAGATGCCTTGCGTTCGCTCACTCGCTCGCTCGCTCGCTCGCGAGCGAGCGAGCGCGCGTCGGACTTTTTATCGACGTTGCGCGCGTTTATGTAACATTTGTGCAACGAGTTGTCGAAACTTTGCAGCAACGGCCGGCGCTATGATTCTCTCTTTTTCGTTTCCCCCTTTTTTCACCGGCTGTAATCAGAGCTCAGAGCGGGTTGAAAGAAACGGGGAGATTGAGAACGCTCGCTCCTCGCCGGTGCCGTTTGATAATAAATTAGCTGCAGAGAGAGAGAGAGAGAAATGGATGGACAGAGGGCAACAGAAAGAGAGATGATAGAGGAAGGAGAAGGGGGAGAGGGAGAGGGGGAGAGAGAGAGAGAGAGAGAGAGAGAGCGAAAGAGCGGGCCAGTTAAAGCCCACGAAATCACTTTCATAAATCAAAGACAGCAGCTCTGATCCACGTCCGGGTAAAGGGAGAGAAAGAGAGAGAGAGAGAGAGAGAGAGAGGGAGGGAGGCTACGAGAGCACTGCAAAACGCCGCTTTGAAAGCGCCGCTCGTCGCAATTAACCTCCCGACGCGAGCGGTCTCGCCGTGGGCCGTCCTATAAAAGTCACCGTATGCGTCGTCGCACTTGCCGCCAAATCACGGCAACTGCCGAATTGGCACGTTTTTTCCCCCAAGGAGCATTCGAAGCGCCGTGGACAGACGTATCTCTCGCCGGTCGCGAGACCGGCTCGAGGAATGCGAAGGGGCTTTTTCCGGAGCGGCGGCCGTCAGCGGTGCGCAGGAGGAGCGGCGGTCCGAATATACGTCCCGGGACGTCTAACGAATTCTCTCGCCGGCGACGCGAGATTAAACAGCGCGAGCACGCGACATCGTTAACCGCGAGTGCGCGACACATTCGTATGCAAACGTTGCCGCACGCGCCGCGCCGATGTCCCCGAGGGTGTCTAAAGATAGAAAGACGCGACAGGAATACACGCACTCGCGGTTGCCAGCCGAAAACCGCCTCGAAAATCGCGTCTTGAGAATCTCCGCGATGGCGCGTCATGGACGCAGTAATCCCGCTCGCTTCATGCTAATTTGCGCATCGCGGTGCTTGACCGCGGCGGACGAGGCTCCGCTAAAGATGGCTTCGCCGACGATATCTCGGCTCCTTCCCCGCGCTCTTCGCGAGGGTATTTCTCAACGACACGAATTTCCTTCGGCAAAACGGAGCACGGAGTGACTCTGCGAGAGGTCACGTTCGCGAGCAAAGTGAATATATTTTCTCGGCAGTCTTTTTCATCCGAATGCGAGCAGTCTCTTCTTCTTGGCGCGGGCGCTCCGAAAAGCCGATGTCGAGGGAGGAGCAAGCAGGAGGAGCAAGAGGGGGAGAGAGCAGCTCTGGACCATTTAATCACAAATGCTTGAGGCAAAGTCCCGCGCTCGCTCGGCCGTTACACTCCGCGGACTCGGAACGCGCTAATAACGTTAACGGGGAAAAGAGCCATGACAGCGGAGCTTTGGCTCGTGGGTAAAAAGATCGGACTACCGGGAGGCTGCGTCTGTCTGTCGAGGGAGGTAAGTGGGAGAGGATACCACAGGCAGGCGCGTACTAAAAATGATAGACGATGCTACGGCTGTCATGTACCCGCGCGCGCGCGTGTATGTATACGCGCATGTATATGAGCGCGCTTTATTATGTTAACTTTGCTTCTCCCGTTCGTATATATTCGCCTCTTTCTCCCCGCTAGTCTGTTTCCGTCGATATTCTTCTCGCACGCCACCATCCCCCGGTTCCAGCCGGACGACCGTCGATCGCGCAATTTACGGGCGTCTCGTTCGTTTCGCCAACCTTTACGTGCGCCACGCCTGCAATAATTATCACGAGTTATCGTCCGCGCAACTGCAACAATAATCGCAGCCGGGGGGGAGGGGTATACGTGTACGCGTATCGCGAACGATCGATACGATTAATTATTGACGAGTTGCGGCGAGAATACGCGGGAGCGCGTTTCTTTTTTATCGTCGTGTTATTAACTTGGCATAATTAATTGAAATTATTAGTTGTCAGTAATCCGGTCCAATGCATCTCAATATGTCACCCTTTCGCCCCTTTCGCATAATGGCCATTGTAAATAACGTTTACACCGATAACTAACGATCAATATTACATCGTGTTATATTTGCTTCTGCGCACTCGCTGCTATTTCCTCGCGCGTCGCTGTTACACGTAAAGCCATATTAATGTTAATTGATCAGCACTGTTGATTACGTCGAATGAATTTAATGAGCGCTGATTTATTCATAGCCATTCATTAACGCTCGCCAAAGAAGCTGCGCGCGCGCGCGCGAGCGAGCGCGAGTGTACGCGTGAAAAATTGAAGACCCTTTTATTCTCGATACGCTTTTTTATTCACGCGAGGAAACTGCGGCGAACTGCGAACGGAAATAAATAGCGCGTGCGTCATGTGCGTGTCGTTGCTTCGTGGAACGCGCGCGCGCGCGCGCGCCTGTATGTGTAAATGCGGACGCGCGCTTGTTGAGAATTATTTTACCCGGAATTTTTCGAAAACGCGCATGAAATTCTACGAGGCGTAGTGGCGCGATAAAATAAAATTCCACGCGGCGAAAAGTAATTCGATGAGTCCCGGCGATTTACCGAGCGGGCTCGGAAAAAAACCTAGAGAGACCGATAGGTTCATCGTCCATCGGCCGAACTTATCGGGACAACAACAGATTGTGTCGCCGAGACATCACACAACACACCTAACAACACACAAACCCACATGTATAAAATGTACCTTTGGTACTTTCAACCGCGGCGCCGTAGATCGACGGTAACTTTGAACAGCCGCGATAGGGACCTCGCGATATTGTTGGAAATGCAATTCGAGCACTTGCTCCGGACACTCTAATCCACCCCGTATCACGGGAGATGAGAATAAAAGCAGACAAAGAGAGAAAGAGACAGAGAGAGAGAGAGAGAGAGAGAGAGGAGGGACGCGAGCACGCGAGTCGGTCTGTGTGTCGCAACGTGCGCGCGTGTACGTATATGTGTGCACACGACGACCTTCTCTCTTCTCTCGTAGGGCTCTATATCCGGTCGAGTTTCCGTCGTCTCTCTCTCTCTCTCTCTCTCTCTCTCTCTCTCTCTCTCTCTCTCTCTCTCTGTGCCCTCTCCCGACATTATCGTTCCTTCGATCTTTCCCAAGTTCACTCTAATCCACCTCACGGCCTCTCGAAGGCCACGTGGTCCCCTCCTACGAGGGACACGCGCGAGCAAGACTCGATTCTCAGATGTGCTTCTTGAAGGTTGCTTCACCGCGCGAAGAGATTCGTGAGATCTGTTCGCTTTCCAAGGCGGCGACAGAGTCGCGCGAAGAGAAGGGAAGAGGAAAAGACCAAAGGGAAAACGGCAGTTACGTATTCCATCACGGAGTCCACACTTGTCGCCGAGTTCTACTCGAGGATGTCGATAGCCCGCGGCGCGATCAATTCTTAAAACAAATAGCGCGATCGTCCCAGTTCGCGTAGCTCGTGGCCGCGTGGAAAAATGAGATACTCTCGCTGCGGCAGATACTCGTCCCCTGAAATATTCATTCTTCCGGTTAGAGACGGTGGATGACTCTCCCTCCCTCTCTCTCTCTCTTCTCTCTCCCTATTTCCCTCTCCTTTCCTCCTCCTCCTCTCTCACTCGCCGTCTCATTCTCACGCAGCTCACGTCCCGCGTTTCCGTGCGTAATAGACGCCTGTGTCCAGCGAGAGACAATCGACCGGATCGAAAAACGTGTTCATACCTCGGACAATGCTCATAGTTAGCTATGATTTCCCGCGGCTCATGGCGTTCCTCAATACGCTCATAACGCGTGTGAGTCACAGCTATTAATTGAAGCGCAATCATGTACGACGATCTGCATCCTGTCGTCTCTTTCACGTCTCGTGCGCGCCTCTCCGCCTCCACTCGCGGTGACTCGCGAGCCGAAACAAGCGGAAGTAATCGGCCATTGTTGAGAAATTTTCCCTCCTTCTCTCTCTCTCTCTCTCTCTCTCTCTCTCTCTCTCTCTCTCTCTCTCTCTCTCTCTCTCTCTCTCTCTCTCTCTCTCTCTCTCTCTCTCTCTCTCTCTCTCTCTCTCTCTCTCTCTCTCTCTCTCTCTTAATTTCGCCCCCTTAAAATTCCCGCGCCACACTCGGTACGGGAACAACGTTCTCATCGTGAAGCACGTTCGGATGGCTCAAATGGGCGCAAACGGGTTACGAGATCGTGACGGACGTAGAAATGGACGCCAGTCGGACGTGTTTTCTGGCGGCTCCGGCGACCCCGAGTTGGACGTCGGTTTGAACGTCGAGCACCCCGGAGCAAAATATACCGGGCGGAAACGCGACCACCGCAGCGGCGCCGACGACGACTGCGGCGGCGGGTGGCGAGCGGGAACAAGAAAGGTAAAAGAGACGAACGACAGATAGATATCAAAGAAGCGACTCGTAGACAGTGCTTGCAGACGCGGAGTGCCCAACTCGCGCTCGTTTTCCTTTCCAGAAAATAAGAGGAGCTGGCGGAGAATTGAGGAAACGGGAGAAACGGTGATATTCTAGGTCGGAGATGTACCGAGGCACGTTCACGTTGCACCTCCCCCTCCCCCCTCCCCTCCCCCGACACACACACACACCACACACACACACACTATATTCGCACACTTACACGGTATACGCGAGAGTGGAACGAAGAAAAAGCACCGGCGAGATAGAGGCACAAAGGATGGAAAAGCAAAGGGAGAAGCCGTTTCCTGTCTTGTGTACCGTTTATTAATATACCTTTCGAGCCACGCGAATTGCGGCCGGCGGTATACCACGACAATCGCCGCGACATCGTGAGTCCCGGAGGATCTCGCGAATTGCGACTCCCGTTGCGAAGCGCGAGAGATACACCGGTTATAATGATGTTGACGTTACTACCGGCGCCGGATGAGCGAGAATTTACGGCAAAACATTGAATAATCGCTTCATGCGTAATCAAGTCAATCAGCGAGAGAGCGGCAGAAAGTATGTATAAACAAATTATGGTATTATTTCCCGCGGCAATATAGACATTGCACGTTTCCATGTACTACCCTCCCCTCTTTCTTGTCGTCTATCGGATACGTTTTCCAAAAGTCTCATAATTACTTTGGGAATAAACAACATAAACGACCCCTCGTATAAATAACCTTTGTCATATCCGAATATTGTGTCATACATCATCGTTGGTTACTGCGGCTACCGGATGCGCGAGATTTCAGATAAAAATGTCTGAGGGCAGATTGTCCCAACTCCTTGGTAAGTTAACCGATCAACCGCGCCTTCGCGGAAAGAAATGGACATGTTGAAAATTATCGGACGTAAACAACGAGCACGGGATCATGCCTGCCGAGATGTAACATCGCCGAGGTCACATTGACGAGGAACGCGGTCGTTAGTATTTTTGCTAGCTCGAAGCCGAAGCACGCGCATGAGAAAAAAATGTCGGTGTATATTGAGGAAGAGATTGCCGTAGCAGTGATCCGTTAAATCTTTTTAAATTGACACTGCGCATAAATATTATGCACAAAATATCAGATTAATATTCGTATAAAGTTTTGCAAAAGAAAGCCAGCTTCAGCGCAATCAGTATAGTTTTTCAGTCAAATATATATCTTATCGATCACTCTCAAGGTTCCGCGTATAATTTCTCGCAGAATAAATATTTCCGCAATGATTAAAGAGGAAACAAACAGTGCTTCTCGCAGTTTTCATATTTTTATTAAACCAGATATGAACGCATATTATCGCGCACTATTTTTTATTATCTCTGGCCGAAAACCAATGCGATTTATATATGGGTATGCAATATAAAACATGACGCTTTCTGAGCGTTTGATCTACACACTCACAGATTTTCATTGATTCTTGTGACTCTACATCCGTCCAATTGTCCAATCTCCTCAGCATTCAGGACAAGTTTCTTTATCCACAATATTTTGTCGCTTTTTTTCTTTTTGTTTATCTTTTCTCTTTCATTAATTTCGATGGATTTAAGGGAAAGAAATGGCGAGACAAAGAAGCGCGTATATGGTCGCGTTCAAGAGATGAGATTTTTATCCCAAAAAGAAACACGATAAATTGCAACGTTCCGAGAATGTATATGTGAGACGCGATTCGCGTAGAATCAATCGCAAATGAAAATTACGATACGTTTAGACAAGAGAGAAAAAACGAAAATGTTTTGTTTCGCGAACGGTAATTCGAGAGAAACGCACGTCTTGTTTCGTAAGGACCAAGTTGTAACGTAAATAAACGCGCGTACCGAATTTATCGTAATTTCAAATGAAATATTACCGCTTCTGACACACGTGAAAAATGTAGAAAATTGATAAACTCGACAGACAGATAAAATTTATCAAGCCAAATAGGATAAATAATGGTGATTTTCACGTGCGATGGCGCAATTCTGATCAAATTTTAACATTACACACTACTCGAAGCAGGAGTTATATTGACTGAATCGCAGCAAATAATTCCATATCTTGATTTCAATATAATAAAGTATTTATATCTGTATCTTCTAATGATTCAGAGTAAATATAAAAGAGAGAAATATATATTATATCTTAAAGATTCTGTTGTGTAATACGGTCATTGAAATTGATTATTTCGAGCAACGTGTGAAAAAAGTACAATTAAATCGCATTAATTTTCTCGAGATATTGCAAATATCCACCACCATAAAAATGTCTTTTTTTCTCTGACTCACCGATACACAGCAGACAGAGTCAGCCGCGTTCTGCTGCGGATCTGTAACAAAAAATATAGTTTCGTTAGTTAAACCGTTAGGTTAAAAATTAGATTAGGTTGAGTTCAATTCGCAGAAGCGCGCGCGCAGATACAAACGTTGATCTTTTGCCATTGTAATTCAACGGCTTTTATTCCAATCGCTCGGTTTTCGATCGCAATGAATTAAGAAGAAATGTACAAACGATCAGTGAACCTCACCTTCAAGCCGACTCTGCTCGGCCCGAACCGGATCCTCCGGTGCGGCATCGGCGTCCGTCGAAACTGCGTCCCGATAACCGCAGCGTGGCTGCAAACTCCAGCAGATCTACAACAAAAAACGAGTTTCCTCATTAGTATTACAGCGACAAATGCGCCCTGCATCAAGAGTACGAAGATTCGAGGCTACAAATTAGCTTCTTCAACTTAACCAAGTTAATCAATAGAAGTTTACCTTTAAAGACCATCAAACACTGCTATTGTTGAAGATGCTCCGGATCGTCACGCACACACACACACACGCACGCACGCACGCACGAATATTACACGTTACACGCGCGTTATACAAATTTACACTGTGATCGAGTGTGAAAATTCGGAAATTATATATACGCGCGGCGATCCGCCGATCCGTCCGCCGCCGCGGCGTAAACAATAATGGAAACGGTCGCGGCAATCACGTACTTATAAACATTCGAAGTCACGTGACCTTGTCCCGCCGGGACGCGTCTCAGAGAGCCCGTAACGTTGTATAAAACTTATCTTTTTAAACAAAAAGGTAAAAAGTGGCGCCAAGTACACGCGCAACACACATTGTGTTATTTTTAGAAATTTCAAATCATTTTTTTTCAAGTTATATATGTAACATAAAATTTTACAAGTAAAATTTATAAATATAATAAAACTCTACAATATTACTTTGCAAAAGAAATGATATAAACGGCAATGTTTACACTTTTAGTACCGTGCATCTGAGCGTGTATCTTTGGGCAATGTAATTTATTATTTTCGTTATACAAGTAATAAGTTTGTACAAGTAAAACTTATATCTCTAACAATAAGTTCTTCTATTGAATACTATAAATAAAACTGTACAAAACTGTTCTACAAAAAAATGAAATGACAAAATAGTATCAACTGAAAAACTTTACTCAACATCAACTCTGCAAATGAGAGCGATTTGCAATCTGAAGATAAATGTATCGAAAACTCCCAATGATACAGAGTCCGGTATTTCAAAAACAGTGTCTTCATTATTTACTAGAACACTAGAAATTAGTTAGTATAATAATGCAATAAAAAATATTTAATGCAAAAAGTCTTGGTTTCTCTCTCTCTCTCTCTCTCTCTCTCTCTCTCTCTCTTTCTCTCTCTCTCTCGTTCTCACTCTCGCTCTCTTTCTCTTTCTCTTACTCGCACATTTCTACTCTTGTATTCTAGCAATATTCTTCTCTCTCTTACTCTCTATCGCTTGCTCGCTCGCATTCGCTGCTTTTTCAGCGCGTTTGCACCGCCCCTGGTGTCGGAAAAGTGAGATGCATAAATCCCCTCTCCTCTGCGGTCTAGTGTTTCTCACTTTCTTACTGAATCGAAATTTTCCGTGATTTAGACTTTATCTTAAAATATCTAGACATTTAGAGACAACGTACACAAAAAAACACAAGGACACTTTTCTTCCTATTTTTTAAGGTCGAATCGATTAGAACTAAAAAAACCTCGATCGGTTTATCCATTGCTGAGATATGAATATCTCACCTTGTTTCGACTCGCAGTTTTGCGTAATATATGCACGGTATGCCTCGCGTCGTTCGGGCGCAACTTACGTTACGCTTGAACTTGGCGCGAGGCATTACCGTGCCTCCCTCTTGATAGTTACATCATATCTCTGTCTTCGTTTAAATTGAAGGAGAAACAAAGATAAATATATGATTTAACCATCGGTCTTAACTTATCGGTCAACTTCAAGGAGTTGGCAGAACAACCGGCCCTAACAGTTAAACGTGTAAACAGGCGAGTCGTAGCAGTTCACAAGGCAGAACCGTTGCGGGATGAAATGAGAAAGATAAAGATGAAGATACGAGAATCGAGGCGCGCAATTGCATCACTCGGTGTGCTCGACCACACGTACACGCAGACATTACAAATTCCCACACCCGACCCTCCCTTTCTCGACCTCGGCCGGCTATTAAGGGCGTCCATCCCCCTCCCAAGCCCACGACCTCGGCGTCAACGATAGTTCCTTCGACGGGAGCTGTAGAGAATCCCGCGACTTCTCCCTCGCAAGCGAACGATCACCACGACGGGCAAAAATCCTCCGGCCGGGACGAACGGGGTTGGAGCGCGAGATCGGCGCCACTCGGGCAACACGGCTGAACGCAGGCTCACGCCGGCGAGGGGTTGTTACGGCGGCGCTCGGCGCCGCGGCTTCAGTCAGCCCTGCGCCGTACGGGCGAGACGACGAGGGAAGGAAGCGCGCTACCGCTTCTCGTCGTCGCGCGACGCGACGCGACGTGACGACGAGCGCCCGTCCGCGCGAGAGCTTTAGTCCGCGTTCGTACGTCGACTGAAACGCGACCGAGCCGCGTCCGTGTCAAGTGTGCGCGGCTACCTTTTCTCTCTCTCATACTTGGCCCTCCCCTCGGCGCGCGATACCCTTCGAGAGAGCCACGACACGGTCCTCCTCCTGCTATCCTGCGAGGCGGAAGGATCGACCTGGCTACGGATCGAATACAATAGAGTCCTCGGGGTTCTTCTCCTCCTCTGTCGCGCGCGCGTCCTCGTCCTCGTTTCTGCCGGCTGTCGTATCAGCTCGCTCCGCTCCTACTCTCGTCGTGCCAGTCACTCTCGACATCCCTCCGCGAGATCCCATTCTGCGAGAGATGCCTCGCGATCCTCTTTGAGAGACAGAGGCAGGCGAGAGGATGTCTCGGGCGCGTGGCGGCAGGATTAAGACTGGCGGAAATTCGAGATGTAATATCCGGCAGCTCTAGTTGCACCTACGGTGTGTGCGCGCCGGTTGGCTTCCTACCTTCGAGAGTTGGAGCAGGCTACGACGGTACATCGAGGTCGACACGCTTTCGGGGGGGAGAGAGAGAGAGAGAGAGAGAGAGGGAGAGGAGAGAGAAAGAAAGAGAGCAGGACGACTTCGAGATCTCGCCTCGCCAGGATTTTGGATTCGATCGGGATCGGAGATCCGTCGAACGGAGGTGCGTTTCTGAGATTCTATTGTCGCGATTTCGTTACCCGCGCGGCGGGTAACGCAATCAGCTGGTACCGATGAACCGACGTCTCGCGAGTAGCCTCAGCTGTGCGAGACGGACGCGATGACGATAATTCGCAGTCTCTCAATAATGACAACTGTTTCCACAGCGATACAGGAAAAGTCCTCCGCAGTCGCTCGCGACTCGTCTCGCGATTCGCACTCGGTCCGTCGAAATTAGAATTCCCTGCTGTCGTAGGCGACAGAGTGAGCTAGCTATCTCGGGAAAGAATCGCATTTACTCTCTTCCTATTTGAATATTCTTAGTGTGTTATTTCCTCGCGTGAGAGACGATGAGGAGAAGTGAGTCTCATTCATGACTCGAGACAGGTTTAAATTCGCCAGCCACGTTCCGTATCGCGCTTTTTATCTCGCGAGGAAGCAAATTCGTGGTGTCTCGAAAAAAAAAAGGAGGCGCTTGTAAATGAATTATTATCAATTTAAATATATTAAAGTTAATAAAGGGAGGTGTGGGGCGAGCTACTTTCGCGCACGATGTGCAGGGTCGCAACAAGTTTAAATTCAACGCGCTCCTCGGCAGAGCCCGTTGAGGATATCGCGAAAAGTTATCTCCGACAATGGCTACAAGAATATGATTCCCTCCCTCCTCTCTCTCTCTCTCTCCCTCTCTCTCTCTCTCTCTCTCTCTCTCTTGCCCTCCGCTCTTTGTCGAGAGATTCTCTCCTTCTGCGCTCGCAATTTCCACGCACCGTAGACTACTGTATGCGTGGGAGGATGGCGCTCTAGAGTAGGACGCGCGACGCGCGGCAGAGCCTTCCCTCAAACTTTTCCGTAATGAGATTTCTCGGGAAACGAAGAGGGATTACTACGCGAGGAGAGCGAAAGAGCGAGCGAGCGAGCGAGCGAGCGAGCGAGAGAGAGAGAGAGCGAGCGAGAGAGAGAGAGAGAGAGAGAGAGAGAAGTACAGAGAGAAAAACTTTTTGCTCTTGTCACCCGCGTCGTCGCGGCAGTCCCATGCATCAAACTGTCGGCCGGGGTGTGTTGCAGATGAATATGATACGTTTGGCTCAGTTAGGAGCCTTTATTTCTCCTGCGAGGCTGACTGCGATTTTTCCCCTATCCGCGGACGCGTATCAGCGGCCGAATTAACCGCGACTTGTAAGCCGCTCGTTAGCTCACCGATCGTAGACTCGGTATCGTAGCTAGTCCGATTCTTTTCCGAGTAGCGCGCTTCGTTTCTCCATTTTCTCGCTCCCTTCGAGCTCCTTTCTCTCCCTCGCCTTCTGTCACTTCGCTCCGGCACGTTGAACTTCTCCGAGCACTTGAACTCGACGCGCACGTGCTCGTTAGCCTCTCCTCGCTCGCCTTCTCCGCGCGCGCGCGCGCGCGCGTGTTGCACGTCACGCGTGATCGTTCCTTACGAGTTTACATTAGTCGTCGTCGGTGGAGCTTTGCGCCGACTCACGCTGTTTATTCGCGACGATTAACTATCGCGGCCGCTTGATAAAGTCCGGAAACGAGGCTGCCACGCACGTGACTTTGCGCCCGGCGGCTCGTTACAAAACTCGCCGAACTCTCTCTCTCTCTCTCTCTCTCTCTCTCTCTCTCTCTCTCTCTTTTTCTCTCTTTCTTTCTCTCTCTCTCGCGCGCGCGCGCGCGAGGAGGAGAGAAGGCACGGTGCTGAAAGAGGAAGCGGCGGATTTAACGAGCGCGCGTCGTACAAACGCACGCGCGCTCGAGGTAGAAAAAAGCGCGCGCCCATAATAACCGGTTCGCACAACGGTCCCGTGGAATATCCCGACAAACTTTTTCGTAAATACACGCCGCGGAACTCGTCGCGACCCGCCTCTCTCGCGCTTTTATTCTCGCGCCGTGTCATCGCCACTTTAGCCCTCCCCCTCCTCCCGTCCACCCTCCAGTCGCTCGCTCACTCCCACACTACCCCACGCCAACCGACGTAAAAATTAAATATGGAAAACCGAGAATTTGTTCTCGTTAGGTCGTAGTTTATGGAGCCGCCGAGCAATTAAAAATCGCGACGCTTTGTCATTTTCAGCGTTTACGCTCGCGCTACCGCTGAAGAGTCGTGATTTTCGCTTTAATGACGATGCGCACTTCAAATTCAATATCTCTAATTGAATGTTCAATATTGCATAAATATTATTTTTTCATATGAATGCGTGTTTTCTCGTTCACCTCCGTTCGATGTTGAGTCGGAAGTGATATGCTTCGATTCGCGCCGAATCGCGTGCGCACGATTTCTAGCGCGGGCATTATTGATGGTCGATTAGCCGCGATGCGTTGCGGCTCCGCGAAGAAAGAGAGAGAGAGAGAGAGAGAGAGAGAGAGAGAGAGAGAGAGAGACAGAGAGCCTCGATCTCCGGGACGGTTTTTTACAGCCTTCACGGATCCCTCGGCCGCGATCGCCACGTCCAAGTTTCGCTCCGCGATTTAATTAAACTCCGACCTATCGAAAAATCGATCTCGTCGTTGATTTTACTAGCGGTCGGCGGCGGTACTCGGTACGAAGCAATTCCGGCGAGACCGCCGGTCGAGTCGAGTTAGCTCTTTCGTGCAGAAATCCGCGCCTGAACTGTCAGCCAGTCCCGAAAAGTTACGGACCGTAGGGAAAACCGAGTGACGACGGCGGCGGCGGCGGCGACGGCGACGGCAGCGACAAGGACGACGAGGACGACGACGACGACGACAGCGGCGAGAAATTGCACGGAACTTATTCAATCAGAATCATCGAACTAGTTCGCGATCGAATGGGATGCCTCGTCCGGCAGTGATGGACTCTTCATCCACTCAACATTCAAACAGATATAAAAGCAAGGAACAAGACATTAGACAAAGACATCCAACTATCCATCCATATAAATCTATTTATTATTTTGTCTCTTTGTGCATTGTCGAAAATTTACGGTTGCACATGCTTCCGTTATCTACTTTCCTCGCGCGCGCGAAAGATGTCGGGCCGTCGTTAACTCAATAATTAGAGGCCGTCGGCTATCCGCGAAAGGTAGACGCCTCCTAAAATAATCTATCCGCCGCCTTTCATGCGGCGCGTTATACCGCGGTATAAAGTCGGGGATTAGAGATAATCTCGCGACTCTGCTTCAGTAAGTAATCTATGACCACTCGGCCACGAACGAAACGAGAGCAGGTGAAACTCCCCGGGGATAGTCCTAAGCCCGGGAATGTCGCGGTGAAAAATCGTTGCATCAGCGGACAAATGAGCCCTGGGAGAGATAGAGAGAGACAGCCGGTTAAAATGTTACAAAGAAATACACTCGTGCGCACACCCGCGTCGAGAGTTCCCATTGTTTCCACATCCGCATTTTTTGCGTTTTATTCAAAAGTACAAAAATATCCCTTATGATCAGAACATTATCAGAATATATTTTTCTCCTTCTCTCTCTCTCTCTCTCTCTCTCTCTCTCTCTCTCTCTCTCTCTCTCTCTCTCTCTCTCTCCCTTTCTCTCTCCCTTTCTCTTCTACGATAAACGTTTATCTAACAGGTTCACTTTCTTACGAGGTGAAAGCAACCCGCAAGTTACCCATGAATAATTGAAGTTCCCTTCCGCCTCATTCGCAGGCTCGTAAAATGTTCATCACCTGCAATTTCTCACACACCTCCGACTGATACTGGTTAGCAATTCAACGCCGCCGCAAATTCGAAAAATCCGCTGACTCCTCTTTGGCGCTTTCTCCCGCTCCCGTGTTTTGCGCTCTCCATGCTCGCGACGATTCTGTCCGAGACACACAACCGCGGTCTACGTTAATTAATTTTAGATTTACATTCAATCATATCCGTTGTTTAGTTTATATAAATATGAAAAGGATAGATAGAGAAAGAGAGACAGGGAGATCAATCGAATTAATCGTGACTAACATATCAATGGACACACCGACGCGACCGGAAATTCCCGTTTCCGCGTTTAAACGCCGCAGCTTATTCGTCTCGGTCATTCCGCGCACATTTGACCACCTTCTCTATTACGACGTGTACCGGGTGACCCGTGTGCGACAGAGCACAAGAAAGTTCAAGAGAACGAGAAGGAATGAGACGAACAGAGAGAGAGAGAGAGAGAGAGAGAGAGAGAGAGAGAGAGAGAGAGCGAGGGGGGAGAGTCCATGGAAGGCATTCTCCGGCAGCTACTCGGCCTTCGCTTTATTAAACGGGGCTCGCGTCGTCATCTGGCGCGACCGTAAAGCAAACTTATCGCGCGTCCTCTCGGCACCTCGCGCGACCTCGTATTACGAGGAGGTCGGACAGAAATTAGATTCGAAACGAGGAAACTGCGGAAACCCGCCGCCTTGGGAAACGCGATCGGCTTTGTCTCGGCGAACGCGAAAGGGGCGTCTTTCGCCCTTTCGTCGGACACGGTGCACCGTCGCTGGATATATATATATATATATATGTATAAATCATTCCTTAATTAATTTTCCGGACTAACGCGAATGTGCGTGTTGCACGAGACGACTCGAGGATATCGTTTGTATTTTTCTTCCTCGTGGAAAATTCTGCCCGAAATCTTCGCCGTCGTGTGACGCGCGTACCTGATCTCGCAACTTTGTAGGTTTCGCGAGCGAAACGAGCGACACACACACACACACACACACACACACGAAACGAAATTTCGAGGGCGAACTTTCGTTAAGAAGACAAGGAAGGCAAGAAAACCGCTTCCTCCGCGAAATTGTCGATGTTACCTCCTCGCGATCGGAATGGAAGGTGGTGGAAAAGTCCCTCCTCGTTATTTTCCGTAAGCCGAATGATGTTTGCGCAGTACGACGCGCTTATAAGCCGCGGCGGCGACGGCGGGCACGCCGCAAATTTTCCATTCTTAAATTAGGTCGCGCGTTCTGTGACTAACGCACGGCCGACAACGACGTTTCTCATGAATTGCAAATTTCCGCGTTGTTTTTCTCATCTTTACGAGCCGCCATCGCTGTCGCCCCACGCCGGGTTTAGCCGGTTTATCTTGTTTTATCAAGAAATAAAACACATACACATACACACGCGGGCGACCCACCCGCCCGGCACGACGCGACAATCCTCATCGATCGGTCTCCGCGAAGTAATCTATGATTCGCGTATCGTTCTTCAATTTCAAACTCAATCACTCGACGTAATTGCACCGACCGTCCATCGTCGTCGATCTTGATAAACCGTCGCCCCGGTTCTTTCGCCGCGCCCCCGGTCCCGTATCGCCTGGATTCGAGACAGAGAGAGAGAGAGACAGAGAGACAGAGAGAGAGAGAGAGAGAGAGAGAGAGAGAGAGAGAGAGAGAGAGAGAGAGACAGCCGAGATCTAAATAAATTATATCTGTTTATCTCATTGCGGGTCTCTCTCTCCTTGGGGCTTTTTATCGCGGGGGAGGATTCATCCATCTGCGCGTGCGCGCACACGCGTGTCTATCCGTCGTCTGTCCGCCGATTTATCAATCCGGCCGCTTTTTGCGCCGGTCGTTAATTCAAGTCGAGATCGAACGGCAAATCTCTAACGCACGGCCGTTGATTTACGAGTAGTACGCTCTCTTTTCGTAAGCGGTAATGGATCCGGCAGGAATTCGGGGCGACAGCCGCGTGCGCGCGCGCGGATTTAATCAGACACTCCCCTGCAGAAAGTCTAAAAGCGCGCGAATGGCATTCGGTGCGACGCGACGAAAACGACGGCCTGCAGCGCAGACGTCCCGGCAGGAGATACGCTCTTTCCTTGACGTCCGCCGCCGCCGTCGCTGCCTTTCGTCCCGAAGTGCGCGCGGGGGAGCGAGGGGGCTCCAATTTAATTGACCCGCTTCGGGATTAATTCTCGCCAGAAATCCCGCAAGAAACACACTTCGCTCGTCATATTAGTGAAAGCCGCGAGAAAAGGAGAGCAGAAAGAGTCGTCGTCCAATTATTCGAATGGAAAGGACAGTTTAGTCGGACTCGAATAACACCTTCGTCGAATTACAATCCGCGTTGGCGCTCCGCAGGAAGAAGCGCAGTTAGAAAGAACGAAATGTTTCTTCTTTCAGATCTCTCCGGGAGGGGGTAGCCCGGCGTGCCAAAAGCACCGTCAGATAGTAGTACAAGGACCTTTGCCAAATTCGCGCCGCGTGACAAGCGTCCTCATCGCCACAGAGTCGTCTGCCTGGTGAAAGTCTCGGATATGCGCTGAGGAAACGGCGATAATCTTGCGACGACGAGAAAGAGAGGAAGAGAGGAAGAGACACGAGACCCAACGAGACCTCATCACGGCCCGACGGTCTCGGCGAGCCCAAGCAGCGCGTGTCGCACGCGAGGGTGGCCGTCGACGGTGGCCAGGAGTCGGCGATAGACATCATGAGGAGACTCCTCTCCAACGGGAGGAAGTGATCGTCGACGACGGGACGAAGCGAAGGGAGGTTCGACGCGGCTGTGGCGAATCGGGCCGGCGGGCCCGATCGGTGTGATGGTCTCAGGGTGGTGCCCGTGCGTGCCACTGGGGCGTCGGCAGTCGCCGGCCCAGCAACAACAGCAACAGCAGCAACAGCAACAGCAGCAGCAGCAGCAACCGCCGTCGTCGTCCAGGAACTCGGCGCCGTTCACCGTGAGCGCCGCGACCGACCGCGCGGAGATGGTGCAGATGTTCTACTACGAGAACCGCGGCAAGTGTTGCAAGAAGCTGCTCAGATACAACGGATACCCGAACAAGGTCAGGCAAGTTCTCGCGTCTGAAAGTTCGTTTCGCGATACGAGATCCGTACGGCCACGGCTGCCGGCCGATTCTCGGGGGAGAGAGAGACAGAGAGAGAGAGAGAGAGAGAGAGAGAGAGAGAAACCAACGACGTCTCTTTTCGTTTCCCCCAATTTCCTCACGGTTGTCGACCCACGAACAACCTTCTCCGCGCGAGTCCTTCGCGACGAGTAGCCCGTAAGGCAATATCTTCATCGTTCAAAGGGAACGAAATGAACGCGTCGAAGCGTTCGACTGTATATATGTATGTGTATGTGTGTGTGTGTGTGTGTGTGTGTGTGCGCGCGCGCGCGAGAGTATGCGGCTCTGAGGTACATCGCAGTCGCGAACCCGAGTGGAGGGCATTAATTATTTGACGAGCGCCTTGACGAGGAGCTCCGTCTAGAAAGGCACTTAAACTATTCTCTCAAGTAAGTTCCCTCGCGTGGAGACTTAATGTCCGTCTTAGTGCCACCCTCGTATCGCTGCGCCAAGTTTGTGTACAGGTGAATCGGAATAGGTAACGTTACCAAGTTCCGTGGATCGAACATAACTCGGTCAAATTTCGAGAGAGCGCGGTTGATTAATATAAGCAAGAAACCGACTAACCATCAAGAGGGCACGAGCGCACGCGCACGAGCGCACGCGCGCGCGCGAGAGAGAGAGAGAGAGAGAGAAGGAGAGATACCACACACACACACACACACACACACATGTAGCTGCCTCTTGCAATATATATCGGTCCAAGTAATTTATCTACAGTGGTAATACGACTTTCACGTGGGAATGTGACGTATCTCGCTTAACCGCTTGCTCTTTTCATTAGTGGTTATCGACTTTCCCTCCTACTCTTCCTCTTCCTCCTCCTTCTCCTTCCGCTAGCATTTCTTAATTGAATGTGATTTTAATCACGTTTGTGGAGAGGCTCGTTTCGATTGCGTTATTTCGAAATCTCTTTAATAATTGATCTGACCGGATAAATCTACCCACACATCCATTATCTACCTGATGAATCTAACTCTCTCCACAGCCACCTATCCGTTTATTCGTATAATTAAATCGACCATACACGGCCGTTCAACTGCGCACGGGAATTGCCTGACCGAGGAATTACCCCCTTCTCTCTCTCCCTCTCTCTCTCTCTCTCTCTCTCTCTCTCTCTCTCTCTCTCTCTCACTCTCGAAATAAATTGTTTAAGACACAAAGATGTTGCCCTTGTTTGTGCAGAAAAAAACACTAAAGATAGATAGAGAAATAGGGAGAGAGAAAGAGAGAAAGGAGAGGCGGGGGATGCTTAAGCACGCAAATAAATGTTCGATTCGCCGAGCGGTGGACATAAATTGAACGCCCTCCTCCGCGCAAACTTACATCGGGTATTTTCCCTTAACAGTCGATTTAGGGGCGGGCGCCACAAAACGCGTTGCGACGATAAAAATTTACCGGGCGCACGCTAGAAACGAATGTGACCCAATGAACATTTTACGGTACAGCGATCCTCGCTGTGTGTGTGTCTCGGAGAGTCGAAGTGCAGTGCAAAAACGAGAGATAGAGTATACGAGAGAGAGAGAGAGAGAAAGAGAGAGAGAGAGAGAGAGAGAGAGAGAGAGAGAGAGAGAGAGAGAGAGAGAGAGAGAGAGAGAGAGAAATAGCCATTCCAAGTTCACCACAGGGCCGGGCGAAGTTTCCGAAAGCCCCCAGGGAAATAAATCGATTCGATATCTGAATAGCCATTATGCGGACGTGGCTTCGCGGGATAAAGAGAGCAAGGCGAAATGGGTGGTCGGAGAGTGGAATCTGCGGCAGAGGCACGCGGGGAGAACGAGACTGGCGAGGCGGGGGGTGGCTGCCTTATCCGAGAACTGAGCTAATGCCCCGAGTTGGAGAAAACTCGGTGCGCTCGTATCACGCCGGAATTTTCTTTCAATAACCGAGTTATTATTCATAGCGATCATTTATTACTCGACTCCGGGGGTCGGCTCGTGTCTCGTCTTTCCGCTTCCGCTTCGCGCCGTCTCAACGGTGTCACTTCCCTTTCTCACTCCCTTTCTCTCTCCGTCCTTTCCCTCTCCTCGCGGATTCGCCGTCGCTCTCCGGGCTACGTGGGTGAATATCATTCCTCTCCTCCGCCCCCGACAAGTCTCTTCTTATTATATTCCGAAGAAAGGAAAAAAGAATCACACGACGAGCGGTCTAACGAGGAATTTCCGCGCGCGCGCGCAAGTGCTTGTCGAACGTCGATCGATTATCACGGTGTGCGACGGTTATCTCTCGTAAATGTCGGAATTTTCAATTGTCCGATAACGGAACGGCCTTGCGAAGTACTAACCTTTCTCTCTCTCTCTCTCTCTCTCCCTCTCACTATCTCTCACTCTGCGTCGGATAGATCCTCCATTTCCTCACGCTCGCCTCTCCTCGAAATATGCTTCCTTCGGTATATCTTGCGCATCAATCTTGCACATTACGCGGATGTTCGGGACGGAAAGAATCTAAGAGTTATCTCGGACCAGAAATATGAGCGGTAAGTTTGCATTCCGCGCGCGGATACTCCTCCCAAAATTCCGAATGCCAGCGCCATTCTTGCAGTACTTCGGCCGAGGTATAGATGGATTCCCGAGCCATCATTTAGTATCAGCGCTCCACACGTACGCGTATATACATGGTCACGCTCTCTGGATAATTCGTGGATCATTTATCGAGTTATTAATATCGGCTTTTTATCCGCTCTTTTATTTTTACCCCGCCGCGGCGTCCCGAGAGCTCTGGCTTCACGCGCATGACGCGTGAAACGTTCGATCGCGAAGGTTTATCTCGGCGCAACAGCAACTCGAGCGCTAACTGTTAGTCCACGACCCACGCGAATATTATCTTACATCCCGGCGATTAGTTCGCCAACTTCCACGCCGCTGCTCTCGGTCGTACGTCACGCGATCTCAGCGTTAAACGCGAAAGCAATGCGACTCTCTAACAATAGTCGTTGGGTCTAATAATAATAATGTCATGTCACGAACGCTCGTTCGCTCTCACGTCAGCGTAAGCACTCACGACCGACATCGTAATTTGCCCCATCAATATATCATTGGCGACACGACGCAGTGGCTATTTTTACGCGCCCTTCGATACTTCGACGCGGACTAAATGGTGGAAACGTGGAAGGTGCCCGTTCTCACGCGGAGAGGTGCCTCGACTCGTCGCTGATAGCTGCGCGATCAGCTGAACTCGCTGCGAAAAATACCCCGCGAGAAAGACAATAAGACTCGAGACTCGTCCGCAACTCGTCACTTTTCGTACGTCACAACTCGCCGAGGGAACCCTCGTCGAAAAGGGAAAAATAAAAGCAGCCGGAGAACCTTCGGGGAACGCGTATGATCGAATGAAGGAAACAACGCTGGTCCCGAGGAAAGAAAGCGTCGCACACGGATACGCCGTCGGTTTTAATCCATCACGGCCAATAGTGCCGGTGATTAACGAGCGTGTCGTTCGTCCGGGTTCGCGCGACTTAACGCCGGTGACACGTGTTTCGTTAGCGGCGACGGCTGACGGCATCGACTTTGTCGAGAAGGTTTCTGTGCGCGCGCGCGCGAGCGACGTCCATCGCGCGGTGATTAATCGCTCCTCCACCTTTCCCGTCCCGCGGAAGATCAATGTGCATCTCTCGTGGGCAGAACGCCGAGGGCCCCGAACGTTCCCGCTCGGTTGTCCGACATTCGGCTCCAACACCGGTAATTAACGACTTCTACACGCGGAGACGGTCCGCGTGTTATCCGCGCGTGATCTCGTCGCGGTTCTCTCTCGGGGAAAGGGTTTGTACGGAATTTCGACGCGGCGACCGCGAAGTGGATCCTCTTGAGGAAATGCAGCTTGACCGTGATGGACCGTAAATGAAACAATCACAACGAGCGTAAAGCGTCAGCTGGCTGAGAGAAAGAGACAGGGAGGAACGTTACTTTGAGGGATTAACAAACTTGAGATATCGATTATTCGCGTATTCGAGAACAAATGACGGTGAAGGAAACCGAGAGTAACACGCTCTCTTCTTACGATTTTCTCTCCAATGGCGAGAACAAGAACGAGAGAAAAAGAAAATAAGAAGGAAAGAGAGAGAGAGAGAGAGAGAGAAGGGGAGGGAAGAGAGAGACGCTTCTTCTCGTGCGTTTTCTCGGGACTGCTTGACAAAAACTGAGTTCGCTCGGTTTATAACCCGACTGCGTCATTTATTTGTTCCTGTTAAAAGTTAATTAGCGAGCTCGGTGAAATTGCCCCGAGGGATCCGCGGGCGAGGGCGACGAAAAAACTGCGGAAGGTGGAAGGAGGCGGCGATGGGGCGGGTAGGGGGTAGTATAAGCGGCGAAAATACATCTTTCCGCGAGAAATCTCGTGCGCGGAATTGAATGAATCGCTATTAAAAGCGCGCTCGCTTATAAAATTATCCGTTGAATACGCGAATACCGGGGTTATAGACTCTCCAGGGGAGAGATAGAGAGCGCAGAGATGTATAAGTGCATACAAGGGAGAGAAGAGGGAATCGTTATTAAAAGGGCCGCGAAATTATCTTGAACGGCGACGGGATTATTTCGCGGTTCGCGCGAGTGCAGTGCGGCCGCCGGTCATGCGTTTACACTCGGAAGAGTCAACTCGGTTACAATTTACCCACGACGACGACGACGACGACGACGACGACGACGACGACGTCGCGTCATATATCTTCACCGACGATTCCTTCCCGCTACGTCCGCTCTCTTCTACTTTCTCTTCCTTCTTCTTCTTCTTCTTCTTCTTCTGGTTCTCCTTCATTTTCCTCTTCCTCTTCGTCTTCTTCTTCTTCTTCATTTTACTCACCGCCGGTCTAGTTCCTTCTTTCCTTCTGCTCCACTCATCCCCAGGAATTTCCCGCGCCGGGAGTATAAACGCGAATCGCGCGCGACAAACGAGTTTCCCGCGGCCTTTGAGAGCCGGCCGAGCGCGACGAGTAATTCAAATTAGCGCGAAGCGCAAAGCGAGCGATTTTCGCAAAGTAGTCTCTCTCTCCTCCGCTCGCAAATAGCTCTTCGCACGAGAGTAATTGCTTTTTAACAAGCGTCCGGGATTCCGGCACGCTCATTATGGTTCGGTGTATCCTTTATCCTCTTCCTCCGCTTCCCCCCCCCTACCTCCCCCCTGCCCGGCGAATGGATACGAGCGTGTATACATTTATGTGATTATACGGACATAACGGCGCGGAGAGTTTATCGATGTTCGATGGGAGAGACCGTTCCACAACGGCAAAACTGACCGTCGAATACATTTTTCCGATTGTCAGGAACGCCGAAACTTGTTCTCGCGATATCGATCCGTGCCCGCCGCGATTGACCGCCACACTATCGAAGCGGACTGGCGATCTCCTTCGAGCGCGGCGCGTTACCAGTTGCGAGCCGAGACGACGATGATTTAACGAGTCTGTCTATCTGTCTACCGGCGGGCGGCCTATCTCTGCTCGCTCGCTCAAACTTGAAATCACGATTGGCGCCATCCGCGACAGACACGTCGTCGGGACGCTTCCGAAATTCCGTCAGCCCGACAGTCACGTTTCCGCGGGCTATACGTCGTTATTACGCGCTATCGATCGTTATCGCGGTGGTATAATATCACGCCGCGGCAAGAGAGGCCACAGCGTCGCGGGGGGCGCAGCGTCGGGATGAAAATCGCCGTGACGGAATAAAAGCACGGGATGGACGGAGCGTCGCGATTAGAAAAGTCGCGCTAGAGAAAAGAAGAGAGACCAGTCAGCCAGTCAGCCAGCCAGCCAGCCAGCCAGCCAGCCAGCCAGCCAGCCAGCGAGCCAACCAACCAGCCAACCAGCCAGCCAGCCACCGTTGCCTCCGTTGGAAGGGAGTCAGCCTGGGAACAAAAGAGGCGAAAGGGCCGACGAGGACGAACGGCGGTGAGGAAGGGACGAGCGGTTGGACGGGGAGGGTGGCCGAGTGAATACGTATGTATACGGGGGAGAAAAACGCGAACGGTGAGCCGGAGAGGGTGGAGGAGAGAGGAACGCGAGGAAGAAGAGAGAGAGAGAGAGAGAGAGAGAGAGAGAGAGAGAGAGAGAGAGAGAGAGAGAGAGAGAGAGAGAGAGAGAGAGAGAGAGAGAGAGAGAGAGAGAGCAGCGACCCGTGGGGCACGAAGAGGGTGGTCGGGAGGGAGGGGACGAGAGGGAATCGCGGAAAAGAGGCAAGAGGGTGGATATTCCAGGCTGCACCCCGTGGCAGTCCCAGCGTATCGCCATGGCAACCGACCCTGAAACACCCTCCGGCCGTCGCACCATCGGAGCTTCGCTTTCCGATGGCAGTAATAATGTATCCTCGCTCTGTATTCCGCCCGTTGATGTAGGTCGCAGGACGCGGCTACATACCGGTCGCGCGCGCGGCGCGATGCATGCGGTCCGAGATGCAGTCGGCAGCGGGCTGGCGAACGACACCGCTTGTCTGTCTGTCTGTCTGTCTGTCTGTGTGTCGGTCTATCTGTCCGTAACCGAGAGTGAACTTCTCTCGCTTCGTTCCTCCGACCGCCTAGATATCGCGCGTCGCGCGAGATAAAAACGAGCTTCATGTCACGCGTCTTCACGTCAGATGAGATACGCTCTTCGCTCGGGACATCTATCGAGCACCTCATTTGCGACGCGTTTCCGCGTGTCTCTTCCTGTGAATCGATCGATCGATCAATCGGTCGGCCGATCTGAAGCTGTCGTTGGCTGAGAATTTAATTTCTCTCGTCGAGCGCTGCTTCCTCGGATGCCGGACATTCGATTACAAGGGACGGGCGAGCCGCTTCGGCCGAGGATAATCGCGGGGAATGTCCTTGTTTGTGGAGTCGGACTAATGTGAGCCGGAGAGAGTCTTCGCATCGCGCTGCGAGGCGCGCGCACGCGGTACCTTTGCGCGCTTCGTCATATGGGACACGAGGGCTCTCCGGAGAAAAGAAGAGAGGAATGATCGCGCCACGGTGGGTCATTAAGGTAATACGGACAAAATGCCACACGCAGTGTGGGGTTGCGATAATAACGTAATGGCCCATGTGACGATACGGTCTGTCACATGAATGTAGCGTGCGCCATCCAAGTCCCGTAATCGCCGGCTTCGTGATCGTCTTCGCTTCGTGAGAGAGAGAGAGAGAGAGAGAGAGAGAGAGAGACGGGCAGAGAGGCAGGGGTGGAGGATAATGAGCTTTCATGCCGATTGCTCGCGTTCCGGAACGCGCGCTCGCGCGAATTCTTCGTCGTATCGAATTATTGAGTTTCCTCCCCCGCGCTCCCTCGCACCCTTCGCGAGCAACCGCCGAACGGTGCACTCGTAACTCCTGCGCAATAGCGGCGGGAGGGAAATAAATGAAGCGAGAGCGCGCAAGGGGGAAAGAGAGATTCTACGATTTTAACGGATCCGTGGAAAAATGCAGCGGGGCGATTTCACGACGCCCGCCGACGTGGCGATGACGCCCGTGTTTTCCAGCGAGCAGCGAGCGCCAGCGCGGCGGCCCGCCCGCCATAACTCTCGGTATGCAACAATAACCTTTTATTGCGATTGCATCGTTGATCGATCCCCGGGGATGGATTTACCCGGCGGTGGCTGCAGGTCGGAATTTATGTCGGTTTAGCAGCGTCGGGAAGCCGCAAACGGAGTCGCTGGGTCTCCGTAGATTTGCAGCTCGTTACGCCTCGAAGCTCCGATCGAGCGAGCGAGAGGAAAATATCCGATCGCGGCCGCAATGACCGGCTGTTCCCAGCGCTTACAAATAAATCGCGCGCCGCGCTTCCCACGGAATTTCTCTCCTCGATTTCCTCGCGTGATCGCGGCACAAGCCTTCCGAATTTACGGTCCGCGTGTCCATCGGTTAATAGCATCCTCCCCCTCCGCCCATCTCGCGGCTTCGGAAACTCGGGCGGAAGAATCGCGGAAACATCCCTCGGAGAAGAGCCGTTGCGAAAACTTGCCCCGCCAACAACGACACGTTTCTCGCGATCGGTTTTCGCGCGATCGGAGAAAATGTGCCGATAAAGTTGCGCGAAGATACACTCGGCAGCCACTCGATACCGTTTCTCATCGCTGCGAAGAGGAAGAAAGAAGGGTTCAGGCTTATTATTTGTTCATCTATCGCGCCCCACGCATCGTTATGATGATGATGATGACGACGACGACGACAATGCGAGCAATCTCGCGAGACGTAACGCGCTTTAATATTATTACGCATTACGTTATTATATACCGCAACCAGCGGACGTATCGTTAGCCTTAATCAAAACGCTCTGTATGCCGCGGCGGCTTTTCTACCGCGCTACGACTTCCATTTCTCCGCTCGAATTATGCAAACCGTCGGGAGGAGTGGGGGAGTGAGGGGGTGGAAAGTAGGCGCGTAGGGTGTAAGCCCCACTTACTCTACGAGCGTGAGAAGAGAGCCGCGCGCCGTGATATTACCAGATATTACTAGGCGGCGTATGAGCCTATTCGCGGGATGAGTTCGCACATAAACACAGCGTCGTCCTTGCGACTCGAAGAGCCCGCGACATCGGAAATTGCCCGCCGTAGCAGTGGGATAATAAGTTCATCCACACGGTGCAAATGGATCGAACGAGGAGCGAGAAGCCGCCGTTAGCGCCGGCAAAGAAAACTCTCTGCGCAAAGTCACGTGGCTCTCCCGTTCTCCCTCCTCCCTCCTCTGCCCCGCTTCTGCTCGGAGAATTAACGAATCTAATTTTTGCGAGAGAGAGAGAGAGAGAGAGAGAGTTGACTTGATAAAGAAACTCTTACCGAAGGAGTTGCAACGGGAGAAGCGACGGTACTCTTTTAGGCAGGGAGAAGGAGAAACACTTGAGAGGAAAAAAAAGGAGAGGAAAATGCAGTTTGGAGGAGAGCGCCGCGTCGCGTGTTTGCCGATATATCACGGCGAGCGTTTTTAATCGGCGCCACTTGCCACTAACGAGAGTCTTCCCTTCCTCGCCTCTGTCCCCCCCCTCTCTCTCTCTCCTTTTCAAACTCCTCAGCCGCTCTCTCGTTGGAAGAGTAGCTCTTTGTCTTTCCCGCCGCGGCATTCAATGAAGAGCTAAGAAGCGGCCGACGGTGGATGGCCCGGTCGCGTCCGATATTTCGCGATATTTCGAAGACGCGGTTGAGGAATTAATCGCGTCGCCCGCGTTATCGCGGATTTATCGCCCCGGCGTGGACTCACAGCTTCGCTGATCCATCTTTCTCCGTTTCCCGGTGGCTGCTCGCCGACCCGGTTCTCTCGATCGTCTCCTCATGTTTTATCCTCAGGTTTCCAGCTTGAAGAGGGGCCGTGGCGACGTTTTCACGGCGGCCATTGTGTCCCTTAATTTACGAGGCACCATCGAGAGCGCGACCCTCGTATGCAGAAAACGAGCGCACGAAGGCGTCGTGAGAGACAGCGAGCGCGAGTTAGCCCGACGATTTATGTCCGTTACCTCACAAGGGCTCGGCAGGAGGGATGAAGGATGAAGCGCGAAAAGTTCAACGATCGTGACGCGCGCGAGCGCGTCGATTCGAGCCGCTCTCCTTCGTGCACGAGCGGCGCAGCGGCGTGGCGCTCTCGCTTTCGTTTTCATTCGATACTTCCACCTGGAGAGCTCGCGTCGCGTCGAGCACTTGTGTCCGTCACCTTGCACAGAACCTCGCGGGGAAAGGAGGACGAGGCGCGGAAGGTTCGGCGATCGCGACGCGTGGACGTCGACTCGAGCGTCCCCACGCGCGAAAAGGGTGGCGCTTTCATTTATTTTCATCGCCACTTGATATCACTACTAACTCGCGCGCTCGTCTCGATAACGATTTATAACCGTTAAATTAAAAGTCCTTTCGAGGACTCTACGAGCGAGCGAGCGAGCGAGCGAGAGAGAGAGAGAGAGAGAGAGAGAGTTCGGTGATCGTGAAGCGCGAATGTCAAGCCAAACGCCTCCTTCCTCTTCGCCTACGCGAAGCGTCGTTTTCGTTTTTTATCCGCGTTCGTAATTTCCGATTCGCGAGTTTGTCGCATTTTAATATCATGCGCGCACCCCCGCCCCCTCGCCGACCAGTCATAGAAATTTCTCGGGGAGTTTTTGCGTCCTTCACTGCACACTCGCGCGTGCCAGGGCGCTATTGTTCGATACGCTCGGCCGCGCGCTGAGACAGAACCGGTCAAACTCGATTGCCACGCTTTTAATAGGTCGTTAAACTCGACCGAACGTATGGCAGCGATACGCGAATTTCGCGGATAACGGCTGGACATAGCGCGCGCGCGCGCAGTTAATTGCTCCGCGACGTGCTTTTTCACCCGATTAACCGGACGTATCTGTCATATTCCCGCCGGAAAAAAATTGCGTCGCGACAATAACGGAGAGACCCGTGCTGAGCGACGAGTCCCGCCAATGCGCCGTCCTCTCTGCTCCACCGTCCCCGTCACGATCTCGTTACGCGCGGCCTCGAATTATCGAGGATTTTTCGGATCGCTGTTATCCCCGACGTTGTCGGAAACAAGTTCAGTGAATTAATTTTTAATTACACGCGAAAAGTGTAACGCGCCGACGCGCGAGCGCGATTACCGGTGCGGCATGAAAATATCGACAAAGGGTCGCGTTAATATCGGCCACGGTCCAATTAACGAGGATGCTTGCAAAAACGTTTCATTAACGGCGCGCGCTATTGTCGATTTTATTGCGCGCGAGCGCGTTAGCCGTATCCCCGCGTAGTATCTCTCGGTAACACCGATGGGAGAGTAAATTCACCCGGGTGCAAATGAGCGCCCGAGAAACGGTAATTTCTCAAGACGTAAATGGGAAACTTGGCGAGCGCAGAGAAAGGGAGGATCGAGGGGAAAGTGGGGGGAGGGCAAGGAAGGGGGTAGAAGCAGGCTGGCAACGGGATTGATTGAAATCGATGCCGTGGAAATCTTCGGATTTCTGTCAGGAAGCTGCCGGGAGAGAATGGGAGGAGAGGGGAGAACGAGAGAGAGAGAGAGAGAGAGGACGAGAGAGGGTGAGTTTCTCGTGAAAGTAGCTCTCCGGGATGTCTATAGTCCGGAGAGTGCATTAAATCGAGGGAGTCCGATTTGGAAAGCCGATAAAGCCGTCTCGCAGCCGAGATGCGGGCCGCGTTTCGTTTGTCATTCTATCGATAAGCTAGACGACGAGAAGTTAATTTAGAGAGCCGGCGATTTTGCCGTGAAAGATAGCATGTTTTCGAGCGTCGTCGAATCGGTTAGTCTCGGCGTTATCTGCCGCTCTTCTACACCGGTGTGTGTGTGTGTGTGTGTGTGTGTGCGTGTGCGTGCGCACGCAACTCTCAGACGAAGGGGAGGAATGAGATCGCGTGGAAAACCCCAACGGAACGAGTTTCCCTCGGCTTGAAGGAGAACAGGAACGTGGCTGCGGCTAGCTCGGCGATAATTTCTTTATTTCCGATACATCCGGCCGGAGAAAGAAAAAATGGCGGAAAGAAGGCACAAATACACTCCTAAAAGTCCCCGAGATGGATCGCCGGTATTTTTTCCGCGAGCGTTTACTTAGGTCACAGTCGCTAAGGCACGTGCAAAGCGCGAGATGCCCCGAATCGACGTGGAGCGCGATTTCTGGGATTTCGCGCGGGAAGCCGGATTTAATCTCTTGATATATATTTATCGGCCCCGTGCCGTCTCCTTCTCTCTCGTTCTCCCGTTCTTTCTCCGTCGGCCCGCAGCTTCGTCGCGCCACTGGCGTTTGCCCGAACGGCTAACCCGGAAAATTCCCTCGGTACTTTGTCTTCGAGACGCAGGTCACCTGCCCGCACGAAGGAGCAGAACGAAGCGGCCGATAAAACCCCGAGCGCGGCGCGGGATAACGCCGGCGAGGGGGAGGAGAGGAGGGGAGGGGACGGCAGGCGACGTAATCCGCACTTTCTTACCGCCGTAAGAAACACGAAAACGTGATAAGAGTTTTTCGCGCGAAAGAATCCCGCGCATCTCTTGCTCTCGTCGTATTCCATTCGTTGCTGCGCAATATTCTTGTCGCTTATACCTCGAAATCGCGCGATGCGCCGCTTATTAATCTTCGTATCCCCCCCCCCCCCCCTCAGTCGGCCAAGTGAATTCCCGGATCACAATGGATACATAAACTTCCACGCGGAGTGTACGAGAGTTTCTATTGTTGCTTAGCGCCGCCTAATTTCTTGGCCAAACTCGAGCCACAATGCCGCGGCTATGTACACGTCTGCAGAAAGGAGACAGGTAGATAGGTAGATGGATAAAGAGAAGACGCGGAAGGGGAGGGGGAGGGAGAGCGAGAGAGTACAGGTACAGGTGGCAGAGAGCTTAGCGGCGCAGGCGGAATCATATTCTCCTTTGTCGGGACATCGACGTTATTTGCATGCATTCGACGGAGTCGCCGCCCGGTCGACACGTCCGCGGAACTTGCCGGAGTCGCATGATCTCGCTAAGTGACACGACGATGTTCGCATGTCTGCGACAAGCTCGCAGACACCGGTAATTTGAACCACCGACACAGCCCGAGCTGCAAACTCGACTCGACATTGGTAATCATGGTAGCGTGGCGTCTCTCGGCGTCTCTCTTCTTCACCCCTCCCTCTCTCTCTCTCTCTCTCTCTCTCTCTCTCTCTCTCTTTCCGTTTCCCTCTTTCTCTCACCGTCTCCCTGCTCGTTACACTCTGCGGATTATCTCGCCCTCCAGAGACAGTATCCTGCGACAAATGGACCTGCCGATGAGCTCGCGATGCTGCGTTGGCCGCGCGCGATATCGACACTCGCGACTGATCCAAGTCGACGGCGAGAGACATTGTTCGACCCCGAGGTCGAAGTTAACGGAGTCAGTGTCGCACAGTCGCGAATGCACACACCTCCCTTCAATACGTTCGAGAGTTCCCGAGATTGCATCCCGACCGAGATCTTTCAGGGCGGATGTAATCTGCTGCCGTCTTGTACAATGAAGAAAAGAGAGAGAGAGAGAGAGAGAAACATCGAGAGAGCCGTCCTTGGATTACTTTGCCGAGAACTGCAGAGAAATCCTGCGGTTCATTAATTCTCTCGTCCATGTGAGCCGCCGCGAATCGTAAACGCGGCTCGCGGCTGATACCCCGTTCTCCTTTGCACACTTCGCATGCTTCCTCGACGTCGCGGTCGCGTTCGCAACGTTCGACCATAACGGGGGAACACTCGACGTACGCCTCGAGTTACGGGACGAGGGCGAATCACGGCAAGTGCGATATCGGGTGTCCTACGGACGGATGCTTGGACGCTACGCCGCGGCGTTACATCGACGAGGGGTTTCGCCGGGCCGGCTCGTGGCAGTCCGCGACCCGAGAGATCGCCGAGAGCGCGCATTTACGGCGCTGGGTTTTCGGAAAGGGTCGCGGGAATCTCCCGGCCCCGTTCGTTCTCTCGTCGCGTACGACTCCCTGATCCCTTGTAGCTCTGGGCGATTTCAAGTGCGCCGCGAGCGCGCGCGCGGCCGCGAATCTCACGCTGAGCGCGCGGACGGAACAACCGTTCGCTCCGCTTTGCTTTCGGAATTTTTCGGAGGGTAATATCAGTCGGAGCTAGGCTCGCCAGATGCAAAATCACTATTTCCGGGACATCTTTCGGGTTGGAAAATAGGTTGTTGGAGAATTTTAGTTAAATTTGACAGATAGAGGGCGTAAGACGGTTAAGAGATGTCGTTGCTTACTTGCAATGAATAAATGTGTGAATTAGATACCAGCAGAGAGAAGTTTAGACATAAATCATACGATTGACCCTTTTTTCTGCTTTTTTTTTTACTACATACGAATGGTCTCTCAGGTCGCGCGTTAAATTTTTCGATCTTATAAATCCCAATGATTGCTCTCACATTTTTCTCTAATACCAGTTAACAACATGAATATTATGATCATAATTTTCTTGAAATTCTGATTCTCCGGGACAAAAGACTTAAATTCCGGAACACGGGATAAATTTCAAAAAATTCCGGGACAATCCCGGAAATTCGACAAATTCTAGTCGGAGCGCGAGCGAGAATTCACACGAAGCGGTGGCGAAAATATTGCCGATCGGTGTCGCGAGAGACACACTCGGGGTTTCATCTAAACTTGCGATGAATTTCTAATACGCGCGAATGAACATTTCAATCGGTTGCATTTGTCTCGCTGACGGTGAATTTCGGTCGGGTTGATTCTTCCGTTTCGAGTAAAAATATTCACTCTACATGAGCGAACAAGTCACCAGACTCGGAGTGAGCCGACCGTTATTTTGCCATCCGCGTGAAATTCTTTCTGTTCGATAATATGCAGAAAATATTCCCGGAATTTCTTGGTGTTAAATCTCGCTCAAAGCAGGCGGAAAATCTGTCAAAACGAGGATGAAAATATTCACTCGACGATTCAGTCTGAAAACACTCACTCTGTATGAGCGGAAAGTCGCTCGAGTTCAAGTTCGACTCGCCTGTCATTCTATTTTTCCGAGTGAAATTTCACTCGAAAAGGAATTTCGAAAGCACGAACCCAATGTTACGTATTTTCTCTTCAGCGTGCGCTCGGCGGAATACACATGCAAAAATCAAATAACCACTCCGGGACCGCGTACCGGCTACTGCCGATAATGGAGCTGAATGGTTTTATAATAAATGCGGATGAATAAATGATAGCGTGTGTATATGGCACAGGTAATAACTGGCTAATACACGTCGCTGAATTTCGACGATGAGCGGGAAATAGGTTGAACAAATTTGGCGACCCGCGCTCGCGCGATGCGTATGGTAGCGTAACGAACCGAGTATAATTACGTTAATACGTTAATCGCGCCCCCTAATTAATGGGACTCGACGCGAAAGCGACATCATGTCGCTCACAAAATGCACATTATCGTCCTCTACGAATTAAACAATCCGGCTGAATCATCGCATAAATGATCTTCGTGTCTCGGCGTCGTAGCGGCGGCTCCGTTCGACCAATCGGAGATGGATAATCGTCGGAGAATCGAGACAAAAAGTGCGTACGAAATCAAGGCAGAGAGAGAGAGAGAGACAGACAGAGAGGGGGGGGGGCAGGGGGAGGGAGAGAACGAAAGGGAGAAATTGCAGAGCATATTTGTACGGCTCTCGCAACTGCGCGATGTGCAGCGCGTTCCGTGTTTATCAGCAACGTGGGGAGAGACCGAAATTACAACGAAACAATCGCGATCCGCGCATTTTGATAGCGTGTTTAATCGTACCTTCTGTTGTACCGGTGCGGCGGGAAAATTCGAGACGCGGTATAATCCGCGGAGAGGATATCTCGGTATATAGCGAGTACGTGCAGCCGTGCAGCAAGATTACAGACGTACGTGTGGCCGATTTCTCCTGACGGATTACCGGATTAATCATTAGGCGCTCCAGTTGCTCGGACTTAATGCAGATGTACGAGTTGCGCGAGCGGCGCCGATCAGCGCGCGCGGCCCTCGCAATCCGCTAATCCCGTGCCGGCGAAATTTAGGGTGCATGCAAGCGGCGCAATTCACCCGGCCACGGAGAAAGCTACGCGATACTTCATCCTGACAAGCAGACGGACCGAATCGTCGACGTCACGTCGCGCAGCGCCGCGCGCGCGTCACGATGCATCGAGCGACGCGGCCGCAACGCGAGCGACGCCGTGCCGTCGGAATCGCTCTCCTCGAAGGACAATGACGTTTATCGTCGGCCTATCGATTTTACGTCCGCAGTCCATTACCCCGGATTGGGCGCGATCACTATGCGCGTTTTCGGCGTCCTTCGATAACTGCGAACAATCCCCGGGTGAAATTTCTCGCACGCGCGCTTGTCGCTCGCGCCCGCGCCCGCGCGCGCTGCCTCGGCAATCGCCGCGATCAAAACGCGCGACAATTACTCGCTCGTGTGTACGACGGGTAATAAAAAAAAAAAAAAATTACTCAAACGTCTAAGTATATAAAAAATCGATCGCGATGCAACGCTTCGGTTATTCGCCACGGCTGAGGGCTAACCTTCGACGTTGTTACACGGCGACCAAAGTTTGAGCGAAATAGTTTCCCGCCGCGGGGCAAAGGACGTGAATCCGCCCTTTCTCCGCCTTCTTCTGTTCCGTCGCACTTTGTCGCACGTGCAAGAAGAATCCCGATACACATCGAAGCATATTGCGTGAAGAAGGCAGGCAGGGCGCAAAAGCGCAGGGCGCGACAACAATTGAATGCCGCCGCTGGACCAAGCTCGAGTAACACAAGAAAGCAAAGAGACGGGACGAAGAATGCACACAGGGACAAAGACAACACGAAATATGAAGGAGCGAACAAAAGAAATTAAAAGGATTCCCGAGGAGGAGGAGAAGGACGACGACTGCGCCCGTCCTCGAGGGGCCGCGGGGAGAGTTCATCCGGCGCGTCTCGCTTTGTTTGAGAGACACTGGGCGCAAAGAAATGCACGTCGAGCCATTGTCGCTAGGGCCGCCGAAGGGACGCCACATTGCGTGGGCGAGGGTGGGACGGGATTATGGCGGGGCAATGGACCGAACTACCGGATTATCGGGTAAACCGGCATCCCCTATGCGCAACGCGGCCAACACGGTCGCACGAATAGCACGCGAGCTATCGTTCACCAACGCGGCGATACTCCCCCGCCTCTCTCTCTCTCTCTCTCTCTCTCGCTCTCGCTCTCGCTCTCGCTGCGAAACTACCGCTACGCTCCGGCGGTCGCGCCCGAATCGGATTTTCCGAAATTAAGGCGAGCGCAAGCGACGCCAGCGAGCCGTGCACGATAAAGCGGAGCGGCCGCTGCTCCGCGTCCGCGCGATTGACCCCCGACACTTGACGTACCCGGCGCAAACTGATACCGAGCTGACGACGCGGAGCATCGTCACAGCGCTCTTCTTGCGGGCTGAGTCTCGACAAAGCCGTAGTAGCGTCTATTGAGCCGAGACTCGACGGTCATTCTAATCGTGTCTGAACAAGTGTGTTGTATTGCTCTTAGACGTGTAAGACGCTTAAAAAGCTGCTCTTGCGAGACGCGTGAAGAGCAGAGCGGAAGACAGAACAGGACACCGAAACGCATCCAAGCAGTGCGTTTATCGAGAACTGGAGGGAAATATGATAGACATCGTCGAGGCTCGAGCGAGTGAAGCGTTGCTCCTTCCTTCGCTCCAATTTAAAATCCGGTGATATCAAGTGTTCCAAGATATTTCTGATATAGTACCTTGCGTGTTTCAATAATCGGATAATACTCATCATGATTCGATTACTCGGCCGTTCCATTTTCGCAGCTGATAAATCATCACACCGTATCGTGTTGCCGTATTATATTACGTTATACTCAAAGTGTATTTTTCTCGAAGCTCGTACACGTCCGCCAGCGATCTCGCCGTTGACAGAGCGAAAGTTTCGCGCGGAAGAAACGCGGATATTCGCAATTCGCGTTGTAAGCGGATTTAGGAGACGGACGCGCTCCGATTTCTCGCGAACGAGCAAAGTGCTCGCTCCGGCACGAGATCGCGGCGGCCCACGAGGCTCATTTCATCTTTCGCGAGCTCCGCAAAACGGGAAATCAATCGTGCAGAATTCTAACGAGCGCTAATATCGCTTCCGCCGGCAGCGGCGTAATTAAGCGCGCCTCGCGGCACGCGGAAGTGGAGCGAGGAAATAGACGACGGGCGCGACCGGTCGCGCGAAGTACCGCCGTTGCTCTCGGCGGTCTCTTGCCCCCCTTCCCTCTTTCTCTCGCTGCCTCTCACACACCTCGAGAGAGGGTAAATTGCCGATGAGAGAGCCAGAGAGACCGAGCTGAGAGACGACAGAGACGAGACAGAGAGAGAGAGAGAGAGAGAGAGAGAGAGAGAGAGAGAGAGAGAGAGAGAAAGAGAGAGAGAGAGAGAGAGAGAGAGAGAGAGAGCGGGCGAGCTACGGCGACGACGGCAGCTGCGCGTGAGATCCACTTATTCAATCAACGGCATTCAGCGCGACATAAACCGGCAAGAGTCGCGCCGGAGATATAAGCGCGATCCGCAATATCGGGCGCGATTGTCGACCGGCGACCGGTTCCGTTCCTCGTTGTCGCGCGCGCGCGCGTGCGAGCGACATCAGCGCGGCGGACAATAAACTCGCGTGTCCGCGAGGACGAGCTTAATCAACGGCTTCGCGGAGACCGCGCGGCGTAAGCCGCTTCCCGCGCTGCGGAGGCTCGGCGAAAATTAATCGCGCGCGACTGGCGAAATTAAAGTCGCCAAAGTCCATTTTTCTCCCAAGCTTTGCGAGGGAACGCGAGGGAACGCGAGGCGAGAGGAGTCGTCGCGATTCGCGCTTCGCGCGGAAAAGTCCTCCTCCGCGACGGCGGAGGAACGGAAGGAGTCGCTTACGTCGTGCGATTCTCTGCGCGTGCGAAGGGCAAAATCGCGTCATCGCCGTTGTTACTTTTCCATCGGCCGTGTGTTCCGGCGGAAGCGCCGCGTCATCGGCGGCCGGAAAAATCTCTATTCTTGGCGAACTATGACCACAGCGAATAATTGGAATCGTTAATGGACAAATTGTCCAACCCCGGGCGCGTCAGCGTCGAACGTTGATAAATTTGCATGTTCGGCAGCAAAGGGCAGCCATTACAAGCGGGCGCTTTCTAACCATTTCCGAGAGCCGTGGAAATTAGTTCAATTTGTTCGGTCGTTCTTCCGCAGCGGAGGAAGAGCAGGCGAAGAGGAGGAGACCACGGATCCGCCTGCTTTTTCGGCTGATTGATCGACCGCTCGATCGACCGACAACCGCTTCAGGCTTCGATGCGCGTCACGTCATGCCCGCGAAGCTACAAAATACATACGGGCGGAAATGGCGACAGGCAGGGAGAAAGAGAGAGAGAGAGAGAGAGAGGGAGAGAGAGAGAGAGAGAGAGAGAGAGACGACGCCAAGGAGCCGAAAGAAAAATAGATGTGGGCCGAAGAGCGTGGAAACTTCGCCTGGAATTCCGTTCCCTCTTCTCCTCCTCCTCCTCCTCCTCCTCGTCCCCCGCCCCTTCGGCTGTTTATACTCGACCCTCACTCGCATCCCTCGCGATTCGCGGTCGCTTCTTTATTCGTGGAACTTTCCTCGATCGCGATCGTGCGCTTTTATTTTTCTTCTCGCTCGTAAGGCGCGGCCCCGAGCGAGTGTCTAGCTTAGGAAATTGCGAGATTCGATATTTGCGCGCATGATCTTCGCTTATTAAAAGCAGCGAGCAGGCGAAAATGTATGTGTATGTGTATATTTATATATACATGCATATATACGCGGAGAGGGTAGTTCGATTCACGATACGCATCGAGAAGTGCGGATACGGCGCGTAATTGCCGGCTCTCGAGAACGTTGAGAGAGTTAAGGTCGAAGCCGAGCTGAGCTCCAATCGCTTCCGGTCGATACCTCGATGCATCTCGCTTGCGCTTTTTGTGACTTCCAAGATTTTCGATCGCTGCTCAACTGCTTTAAAAATTTCTCTCTCTCTCTCTCTCTCCCTCTCTCTCTCTCTCTCTCGCTGCATATCTCGGAAAGGCGAATTATGAGCGGTATACTTCGGAAGCGAATTAAGTCGACGTTGAAACGTACTGGAACGCGCAAACCACTTTCAAACAATGACGACGAGCAGGAGGAGAAGCACGACTAGAATAATTAAGTAATTGCATTCGGATTCGGATGGAATTAAATAGTTATACGTGCGTATTGCAGAGTTACGGCAGACCACGTACGTAGCACGTCACAGCGACAGGACAAAGGATTACGTTACGACAGCCGCGGCAAAATATAATCATTATAATGCAACATCAGCGGATCGTTATAATATACCGGAGCGTAAAATACTAAATAACGTCGATCCGACGGCAAATTCAGCGACTGCGTCGCAAAAGCGTACCGCGCGCCGCTCCGTAATGCGACTCGATGATTCGCGAAACATTATTAAAGGCCAGTAAACTCGGCCGCGGAGCACGTTCGATTGGTCGGCCGCGGCATTGAATCGAAAAAGGGAGAAAGAGGAGAGACGGAGACAGAGTGAGAGAGGCAGGGGGAGGGGGAGAGGGAACGGTGGAACCGACACCGCGAAACGCGAACGTAATCATGCGAGTTTGATCGGCGAGCGAGCGAATAATCGCACCGGCGTTCGCCGAAAGTCCGTCGCGAATTGTGTTTCCAGCTTTATGCATACTTTATCGCCGCAGGGTAGATTTTGCCGCGATTGGAAACTGGCTTGCTTGGTTGTTTGGTCACCCCGTTGTTCCCACACGACCCCGTTGCAACCCTATACGCGGGTCGTGTTATGTAAAAATAGATTAACAAAAGGAATTTTGAAAAACACAGTCGGCACGAGGCTGACATTTTGAGCGGTGCGTTATTGTTAAGGATCACCGTACCGCTGAATAACGCATTACCGTTATTTATCTCAGCGCACAAAATGAACATGCCTTTTTTGAAAAAGTGAGAAATGAAATGTAAAAAGGAGAGAGAGAGAGAGAGAGAGAGAGAGAGAGAGAGACGAAGAAGGGAAGAAGGAGGACGTTAATCGTGAATTTGTCTCGTCACCCTCGACTCGACCCAGAATGAAGGACGGAGGGATGAGGAGGTCGGGAGGAGGCTCGTCTGAATCTCGATATTCCCGTTTACGTGGCTGGAATGCAATTCCAAGGGATCCGATAAAATCGCGCTCCCTCCCCTTCGCCCACCCCTCTTCCTTCTCAGCGGGGTAAATTGTTCCCGCCGACTGTTCCGTTATTCTGGAACGGCAAATCAAGAAGTTTTGGCAACGAGCTATCCCGCGGCAAATCGAGGCAGGAAAAGAGAAAAGGCGAAAGAGAGGAGGAAGAGGAAGAGAGGAGCAGAGAGAGAGAGAGAGAGAGAGAGAGAGAGAGAGAGAGAGAGAGAGAGAGAGAGAGAGAGAGAGACGTCGAAGAGAAGTCTCAGCCCTTCGTAGCCTCTCAACCGCGTTATGTGTTCCTCTTTTGACATGCTAGTCACCCCCTCTCTCTCTCCCTCTCCCGCCCTCCTTTCCAGCCTCGTAGCTCGAGGGTAGAAGAAAGCGCATTCTTGCTGACGGATAGCAATTTGCAACGTATCGTAACTTCGGCGGAAATGCGCGGTTATCGCGGAATATCTGGGATGCTGACGAAACCCGTTGCCAAGGGGAAAGCTGTCCGCGGGGGACGGGGTAGTAATGAAGAAACGGGATGATTTGTGTCTCGATAAAGCGGGGGATATTCGCCTCGCTGCGTGACGCCGTCGGATCCGTATCACGAAATATGTTTCGCGCGGCGGTGCTTCATCGCGGTAATCCGTTGTTTCGCGAAATTATCTTCGCACGGAGATGCGCCACGATACGATGAGTGGTGGCAAAAAGCAAGGTAACGTGTATGTATGTGTGCATGCACACTGAGCTTCGAAACGGAAGTTTGAACACTTTTTCCGAACGCAGCAGATGTCCACAGCGAGAGAACTCGACTTGCGGGAATTTTTCGGAAACATGTCCTCCCATTGGACCATCGAGCTCCGAACTGCGTTCGTAGAAGTGTCCAAACCGTTTCGAAACCTGCTGTATGTGTGCGTTGCGTGTGTGTATGTGTGCAATATCTTTAGTCATTCCCGATGACGGGTCGTTCGCATTATAACGTGCCTTCACGAGACGCAAGCGATGTGTAGACCCAGACGTGCGAAATTTCTCGACGAATCGTCTCTCGCTACGCAAACGAGTTGCAGTTTTCCGCCCAACAGTCGAGCAGTGAGAAGAAGAAGAAAAAGAAGAAGAAGAGGAACAACGATCCTCTTACGCTTAACCCGCTGAGAGATGTGTACCGATTAAAGGGCGATCTATCCATGTTCGCGAAACGCACGTTAGCGGCACAGAAAATCCCCGGCATGACAGATGCTTGAATCGCGTGCGGGATAGCCGAGGGAGCCGGTCGAGGGGATGCATGCTCCTTCCTTTTTCATCGGGCGAGCGCGAGCGAGGGAGAAATGATTCGACGAAGTTTCAATATTTCGGTCACATAGCTGAGGTTTGGGAAAGCCGCGAGGGGCGTAGAGCCCGAGGCGAGGAGGGAAGGATGCGGGGGTGAAAGGAGGTCGAGAGCTTTTTTTCGCGAGAGATACGTTCTCCACGAGAAGACATCCTCCTTCTTTTCCCGCTTGCCCCTTCCCCTCCCCCACCTCCTTCTTCTCCTCCTCCTACTTCCGCGGAGGATTTCACCTCGACAAATCTTTCCCGGAAAACCTCGAACTCGTCGAAGACGCCGCGCTATCCTGCGGTAAAGTCCCGACGAAGCCCTCCCGCGATCTCGTATACTTTATTCGAGAGCGTTATAGCTCTTCCAGCGAGCTTCCAGCGAGATAATGCTGGCGCGCGAAACGTGAAATTCCAAAGTCCACTAAATCGTCGTTTTTCTTTCCTCGATATAAATTAAGAATGTCACGACAGATGAGATATTGAACGATTCGCTCACCGTTTATGTCGCAGGTTCTTCTGTTTCCCGAGGAGGGCTGGGCGAGAAGCGCGAGTAGTTCCTACTGGACCCTGACGCCGTTTTGGTGGAGTCGGAGTCGGTGCAAAGTCGTCGAGGTCGCTGGAACAAGAAGGTAAGCAGGCGACTTTAGTCAGGAAAACGGGAAAAATGGGAAAGCGGGGGGCACTCTCAATTTTGAACCTTACACGCTCAATACCGCCGCGATCTACATTGAAGTGAAAAGTAAGAAAGCTAAAGCAACAACCGTCAATTAAACGCGATGATCGAAACTTTGTGGAAGATTAAATGAAAAACAATTAAATGAAAAATCAAAATTTTTACAAATCTAACCGAGTCGAATTACCATCGTCGTTAAATTCGCGTGTTCACTCTCCGGTGAGAGCGCCCGGTGTCCCACTTTGGTCGTCACGCGCAATCGCCTCGACAGAATTATCGTTTCTTATCAGTCCGCTCGCGGTGCAATTATCGCGCGTGATAAGCCGCGTTTACGGCACGATGCAACATTCGGAGCGGTCCACAGGACGCGCATCTTGCTGCCCGTCGAGATAACAAGCTCGAGAAACGTGCACCGTACACGTAAGGGGAATAACGTACGGAGACGCAATATACCGTATCGCAGGTCATGAGACGAGAATTGGAGGGGGCTCTCTTTCCGGTGGTCGTATCACTTCGGGAAACTGGGGCTCGTCTAACTTTCCGGCGTCCATAGATTTCGGCGCCGTTAAGGTCGCCGGCGGTCGAAGCCGATAAGAAGGCTGCGATTTATAGCGATCCGTTCGATCGCGCGCGCGCGCGCGCGCGCGAGAGCGAGAGCGAGAGCGAGAGCGAGAGCGAGAGCGAGAGCGAGCAAGACGCTCCCCATCGACCCCCATTGTCTTTCACCGAATGCTGAGAGTCATGATAAATCCTCGAAGAGGTGGAGACGAGTCTCCGGGAAGCTTCGGGAGCGGCGCGAGCGCGATAAAGTCACGCGTTTTACGACGACGCCGGGAATCGAACGTTGTACTTGTCGATTCCGCGAGAATCGTCCGACGTTTTTCCCGCGAACCAAACGCGAAGAATCTCGTTCCCGGGGAGCGTTACCGTCCGATAATATACCGCCATCAAGAGGAAAACACGCGCGATACTAAATTATACGACGGGGAATCGTCCTTTTCTTATTTCCCCGCACGCGCCCCGAATGACCCCGCGAGAGATGAGACGCGCCGATATCTTTTTTATACTTCCCCCCCTTCTCCCACCCATCTCTAGATCCGCCTCTCCGTATTTGTCTCTCAGCGGCTTTTCCGAAACTCGAATTCTCTATTCCGAGGAAGTGCCGAGGGAATCCACGCGGTGCTCTAAGAGCACCGCCGTAACTGTGCGCGAGTCATACGGCGATTAATATATGGTCAGGGATGGCCGCGGGGCATCCTTAGCGCGGCGCACCGGGCATAGACGTCTCCGCAGGATCGAACGGAGTTTGCGAAGGCGACCGAAACTTGCCTAAATATCCCACGGCCGGCGGAACGGTCGTATTCCAGTCTTCCTAGCTGCAGCACGGGTTCTCCCCGCGCTGCGAGAACCCGAGCGTCTTGGCAAACACGCGCTACAACGACTCTCGCAGCACGGATCAATTCCTACGAGCCCAATTCACGTGGACACGTGTACAGCCGGCGTTAGTCCGGAGACGATACCGAGAGACGGAGAGAAACAGAGCGGGCAAACGATATTACTGCGACGAGCTGTGTCGCCTCTGACTAAGGCATCGGCGGGCGAGTTTACGCTCGCGACCCTCGAGATTCTGCATTCTCATGCTTCGATCGATGCTTCACCCTCGACTTCCGATCGCGCTGCGCTTGGTCCTCGCGCTTGATCACCGAGAGATAGTGTCCCCGTCGCGAGGTCGCCACGAGGATTCCGGGAGTCGATATTTCATTCGTATCCGCCGCGAACGTTGCTTCGTCGACGAAAATCCCGCGAGCGCGCGGTTCGAACACACCGAGAGAGACAGTTACATCGCACAGTCGTCTCGGGTCTCGTCCAAGACCGCCACTTTATTCTGATCTCCGATTGCTGCTACGCTAAAGGAAAGTTTGCCGAGGCTGGTTGGAATATCGGGACAGTTACGTCGCGGGGATCGCTCCGGATCGCACGGAGGGATCCTTATACCGGTCTGATCTCCGATCGTCGTGCTCGGTCAACAAAAGTTTCCCGACCGCGGGTTGTAACGCCGGGACAGTTACGTCGGGTTCGAGTCGATCGCTACTTTATTCCGATCCACGTCGTTGCTCGGTCAACAAAAGCTTTTACGAGCGGGCTGAAACGCGAGGACAGCCTCGGCCCTGGCCGTCGCGCCGGACCGTCGTCGTCGGCCGCGACGAAATCTCTCCCATTTATCTTCGTCGCGGACTTCGATTCTGCGACCTTCTATCCGGCGCGATGGACTGCGAGAGCGAATCCAAGCCGATCGGGGTGTATTCCGGCGCGACAAATATACGCGATAGTGCGACGAGCATACGCCAATTTGTCGGCGAATTAGCCCGCACATACATAAACCAAATCTCGCGAGGTTATCAATGCTATCGTTAGTGACACGATAGTAATTATCGATGCGATTATTCCCCCGCTAATTCGTCATGTTAATAATTACCGATCTCGCCATCTACTCTCTCTCTCTCTCTCTCTCTCTCTCTCTCTCTCTCTCTTTTCTAATTAAATAACTAGTCGCGTCAGCAGCAGATAAATAAATTCCTTCCTCTCGATATTCACGCGCCGAGAAAAGAGCTTGCTCGAATTAATGCGACAACAAACGCATCAAGTGGGTTTTGGTTAATTCAATTCACGTTCATTCCATCAATTTGTTCTCCCCTCGTGTGTACGTGCGTATCCATTTATCCACGAACAAAATCTCAATGTCGCCTCAAGTTATCGTTCCATCTCGCTCGATTTATTCTTTTCCGCAAGTGCTCACCTTCCGCAAGTGCTCGGTTACGAGTATTCGATACTCGCTGCTAGAGTTGTCGAGATGTTATCGTTAATATCGCGCCGCGTTTCACCCGCATGGTCACGTAAACCCTAGCAAGTGACGTCTACGTGTCTTTCTTCGGCGGTTCGGATTTCCCTTTGCGCGACCCTTCTTCACAAGAAAGAGCGAGAGCGAGAGAACGAGAGAGAGAGAGAGAGAGAGAGAGAGAGAGAGAGAGAGAGAGAGAGAGAGAGAGAGAGAGAGGGCGGAAGGGAAAGAGACAGAGAGAGGAAGCTGAGGAAGACAGAGCGAGACGGTGGATTCCGAGCCGAGTGTCGGATCCACCGCCGCCGTCGTTCACTTCAATGGAGGCCGTTTAAACTTTTAATGATCGTCGCCGGTCCTCGAGCGGCGGCATCTCTGCTGGAATAAGCCCCTCGAGTCGATCGTGCACTGGCGTTGGTGAACTCTCGGCCTCTTCTCTCCTGTCCTTCTTTTTCCATCTTTATGTAGAACGAAGGATTCATCCTTCCCTCATCCCCTCCTCTCTCTCTCTCTCTCTCTCTCTCTCTCTCTCTCTCTCTCTCTCTCTCTCTCTGTGTGTGTCTGTGTGTGTGTGTGTGTGTCAGACGGAGGTTTCCTCCGAGAACTCGCGCGATTTTTATCTTCCTGCTGCCTGCTCCGAACGCGCGTTCTTTTATTCCGCTCCACAAATATGTATATCTTCATATTTTCAAACACAAAAAAATCGACTTGCCTCTTTACTAAAGCTGAATGCGAAAATCGTTCGCGCGGCAAGCAGGTTACAAAATGCTACTAGCCGACGAGGGAACATTGTCGAAAAATTGGCGGAACGACACTCTTATAGAGTATGAAATCTACTTTACTCCAGCCCCTCGCTCCCTGCCTCCCTCGCGTCCTCTTTCTTTGAAAAGGCACCCCAACATCCGCCGTCACCAGTCGAGCGTAACTCCCTCCTGCTTTCCCTATTCACTCCCTTCGCGATTCGACCCTCGTTCGGCTCCGACGAGGATCGCGTTGTAGCCGAAAGACACGGCACGTAGCTAACGACGATCGTCAATTAACTTAACAATGCGAGTCCGACGACGGCGGCTCTCGCAAGTCCCGCGCCAACCACTCGGAGTTCGTGCACCGTCAAAAGTCCCCTCACTCGCCCCGTCCACTCGCGATCTCGATCGACCGAAATAATGATTTCCCTCATCTTTGGGCGATGTCGGCGGATAATACGTACGAAATAATACACGTGACAATTGCGCGTACGAAGACGAAAATATGGCGGCGAGAGGCGCGAGGGAGCGGCGGAAAGCGCCGGCTAACTTCGCCCTCTTCCACTCGCGGAAGCGACGCAACGCAAACAGCTTTCGCGAACTCTTGCAAGAGGACAGTGACCGGCGAGAGATCGCTTCCTCGCTTTTTGTCCGCATGCACAATGCCTCGCCACCCTCGCTGTACAGCTCGGGACACAAGAGGTAAGAATAAAATTGAGGGTGAGCCGATCTTCGAGGGTCTCGATCTTCCGGAGGGTTACCGCGTCGCGAGGACGTTAAGCCTGAAAAGCGGCCGAGAACTGAAGACGACCAATTGATAGCTCTTCCCTCATAGCCGAAATATCAGCAGAATTGATCGCATTCGCCCCGATATCTCTTTCCGCTGACTCTTTCCCCGGCCGCTCGGCACCTCTCGCTATCCCGCACGGATTATTCTCGAGCGAAAATTTCGGACCGCTATGATCGACACTCAATTCGCGGTTGTTGTTGTTTTTGTTGTTTCAGGTACAGTACACAGGCGAAGATGGTGGACACGGGCACAGGCACGCTTTATATTATCGGCTCGTTCAAGAGGATGACGACCGATCCTGATTTCAAGGTACCGCAATCGTACGATTCGACAGGTCGAATCTGCTGCTCCCGAAAGCCGGCCTTTATCTGTAAACTCTCGTTTCTCGCGCGATAAATCGTATCGTCGCGCCCGGCTACTTCTCGCTCACTTTTCCGCGCGTCAAGCGCTAACGTGCTCAACGTGCAACTCTTGTCACGCCAATAATGAATACGCATAACAAACTACGCGGGGGGGTCCCCCTCTGTAAATTCAATAACACGGCTTGTTAATTGCAAATAGCAAGCTCGTCGCTTGTTGCCCGGCTCGTCGAGAAATAACCTTCAACCTTTGCGCGGAGACTAGACCGCGTTATATTTTCCCATATACCGTACTCCCTGCCGTCTCACCTTGACCCGAAATTATTTAGAAACCACCGACGGCGCTGCTACCATAAATTCCCTTCCGCTGGAAATTCTTCCTCCCTCCCTCCCCCCGCCTCCCTCTCTCTCTCTCTCTCTCTCTCTCTCTCTCTCTCTCTCTCTCTCTCTCTCTCTCTCTCTCTCTCGCGAGCGTGTATAAACGCGGGCGTGTATATAATTCTCATTATCGCAAATGAAATATTTAATTCACAAGCGCGGATCGTATTTCATTCCGCGCAAATATATTTTCCGTTTCACACCCAAAGGGCAAAGTTCGCACGGTTCTCTCTCGCGAAACGATGCGCGGGCGTTTTATCGGACGCTCGCAGTCTCTCTCTCTCTCCCTCTCTCTCTCTCTCTCTCTCTCTCTCTCTCTCTCTCTCTCTCTCTCTCTCTCGCTGGCTAATCTGCAGATTGCCGGATTACGAGAAACTTTGTCCTGCGAGTGATATTTTCGCGCTCACGGAACGGCAACGAAGTGCACGTGCCGTGCATTCACCGAGCGGACGAGCGAGCGAGTGACGCGACGCGACAAATAACGACGTATCTCCGCATCGCCTCGCGTCCTCCCCGTCACCGCGCGCGAAAATATATCCGCGACGAGTGCGCGCCGTTCAATTTTCAGACGCTTTTATCGCGCGCGCTAGCGGAAGAGAGCAGGGGAGAGCGAACTGGGCGATAATTAAATAAATACAGCAACGCGGAAAACTTCATATCGCTCGCTCGCGCGCGCGCGCGCGCGTTGTAACGACTGCGCGTGTTTCCGCAGCTGCGGAAACAGGTCGAGCGCACGAATTTTCGAGCGGGCAAATTAAACGAATTAAAGGAATCGCGTCCCGCTCGCATGCAACGCCCGGCGCGAATTAACAAGATCGACGCTCAAAGCGAAAAAAAATATACCCCGCGCGCGACAATTTGAGCGAAGAGTCCGCGCGACGGCGGCGGTAGGGCTCTCGCTGCGAAAGCGAGAAAACACGCGCGACATCCAGTATAACCCGTTCGCCGATGATAAATCTCATGCTCGTCAAACACGCCGGTTATCGTGTTTATCACTGGGAATTATTGCGTCACGCTCACTCACCGTCGTTAATTACACCGGTGAGTCGCATGCGCCTGAAAAATACGATTCCACAACGTAACGAGAGCGTTAAACTTTTTATTGGAAAACGCGTCGCGTTCGCTTATCGCTGTCATGATTATACACACACACACACATGCGCGCGCGCGCACACTCGCAATGCACGCACCCTGCAAAGCATTATTTTACGGATTGAATGTTTTCGCCCAGTTTTCCTTCTCACTATTCCGCCGTGTGAAACGTTCGACGCACCAATTCGGCGCGGCGGCTCGCTCTCGAAAGAGGAAATAACTGTCCGGGCGACAACGGGGAAATAACCGATAAAAGGCGTCGACGTGTCTCGCATATGTCCGCGGCACGCCATGGGGACATCGCGGCGCGTTTTCGCGACGTTTATCGAACCGGCGGAAGAAGAGTCACGTCGCGAGCAGACTTTTTCTGCGACGGACGGAGAGACAGATAGACGTGTGTGAGAGAGAGAGAGAGAGAGGGGGGGGTAGAGAAGAGGGTTAAAGGGCGGCAGGGGGGTGAGGGGAGATTCCCGGACACCGCGCACCTACCAAATGCTAAAGTGGATGCCATTGTGCGCCGGCGGTGCGGGGGAGCCATATAGTTGGTGGCGCGCGGGATTTTACGACGGCACTAAAACGCGGAAAGCTGCGGCGTGTGCGGCGGTGGGTAGCTAGGTAGCTAGGTAGCTAGGTGGGTTGGTGGTGCGCTACAAGCCCGGTGTGTCCCCGCGATGCAGTCGCGCGCGAATGTGTACCAGTAGGTTACCGCGTCGGGCCGACTGCCGTCAGACAGTAACACGGTATCTGCGCGCCAACAGCCGACCATAGCTGTCGCGTGCAATTTTGATAGAGAGACCAGCCAGCATAAAGAACAAGCGTGCCGAACACTCCGGCTGTGCTGTGCTGCTGTGCCGCTCAGCTCGAATCGATGACGCGATCAGCCCGGCCGACCCGGGCTCGTGTCTCGTAGAGGTGTCCACCTTGTCTTGCCTGGCGTGGTTCGGATATATATTTAATTCCGCGCGCGCATTGCGGAGACCGCCGCGACGACCGCGCAACGGCGGTCGCGGTATTTCTGACTGTAAATTGTCGAGCACCGCGCGCGCGAAAGACGGTTTAATTAGCGCGGGCAAATTTGGAAGCAATTTCTTTCGCGGCGCTGCGCCGCTGCGTTCATTCGCAATTATAAACAACACACGTATGTGCGCGCATACGTACGTACGCACGCGTGCTCGCTCGCTCGCTCGCTCGTTTCAGAAAGGAAACAAAATACCACGCGAGTGGGCTGGTGCGTAGGGAAAAAATATGCCGACGTAAAAATCCGGAGTAATTTCACGGCGCGTATACTTTTATATTCTATACTTGAGAAACAAAGAGAATGAGAGGGAAAAAAAAGGAGAAAACAAATCGCGCGAGCGACGGAGCTAGGCGAGCGACTGTAACGGGAAAGAGCGGGCTTCTCCCAGGGGATTCGCGCGCACGTGAGCATGTATGTGTGCGCGCGAGCATGGTTGTAATATCGTTATCGATCTGTTGCTCTCTCTCTGTCTGCTCGCAGCTGTACCTGACGTCGAACGTCTCGTCGAGCGACTTCAATATGGGCTACAGCATGACGGGCACGCTGGAGCGCGGCTGCAAGAAGACCAACTCCTTCCAGATGACCCACTTCGCGGTGATACGGCGGCGGGACTACGAGAAGGCATACGAGGACCCGAATCCCACCTAGTGTCCGTCCACACCCACGCTCTCAGAGTGTGGGGACTGCGAGCATTACACGTAGGGGCAAGAGGGACGCACTTTCGCGCACTGCGGCCTTGCGTACTCCACGTGCGTACGCCGCGCGCGCGCGCGCGCGCGCGCGCGGAAGTGCATCCGCGCGGCGTTCCAGGTCGCTCGGGAAGGAGCGGCTCTTCGTCGGAGCATTTCGATCGCGAGCTTCCGGAAACCCCGAGACTCCCGGCCCGCGCGCGGCCGAGGGCTTCCCAGATCGGCGCGACCTGGTCGGGAGCGTTCGCGATCGAGAAGCGGCCGGGGACACCTGTGTAATGTTAGGCCGCCAACTCGCCGGTTGAATCACCGACAATATTGCCAGGAAGGAAAGTAAAGGAAACGAGGGAGGATGCGCGCAGAGAGAGAGAGAGAGGGAGAGAGGGAGTGAAAAGCAGCGGTAGAGTTGTTGCGAGAGAGAGAAAAGAGAGACGCAGAGATAGGCAAAGGCAGGTGAAGATGGGTGAAGAGAGAAAGGCGACGGGGATGAGACGGGGGTCGTTAAGGAAACACCGCAATTGGAGCGTTGTGTACTCTTCGCTTGCAGAAGTTCACAAGGACGAGAGATAATCAAGATAGAGTGCGAAGGAGAAGGAGTCTTAATTTACGCAGAATCAACATCAGTCCGCGGCTACGAGAGATCACAGGGACGCTGGGTGGATGAGAGATGTGCGGGTCAAGACAGGAAGTGGATTATGGGAAGAGGTGGATGTTGAGCCTTAATTCGCCGACGGGATAAATATTTCCTCCCCGATTATAATATTATTTTCAAGCCGCTGGCCTGCATCGCGCCTGCACACGTGCGACGCACATAACTCGAGTAATTTTGCCTTTCGCGAAGAGGCCGAAAATTGGCGGGCTGACGGATTCACACATGGTGTCCCCGGTAGCTCGAGATCTGCCGAAGCGAAGTGTATTCCCAGGTGAAAGCGCTATTCCCGAAAGCTCGCGGACGGGAGGACCGGACGGCCGCCGACTCGACGATCGGAAGGACTCGGATCGGAAGGTAAGAAGGAAGCCGCAGGATCGTCGGCGATCGGACGAGGAACGAACGTGTGACATATACCAAAGCCGAGTGGCGGCCCCTCGCAGCACGCGCGACAGCCAAACGTCCAAAGATAGTTCGTAATTTAGATCGAATTAATTAGCTCTTAATAAAAGCGCTAACGAGCGACGCATAAATAAGCGGCGGTATAATACAGAGAGAGAGAGAGAGAGAGAGAGAGAGAGAGAGAGAGAGAGGGGGGAAGGCGAGAGACGTGTTGACTGAGAGGCGGCAAACTGTTTACCAAAGTACTAGCACGTAAGTCTGCAAGTTCGCCGGCGATAACCCAATGTCGCAGCGCACCTCCCCAGTCCCTCAAAAGGTACACTGCTTCTCATCGACCGACGACGCATCGACGAGATTCGAGACTCGCGCGTGTGCAATTAGTAAGCGACTATAGCGACTTAAGGCTTCTTCTCTCGGCGTGAATTCATGGCGCTCAATTGCCTAGGCTAGGGTTATTGTGCCAATTCGAAGCCATCGTTGACGAAAGCGCTGTACCTGACAATTACCGCGAGAACGCGCGCGCCAAGTCCGTGCCGTGGCGAAACGATGCTTCCGCCCGGCGATTTCTAAGCGCGGTTCAGTCGGACGTAATAATAATCGTCGCCGTCCCGAAAGACGTCCGAGAAGAATCCGCGGAAGCTATCTCCCGGGAAATTAAGAACGTCTTTCGGTCTTTCGTGCCGCGCCGATCGCGCCAACGGCTACTACGGCGTCCCCGGGAACGACGCTCGCGCGTTCTGGAGCAGGGGGTGTACGTGCCATTTTACTACACGTTTCGCCGCGATATGTGTGGTCCGCGAATAAAAATTTATCGCGTCTCTGGATTGTCGCGCGCGAGCGCCGGCCAATTCCGCTCGGAGCGACGCAGAGAGAGAGCACCGCCGCTGATCTACGAGGGAATCCCGGATAACGTGTTCGCGGAGCATACGAGTATACCTCGCTGGAATTTCAAGTGTAATTACATTTTGTATGTATTACGCGTTTACATTTTGCGTTTGAGAGCTCGTCGGGAGGATTTCATATGACGGCGGCGGTGGCCCGTCAGCCGAGCAGGCTGGCACAGGGCCGGTTATAAATATCGTTTCGCCTGGCACTGGCTTTATAGGCAGTATAGCTGTAGCGTGTAGCCGGCTTACAAGGTATTTCAAAGCTTGTTACGCGCCCCTTTCTTTGAGTCACCGCCGACGCCGCTCGAAGGAAGAAAGCCCCGCGAGAGAGCCTCGCTGCACCGGCCGGACATACAACAACAAAGCGAGAGAGAAAAAGGGAAAGAGAGAGAGAGAGAGAGAGAGGGGGGAGGGAGAGGGAGGAAAAGGAAAGGTCTCTCTTTTCCTCTTTTTTCCTATGCGCGTACCCTCTCTTTCTCTCGTTTGCTCATTCACTCGCTCACTCTCTCGCTCACTCTCTCTCTCTCTCTCTCTCTCTCCCTCTCTCCCTCTCTCCCTCTCTCTCTCTCTCTCTCTCTCTCTCTCTTTCTTTTCCTCTTGCACTTTTGCAGGATCATCGTGAACCGGCGTTGTAATCTTTACACGATACTTATTTTTGCTAAAGAGTAGGAAAAAGTCGCTCACGATGCCAGTCACGATGCATCCGGATCATCTAACGAGTGTTGATCGCTCGTTCGTCCGGAACGGGAAGCGGCTCCGCAGAGAAATCGAATGAGGAACCCCGGGGATTTTCGGAAACGTGGGAAATTGGAAAATGGGGTCGCGCAAGCTCTCGCAGTCCTCTCATGTTGTACCTACTTGGCGAACGTCAATTCGTGTCGGTAGTTGTAAGGTTACGTTTCAGAGTTATGTCACGCGTTCCTTCGAGCGACTCATTTGTTCGTCGTTATTTTAGCACGGTGAGAGATGAGATTTACGTCTCGTCGTTTTCTCGAATTTTTGCGGCGTGCTCGCGATGATGCTTACCGATGTCGTCGACGTTGCGTGGCGATTCGAACGAGTTTCCATTCCGAATGCTCCTCGCGGAGGTGTTTCGCGTTTCCTCGCGTCGCACTGCCGTCTTCACGGGAAATCGATGGCGAACGAGCGATCTCGCGAGAAAAGAAAAAAGAATTCTACTAATAAGAAACTCGTCGTTCGTAATCCCCTAGAGAGTCCTCGATGAGAATCTAGTACCTTCCGCTTTTGCTCAAGGAATTACCTAATGCCAAATAAATACTACGTGCAATAGAGCGCAAGGAAGTCAAGTCGTTTCTCTCGCATTTGATATTAGGATAATTGCGTTTTGTTAAGTTTCGCTGTCGAGGTAAAACACGGTAGACCCGAGCATCGGATGAAATTCTAAGACGTTGTCGTAGATCGTTTTCGTCAGTGATAACCTGGCTGATAGCCTTGCCAGATTTGTTCGACTGATCCTTTCAGTATCGAGTATCGAATAGATGATAGACATTCTCGAAAAAAAAAAAGAAAAAAAAAGAGAGAACTTTACGATAATTCTATTTTAATCCTCTTAAGATTGTCGCATCAACGAATATTAGTGCAATGATTTGTAAGTCTCAAAGAGTGCAATGCGCGAAGGTATTGAAAGGATCAAATGAAGTAGAGAAAACTCGCGGCTTACCGTTTGAACTTTTCTTTGCGTTTCTGCGTACTGACGACGCGCGTCGACGCTTTTCTCGAATTTTTCGCGGGTAGGTACGATCGAATCCAATCGGATTCCTCGAGTCTCCCACTCGCGCGAGTGGTGAAGTTACGTGTTACAGGGTTTAGCGTTTTTTCGCAATTCAAGGGTGGCTCAAGGTTTGTCGCTTCTGCCGGCAATCTTCGTGCCCGATCCCGATCAACATGTCGGGATAAAAAAACAGGGCCGAGATTGTCGGAAGGAAGAATAATTTTGTGAATCGACGTTGCTCATAATACGGTAAACTCTCGTTAGCTCGAATTCTCCCCCCACTACAAATCCTCCTCTGTTCCCGCTACTAGTTCCGAGTTCCTCTGAACTTGCTCTAACGAGGGTTTATTGTGCTCGTACTTTGCGATCGTGCGTATGTGTGAGTGCATGTATGTATGCATGTATACCAAAATTACGTTCGTTATTATTACCCACATTACTTGGATTGCGAAAATCGAGTAGTGGATCGATAAGATAGCGTACCGCTACATGTACATATATATAACGGTGTAAAAACACGAACACAACTCTCACGTGCGGACACAATCCTCATGTACACTATGTGTGCATTGTACACACTCACACACGAACATACATACACGTACCGCGCACACAGAAAGAGAGAGAGAGACAGAGGGAGATAGAGAGACACACATATGTACACACACATGCTCCGCGAGTAGATGAAATTTCCGCGAGAACCTCGTTGATGTTGTATTGTAGATCGTTAGATTAGCACTCGTGACGCTTCTTTTAGTCGATCTAGTCCTTAGATCTAGTACGGACCGCCCGTCGTAGTTAGACTGTTCTCGATAGCGGCAGATTACGTAGCTGAGGGATTCGGGCCGATAGATAGATAGATAGATAGATAGAGAGAGAGAGAGAGAGAGAGAGAGAGAGAAAAAAAGAGAGAAAGAGAGAGTGAAAGAAAGGGAAGGAAAGAGGTCTCCTGAGCCAAGACATGAATTTCGGCGCTTCGCAGAGTCGACGAGCGAGTCTCGTCGCCTGATAAATTCCACGGCCATGTCCCCTATCGCCCCCCGAGGGGTTATTACTTCGAAAAACATAGCGCGATCCATTTTCTCCGTCTTATACTTGGCCAGCAGCCTCGCGCATCGCGCGCGCTTCCGTTTTACGGCGCCGCTGCTCCTAAATTCAACAACGGCGAATTTCCGGCGCCCGACCGGGCGAAGAGGAGCCGAGCGTCGTCGCCCACGAGACGAGACGTCTCGCTCCGTTTCCCGGCTCTTACGATTCATGGTCGTCGCCTTTATGACGTCGCTCACTCGACGCAAACGGCGGCGAGCCGATCTACGATCGCGCGGAACTTGTTAAGATCCACGGCGAATCGCAGACACTCGACAAGACCTTTACAGCCGAAATGCGCGTCCCCCTTTTTGCCAAGTTCTCGCGAATCGCGACGGGTACTGCCGACTAGCCGAGGCGCAGTCGAGTGTGCGACGACGTTCTCGAGAAAAACCACCGGATCTATCCCCAGTCGTGATCCATCGCTTCCGCAGTGTACGAGTGGCGAAGATCCCGCAGAGCCGACCGTTCCCTTCGCCGGGGCGTGAATTTGGGGGTGAATTTTTAAATTACAGCGCATCGAAGCTCCCTTTCCGACATCAGACACCTTGCGGATCGATCATCGCGCGATCCTCTGTCGCGCGTGTATCTTTGACCCGAGACGAAATTTTCATCGGAGACGGCGAATCCGCGGGAAATGCGCGATTAGATTTTCGCGCTGGGCGGACTCTGTGGTCGCAAATTTTGGACACGGTCTGGCCGACGTCGTTATTTCAGCGTATCGCCGCTACGACGCGCACATTAATTCGTTCGCGCTCGACCCGTGAGAATCTCTCTCTCTCTTTCTCTCGTTCTGACTCTGGCTCCATCTCTCTCTTTCTCTCTCTCTCTCACTCTCCCCTCGGTTCATCCCTCAGCGAAATAACATTACTGTCTCGTCTAAAACGATAGCGGTCGTGTCCACCACTTTTCGGGGTAGTCTTCTATAGCCTTTTAGGATGATTTAAGTGAATACGTACGTCCGATATCACGGTCCCTCCTAACTACTTAGCCGTAGTCTAGACCCACTGATGCACGCTTTCTTCGAATCTGAAACGGAGTACTCCTATCTTCGTCAGCTGCACAACGGGTCTCTAGTCTATCTTATCGCGTCGCGCTACCCCGTCGCGCCCGAATCGTCCGTAATTACATCGAATGAACGTGCAACTTGTGTGTTTTTCCCAAGTCCGCAGAGGAAAAGCAAAAAAGTAAGGAAAACGTACTCTCCTGTATTTTTCTACAATTCTACTCTCGAGGATACCCAAGAGAATTGATTTCTCGTTCACGTCGCATACCGCTCGCTCTTACTTGCGCGAAAGTTCACTTCACGCGGCGTTCGCTTCGTCTCGCGGGAACCTTACCCTGCTGCGATTAGAATTAGAATCTTAGCCGAGATCTGTGTGCTGAAATTCCTCTCGACGGCATTTCATCGTCGGCGCCGCATTCTCCGCCGAGAGCGCGTCTTACGTTTCGTCGAGGAAGCCAGAATGAAAAATCGATCGCGGCGATTCGGATGCGGAAGAGGTAGCGGGTCGTGCCCTATCTTCGAGATATAGCGAGAATGTAAACGTAGACACGCCAAGTAGTGGTCGTAGTGAAATCGATGGTCGTCGTCGTCGTGTCTCATCGCCCGGCGTCGCGACGCTGCCGACGCTCCGCTCCTCTCCGAGTCGCTCTTGGAGCGGGGTCTCGTCCAACTATATCCCTCCCGCATTTCCTCTCCCCCTCTGTCAGCCCTCTCCCGCTCACGTTAGATCGCCAGTCGAATCTTCACCGCTCACGCGAACGTCGACCGGCAAATTTTATTTTTTCTAGGCGGCAAAGATCCTCGACTCGCGATCTCGCGGCCTTCCCAATAGCGTCGTGTGAGCGTCTCGGCAGTCGCGACGGACCGGCGATGATTTTCGTCCGGATGCGACAGTCGGGCCCCACGTCCGCCCGCGGCTGAGATTGGAATTCGCGCACGGCCGGGAAAACGAAGCGGCCGCGCAAAAGAGAGAAGCACCGCGAGCCCGGAATTCATAATCAACTGTGACTTGTCGCGTTTAAAGCGCGCCTCGAGAATTATGCGCAGGTAAATTTAGTCTATTCTGTCTTGTCCCGAACGTTTCTGACTGAATGTCGCCAAATTTAGGTACGGCAAACGCTAAAGGCAGCGGGGGCCATTAGCGCGAACTTGAATCCAAGATGGCAATTGCCATAATTTATAGCTGGCTTGCAACGAACATGGCCTCGGCGTTTACCGTATCCTAACTACGGCGGTGTAAAACTTTGCTAATAACGACGACCATTCTCCGGTAATGCCAGTTTGAGATAGCGGCCCGTATTCGCGTTACGTTACCCTGCTACTTGCGGCTTTTCGATTTTTATTTCTCGCGCTCGCGTCGAGTGATACGCGATAATAAAGAGACTCGACGGGCAACTTGGCAATTCGACTACGAAACGAAGATTCGAGCCGAGATCAAACCGACTTAAGTTTCGTTAATTTCGCGAACAATCGACTGTCGCATCCGCGTCTCGTTTGTAATCGATGTGTGTAGTCACATAGCGAGTAGCGACAGAAACTAGAAAGAAGAGATGTATCCTTGTAACAACCGCTAGAACGGATTACGATATTACACTGGTCTTAAAAAGGGCGGAAGAGAAGGAAGAAGCAGGAAGAAAAATACGAACAAAACATTCGTATTCAAAGCTATGGCTGTGATTCTTATTAATCGGTGAAAAATCGGTTCATATTGTATTCGACACATTATATATAAAAATATATATATATAAATATTATATATTATATATATATATATAAATATAAATAAATAAATATATATATATACATATATGTAGGTTATATGCGGCGATATATTTAGTGATAAAGACACGATATTTTGCACGCCGTTGCGTTTCGCGCGTTCGCGTCTCTCTTTCCTTTTCTCGCCTAGTCGAAATTCACAATCGCGCGCGCCTCTCCGTCCCGCGACGGGGCGGACTTTATTTTTTTATCTGGTGCTAAATCCCAGAGAGTACTAGCGTGCGATTTCGTTGATCGAGACATCGATCGATCGGTCCCTAGGCGTCCTGCCGCGGCGGGGATTGATACCGAGAGCGAAGAGAGTTTTTCAGCGGCGTAGAAACACGCAAAAATAACCCCGGCGGAGCCCGGAATACAAGGCGACGTGTTTCAGGAATAGGGATCCATGAATGTGAACACAGAGCGCAAACCCGATACAAATGTGGTTTCCGTGACTCGTCGTTTTTGCAAAGTGCAAACGTCCGTCGCACAAACGCGACGACGATTGTTCGCTCGTGCGATGGCGAGTCGTCAAAAATCAGAGAGAGAGAGAGAGAGAGCGATCATTCTTCGGCCGCATCCCACGAGCAATCTCGAGAGAATCCAAGATCAAAGTTGCCATTCTCTATTCAATTAAGGATCTCACGACCATTCCAAATAATATATAAGCCCCCCTCCCCCACCCCGCTCTTTCACTCCTTTCCCTCACGGATCACGTTGCTGAAAAGTGTCGCCGCCTATCTGAATCTCAGCCCGAATATTTATTCGCGACGGACGATTCGCGAGATATCAGTATCAATCAGCGGCACAAAAATCACGATGCTCTTCCTTCTCGTGGAATTTTGCAACGCATCTGTGTATCCCAACAGGAGAATTTTTTAATAATTCTCAAAAGATAAGTTCTCCTATCGGATACCGGAGGCGATCTGAGTTTCATCGGGATAAAAGAGATCGCGATTTTCCCACTGATTCGCATTCGTCGCGTTTTCAAAAGGCGAAAGAAGCTGAACCCGCCGGAATGCTCTCTCACAGCGGTCTCGATTCTCGCGCGTCGGCGGTCCTCCCCCCCCCCCTCGGCGGTTTCTACAATTAGCCGGCGTGTTCGCGCGTCTGCGAACGATTGCTCACTGTTTTCGCGTCTGATTGAGAATCAAATATCTCCGTGGTGTGAGAGCGAGCCCGTCGCCGGCTCCCCTCCGAAATCAAAGCCGTTAGCGCGATAGCTCCTAAGGTCTCTCTGCGATCCATCGTCAATGCGTAAACGCACACACACATACACACACGCGCATACACACACACACACACACATACACACACATACGATTCGTTTAACGTAACGTCTAATTAATCGATTAGGCCGTAGGCTTAACGAGCGGCGTTAATGCCGCGCGAATGTAGATACGCGCGATGAAAGGGCGTTCAACAGCGGCTCTTCGGCTAACGAGAGGATATCGATCGCACGCATTGATTGCGAACCACCGCTGCAGCTGAACAAATAGGTTCTCTGCGACAGATTAGAACGAGCGAGTCACGATCGAGGGGAGCTCCACGGCACGGCACGTGGAGAGACTCGATTTCCTCCGGGGAAAATTGGAAAAACAGGCGTTCAAGATGCGTTTCTCTCTCTCTCTCTCTCTCTCTCTCTCTCTTCCCATCTCTCTCTCTTCCCATCTCTCTCTCTTCCCATCTCTCTCTCTCTCTCTCTCTCTCTCTCTCTCTCTCTCTCTCTCTCTCTTTCTCTCTCTCTCTCTCTCTCTCTCTCTCTCTCTCGCGGGAGATGTAAATCGCGTCAGTCGTTTCCCGGCCGTATGAATTTTTCGACACGGCAAGGGGGAATTTTCCACATAATTCACGAGACGCGCGAGAACGAACGTACCGCCGCGCCGGCAGAGAGAGAGAGAGAGAGAGAGAGAGAGAGAGAGAGAGAGAGAGAGAGAGAGAGAGAGAGAGAGAGAGAGAGAAAGAGCGCGAGATGCGCCCCGCGCTTTGTGCTGCTGTTGCACGCCGTTAATCGCGCGAATACGCCGCGCGCCGGGGAGGATACGCTCGAGAAAGCGGAGGACGCTCCTTCGAGCATCCTCTCTGTGCCCTTTACGTCTGTAAAACGAGCGACAGAGATAATCAGTTGACCGCGGCTCCTTCGTTCCCTCCGACGGACCGCGAGTGTGTGGAACGGAAGCCGCGAATTGAATCAAAATAACGAGCCGAGCCGAGCTTCCGGCTGAGAAAGAGAGAAACGCTCTCGACGCGGGATGCAGGTGTGTCGTCCTAACCGCGAGCGTAGCGATTACGGAACGAAGGAAGCGTGGCTGTTCGATGTATTTTCACTACAGTCCTGTCTACAGTCAATTCATTTTGTATCTATACCTAATCTATGTATCTATCGTCATAATTTATGCCGAATAAATGTTACATTTACGCATAACCAGGTGTCGTGTCACACGCGCCAGATTTATTCTCTCATTCTGCCTTGTCTCTCCTTTTTCCTTGCCCGATGTTCCCGATATGAAAAGAACGCGAGGTCTCGCGACGCGGAAGAGCCTTACGGCTGCGGGGAGAGGGGAGAGAGGGAGGTCGGCACGAGAGAGGCGGGAAACGCGTAATTGGAACGACACGGAGGTAATTAGGATACCGCGCGAGAGTTACGCAGACAGCGAGAAATGGAAATTGCGAGAGAGAGAGAGAGAGAGAGAGAGAGAGAGAGAGCCCGAGGAGAAGTTCGATGAAATTCGTTTAAGTTTAATTGACTACTGTTTCAAAACACTCGCGAATAATGAAGGATAACTTCCCGGTTCCGATGGCAAGTTCGCCGGCGATAAGTAACTTTCCGCCGGGCAAACTTCCCGAACATAACGGACTTTATCTGTCAGAATCCGCAGCCCCCGAATATACGGACGAGCCGCGATGAATTAACACTTTGACCCACCACCCGTCGGCCACCGCGATAAGAGCCATTCGCGAGAGTGAGATAAATAAGGGAAAACTTCTTCGTCTGCTCCCGGCCACGGGCTGAAACAAGTGTATACGCCCGGTCGCAGATTACGCGTGCCACAATGAGGGCGTCGCAAACTGTCGCGGTAATGGATACCGGTATCCATCACGCCGCGATCGGACGGACTATCGCGGCGGCGGCGACGGCGGCGGCGGCGGCAGCGGCGGCGACGGCGGCGGCAGCGGCGAAGGAAACTGCTTCCAGGACGGAAAAGTTCCGTAAGTATTTCTCGAGCGTTCCGCTAACGGGTAACACATTTTCGATAGTAACGTCGCGTCGGAGTTACTAAACTCGCCGGGAACTTTTCGATCGGTCGCAGCACAGTCGGCGTCCGACGACGACGTAAAATTCTATGGAAGTTAACGTCGGCCGGAAAACTTGGCAAGAGAGAGAGAGAGAGAGAAAGAGAGAGAGGGGGGGGGAAAGACAGGACTTACGATCGAACGAAGGCGGCAGGCCGACTTTATCCGGCAAAAGTCCGATATTGATTTAACGAGCGGAAAGACACGTGACGTTGCCACCTGCTGCTACTGTGCTTATTAGCATTCTACCGATGCGTTTTCCATCATCTTAAACAAGTGTGAAATTAACTTAATGCCAATCTATTCGGCGACGTTTGTCAATGGCGCGCATACTCGTCTCGGCGGAACACATGTTTGTGAACACACATTTTCCCTTGCGGGCTTGCACGCCGTAACTGGCTGTGGCAGGAGCCAAAGTGACAGTTCAGTGATGTAAATATCGGCCTTTTATTATGTCTGACGGATGTGTAATAAAGATACTTTTACGTTCTTCCTCAATCCTCATCTCGACTTGTGACGTCTCGGATGTCTCGTATTTCGTCACTTCGGTTTCCTTCTTTCCTCTCTTTCCTTCTCTCATTTTGTGTGCGGCCACGGATTAGGATTCCATTGGCCAGCTGCACGCGGGAAAAATGTGTCCGAGCCGTTTTGCAAACGAGTGCACGTCGAAAGTCACGAGTATCGAGAAAGGAGGCCGACACCGATCAATCGCTCGTCCAATATCGGAATACCTGAATTACGCGGAATTACATCGGCGGCGGCGTATGTTGGTTTTTCCCGTTTGTTTTTGGGACTGATACAACGAAAGCGTATCAATATGCGATCACACGATGTTCGACGGTGACTGCGTCGGCCGGCTGCGAAAAGAAGCTCGGCCTTAAATCCGTGAAAAAATACCCACGCGAGACGCGATATTTTAATCTCCTGAAACCACGCGCACATTACTTTTATCATCGTGGCGTATGGCGTCGCGGAGCGGCGAAATTAATGCGACTGGCGCATTAAACGAAAGAAAATAGAGGAAAGAAAAAAGAACGCGCACGAAGCAGGCCGACGGGGGGGAGCGGTAAAAAAATATTCCAATCACGTCGCGCGCCTCTAATCGTTCGGACGTCCCGGTGTTCGCGGTGACGAAAAGCAAATTGGATTATAGATTAAACATACGCAGCCGTACGTCGTAAATCAGCGATTCAGCGCGCAATACCGAAAACATAAATCCGTCCGGGGGTTGCCACGGCGAAGGCTGGAGTCGGGGGAAGTGGGTGGCGAGAGCAGGGGTGGGGAGGGCACAGGAATAGTGAATGCGAAATCTACATAACGGCGCCCGAATTTCATCGAGCACGGGAACTTTGCATACGAGCAGCGCGAGGCGCGCGCGCGCGCGAGCGAGCTCCCTTCGCGAGAGATCCATCGCGATAATGGGAAACATTTCGTTCGTTTCAGTGCCCCGAAAAAGTTGTCGGGCGGGCGAGCGAGCGTGTCTAATGTCGCAGCCGCGGCCATTCTTTCGGATTTACGTAGACGAATAGCGGTGGTTACGGGCCCACGTCGGCAATAATGGATTACGACTCCGCGCAACGCTCGCGGCCACGCTCGGGGAAGGACGGAGAAGAATGTCTGTTTTGGAAAGTATGATGCTCTCTAGCAGTGTTATATATTTCGCCGGCAGGCGGGAGAAATGTCGCGTGACGCGAGAGAGGTGTGTATTAACACGAACAACAGCTGTCAATCCTGAAAAGCTGAGCGTCAGCTTGAGGGCCGTCGCGCGACCGAGGCGACGCAAACTTTCCGCGAGACAACGTGGAGGTAACGAGCAAAAAGAGTGTCGATTTATCAGCCGGGTACTTTCCTACGTATAACGATTCGGAGAGAGACGGTGTGTCTCGGGTGTCTGGGGTGTGTCGCGATACGAAAATCGGGGAGGGGGGGGGGGTGATTCGACGCGGCAGATTTGCCGCTGAATTTCCTACCACGTCGCCTGGTATACGACGCCGATAAGATCGTCGTTAGATCCGTAATGGGATCTTAACGCGACGTCGGCTCCGTCGGCGTGAATTATAATTATTACTAACGCAATCGTGTTCCCGAGATAAGCCGCGATTTAAGACGCGAGAAACCGTGCCGTAGCAGCTCTTCGCGCCGAACGAGAACCGTCAGACTGCGAGAAACCTTGAAGCCGAAGTGGCCTTAAAGCCGCTTGGTTAATTAAGACGCAACGACGAGCTCGATCGCGATACCGATCGCGCAATGGGGCTTTTATTGCTCGCGTTTTATTATTCGCCTTTATTCGCTCGCGTTCGACGGTCTGTCGGAATTACGACTCGAGCTCAACGACGTAATGATGAGCTCGACCGCCGATACCGCGATCACATTACACGACTTTCATCGAGTAAATAAGTAAATAAATAATTCGCGTTTCATTATTCGTGAGTTGTTTGCTGACGTTGGAGCAATTTTTCAAATTACTAATCAATCTCAACGACACAACGTGACGAGTCCAACATCGATCGTGCTATGAAACATTTATTAAACAAGTAGATAAATAAACAAATCGCGTTTTATTATTCCCGTGTTTATATATATATATATATTCGCTCGTGTCTGTGACCAATTTTACAAATTGACAAAAATTAACAAATTAACCGAAAAATCCGAAGAGAAAATTCGCCGAGATTTACAGGAAATCTCCGCACGATCCTCTCATCTATTTCTCGGCGAAACATTAAGTCAAAGAGAGAAATTGTGACGCGCAAATATTTTTTCTCCGGAGTGCGGAGGCCGCAAACAGCCTGTATTCATTATCGATATCTGTGCATCTCGCCGCGGGATGAACGGAAGGGGTGATTACTTCGCGAATCCCCTCGGCATGGTTAGTATGAGGGAAAATGTTCTTGGCCGAGTGAAGAGTGAGGGGCGGCCGGTGTAGTCGTGTAGCATCAGCCGCGGTAATTGAACTGTCCAAGTGCGAGATGGAAGCGCGCTCGCTACGGCTTCGCGATACGGATCAGTTACAGCGAGATATTACGAAATTGTCTGCCGTATTGCAATACTTATCGACCAGTACGAACAATCGCGCAAAGTCGGGCTTCGCGCATTGCCGAGGATTCAACGCCATTTGTCTGGCGGTAGTGTGTCCCAATGGATCATCAAGTATACTGATCAAGATCGAAGATAGTGAGACGCAGGCTTTTATTTTGCCAATCCACGAGTTATCTCGTGTCTCGACAATGGTGAGAATAAGACCAGGCGGAAGAGTTGGAAAAAGTTGAATGTTGGAAACGACCGATTGATACAATGTTAAGGCGGGACACAGGGACAGTTGTGTTCGCACAGTTGCAGCTGCCATGAACGAGATGGCCGACGAAAAGTCGCCGCGCGGCCGATAAATCACACGCGAACTCTTTTGTGCCGCGCGCGAATGGGGAGTGCTCTTTTCCGTACACACACACACACACACACACACACACGACCGGGGGAGGAATCTCCATTTTGCAATTTAGATCGGCGACACGGCGCGCGAACCTTATTTCGACCTGTACGCAGTTCGTCGGACAAGCGGAGAGAGAGAGAGAGAGAGGGATCATTTAATACCGATGTGTAGTCCCACCCTTTCGAGAGGGCGCCCGGCGGCAACTCGGGTAATTTTTATCGGCCCGGGGGAGGAAAAAGAAGAGCGACGAACGCGCGTCACGCCGTCGCGCGTGCTATACTCCTCGCTCGGCGTGTGCGAACGATCGCAACGTCGGAGTAGTTTCGGAAATAAACGTTCTACAGTTGAAAGGAAAGAAAAAAAAAAAAAGAAAAAGAAATGTCGAAAGTTCCCGAGCGAATTATCTCGACCGTTCTACGGCGCAAGCCGAATCGAAACTTTGCTTCCACGTCAAGTTGGGTGGACCGATGAAGAATTTGAAGATGTAACATTACACAAACTGTCGTTTCGCCTCGACGACGACGACTGTACTTACCGTCGCTTACTGTTGTTGCTTCCATGTCGAGCGTAGGGTTCTCCAAGTTGGACGGAATACGCAGGGTCGACGAGGTTGGGAATCCAAATTTCGACTGGGGAATCGTGGGGGATTACTATGAAACGCGCGACGCTCAAAATTTACTTTACAGCTGAGAGCTCGATATCTCTCCGGATTAAAGTTAAACGACACTATTGCCGATTCTATCGTCTAATTTCCTGGAAAATGCGCGAGCGCACGCTGTCGACTTTAACCCGACATTTTATCGCCTCGCCCTACGACGTGTGCGTGTCTTCCCGGACGATCGATATCGATCGCACCGTCGACAAAAGCGAGGCGCTTAACGTCGACATAATTTCCCATGAAAATCATCCCCCTGAAATGCGCGCGCGCGCGCAGAACAGCTCGATGCGGAAACAAAAGGACGCTCCAACGACTCCGATCTCGTTAAAGGCCGTGGCATAATTATCGGCCATCGGCGTCGGCTATCTAATTAACACGCGGACGTCGATCGGGGGGCGTCGCGTCGAACGGCCGTCTCCGAAATCTCGCCGGCACTTTGTATGCCGGCGCGGCCGAGTGCGCTCGCGTGAGCCCTACACACCGAGCGGCTCGAAATAATTCAATTGCAAGCGGCGACTAATTTAATTGTCTCCGGATAATATCGCGGGACGCGCGCGCCGAATTCTAAACGCGCGAGCGTGATCGCGCGACGAAAGGGCGGCGAAACGGCGCGTAATGTAACGCCGTTACTGCCGTCCTCTTGCCGTAATCTCGCCGCCTCCGACACGTTCGCGTGCCAAGTCACGAGAGGAGTCTCGGCATCCACTCGAATTTCTTAGCGACCCTCCCTCCTTCTTTCCGCTCCTCCCTCCGCTCCTTTGCTCTTTCTCTCTCGAACGGGCAATTAACCTCCGCTGAATTTCCAAGCCGTCGTTCATCGCAGAAAGAAAGAGAGAGAGGGAGAGAGAGAGAGAATTTAATCTCCAATGTTACAGTAATCGCCGGAATTTTATACGAATCTCGCAACACACGCTTTATAAAGGCATCGCGAGAACGAACGATACCCGGAGAAGCCTCCGTCCCGAGCATTTTCCGAGCAAACGCGGCGCTCTATTCAGCCGCATTTATCGCGGCGCATAGCGCATTGCTTTGCTGCTGCTGCTACTGCTGGCGCCGTGTTACTCCCCGTGTAGGAAACGTTCAAGTACGCTTGTCGGCTCAAAACCCGCTCGGAAGCTCGATTTCCCGCGCACGTTCCTGATTCGAGAGTGACCAGCAGCTTCCCCTTTTCCTCCGCTCCATTTTTCACTGCACCACGCGCGCGCTCCGCAGCCGTGGCTCGGCGAGCCGTAAACTGATTTGCGTGCGCGCAGCGAGATATCGCCGGGCGGAAATCTTTACAGTATCCGACAAAACGATATCGCGTAATCCGGCTCGGCCGTTAGGACGAAGGACGAGACCGGTGGCGTGGCCGGGGCGCCCTCTTCGTTGCAAACGGCACGGAACGCGACCGGGGAAGCTACGGTTCCCACTGTAAATCAGGGAAGCAGCATCAAAGCGTACTTATCCACACACCCCCGACACACACACATACACGCGCGCGCGCGCGCACACCCACATCCAGCCACAAGGCGCGCATAGAACGGCAGAACATGGGCGGTGGTCGCGAAAGGGCAAAGAGAAACTCGGGTAGCGGCGGTAGCGTGGGGCATAATGAAGTTGGCCGGTATCGGAAAAATCTCCGCGAAAAGAATCCGTGCCGATCCCGGCTTGAATGTGCGTCGTGCCGCAAACGTGAAAGGCGGCGAGCGGGCTGAATGCGAATCGGCGGGAGAAACGTAACATGCGAAAATCGCCGAGAGAAAAAGAGGAGCGAGCGAGATCCGTTCGCGGGCGTGTACTTTGTATTTCGATCCCGCTTGCCACCTCCTGCTTGTCTAATATCGGCTCTGTCAGGCAAACGAGGCTGCGGTGGAGCGACAACAACGGCCGCAGCCGTAACCGGCGTGACGACGCGACGCGCGGCTTGCTTCGTCTCGGTTCGGCGCGAGGATCATCTCACGCTCGATTTCCATCGAACGCCCGCCATTATGCGCGTGCCGATTGCACGGGCGTTTAATTTAACGACGCGCTCGTTCGGCGAAACTTTCGCGCTGGAAGTTACGGGCGGATGTAAAACCGGCGGCGCGATCGTAACCGCCGACGAATCGCGATTCCCTCGGCGATTTCGTTAATTTCCAGGAGGGAGCCGCGCCTCTTATCTCTCTTTGCGCGTGTTTTTATTGTCATTTCTTGTCTTCGTCATTTTGTCTCCTGATCAAAAGAGAGACAGAGAGAGAGAGAGAGAGAGAGAGAGAGAGAGAGAGAGAAAGCCCGATTTTATTATTTTTATATTTTTATATTTTGGACACGATGCTAGTCACACTGGCGACACATCCGCCGCCATTGTTCACAAGAGGTGAAAAAGCAATGCTCCCAAACCTAAACCTAAACATTTGCTCCAACTTGGGCTGAACTCTTTTACGTGACGTTTCGACTCCGTCGCGCCAACGTCCTCGGCATCAAGTCCTCAAGAACAACAACGGCAAGCTCGCCGGTAACCGCGCACCACTTCCCCGCGTCTCAGCATTGCGTTCTCCCTCCCCCCGAGAAACTTTCGTCTCCGCGCAATGCTGAAGACAGTGGGTCAGGCGCACGCGTTGTCTCGCGCGAGAACGATGAAATGCGCGCGCGAGTCATTCGGAGAAGATCACACAGCAGCGACGGAGGGTATCCCAGTACGGTCGAGGAGTTAGCAAACTCTTCGCGCTGCTTCGTCCTCTGCCTCCTTTCGCCGAGATTAAACGATTCCTGGCGAGCCAGCCGACGAGTCGGGGGAGGGGAAGAGGGAAGACTCAAGGTGGGTTGAAGGGGGTTTCACGTGACGCCTTAACTGGTTTCGGCTTATCTCCGTAGTTTCGTCGTATTTAGGGAAAACACGGGCTGCGCGAGCCCGCAGGATCGTTAAGGAAAGTTGGGTTTAGGCGGCGGGCACAATGCCGGGCGCGTCTTTGAAGTAACAATGGTAAATGCAGTTTGCTGACAGTTCTCCGTCTGCCTACGCGGGTTCTCCTGCCTCCAGCCGAGCCCGAAGCCCACCCCCTCACTTCGCCCTTTTCGCAGTCGGCTCTCTGTCGGTTCTTCTTCTTCGCGCGCTCGCGTCTCACCCTTCCCTTGCTCGTCGCACATTCAGTCACCCCGCGCGAGCACGAGCGACAACATCATAGCTTCATTGTTGTCTCCAGTGGCGGATTATGCGTCACACGCGGCGAGCACCTTGGCACTCCGGATGGACTACCGGGATGAATAGAGTAACCGACGACGAAGAAAGGCGAAGGAGAAGCGGCGAGGAGAAGGATCACGAAGATCGCGGTTTGATTGTCGGCAGAAGCCGTGAATGTCTGTCATTTCGCCCCGAAAGATCGAACGATTTAATCTCGACAATTGCTCCGATTGTGATGTATTTTTCATCCCTCTATCACATTGTTTACGCGCGGGTGCTACGCGTGGAATTCGAATATTTTAGCTCCCGTTCGATCTGTGTCGTTTCGTCTGACATAGAGACTGCAAGTGACGGGCTGACGCCGCTATTGTTACCGCGCGCTGTTCGTATTCTACGCATCGTGCCGCTGTATTATCGGCCTGACTTAGTTGCGGCCTGGAAGAACTTCTCCGCGCCGAAGTTTCCTGCCGATACAGCGATTCCGTGCACGACGCACCTCTACGTTGCCTCGAAACGCGGCTGTCGGGGACGCCGTTAATTATGAAGTCGATAACTCGTATCTGGAGCAACCGCCGGAAATTCGAGAGTTGGGAGAGACGCGCGCGGAATCGATTATATCGGATAATCGGCGCTTAACGCGTTAACGGCGACTCGCCGAGAAAACTGCTCTCGCGGATTTTCTTCTTTCTTTTTTGTTTTCTCTTTCGAGACGTTGCGTTGTGAGATAAGGTAAGTCAGCCGAGACGAAGCGAGACTCTCGCTCGCAATGAAAAGTGTTTCAGACTTTTCTCGAGAACCCTCACTCGATACTTGTCTCACGTGCGAAACTCAGCTTGAATCAGAATGAAAAATAATTAGATCTGAGCCTTTTAATCGGAATTACAAATATAGTATCTCACATACGCATACATCGTATGATTCAGCTGGCAAACTCAGATCTAACTATAAATTCCAAGCTGATCGTCTCACGTTATAGAGATAGCTTCCATGTAATGACTTACTACGGAGCGTAATCTCCATCCTAAAAAATAAACCCTAAAAAAGTATGCCAAGTACGCGCGGAAGGTGATAAAACACGAGAGACCGAGCTCCGATTCTTGTAAATTTCATATTCCGCGTATCGATTCGCTCCCGCGAATAAATGCGCACGATAAATGCATCGCCTATTTATTCGTCTTTATTGTCCCCCTTTTCCGTCGTGATTTCGCGGCGAGCAACCGCATAAATGTTTCTCGATTCGATTAATCGTCCCGTGGTAATTTTATGCAAAGTTAAGTCGATGTCGGACACCCAATGAGAGTCGTAACTCTCGACAAATCGCCGCGGCCTAGCCGCGGCCGCGAGTTCCATTATAAGCACGCGGCGTAACGTTAATTTTTATGGCTCGTGAAACTCCCTCTCTTTCCCTTCCCTCTACCTTTTTCTTCTTCTCTCTCTCTCTCTCTCTCTCTCTCTCTTTTTCTCTCCGTCTCCCGATCGCCTCGCCGCGTCTCTTTTTCCCAGCTTTTCCCTCCTGATTTATTATTTTCTCCTCGCGCACTCCCGGTATCGGAGATGCTTAACTCTTTTTAACGACGGCTCCGTAAAACTTCACTGCTCGAAGAATCGCGCGCCTAGTGAAACGATCTCGTACATTTGCCTTGCGTAAGAGTTATAAAATTAAAAAAAGATTAATTGCAGAAATCACAGCTGAGGTCGGCAGAATACCGAAGCGAGTACACGACCCGCTGGTGTAAAAAGAAAGCGCCTTTTACGTGATTTCTTTGAATTCTGCAAAAAATGCGGCATGCGATACATAAAGAATGGAGCGAAATTTGAGGGAATATTAAAACGCGCGACGGCCCGCTATCGTTGCCGCGGCAGAGCGAGTCGGTGTGTCGCGATTGCCTTAAATCTCAGTCTACCCCGGCCTTCCACATCGCGCACTCGTCTCGTTGTTTTAATTTGTTGCTTCGGGCGACCCCCAGGGGCGTCGCGGTAATACCGCTTTCGACTTATTTGCATTATCCAGCGTCCGAGCGGCGCGGTCGCTATGTGCGGTGTAATGAAACGCGGCGCCCTTCCTTCCAAAGTGGGAAGAGACGCGAATCTATAAGGCTTAATCGGATTCAGCCGCTCCCGAATGGCGTCGAATCTGCCGTACGCTCGACGCCACCACAAAAAAAGCTCCCGATCGGCTTAATTGGCTACATCTATCCCCTACCTATGTGCAGGATGTCCTGTGACAAAAAAAGAAACTTGCCACGATACACGCTTCGACGAGTGCGGCATCGTGGATTTCTCCTCCTCCGCCGCGCACAATTTCCGTGAAATTTTGCCCCGATTAATTCCCGAGTTAATTTGCCGAATTCACTTATTATGATCGACGAAATAATAAATATCGGGCGACTCTCCTCTACACACCGCGCCGCGCTAATTCGTCGCTTGCGCGAATCTGCGCGAACGCGAAACTCGCGGGCGCGTCGAGGCATAAATTTCCACCATCGATTCCTTCCTTTCTTTCTTTCTGCCTGAAACAGCCCGCGTCGCGTCGCCGAGGGACACCGCGCGCTCGTCAAATGCGGCGAACGTAATGGGAAACGTCCGAGCGAATCTCCGTCTCACGCTCTCTTTCAGTCCCGCGTCTCTTTTGTTCCGCGACTCGTCTTCCGCAATTTGCGTTTCGCAGCTATATTCTCCGCTCGCTTCCTCCCTCTCCTTTTCCCACTGACTACCCTCCTCTCGTTCGCCCGCCAGCCCCCATCCAGCGCCAGCCAGCCACCCTTTCGAATATCGACGTCTAATGGAGATGTCTCGGTGCGCCGTATACTGTTTATTCAAATTGCTTAGTACCCAGCAGCAGTCGCACCCCCTCGAACCTTCGTAAGCACTTAGCGGCGCTAAGCCCCAGATCGATAGCTCGAATCTCAACGTTCAATCTTGCCGGCGCGTTTTCTTAAAAGGACGACGTATAATACAAACAGCCGCGCGCCGCATGTCAGCCAGTGAAATTCCCGCCGACCGTCGTCATCGCAACCTGAACTCCCGCCACTCGCCACAGCGTGCGCACAATTTTTTTATCGCTCGGCGAGTCCTCAGTCTCGCCCTCCCCCTCTCCCTCCTGCCCTCCCGCCGCTCCTCCGCCCCGGAGAAGAAGCTCCAGTCGAGCGGATAGTTCGCATTTTCCTCGTTTCGAGGACGCAGCGCGCGTTTGTGAAAAAATTTAATATAAAATCCAGCTGCTTTGCCGCGCCATTATTTTCGCAGAGGGAACAGTTTTTAAAACCTAATCTCACAAAGGCCTCATCAAATTAAGCGCCGCGCCCTCCGAGGCCGCCCACCGCTCACCGAAGCACGGGACGTGCCTCGCACGTCTCGCTTTGTTAGCGTCCACCCTTCCCCCCCTTCGGCGCCCTCGCACTGCCCTCCGCGTGAGGTATCGCGAGAGGTATCGATTTCGGGAATCAATAATCTCAATAATCTCCGACCGCGTTCGCGCTTTATCGATAAGCCCACGGGAACAGCTGGCACCCCCGGCAGGTGTTTACTCGCCGGGCCGGCTCTCCCGTGGACCTCGCTGACCAGAAAGCCACGACTATCACCGCGCGAGAGAGCGCGATCGAGCGCGTCCTTACCACGTTCGAGAGTCCGCAGTGTGTACACAGGCGAAGCGTGCGATACGCGCGTTTACTCGGAGCCGTAGCTCGCGCGGCATTTCCATCAAGCTCGGGGGATGTTTTCTCCCGTCTCCCTCGCTTTATCTCTCTCTATCTCTCTCTCTCTCTTCCACCGGAGGATACCGCCGACGGGTCCGTTGGAGGACACCGATACTAACGCGATAACAATCCTCCTCTGAGCGCTAGGATTTCTGATGTAACACGAGACGAGGGGGGACGCCGAGTAGACACCGAGTGTGTCGGAACGCTGCCTCCTCTCGAAGGGAACCGTCACCGGCGATCCATTCAATAGGCGAGTCCATTTGGGAAGAGACTAATGCCTCAGAAACGTCGCTCATGCATTCATGTGACTGTAAAAATATACGTGAAGAGATGCACGCGCGCGATGTAAGATACAGACGATATCGTCTCCTACCTCTCTCAGTACCTCAGCCTCCCCAGGTATATGTCATCTTTTGCTTGTCGGGAAATAAAACGCTTTAAAAATCCCCGCGACTAACTCTTCGCGCGTGTTCTTTGCGAAAAATGCTTCGTGACGTATAATATCACGAATACGCGAGCGATATATATCGTCGCCTGTATGAATATTCGCGTCCAGTCGACGGTAAAGAGTCACGCGCTGTCGCGTCGCGGAGGCGGCTTCGCATCGAGGCGGATTTTTACGCGAGCTGAGAGAGGGGTAAGAAATTTCGCATTTTTTTCCTCTCACTTTCGCCGCGGGGCACGCGGGAAATGGGATTCGCGCGAAAGGAGGCGCGGGTGCGGGTGCACGATCGCCCGGGTGGAAGAGGTAATGGAAAGTCTGCGCGATATTACGCGCCTCTTCCGTATATCCGGGAAAAGAAGACGCGCGATATATACGACGGGGAGAAAAACGACGAGCGCGCTCTTTATTCTTCTCGACGCCCGCGACGCCCGCGCGAATCACCCGTGACGAGTGATACTCTAATGCCACGGAAGGTATCGATACCTTTCGTTTTTCGGGATAGATCGTCTCACAAAAAACGATTCCCCTCCCCGGGCAAGATGCTCGGCTGGGGGGTTTCACGCGGTGCATTTCGGCGGTGCGGGTCTCCTTTGATTTATTTCTCCTTCGTTATTTATCGGGAGAGAAACAACGGATTTTTCCCATTGTCCGAGAGAAACGATATTTTCCCTCCCGCTTCAGTATATTCCTTCCCGTATATTCCGTTGTTTATTCGTCGGAAAATAAACTGCCAGTAAAAATTCTGAAAGCTCACTGCTCCAGCGCGCGCGCGCCTTTTTTCACAAAATTCTTCTTCTTCTTCTCGCACAGAGAGACATTGTCAAAAAAAATTTCATTTTCTCCGCGCTGTATGTGCATACATCCAACTCGCACAACCTGGATTTACCTGCTATTAAACAAAGAGAAATGTAGTCCGAACTAACACGGATTCTGGCTAAATTCCACCGTATCCGAGAAAATCCGACGAAATGCACGTTGCCAGGAAAATTTAAATTCCGCGACAGCATTATTCTTTTCTCGCCTTAATTTTCGGAATATTTGACCAGGGCCGTATATTTTCGGGATATTTAACTCGAGATACGCTAACCTCAACCAATTAGAGATGACGAATGAATCAATTAACGAACACGAAGCCCGCGATGATGTCATCGAATTACTGCATAACGCGCTAATAAAAAGTGTCCAAAACTCTCGATAGCAAACGATATCGTGCGTTTTGCGCGCGTCTCTAATGCCTCTAATGTTTTTCGCGAGACAAACCGACTTCCGACGGCAAGTGGAAAAAGCGCGATTCAAGCGGACAGGCGTGACCGGCATGCGGCAGCAGCCGATATATGCCGCGCGTGATAGGCGGTCGCGCGGCTCGAACTCGCGATCCACGTCAGAGGAGAATTACAGAGCTTTTCAAAAGCGATTGGCACTCGAACGAGATAGATCCTCGAGGCGTCTGAAGGGTCTCTCTCGTTCCGCGACACGGAGTAGAAAACATTTGAAGTAGTACAGCCTCTCCACCTCCTCCCCCTCCCCGCTGCCGCAAGCACTCGCGACGGAACAGCGGCAAAATGTTGCCAAATTGAATTTACAATCGGCGGCTGGCCGAGGGCCGCTTGTTGTTAACGTAATTCGAGAACAGGATAATGATTCGCCAACATGAGGGAGGCTTCGCGCGACTCGCTTGTTTAATGAGATATACGCTGCAAGTGTATGTCCCGCAGTGGTCAGGCTCGAATTACCTCGGATTGGTTCGAATTGGTAATGTGATTCTGAATTGCGAGCAGCCGCATTAAAGAGAGAAGATATCAATGCCGTAATAACAACCGATTTCGATAATTTTTGCAATTTGTTCCTATTCTTGACGACATGACCGTTTTTTGTATTTCTAATTTGTTCTCTGTGAAAAGAATCTGTCTTTTCTCTGTACGTGTTATCAGAGATTGGAGAGATCGTATTGTATATATTGTATTAAAAAGATTATATCTTCCCATAAATAAACAAACGAATAAATAGGTAAATAAATAAATTGAAATAAATAAGTAGATACATAACTCGGCTGGTAGACGGTTCACGTTAAAAGAGGTCGGTGCAGAGAGATACATGGAAAGAAAGACCGGAATTATTGTACAGTACGTTATCAATCTTAATAAATTACGACTCCGGTTTACGGATAAACCTGCTAAACCCAAGTGCTGCGAGGTAGGAAAGAGCGGCCTGAATTTTCGAACGCACGCGCGCGCGCATCCTTGCGAAGTGGTTTCCATCTCCGCAGAAAGCGCATCGAAGTGCGCACGACGATGGCTGCGTTACACGCAGAGAGTGACGGCGGCTCTCCTAAAGTGTACCGCCGTCTCCTCGCCCGTTTCGACATGCATGCGCCCCATTTTGCATACGAGTTTTATGCAGCCGCCCGTAAAATGTTCGCCGCGCGGGAAACGGCCCGATGACCCGCTTAATTCCGCCGGTGTGTAAACTCGTCGTGTAACTTTGAATACCCAGCACCGCAAGCGGGTCATAAAGAGCTCGCAAGTTCCCTGCTGCGCCTTTGCGCGCGCGAGCGCGCATACGTAAGTAAATATCTTAATATTTGAGGCACGAAGTGTCTCGACGATACCGTCGAGTCGAGTGAAAAATTAATCAAACGCGGCAGATTGATCTCGCGAATCGTCGGAGACTCGCGCGCGCATTGTTCTTATTCTTACGGCTGTATTTTCGAAGACGACGGAAAGGTGCTCGCTCGGAGCACTTTCCGAACCGAAAATCGGCCAAAGCAGGTCGACCAAGCAAGGCGAGCGAGCTGGACGAGATATCGAAAGACCGCTGTGTTATCGCGAATGAAATTACCCCCGTTCGCTCCACACTTGGTGTTCCGAGAAAACTTTCAGCGACGAAAGTCTAACGAACATCAACTGCGATGCGGTTCTTATCGCGGGACATACGCGTGCAGCAAACGACCGAACGGCAGGGAGCAACGAAAGACACGACAGAGGCGAAGTTTCGAGGTCTCGATTCGGGACGAGCGCGAACGCGACGGCGTGCAATACTCGCGCGACGGTGTACTCGAAGTGAGACACCATCTCTCTCGAGAAAGAGTCTGACGCCTACCTCGCGGAATATTCAGGAATCGCCCGACTCCGCGGGAATTTCCATTCTCTTAGAGAGTTGCCGTTCGAGAGCGGGTGGGAGAGAGAGAGAGAGAGAGAGAGAGAGAGAGAGAGAGAGAGATTCTTCTCTCTCCGAAAAGTGTCCAGAATTCATTACCGCGTTCTCCCGCGCGCTCGCCTCGTCTCGTTCTTGAGCGTAGCGGCCCTTACAATTTCACGCTGCCTTCTTTCGATTTAAAGCCCATCGTCTCTTTCTCTCTCGCCCTTTCTCTCGACTTCCTCGCGATCTACAGCTGCGATCAAGCGAAAATGCCGACGCGGCGATATTCCGATTGACGGGAGAAAAAAGGCGAGAGGTAGATGCGACAGTCCGAGACTCGTTTGGCCCTGCACACGCTTCGTTTGACGGGACTCCCTCGCAAAACGGACGCCCGATAAATTACGAGGAGGACGAACTTGTACGAGCCGGTTCGGTAGGTCAAACAAAAGAATATTCCGCCGAGATAAGCGAAAATTATGTTCTCCGAATAAGTATGCCTTATTTTTTTAGGAACAGCGTGCCCGTTTGCGTGATGTACGTGCAAACATGTAACAGTTTGAATAGCGGAAGGGTATGCGACAACGACGACGACGACACAACAATTTGATCGGTATGAAAAAATAGTGCAAAAAACCGGCATAAGTAATTTAGGAGCTTCAGACTAATAAATATGCTGACGACCCCAAGAGTCGAGTGACGCCTCTCAAGGCACTTCTCATTAAAATCGAGAAGAACCTGCCATTCAAAATCAAGTACGAATTTTCTGCTCGATGCCGTCTATACGTATCATTTAAAATAATCCCACCCTTGTAAAAAAAAAGTCACCCTTGAATGACCACTCGCGCTTCTTCATCATTAATTTACAAGTGCGGCGTCTTTGAAAACAGAAAAAAAAAGAAAACGAGTTCATCCACACAACTTCCACGAGATGTAAGTCGCGAGGTGACAGTTTCGCTCAGACTTCACACGCACGCGCGGCTGCGGTTGACGCGATCGACGGGATTAAAATACCGTTGAGTGTCGAAGTTGTCACCGCGGACGTATGTTTGTACAACGCGCAGGAGTTGCGGCAGTTTTAAGCCGATAGAGTCGCGCCACTCCCTCGCTTCTCGCGACAACGAGCCGCCACGAAACGAAGCGTAACGCGGGAGGGAGGGAGGGAGGGAGGGAGAGAGAGTGAGAGAGAGGGAGAGAGCGCATCTCTCGCGAAACCGAAGCGTCACACGCGTGTACACGCGCATTAATTCCATGCCGTCGAGCGCGTTCAGCAAACCGACGAATCAAAGAGAACCACCCAGAGAGCACGAGCCATCGGAGCGAATGAAGTGAGTACTCGCAGACGACGAGTGTCTAATCGAATTAGCGATCGTTAACAAAGCGCGAGGCGGGATTCCGACGCGAAAGCCGAATGGCTGTCGCCTGCGATGCAGCGAACGGTCCCCATTAAGTGTGCCTTCGGCGTGCAAAGAAAGAACAACGCCACGATTTTCTCACGCGACTTCCAACTGACGTTTCCAATTGCCGATGGAATCACGCGGCTACCCTCGGCGGAGCCTCGCGCTGCGCGAGGACGTAGGTGGGAGAGGAAGAGACGCTCAAAAGCCTAACGAAGTCCGCGGGCGGAGGTGAGATAAATTTCCAAGTGCGGCCTCTCGCCGAGAGAACGACGATTTTCTCCTCTTTTTACGGCCAACATTAGCCTCGGAGGTGCGCGCCTCGGAGGCACTCGCAAACGACGGCGCGAACGTCGTTCTCGGGGGAGCGGCGCATCGACGAAGGATCCGGCAGGGACTGCTCTATATGGCCGGTTCTGGGAAAAAGGGACTCCCTGCGAGCCCCGGATCGGGCTACTGCAAAGGAGGGTAGAATGGAAGGGATTCGGCCGTAGATAAAGAGAGTTACGGTAATTGCCGGGTAAAGACATCGAGGACCGAGGATGGAAGAAGGCGGGGAGAGCCTCGGCCGACGAGAGAAACGACGGGCTGTCGACGTGTAGTGCGCGGCGAGATGTTTCGGAAATCGGCTGCTCGAGGCTGCTTCAAGCAGCAGAGGTACTAGAGACTGAACTTGGAGCGCAACGGCGCTGCTCGCGCGATGCCCCGGCTATCGATGGCCCTCGAGTTACGGCGAATAAAAGTTGAATGGATTCGGAGATTAAATCGAACAAAAGAGAGGAGATGGAAGAGAGAGGAGCTAGCGGTGGACATTAGAAGATCGTGAGAAAAAACGATATGTTCTTCCGCAGCTGCGAAAAGTTTACTCGTCGAAGAATCGAACTCGTCGTCCAGAAGACGATCGCGATATTCCTCCTCCTCCTCCTCCTCCTCCTCCTCCTCTTCCTCCCTCTGCTCCCTCTTTGTATCCGGATAATATTTTGGTAGAATTTTGTGCGAGCATCTACCGGGTACGCGACTGTTTCGATCTAGCGGCGGTCATAAAATATGAATGAAAAATAAGGATGGGAAGAGCACGAAGAGAGCCGGCATGGGAAACAGATGAACAAGCTGACATACACATACGTATACATATATGTGTGTACACATACCACACACACACACACACACACACACACGTGTGTTCACCTACATAAAGTATGAAAGTATTTTCCCGTCACGTTCGAAACTGGCGATACACCCGGGAAGACGCTACGTGCTCATCGATGATGCCGTGTATAACCTCCTCGCCCTCTCGCGCACGCGAGAAATTCTCTTTGGCGATCGCGCGTCTCTCCCGGAAAGAGTCCCGGTCCGAGGAACGCGCTCGAGTTCCTAAATATTGGAGGGCGTCGACAGGGAAAATTTCAACTTCTTAATTTAGGTCCCACCCCCATCTTCACTTCTCACCCCCTTCTTACATCGTTACCCGAGGGAATTGGTACCGGTCCGGCAGGACATCAAACGCGGGCGAGTTCTTACGGTTTTTCGCGAAACGACGGCCGTTCGGCCGCCGGCGAGTTTTAAAGAGAGAGCTTCTTCCTCTTCCCGCCTCTCCCTCCCCCTCTTTCTCTCTTTCTCGCTTTTCCTTCGAGGACGTAATTTAATTAACGCTTACGGCGCGCCCGCGGAAAACAAAGTGAGGGAGAGGCTTTCCTCTTCCGGCACCTCTCGCGTGCGCCTTCTCTTTCTCCGCCTCTCCCCTCCTCCCCCCCGTTCCTTCCTCTTCATGGCATCGACCTGGGGCGCTTCTACTTCTGCCGTGGTCCCCGCCGTAGTTCATCATGAAAGAGTGAAAAGAGGTTGGAAGCGGAGAAATAAGAGACCGTGGAAGCCTAAGGACTGCTCCTCCGAGGACGTAAATAGGAATCCTCGGGAGAATCTGCACGTGCCCGTAGGGTACCCGCGCGCGCACGCCTGTAGGGTCCTGGCTAAGGATGCTTACGACCTCTGCAGCGACGACGTTTTCCGCCATGTTAACGACTTTTGTTGAAGTCTTAATTACATATAAAAAACAGCACATGCGACGAACGTGGGGTAACAACAACGCGTTTTGCGTCCCTACGAGATTTCGCGAATTTTACGAATCTCCGAGATCACCGATAACGATCGCTAATTATCTGATGAATCAGCAGCACAGGAGGCACGTGCCTTCTGCGAGCGACAACACTTCGCAGCCGTCGAACGACTCACACGCACAATTCTTCACGCTCTCGTTTCCCACGCCGCGAATACCCGCCAACTACTTGACGATCTAGACGAAAAACGGTCGACATCGTTGAAATAACTCTTACACGGCATGAACGACGCGGTGAAGGAGGGCCCGTATGTAAATTCGCGGGCGAAAGTCGACGACTGAAACTCGGAGAGGAAAGATCACACTCCGGAGCTTCTCAGGGCTTCTCAGCCACTCACTACTCCGGCTTCGTCGTCGTCGTCGTTGTCGACGTCGTCGACGTTGTCGTCACCGTCTCGTCTCTCACCCCTCCCGTCGTTTCATCTCCCGCATAATGTCCCATTGAAGTTTCAGCCCTCGTCAGAATAACGGTATTACCGTGTCGATGGATTGTAAATTGCCCTGTCCTTTCCGAATTATACAGCACACAATGTATATAGGGTGTACCAAATCTAACGAGTGCGGCACAGTCTAGCAATCTAACAAGCGGATAATACAACGAGGAAATTCTTCGTTTTCGCATCAAGCGGAGAGGAGACTCTCTCTCTCTCGGAAGAGAAATTTTTGCTACATGACGGTTTGCGGTTCTATTAATAAAATATCTCGAAGACTGAAGGTTTCTATTTTTCTCGAAAGTGAGGAGAAGGGGAATGCCTTCGGGGTAGGCGAGAGTCTTGTCTACGGGGGCGTCAGTAGTTCGTCGTCCTGTAGGGGGGGGGGCGACATACCGACGACCGAAGGTTCTTTGAAGAATCAGCTGGGAAAATAAATTGGCTACCTCGAATATCTCTCGCTCCAAAGAGCTCCTGTAACGTCGTGAGTGTTGTAGCGCGCGGGACGTATCTCGTACACGTCGTGTACACGTCGACGCAGACAAACGGAAGAATTCGAGGAACGAGGAAGAGGAGGAGGAGGAAGAGGAGGAAGAGAAGGACGAGCAGGCAGTAGCGGGTGACTGGTAAAGTGGGTTACCGCGGTAGCGGCGGCACCACCTTCGAGGGGGATCTTCGGGAATTTCTTTCCGCCGAGAGCCGCCCTTCGGTTTCCTTCTCCCTCGACTTCCCTTCCTGCTTCTGCCGCTTCGTCGCGATAATCGCACGCTCGACAAAGCTACCCAACGCGACGATTTATGGGACTTTATGGAAAGACAAGAGCGATGGCCAAAGAGGAGCGTTAACGCCGCCGCGCCGGAACTGGAAATTCTATAATTGACCCGGAAATTTTCGCAGAAATCTTCTTTCGCTGAAAAGCGAAATCTCGATTTAGATGCTGCGCGCTTCAAGAGCAACTGCACCTTTGCGGGAGAGAAACTCGTCGGAAAAGGGAACTTTGAGAGATAATTTTAAGGAAGACGTACGAAGCTGTCGGGGAAATGTCGAGTGAGGGGAAAAAACGGAGATGCAAATGCTCGATACAAAGCGCATGTGTGTAACGGGAAGCGGAAATAAAAGAGCTGCCGAGCGCACTGAAAATAGAGGGCCTGCAGTAAGACGAGGGCAATGACAAATTCCATTAAAAAAGATCCGTCGACAAACAAGCGGAATATTGCACTACGGGAGCTCCCTCTTAGACATTGAATAGTAAAGACTGAAGATGAAAGATAAAGAAAAGGGTAAGGTAAAGGGACGCACTGGAGAAAATCCAGCGATGTGAATATCTCACTCTCGCTTCCTTCTCAGTTTTTCCGTGAAAATACACGAGTAAAAGGAAGCTAAATCTCCTAATTTTGCCCCCTCCCCCTTCCTCTTTCTCTCTTTCAAAACATAGTGCTCCCCTTTCTTTCTCGAGTCGATACAACGGCTCAATGCACCACGTGCAGCCTTATTCTGGACACAAATACGCTATCTCTTTTTAACACTTTTTAAATTTTAAGTTTAATTTTACTTATATACATATAGACAATGTCGCATAAAGTCGTTTCAACTTCAGAATCAGAGAGGCACGTTTATCGTTCGTTATTCGACCGAAATCGGATCCCTGGACAAAAACAAAAAACCATCCGATAGAACGCGAGAAGAGAAGAGAATCGCGCGCGCGTGAATCCCGGTGCGACCCGGTGCGTATAAAATGTGACCTATAAACGCAATCTAAACGTCTCTACGTCGATGTTGCCAAGTAGCAACGCGTTTACGGCGTTTGATACACCGTGCGTGTGTATGTGTATACACAACAGCGCGATCCCGTTATTTCGCGTCTCAAATACATTCGAGATTACGTTACGAGCCAAAGAGAGAACCGAAACCGTAACATCCGGACTATGATCCTTACGGCTCGCGTGAATTAACGCGAGATCCGGCTTTGGAGAGGCCGCGTGGGGGACCGGCGCAGAGGCGGATTAACGCGACTGGGGTTTGTCTTTGTATCATTAGCTTTTGACGTTAGTGCCAAAGCCGACGTGTTTCCAATATTTGCTTACATCAATGGAGTCTGCGGATTTGTCGGCGCAATGTTGAACACACGCACGCCCGGCGCATCGCAATCCGGACCCCGCCCGAACCCTGCCTCAACAGCGAATTCCACGATCGCGAGAACGCCGACGATAATGACTCACCGTGCGCGGAACGGATCCCGGGAGAGCGTTATTTTTCTCGGAGAATATATAACGTTTATTTTTTACGGCCATTTTCTTCGACTTTCCTCTGATTTTCCTCGAGCGAAAATTTGCGATCGTCGTAATGTCGGTCATCGGGTTAACGTTATGCACACGTAGCTCGGGTTGTCGGTAATGTGATCGCGCCGAAAATACCGATCGCGCATTATGTCACGTATCCAATCTGTACGAGATTGCCTGATTACTTTCATTATCATCCGGTTAATTTCAGAATATCGTTACATCGCCGGGTTGCCCTCGTAAATTATAATTTGCACACAGAGAACCACGATAGGGCGAGAGATATATGGAGAGAGAGAGAGAGAGAGAGAGAGAGAGAGAGAGAGAGAGAGAGAGAGAGAGAGAGAGAGAGAGAGAGAGAGAGAGAGAGAGAGAGAGAGAGGAGGGAGGGAGAGAGATCGATCGAGTTATTTCGGAAATGCACGGCGCCTCAAAGATTCATCGTCTTTGAGAGGGGGCAGGAGGGGGAGAAAAATGCGCAAACGGGAAAAAGGAACCTACCGCACACATCTCTACACGATCCACCGTCGCAATTACGCCGATCGACCCCGTCGGGGAGCATGGCCGACGTGCCGGTCGTACATGATTTAAAGGTACTCCGCTGTCGCAATTAGCGCGCGGAATTTATTATTTCGCACGCAACCGTGCTGGTTCGCTAACGCGAAGTGGTTACGAGGTAGTACGTGGCGCGGGCCGCGTTGTATACCGAACAATTATCTCGGCAGAATCCCGCGAGAGTCACGGTCGCCGGGAGCCCGAAAAGCGAAAATTCCGCTCGCGAAATTTCCGCTGATTGCTTTCCCCCTCACTTTTCTTCCAACCCCCATAGCCCTCCCTCCTCCACCCCTCGCGCCGCTTGTCGCCGCCGATACGAGCGTTCCGACGCGACGCCACATTCGTCCGCCGGCAACGTCCGACAATTAAGGCGCTTCACCGCTGATTTGGACAGCCCGAGAGGGAGAATAAGCAAAATTGAGATACGGCATTGTTCGCCGCCGTCCGCATTATACAAGGGGTGTCCGCGCCGTGGCGAGAATGTTCGAACGGCCGACAGACGTGCCACGGCCGATCAATTCGGCCGTGATTTCGCTCGGGTAAAAATTTAATGAGGAGCTCCGCTCGCGCGAGCGCGTCGCCTTTTCAGTTTTCGCAATTAAATATCCCGCAAAGTGAAACCTAATTAAATTTTTATTTTGCCTTATTCAGAAAAGAAAAGAGATTAATGAGAATCCTTCTTTGCGAGCTATTTGCTCTCGAAGTTAAATACCTCGATATTTGAATCTGAAACGAAGTTTCTCCTCGCGGATTTATTTTCCCCCCTCCTATTCCTTTCCCTCTTTCTCCCTTCTCCCGCTACAGACAGTTTTCATTTTCGGTGTAAAGTATCTCGGCGATAGACGCGTCACAAATTAACGTCTCGTCCGCGATCGACTGAAATAACCGACTTTACTAATTTTAGACGACGGGCAAAAGTGGAGGACAGACGAGTGCTCTCCGCGCGCGCAAGTTAAATCCGCAAACAGTCGTTCAAGAGAGTCACGGGAAAGAATATAGCGTGCTATCTACGTGGGTAAATATGCCAACTGCTGTATCTTTCTTCGCGCAGTAGTCGAAGGTGTTCCGTAACTATATTTATCCGACAAATGTAGTCGCGCTCTTTCTCTCCGCCCTCGGCAAGAACAGACAGCGCAAAGGACGGCGCAGAAGAACGCATTTATCAGCGGCGTAAGCCAATTTCGCCGGTGGATCCGGCCCGTCGAAGATCCCCGTGTTGTTTTATTCCCCTCTTCGCCATAATTCGATGTCTGTCGGTTCGTTAGCCCGCTGCGCCCGCGAGCCTCACAGCGGAATCGAATTGTCCGTAGCCCGTGAGGTAACAGTCAACGACAGGAAAGGAAGAAGAGAGAGAGAGAGAGACAGAGAGAGAGAGAGAGAGAGAGAGAGAGAGAGAGAGAGAGAGAGAGAGAGAGAGAGAGAGAGAGAGAGAGAGAGAGAGAGACAGAGTAATCGGACACGACGTGTCGACGAATTTTTCATATTCTAATTCTCCCCCCCCCCCCCAAGTATCTTAATCGTTTTATTAACGCGGTATTACTGCACACGCACGATGCTGTGTGTCCTTGTCTTTTCAAAGACATAAAAGGCATTAAAGAATCATGTATGGATGTAAGTACAAGTGCTAAATATTAGCCAAACATATGCGTGTCACATTCGCACGGTGGATACGAAAGCATCGCGGTGATAAACTCTCGCGATGGTAACCGTAATAGACGACTTGAGGGCAGCACTTCGTATTTCCGCACCGTCACTCCCGGTGCGCCATGTGAGCGGGATGGAAACGGAGACAGAGGGAGAGGGCGAGGAACATAGAGGCAGATACTGAGAGAGAGAGAGAGAGAGAGAGAGAGAGAGAGAGAGAGAGAGAGAGAGAGAGAGAGAGAGAGAGAGAGAGAGAGAGAGAGAGAGAGAGAGAGAGAGAGAAAGAGAGAGCAACAGCGAATAACTGAAATGTACGCGAGTGCCTACGACTTTCGTGGACGACCGCGAGGTATTTCGCCGTCCTGAAGAGCACGTACGTGGCCTCCTTCGAACGTTTCCGCCTTTTTACGAGCGCGCACGCTTGGGAAGCCCGCAGGCCTCTGACTTTTTCATCGTCGTCATACCTTTTTCACAAGCCGCACGCCCGCGGCCTATGCCTCACTGCGGCGCTCGAACTTCGATATCTCTATTTCTCCAACGCGCTCGCTCGCTCGCTCAAAATGGCGAGGGAATCACGAAGCGATTACCAGCGAAGCGGTCCCCTCGATATGTTAAGCCAGCCTCGGCTGGCTAGATGAAATTAGAATTACGATCGAGCACGCCCCGGAGACACAGGAGACAATCTCGCGTGCTGTCTTGGGCGCTTCGCGCTAATATCGTGTACTTTCGCCCGGTGTGCGGCTTCATTAGTAGCGAATCGCCGGATATTATTACGGAAGCCGCGTGTCACGTACGTTACACAATGACGACGCAATGTCGATGTGCGCGAGCATAGAAATTACAGACGGCACATGGCGACACCGTATGGCCCGAGCTCCATTAAGTTGTCGGTTAGCGCACATGCCGCAAGGACCGAGGGATCTCGACGCAGAGAAGGTTGATATTGCACGGCCGCTGCCCTCTTGTGTCTCTCTATCCATAAAGGGCCCCGTCATTTAGCCGCGAAACTGATGGATTGGACGAAAGGCCGGTCCGAAAGGGTGCATACGATTGCGCGCCAAGAGACCGGGGGAGAGAGCGGGGGCCTGGGGAACAGCGAAAAGATGGCGCGCGAGTCAAACGTGTAACGCGACAGATACGGCTCGTTTGGTGAAAATGTAATTACATCATCGCGATCATCCCGGCGAAACTTCCGCTGAAGAGCAAGCGGATGCCCAATCTTGTCAGAGCGCGTATAATTAAAAAATTCTAATCGAAGCGTTGGCCGTTGACACTAGCAGTGACCAACGAGAAAACGGGGAATTCCATCGAGTCGAGAGCCAAATCCTGGACTTCCATGTCGTTATAAGCGAGTCGTTATAGCCGCCACGACGTGATCAATTTTGCGAAAGGCCGCTGGAAAAGTCTCGCGATCGCGTGTCCAAGATGCCCCGGGAATCGAATTAACTTATCGCGCGATGGAGCAAAAAACGGAAGAACTGCGCACAACCTCGGATGTCTCTCAGCGCCGTCGAAGGACAATCCTTTCGGAATTAATAAGTCCGTCTCACGGAGGATTGCCGCCGAGTTCCGCTCGGCCACGAGAGGCCAACTTCTCGCGTTCTTTTCTCTCGCCCTTCGCTCTGCGCACTCGGGGATCGCGAATGCAAGTTCGTTCGCAAACACGAGATCGCAGATCCCCGAGCGCGACGACGTCCGATCGATCGCCGAACTCGTCGACCTGATAACGAAGACCTCGTCTCGACAACGCGAAACGAAGTTCCTTCTTCGCTTTCCCCACGGAAATTCCGAGCGTCGTCGTCGCAGTCATCGTCGTCGACGGCGGCTCTCGTCTTGCGCAAACAATCGAGACCGATGAGGTTCCATCGAACGCGTCGCAAAAATAGGACCAAGTTACGAGGTAATTGCGGCGCCAGGATATGAGCTCGATCGTTGCGACCGCGCGTCGCTAAAAGAATGCGCTGAGCCAATCTGCTCGGCTCACGTAAGATCGCGTCGCACGCGTGTGATTCGTTCCTCGGACACGGGGGGATGGTGAATGATAAAGAATAAGAGATAAACATGGAGCGAGCGCGTGATTGTAATCATCGATCGTATGCGCCGCGATTATTCCTATTACAGCTCGAGGGATTCCTTTATTCCAAAGGTTATCTGAGATTTTCCGAATTTGAGTTTCTCCTTTGAGAGAGCGAGCACGAGTGAACGCGCGAAAGTGTTAGCCGAAATAGTAGTACCGGCGGAGAACTGCGATAATTCAACGTCATATATTCCAGCCACGAATAACGGCTCAAGGTAGCGTTCACTTATTTCCTCAGCGTAATTGCTTTCTTGCGACTGCACTGCAGAAATAAAACCAACCGAGACGCCGGGATACAGACGTGTCGTTGCGGCCGTGAGTCGCTAAAAAATTGCGCCGGACTGATACGACGCCAGATCTGCGCCAGAAGCGGAGGGAAATCGTCTTCTCCTCGCCGAAATGTATTCTCCCAGCTTTTGTCCCGTGCCTTTTGCCTCCGGTAAAATCCTCGGAACGGCGGAGTTCAACACGCGATCGAGCGGAAGGAGTTAAGGGATCCGGCGATATGAGTCACGAGTCGGACGAGAGAGCTAAGTAGATGCTAGAGGAACGAGATATCGTTACCGTTCTCGACGCAATGCCGTTCTTGCAAGAATCCCAGAGAGCGGGGCGTTACGAAAGCCGAACAAGTTTGAATAGAGCCCGCATTCCGCATCGAATACCCGAGAAACTCATTAAGGGAGTTGCCCCATCGAGCGAACGGGTACAGGGTAGTGATGGTGGTGGTGGTGGTGGTGGTGGTGGTAGTGATGGTGATAGTGGTGGAGAAGAGAAGGCCACGGAGGTAGGTCGAGGAGAAGTGAAGGGATGTGCGAAGGGGGTTGACGTGTGGGGTGCTGGTCGGTGGCGGCTGTTTGCCCGGCTTTAGAGACGGTTTACAGCAAAAGTATCCGACTGGTTACGAGGCCGCTTCCGCCGTCTACGACGAAACGCTCGACAATAAGTGCGTTTCGTTTGTCCGGCTAACTGCGCTTGACTTTAAAATTATCCAACTTCCCGTCAAACTTCAGCACCGAGATATTTTATGTCGCTTCTTTCGCGCGTCTCGCGCGTCCCTCTCCCCCCAGCCCGGTCGACTGCCACCGAGTTGTCCCGCGCTTTCTAACCGGTATGATTAACGTTCTTTCCACTCCTGACGGGAACAGTGTGTAAAATCCTGCGCTACGGTAGTGAATTAATGATATACGGTTAAAAGAATTAAGGATAGACAGCGGAGGAAAGGAGAAACGAGAGAGAGCAGAGACGGGAGGAGAAAAAGAAGAGCGGAGAAGCGCGGAAGATGAAAATCGATAGAGCTACACCCGTGCGATTCACTGAATCGTATTTAAACAAGATATCGGTTCTATCATGCTTATATTATCTTCTCTCCCGCGCTCTGTTGAAAAAAGATCGAAGGGGAGGGGAGAAAGCAGGCGCTCCAATAGATACAACAAATATCGCGAGAATGTCCATCCAGCGTTTTTTCGTTCGGAATAAGCCGCGTGCTTTTTTACGGCAACGACTTCTTCGTCGCCGTCGCGAGTTGGAACTACGAATGAGAATCTACCTGTTCTCGATAATCCGATAGGAACGAGAAAAAATGATTATCGCTATATCGCAGACGTGCGTTATCGTCATTATTGATACGCGGCGGACACGGTGTTGTAAGTTGTAAGTGCGTGATTCCCACCGGGTGCGTACGCTGCGCGAACGATGATTCTTCCGGGATTTCGAGCACAGCAACGAATGCATACGAACGACACGACGCTGGATGACGCAGCGATGCAGTTTTTCTTCTTTTTTCTTTTTTTTTTGCGACGAATTGCGACCGTGTCGTCGAAAGATCGTCAGTGTTTTATCAGGTGTCGAAATTCGAGTCGCGACGTTTTTTCACCGCGATCAGTTTTGCCTCTATTTGCGCCGAGCATCTGTCCGATATTAGCGGGAGGGTATTTCGACGGGGCGATAACGATGTTATCGGCTTATCTAGACCACGAACATTTATAGTCGGTAGTTATGTTTCGTAGCAATTAACTCGTGCGAGCGAGCGAAACTCCGCCGTTCTGAACGTTTCAATGTAAACACCGGGAAGATCGCGATAAAAGAAAGTCGAGATAAAATCCTCGCGTAAAATACAGAATCGATTCTCCCGTTGATTGCGTCTACGCAATTAATCGGTTAAACAATTATTTATCTTGTCAATTCCATTCGCTAATGAAAAAACTGGAAGCGCGAAATATTTTCTCTCGTTATCTCTCGTCGTATCATTATCATTATAACGAAAGCAGAGGAGATACTCTGGGTCCGTATATATTCTACGGTAAAAAAAAGAGAGAGAGAGAGAGAGAGGGAAATCCACGTTAAAGAATATTAAACATTTTCTCTTGGGAGCTGAAGAGATTCGTTCCACAGCTTCATCTAATAAAACAAGATATCAAAATAACATACGATTGCAAATGAATTGTCTCATTTTCAGAATGGGTATTTTTGCGCTCGGACACGAGACTGATCCCGGGCTTGTAAAACGCGGTGATAGCGAAAACACCTCGATCGCCTCGCGCGAAAGCTTTTCCCACGTGTCGCGGCAATTTGTATGTATAGCTTGCCGGTAAGCGAAAATCACTGGTCGGAAAGCGGAGGAAGAGAGAGAACTCCGAATCCAGTTTAAACTCAGTGGCACTCTCGTGTTCTTGTCAACTGAGTCGGACACATCGAGCAAGCGAGAAAGGACGAGAGAAGGAGGAAGAGAGAAGAGAGGAGAGAGAGAGAGAGAGAGAGAGAGAGAGAGAGAGAGAGAGAGAGAGAGAGAGAGAGAGAGAGAGAGAGAGGAGGGTGACCAAAGGCCAGCGTAACACCACCGGATCAAATATCCATTTCCGTTTCTGCCGACGTAAAGCGTATGTCTGCACGCGGGAAATGACATGACCGCCTTCGCGGCGGCAAAAGCGCAAAGGAAAAATCGCCTTTTACCCCGGCTCAGCTATTATCTAAATTAATAACGCGTTCTCTCGACGTGTCTACTGGAACGATATGGGCCACAGGATTGCGTCAAAGGGAATAAGGGATGGTACGCTGTTCCCTTTGAATTTTAACTGGGATTTGCCGTCAGGTGTTGTAGCACGAAGTATGAAAAGCAAGAAGAGAGGACCTGCGTTAGTATTTATTATTTATTTACGTTGTGAAACGCGCGAGTTTGAGAGCAACACTGCGATTTTGCAGAGTCAATCGGGATAATTGCGAGACTGCAGCCTAAAAATGTGACGTCCGACGACGAGTCCCATTGTTCTCCTCGGCGGGCTCAATTGGCGAGATCCGATAGATTTTCCACGCGCGAACAAGCGTATCGGTTACACGCGGCAATCGTTACTGCTTCCGTCGTCACATTGATTGAAACCATATCTCGACAGTTAAGGACACGTCTCGTAATGAACAGGAATGCGCGAGCGAGTGTCAACGCGCACACGTGCAGTAATTTGCGAGAATCGCGAGCGTGTATTTACGCGGTGACTGTATTTGCAATGTTAATCGCGATAAGTGGCACGCCGCCGCAAAGTTTTACTTCTTCACGTGATGACGAAACGGAGAATCGCGTCGCGTCATGTCTATAAGTTGATCAACGCTCGTTTTCACGTTCTGAGTTCTATCCTGATTGTATTCGGGCCTGTTTGCACCTTTCTCCGAGTTTTTCGTCGATCCCACACATTTCCCCGAGAATACCCTCCGCCATTGTTTTAATGCGAACCTATTTCCCTTTCGCGCGCTTCCGATAGAAATGTTCTCGCCCTTCTCACGGCTGTGACGGAAAATCGCGAAGGTGAATATCACGTTGCGAAAGTGCCGCGGGTCCGAGTGAATACGTTATCAATGTGAGTGAACATCGGGCAGATAATTCCAAACATGTACTGATAAAAATCCGCTGAATATGTGTATATATAGTGCAGTGTATGTTTATTCAGTCATTCTCACTATGTGTGTTTTACTGAGTTGATTGATCAAGCTGTGCGGACTAAACGCTGAGAAGCTTGGCGCTATCGAGAGAGCTTGATTATCTTATCGAGAAGTAAGCTTTTGAAATCTCTATAAATAAAACAGTAAGTACGTCATGTCCAGTTTTTAATTATTTAATCTTTCGGATCGTATCGTAGTTCCTGTGATTGTAATCATTTATCGTCATAGGATCACGAGAGAAATCACAACGGAAGAAGTATCTGTATCTCGTAATTCCATATCATTTCCTCTGACACGTAATTTACGGTACGTGATATTTTTTATTCGCGGCAAGATTTTCGGTATTAACGGTAACGATCTTGATGGATATCGCCAGATTTCGTAAAATTAGAGATAAAACGTACAATTTGAGATTAAACGACTTAAATATTGCGTTACATCAAATTAACGCTTATCTGAGCCACATTTGCTATATTCAAAAATATCTGTGTTATCATAATAAGCGCAAGAGATATCTTTAATTTTAATTAAAAATATTATCGGACTTCAATATAAATAAGATTGCAAACTTATTAGCATAAAAATATATAAAAGCGTATGAAAGTATAAATTAATTAATTTTATATTTATAAGAAATATCATTTAAAAAAAAGATATAAATCAAAAAGACTCGGTACTCGCCCTACGTGATTGAAGCTATTCTTATAAAAAGTATAGCGCGTTAAAAAAAAAACAATCTAGTTGATACGATCGATACGATGTCGCGGAGACCTAAAGACGTCGGGACTCGTTTAATGAGGAACAGCTGAGACGCGGCTGACAATTGAATCGTTTGACCCGTTTTTATTGGCAGGTTACAGAGCGATCGCGAAGCGGGAAGCTGGCCAGAGCTCATTCGCTCGCGCTTCTGCAAAGTCCGATCAAATCGTATTCGTAGAGCCGAAGTCAGCCGCGGATCACGTTGGTAAAAGAAAATGCATATCTGAATCGCCGGTGCGCGGGCTTCAGCCGCTTCTCTGTGCATAGTGAACCTCGTGCACTTCCCCGACGATCCGTCACCGCGGCGAAATTTATTTTTTCGGCACTTAGAGAATTCAACGGCCGAGCGGCACGAGAGACACCTGGCCAAACGAGATCGCCACCGAGGTCGAGCGCCGGTGACGACGACAACGACGACGACGGGCTTCTATTTTGAGTGCTGGGAAGCGGGACTACATCACGTCGAGCGCAGTCGCCTCTTCAGCTCGCCGCGTCGGATATGCTCGCGACTGACCGGGACAATGACAAGATCGCCACGATAACCGGTGAGAACACTCGGCCCTTTTAGTGAAATGCGCCCAACGGTACCGAGCCCGAGCCGGCATACCGCGGCATTTCCGGACGATCGTGTAATTTATTTGTGCACGCGCGCTGACGACTGGTATAGCTTTCCGCGACCTAAAAGTTCCAGGGTTTTCCGCAGGGAATTCTCCCGCCAATTGTTTGCACATGGTGTTTTCGTTGATGCATCGGGCTTGCACAGCTCGACGGTTCGAATAGCGTTTTTGTGAGCGTGCGTATTGATGCGCGAATTGAGTATGTATTTTTGTTTACGCACATGTAGAGATATAAATTTTATTTTCGTCTAATATGACCATCGATATCGAGAGTCGCAGAAGCAATATGGAAATTCACTCAGCGCGATTTCAACGTGCATAATCCGCATGGGTGTGAGTTACGTGCATGTGCGAAAAATTGAAGTTTCAAAGACAAGTGAACAAGCGAAAATACTGTATTTTCACTAAAGTGTGCGTGGACGTATCTTGATAAATAGATTGTGAATTACAAATTATATATAAATTATCGCTTGTGAATTATGTAAATTATTTACTGCAATTGGATATTTTTATTCGCAAGCAACGCGCAGTCTACTGATCCGGACGCTCCGATATCATATTTTTAACCGTTCATTACGTAACGTTCACGTACACAAAACACACGAAGGCTTTCTTCGTTTTTCAGATAATGCAGATAATACTTACGAACCCGCGGACTTCGATAAAGCCATCTCCGCGACCGGTAAGACCGCATTTTTTCTCGACGTGACCGTCAAAACTTACAGCAGTTTCTCGTACTCTCGCATTTCGCTGCTTCATTATTTCAGGTTATGGACTGTTCAACGTGCTGCTGCTGCTCGCGACGTTACCGATCGCGTGGACCGCCGTTTTCGACACTACTTCCGGCGCATTCATCTTGGCGTCAGCCGAATGCGACCTCGAGCTCACGTTCTTCCGGAAAGGTGTCCTCGTCGCGTTTCCTTACGTAGGTACGAGACGCGAATTAAAGTCAACCGACGCGGCGCGCTCGAGTTCTCACGAGACTCAATTTCCCCAGCTATGACAATGACCGCATTCATATGGGACTACATAACGCCTTACGTCGGCTTGAGGACACTGTTCATCCTCGCGCTGTTGGGTGACTCGATCCTGAACATCTTGAGCAGTGGTGTGCAATCCTACTATGTGTTTCTACTAGTCAAGTTCGTCAGCGGTGTTCTGTGAGTATTCTCTCTTTCTCCCTTTATTTTCCTTCTCTTCCGCGAAAAACACGAAAGTCAATCAATCGAACGCGTTCACGTGCATAGTGGCCGAGAAATCTCTTTCAACGAGGATACTCGTGTTGTCAAACTTTCAACGGTGCTTCACTGATTAATAAGGGTACTTTACTGCCGATTTTTTCTCTCCCGAGAGTCCTAACGGGACACGGGAGCATTTTCTCTTTCGCTTCTCCTCGGGACTCTCGCGCGAGCAAGCTCGACCGCCAAAAGCTTATCGCGATCTCCTTTCCCCTCCCTCGCAACCTCACGGTCCGATACGCGCGGTGTGTAACGCGCACATCTATGATTTACAGCGCGGGCGGCCCGTTGGCGATGGTGATGACGTACCTGACGGAGTTTCACTCGGCGAGGTACAAGCCGCGCTTCGCCACGTGGGCCGGATTCCTCTTCGCCGTGGCGAACATCATGCCGGCAGGTAGACACGCGACCGCGCGATCGCGCGATAAGTCTTTCGCAATGCATCGCGGTTATTAATAACGACGTCGCGTTACCCGTTACGAATAAACGCGAATACGCGCGAGAGCTGGCTTCGAGTTACATTCAGGACAGAATGCGAAACCTTGCGAAACCTTCCGAGGAAACATTTCGAGCAAGAAAGAGACGTCAATCTCAGGGAAACGCAACGAACGTGTTCGCGTTGATTTGCAGCCGCGGTTACTTTGTTCCCCTTTGCATCTATGGTTATTGTTAGTATTATTACTATGACGATCGTTTGTTTCCACATGCTGAAATCGACTTGCATTTAAACGCGACCAAGACGTCGCGCCGAGAGTGGCTCACGCTCGCGAAAAGGATCCAGAAGGGATCCCGCCGCGCGCAACTCGCTACAGTTCGTCGTAGCGTCGGGGCTGGCGGAACTAGTTCGAAACTAGATTACGTGTCACTATCGCGGAGTCCTGTGTGTAATAACCAGCGAACTTTACCTAACAACGCGTGCGATGAATCACATTGGCACCGACTGGTTCCAGCTGAATGCGAGAGATATCGAGCGCGCCAAGCTACAAGAAGTTAATTAATTTACTTCCAAGATTATTTGCCGTCGCTTTCTAGCCGCATGATGCGCCAGACGGTGTACGTGTGTGTTTGCATGCGTGTATATTACCGACGTGAATCTGGCAAACAGCTTAATAATAAAAAAAAAAAAAAATTCGCAATACGATTCAATTATACTTCGTTTGTGCCTGTTTGTATACCACTTTTTGTTTCGTTTGTATCTCAAAGGAACCGGAAGTATAGGATCTTCAAAATATGTCGGAAGGTTATTTTCGTACTTCCGGTCCCCTTGAGGTACAAACGATTTGAAGAGAAGTACAGACGGGTACAAACGATTCTCCTTCGTTCGGATGGCGTTGACTGTTTTCGGATATTTTATACTTGCTTGCTGGCAATTTTTTCTCCTGCTCCTATCTTTTTGTTCTTTGAGATACAAATGAAGCAAAAAGTGACACAAACAGTTACAAACGAAATACAATCGAACCGTATTGAAAATTTCTTTTTTTTATTAAGTTGTTTGCCAGGTTCACATCAGGTGTGCACATTCCTGATATACGTATACGATATCTCAATTTCCCCGGCATTAGCGGCGCGTGTTACTTTTTTGCCCGAACAAACTTTTCACCCGATTAAGACTTTCCATATTGTCGTCTATCACGAGGGCGACGATTCTCCGCGAAAAGCTCGAGAATTCGGGCAGACCTCGGCAGGAACCTCTTCTCGAGGGACAAAGAATTAACCCGACGAGATGAGAAGAGAGCAGACAAGAGAAAATATAGGGACGTAGGAACACGCTCGCCTCCCCTTTAACGCGCCTTCGTTAATCCGGCCCGTTAATCAAACACGTTCGCGACCCGACAGCGTTGGGCTTTACGATACTGTCGTTGGATTGGTACATCGACATCTTCGGACGAGGCTACGACTCCTGGCGTATATACCTGCTGATCTGCTCGATACCTCACGTCATCGGCCTCATTATGTCGGCCATGTTGCCGGACAGCCCTAAGCACCTCATGTCGATCGGCAGGTCGGACGCCGCCTTGAGCTTACTCAGGCGAATGTACCGCATGAATACCGGACAACCCCCGGAAATGTTCCCGGTAAGCCGAGTAATTCCGCGACTATTCAACTTTCATCGCGTAATTCGATTTTTCATCCCGAGTGCCGATTTCGAACCGAATTCATTAACGATTGATAGCGGCCGCAGCCGCGAATCCATCTCTCTCCTCCGCTCAATCCATCTCGTTCATTCAGCGCTGTTTTTGACGGAGGATTTTCGCGTGAGCGGGGCAAGGGCGAGAGGAGACGAAAGGGGGGAGAGAGAGAGAGAGAGAGGGAGAGAGAGAGAGAGAAAGAGAGAGAGAGAGAGAGAGAGGGAGAGAGAGAGAAAGGAAAAGAGAGAGAAAGGGAGTTCACACCCCTCATTCTCCCGGCCCCCCGGCTCGGGCAACAACGATATTGCATTATTCGGAGGGCGTTATTATCTTTTAACCGGGCGCGCTTATCGAGCGGACTCGTTGTTTCGGGCTTTAACAAATGGCCGAGAGATATCCTCCGCGACTTCATAGCGCCTCCGCTAGATACAAACGACACGTTTTATTTACGGCACGTCCAGTGAAGAGAAAGATGGAAGTGAGGGAATGAGTGGGAGGGGGCAAAGCGGAAACGGAAGTAGAGAAAGACGCAAATCGCATTTTTCAGGCGAATGAAAACAGTCGCGGACGGAGGTGGGAGGTAGAAGAGGGGTGTGTGTTGCCGCGTCTTTCTCGCGCCTTCTTTTTTTCTCTTCTACTGTAAATTATCGTCTTCGGACGATAAATCTCTATTTTGCGCGTTCGATGACGAACAAACACGCTTGATAAATTTGTCCGTCTCCTCTGCCGCGAGCGGCAATACCACGCGTTATACATTGAGATACCGTCGCGGCAAATCGAACGCATAATTCACCGGGCGAATCGGTAGAGGCAGAGGCAGAGGCAGAGGCGCCTTTCATCGTCCCGCCTTCGTTCTTTCGTTGCAGATAAGGGCGCTGCTGGCGCCGGAAAAGACGCAATCGGCGCGTCCCGTGCTCGAGGCGAGTCTCGAGAAGATGCGCGTCTCGTTGTACAACACGAAGCTGCTGCTGTCGACGGCCTACCTGCCCGCCTTCTGCTTCGTAAGTTTCCTCCAATTTGGAAGTATGCTCGGGTAAGTTGGCGTCGTGCGGGCGACGCGATAACGATCGCGAATCGGGAGAGATCGCGATCCACCGGGGAGGACTGAGGACGATGACGGGCGTTTCGATCGTTTGCGCAGATTCAATACGATGAGACTGTGGGTGCCGCATATGTTCATCATCCTCAACAACTTCGACGCGGATAACTGGACACCTGGCACGAGGCAGCCGACTATGTGCGAGATGCTGGAGCGACGCGCGGCTTTACCGGGCCGTCGTTACCTGAACTGCTCGAATTTCGACGAGGCGTGCTTCGAGGTCGGTAATAGCCGCACGAGGTCAACACGAACCGCGTGTCTTTCTCGTCGCTCGACCCGAGCACGAGCGCGACGTAATGAAGGAACTCAAAGGAACAAAAGGGAAAAGAGAGAATGTAGGCCCGTGAAAGGCGCGCGCGTGCTCGTGCGCGTGATTGTTAGCCACTTCGTTTAACAAGAGCGTAACGTTTTCAATTAACGATGCCGATTTAATTGGTTCGATCGTTAATCAGCCGCAAATGACGAACTTCGCTAGCTATCCTGTCGTAAACGACAGATTCACGTAATAACAATTGCGACGTTGCATTTTCAGTGGACGATCAATCCCGTGGTCTATCAGAATTCCACCATAATCGCGTCGTCGGCGGTCGTGTTCTCGTTCCTCGCCGGATTCATCATGAACACCAAGCTTCGCAAGCAGATCGTAATGCGTAAGACATTGTTGCGTTATTCTCTTCTCCCTTTTCCCCCGTGCGACGTAATTATTATCGTCTCGCGAAAAAACCACAATTGCGCGTTACACGAGTCCCTACAAAACGATGATTCTTTCCCGCCGCATTCAATGCGCGTGATACTCGCGAAGCGCCAACATTTCTCGTCTCGGACAAAAAAACCGGTTCTCAAATTCACTGGGGAGACCATCATGAAAATTAAGGCCGCACACGTTCGGGGACACCCTGTGTTCGTATTCCAGTTATACGCCGCGCAGAAGTGGTTAAGCGTTGTTTTCGCGATCCCACCTCTGGGGAGCAATCCGTAAATTAACGGGTACAACACCATTGTTGCAGTGACGGCCTTCTTGATATCGGTGGCAAGCAGTTTCGGAATAAATTGGGCGCAGTCTCCGCCGTACATGCTGACGCTGGCGGCAGCGGTTATCGTGACGACAAGAATAGCGGGTAATGTCGTTACCGCGGTGAATGTCGACGTTATTCCCGTCCCATTAAGGTAATGCCACGCGAATATAAGCGCGTCTCTTTGATGCGCGCTCGTATCCTCCTCATTCGCTCCCCCCCCCCCCTCTCTCTCTCTCTCTCTCTCTCTCTCTCTCCCTATCTCCTTCTCTCGCTCTCACGCGTCTCTCTTCCGTAACGTAGAAATTAATTGCACCGCGAGCAACCACATGGAGCACGCGCACGCGAGGAAGAGAGTGCGCGCACCGTGCATCTTGGTCTCGGATTTTATCGAGAGATCAATTTTCCACTCGTCCTTTTTACCATAGCTACGTCGTTAACGCGTGAGAAAGGGGGATACGGGCCGTGAGCCGAGATAAATACATCCGCGCGACGGAAATGAATCTTTCGCAGGGCTACCAGCGGCAGCGTTCTCGTGACGATTGGAAATATCGGCGCCATCGTGGGAAATTTGATTTTCTCCGCGCTTCTAGGCGACGAGTGCATCGTCGCCTTTACCGGCCTCGGCTGCCTCTTCACCGGTATGATTAACGCGCATGCCACGTGCAGCGGCCTCATTTGCCCGACGAAGAGTCTAATCGAATATTTTAACATGGATTTCCACGGATTTTCCCGATCTGATTTCTCACCTGTTCATTTTCGCAGTGTGCTTCTGCCTGTCGCTGTTCTTCCCGCAACCCGTGAGAGACTCGCCGAAGAAACTCGCGCAAACGAACAGGTCCGATGTGTGAGGGAGGACAACGCAATAACTCGGGGATCGGCGTGTTTAGGATCGTTGAAAGTTTCATTAAGCGAACAGCTGGCTCTCGCGATTGGGCTGTGATATTTTTCTAAAGGAGCTGTACCGTTATCGAGAGGAGAATGTAACGCGGAATGAGACACAGCGGCGAATAAAAGTGCACGCACCTCTTCACCCTTACGTCGGCGAAGCGGTTGCGATATAATTTTTTTATACAATTCTACGGTCGCGTTTCTTCTTTCTCTCTCTCTCTCTCTCTCTCTCTCTCTCTCTCTCTCTCTCTCTCTCTCTCTCTCTCTCTCTCTCTCTCCCTCCCTCTCTCTCACTTCTCCACAGGCTCTGGCAGGCGCTTCTCGGATCGTTTCGAGACGTCTCGTCGCTTTTTACCCGAGCAACGCGACGATGATAATTCACAACGTACGACGAAACGAGCACTTGCGAGCGTTGCGTAAACGTTCCGTGTAAACTGCGTGGGGAAATCTTTTCTCGACACTGCGATACGACAACGACGATGACGACGACGACGACGACGACGACGACGACGACGACGACGACGACAACTGTAAATGCTCTCGGCATCGGCAACGAGAAACCAGGCACGAGTGTAACGTTATTCCTTACGACGGGGAAAATACCGTTTTACCGGATAGCGTCCTTAATTCCGACAAGCGTCCTTAACAGTCGTCCCTCGTTTGTATGCACGTTAGTATGCACTTGGCGACGCGTTTCTTGGAGTGTCACTATGTTACTCCCTCGACTCCGGACAGGAGGGATAAGGACAAGGGCGAAACGCGAAAGAAAACGCGGCGAAAGACTGAGTCGCCCGAGCAGATTTCACACTTGTGTTTCTTTCTATTTGCAGGTTTCTTTTATTAAACTGCCCCACCCAAGGTCTTTCTATTGTTTGAACGTCGCGCGCTGTAATTGGATTACGTCCTAGAGCATTAGGAGTAACCAACCTTCTTATTTTATCTGCATTTTACATCGCGCGCCCGCGCGCGAGGGCCGGCATCCTCGCGCTTTTCTATTTTCAGGCTTTACATCCTCTTAGCGGAGAGACGAGAGCTGCTTTTAGTTTCGCCCGCGGACGGAATCGAGAAAGTCGCATTTGAATTGGAAAGCGTTTGGCACTTTCCGAATCGTTTGGAATTATTCAAAAATTTCCTCCTCGTCGCCCCGCAACGATAACGAGAGAGAGAGAGAGAGAGAGAGAGAGAGAGAGAGAGAGAGAGAGAGAGAGAGAGAGAGAGAGAAACCCCCTTTCCCTTCCTGCTCCGCCCTTCCCGCCGCCGCTGTTCACATGACGTGCACATAAACCTGAAGGTGAACAGCGAGAGAACCTCGCCTCGCGGCGGGTAGCTCGACAGGTTGATTGCACGTGTCGCGTAAGCCGAGGCCCTCCTCCTCCCCGCGTAATCGGGGTTATCGAAAGTTATTTGCCGCGATAGTTAATTAGGTAGCTGCGAGCAAACTACCAGCGCGAAGCCGCCGGGCGAATTCGCAGCAAAGTTTACCTCTGCCGAATATGCATGAGGGAACCATAGCGCATGCTTATTGCCACTGCAAGAGTTACTTCCGCTACGCCTTGCTTTCGCCCGCAGCATAAACATCCGAACTTGTACGTAATATGTAACACGTACGTGTACAAATGTACAAACGTACGTACATACGCGTACTACGCGTAGATACGCGCGTAGGCAAGGCTTTTGGCAGTTTCTACCGATTTAGGCGCACGCGCGCGCGCGCGATATACTATAGAACGACCGCCGCACGGAATTAAGGTAAGCCGTACAGTTATTCGTCACTTAACCCTTTCGGCCGAGCTCGGCTCGGCGGGATAACGCGACCCGAAGAATGCTTAATGCTCCGCTGGGATTAAAGGCTTTCCATACGTTCTCGGCTTATACGGATGCCGCGCCGACTGCCGCCTCAGGAGGACTAAAATTTTGGAAATTACAACATGCGGAAGACAATGTGTTAATTGCAACAGATAGCGTGTGTAAAATTAGTGCCTCATTTTCGTGGAAACTCACCAATTAGCCAGATTTTTGCCTCCTTTCTTCATGTAGTTCTAGAGTCCTTGATCGAGGGTAAACAAATAATTCTGCTTCTCGAAGTGGAAAAACAAAGCCGGACAGATTGAGACCAAGGTCGCATACTTACGTCCTACTACACGAGTGCCGTCATCATATATCGATGGATTTTGCAGGGATTTTAGTTTTACACCGGTTTTATGAAGGGCAATGTCATACACAAAAAATTCATTTTAGTTAAATAAACAGTAGCAACCGTAGTGAAGTAAACAAATTGAGACGTTGCTCAAAATATCGGAGTTTAGAAATTTTCACAGAATTTCTCGTACTGCTCGGAACATATTTATATATTTTCCAATAATTCGTAAACCGCGCTCTTAACCACGTCGACTCAACGTTACGGTCGATTTAACGATTTAATAACGTTACGCGTCATTGAGAAACAGAAGGCCGAAAGGTCGACATAGATCGATGCGAAAATGATGTACCATGAAGTATAAGTTAACAAATTATGTGTAATAAGACATTAATCTAGGTATGAAATAAAGATGATCCATGAAAACCGCATGGCGCTGCGATTACTCATTGTAGAAATAGAAGCCACGAATGATTGAAAAGTGACAGATGTGCAAATGACAAGTGCCGTATTATCATAAACTAACTGTTCAAATATTAACAACCACACAAAGTGCCATACGTGAATGTCGGTCTTTGGTAACATCTCATTTGTGCAATGACAATAGTCATGATAATAGTATCGCCTGAGACTAAGCTCCATATATATCCGACGGGAAATTTTCAATTTATTCGATCGTTTGTTTCCACCCGTAATTCTAGGCGATACGATTGTTTTCATTGTCGATCCTGTCCGACGTTTCACTCGAATTCGCGAATGCACTGTGTGACACGACATGCAAAAATCTCACACGGGGGAACTATATAACCTCTCTGGTACTCACCAGCTGTCCTCTCGCGTCGAGTTGAAAGACGCGCAGAGAACGGAGCGACTAGAACCCTGACCTGCCGTAACGTGACGAACATCCGACGACTCGTTTCCCCAAGACTTCCTGACACGGTCGCTTCGCGACATCCCATCACTCACTCAATTGCGGGACTCCCGACGACGATTCACACGCGGCCGTCTCTCTCTGATGAATCGGAAGCACAGTATGAATATCCGCACTCCTAATGGCTACCACGCGACAAATCTGTTCTAACCGACGTCATCATCTCTCACGATGACTCGATCGCGGGGCACTCGTCGGTTCGGCGGCGATTCCAGCGACTCGACGACGTAGCGTTGAAACAAACGCACAACGCTCATTCCCGGAACAACGACAGACACGCGCGAGCGCGAGTCGAAATTGCGAGAAACACGGAGCGGACACTTCCCGAGAAAAACCGCTTCGTCGCGTCATAATGGCCGCTCATGCACACTGAACGTAGGCACATATCTCGTAACGATTGCGATTCTCGAAATATCAAGATGGACGGTTTTCGGGCGGTCGCCCGCCCGAGACCACCAAACAGACATCACGCCGTGTAGGGTGACGAGAAGCCCGAAATGACTCCGAAATGAATATCTCTAGGATATGTTAACGATTTTATAGCGATACCTCCGACCGCTCCGGCCAATGCACGTTCTATACTTTCTACAGTGCTGCGACTTTATGCGATTTTATGATACTTTGCTGCGAGACGACGCCGACGGGAGAACTTACTTATTCACTTCGGCATTCCTAGAGATAATAGACCTCCTCGCGACGGCTTGACGGCGTAAATCACCGGCGATTTCAACTCTGAACTGTCGTAACGCGAGGAAAGCGTGGGTCGTCAGCCGGCACTCTCGACGATCTGTCCTGCGAAATATGCACTTTCGTCAGTCGTACGATGACGGTATTTCACTCCGACGAATGCGCGACACTTACTCTTTCGGTACTTCCAACGATGACCCGCGCGCTATGCTTGCCCTGAGCACGCCAAAAAAGGAGATGCAGCGCGAATTCGTGCACTGCTTGAACATAACACAGAGATCGACGTTGCGAAGTAATCGATACTTCCGACGCAGCGCTGCCGAGCACGCTGTGACATAGACGTATAATCACTATAGACCGCGCGCATTCGGCCGAAAAGTCGTCAAATATTAGAAAGAGAGAGCATGCTTTGGGGCGGGGTTACATTCTGTCTTCTCTGATAATGTTTGGAGTGAGGATTACTTGTATTGTTCCACTCTCCTCTACCTTCCCTTTTCCACCCCCACCAAAGGCTTCTTCACTCTACCACGCGTCTTTAGAAAAAGACAAAATGGTACCCGTACAGCAACCATCTCTTTCTAATTTCTGACGCATTCTAGCAAAGGGAAACGTTGAGACCGCGCGGTCTGGATATTATACGTCTATGCGCTGTGAGATATTACGGTGTACTTACGGTGTATTTTCGATTTAATTATTTGTCAAGAATCGATGCAGCTAAGTTGAAGCAATCTCAACAGAGCGAAATCTCAGAATAAAATAGAATAAAAATAGAGAAATCGAGAAAAGATGGAAACATTTATCTCGATTATTAGATTTCTCATAGCTGCACTAAGTTGCACTGTTTGTACTCAAAATAACATAGTGTAAATTCGACATTCAATAGAAGAGAGGATATGAATAGATCACGAGAAAGAGAGAGAGAGAGAGAGAGAGAGAGAGAGAGAAATGAATAGATCGCGAGATATAATTTAGCAAGTATGTTTACAAAGGACAGACGTATTATACTGAAGCTACTTACACGATCGATCGTTCTCAAAGGTCCCCACGAAACAAAAGTTCAAAGTTGAACGTGCTAATCGGCGGTGTTCCATGTCGTCTCGTAAGTACAATTTGTTGTATCCTTTTACGTACAATTTAAGAGATGATTTCACATAAATTACGTTCCGGACGAGACAGCACGATTCGGCCGTCATTATCTCTGAACAGGGCGAGCGCGTTAACGATAAACTTCGTTAATTTTATCTTCGATTTAATCCCCGTTACATTTAACGCGCTATTTCATCCCGTGATCGTATAATACTCGCGTTATATCGCATTATTTTATCGCGATGAATATCGCGGCTCGCTTTATTAAACGCATTAATTAAAGGCAAACATATCGGGGATGAAGAGGCGTTTATATGTGCATTGTTTGCCGTGTGTAATACAAATTGATGACACGTAACAATGTTATTCCCGTAATTGTTTTATCCCGCATGAAAATGAACAAGATGCGCGCCGTATAATCCGGCCGAGTGATTGACGTACTCGACGATGCGTCCCGCATTGTCAACAAAATACAATGACTTTACTGAATATCAAGCAAAAATGAAATTTTTATCGATTTTGTTGCTTTCATCGTCGCGATTCCCTTAGCGGTGGTGGCACCTGGCAGGAGATTTGGAACTACTTTCTGGTCCGATCTCTTACCATTGAAACAACGAGCTCACGCGCTAACGTTTCTACTTACTCAATATCGATACAGAAGTATCACTCTCTATGCAGCACTCTCACAGTGCAGCGTATGCAAATTTTAATTATCAGTGCAAATAACCGATAAGAGAGGCTTTCAAGTCTCATAATATTATAGTAATTTACATTAAACGATATAGCGAGAGAAGACCCGCTAGAAATAACGGGTTTAAATCTCGACCCTCGTACCTTTAGTTCCAAGTTTTCCGCTACGAGCCGCCACCATGTGTGCTGACAGCACTCGAGACTGTAGTACGACTCAACGATAAGTCGACCGACGAATCTCTATGTAACACGACTTATTATCGGTTGATCAATCTTTCAATTTAGGAAAATGGCGATTTCAGAATCGCGCTGCGTCGAGGCCTGTCGATTCAGCGGCGGATCAGAGGGATCAGAGGAATTTCTCCGTTACATTTTTATGGTGAGTATCTTCTTGCGGACATGTTTAATTCGCGGAAATATATGCATAATCAATTTCGCGTCAATGAACAACAGGTGGGGAAGATGAGCATTTACGTGGCGAGCGCAACGGAGAATTTGGCGGGAACGTCGGGGACATCGTTAGCCGATGCTCATGAACTGGTCTTCATCAGGTACGACGTTTACATGTGTAATTGAATAATTGGGCGCAAGGAACGCGCCCGACATCCGTACGTCGTAAATGTACGCAGCGAATATCTCGTCGCCATCGACAATCGGGTCGACGATGCGGCGGCGCGTGCGAAACGTTGCAGCGGGATGTTTAATTAACATGGCCACGAGAGATTTATTACTGGCTACACGGGCGCGCGAGAATCTTCGCCTCGATATAAAAGATGCATTTCACCTGCGGTGAAAACGAGAGAACCGGGACGTTCCTCGGTAATGAAACGCAAAGGGGAAAAATACGCGGTGGAATTACACGGCGCGACTGGGGAGGCGCGCAAGCTGCGTTTTAATTTTCGCTGAAACATTTCCGAGAGTGGGACGACGAGCGCCGCTATCTCATCCCGAGGTCCTCTCTCTGTCTCTCTCCCTCGCGTCGCGCGGCGTCTGTCTTCCTCGCTGAGAAAAACGCGGGAAGGGAGCTTAATGTGATTCTCCCGCAGCGAAGTGGCGCGAGTGTTTAGCGCTTTGCATCAATGCCAAGTTGAGTGCGCGAGTCAACCCTTTCGTCGCCAGCGATTCGGCTTTTCAAGAGAACGCGTGAAAAATAACACCGGTTTGACGCGGCGATTTATCTCTCCTTCTCACTCCCTCTCTCTCTCTCTCTCTCTCTCTCTCTCTCTCTCTCTCTCTCTCTCTCTCGCTCTCTCTCTCTCTCTTCAAGTTCCTTTTCGCGAGAAGAAGGAAAAGTTTCCACGAGACACACCGGGGTCTCTTCGAGAAATTCTCGCAATCGCTCAGCTCGCAGTCGCTGCGAGAGTCATTCCGAGAGTGAAAACTACCGAAAGCGACGCGAGTTTTCGTTCGACATTTGTCTTTTCTCTCGCTCGTAAATCAGAGTCACACGTTTAAATGAGGGGAAAGCAAACAGACAAACAAACAAGCAAGCAAGCAAGCAGAAAGACACCTTGCAACTGTTGCAACATTCGCGAATCTGATTTGCATATGTTCCGCAAAGAGCTGTGCGCGCCGATCGCTCTTGGAAAATCGCCGAGCCGGTGTAACATCGCGCGCTTTCCAAAGTTTCTCGCGGTCACAATACCGCGGGCAGTGAGTCCAGTCTTATCCGCGGTGGAATCGCGCACGGTATTAAACTTAGCGTAGCCCGCTAAGCTATTTCGCTATGAATAATTCACGAACGCGCGTCCGAAACAATGCGCGCCGCGCGCGTTCGCCAGCGACGGACCTCGCTCGTCATTCAGGAGATTAGCATTTTTATTCCGCGACGTACATTCGCGTTGCGATGCGGAGAGCCGCGCGACGATACAATTCAGCGTGGCCGCGAGAACGATCTCGGTCGATCGATCCCCGTTCGAACCGTCGTTTGTTAGATCTAATCTAACCGCGCTAACAATAGTAAATTATCTTACAGCCGGACTCCTCTCTTCCTAACGTCGTGACGCGCCCGTTGACGTTTCACGTCGCCCGTCGCCGATCGATCCCGCGCGAGTCGGCGATTCCAAGCCCGTTTGCCGTAGCGCTCCCTAATACCGAAATACGTCCAATGCCATGGCCGACTGTGAATCACGCGACGCGTCGTCACGTTGTTATCCTGGGGGATAATACCGCGAGAAAATCAGGACAACCGTCGCGGATATTCGCGCGGGGAAATTCCTCACGCGAGAAGTTCCGCCACGGAAAGGAATGCGACAGATCGATTTCTTCGCGTAGCACCTGAATAACGCGTGCCGTAAACGTGTCCCGTGTTACGAATCGTAAATTAAGCTTACAATACGGCCGCGCGCGGTCATTAAAAGCGCAATATCTTCAACTCGTAAACACTGATAACACGTGCGAAACAGCCGGCAATTGATCCTCTCTCCTGCTAATAAAACGAGATACTACGTGCACGAAGAATGTCCGATGGTTACGCGTGCGGTTTGAAAAATTTCCCGAAAGAGAAAGGGAAAAGAGGAATGAAAGGAAAAATTAATCAGCAGGCTGAAAAAAGTGATACTTCGAGCCATTGTCGAATCGAGATATCGACTTTCTTGGAAAGTGCGCGAAAGAATTATACAAAGCCGCGGAAAATCGCGAGGCGCTTGAATCAAGAGAATGGGACGTTCAAATATATTACCCGGAAATATTATTATTCTAAACTGCACATTTATCTTTCGAGTTGATAAATAATCGTAAATTTTCGGGATAACGTTCCACATTTCGCGAAATATTTCTGATTTCTTTTTCTGTTTTTCGCGATATTGTTTCGACTGGCGAGAAATGCGCCAGAAATTCTTCGGCAAAAATTCATCTTCCATTATCTCCACGTCTCTCTCACTTCTCTCACTTCTGTTATATGTTCTGTTATATCAAAGATATAGTATTTTTTTCGCAGTTTCGCATGTTAAGCTGACCTTACTGACACAATCATCTCTGACTCTTGACAAAGGTATTTGTGTCAGATATAATTCATTTTGAAATAACTGGGTATATATAGCGAGAAAAGATATTCCTGTTTTTTCTACAGTAATAATATGTCATTTCGCGCATCTTATTTCACGGCATGTATATTCGCATTCGTCGTCAACGACGCAAATTGCAAATTGGATTAGTACGCAACATGTAACAACAAATTCAAGAACAAATCTAAATTCAATTCAAACTGATATGAATTAAGCGAACTAATATCAACTAAACAAAATTTGAAATCTATCAAATATAATTTCGATCTTTTAGACAACTTCGAGTATATAATTTCAGTTTTCCCGGAATAGCGGGATGTTTATGCTCGTTAAAGCAAACGTCAAGCAATTAATGTTCTCACTGCAAGGGATTAGTACGCAAAAACAAAAAAATGTTTTAATTAAATTAACGCTCAGTTAATCTCGTTGATATAAGATAAAGGACATTTAAAAAACATTACACGATACGGAATTCCCTTTAACGGGGTGCTTCAACGTACATGCGAGCATCAAAAGATTAATTTTCCTGTCGCGATTGTTGCGAGAGGATGAGAGAGAGAGAGAGAGAGAGAGAGAGAGAGAGGAGAGAGAGAGAGAGAGAGAGAGAGAGAGAGAGAGAGAGAGAGAGAGAGAGAGAGAGAGAGAGAGAGAGAGAGAGAGAGAGAGAGAGAAGAGAGAGAGAGAGAGAGAGAGAGAGAGAGAGAGAGAGAGAGAGAGAGAGAGAGAGAGAGAGAGAGAGAGAGAGAGCGGCAGCGAACTGCCCTTCCCGGGGGATGATTCCGCCGTTCTGACTCACTGGCATTTCCTGGTCCAAAAACAAGGATAGGGAAAGAGAGAGGAGAGAGAGAGAGAGAGAGAGAGAGAGAGAGAGAGAGAGAGAGAGAGAGAGAGAGAGAGCGCATCTCTGTCGCGACATTGCGACGCACAGCGAGGCAATAGTATGTGACATCATCATTGGTATCCTCGCGGCCGCATCGATCTCTCGATAAATCATAGGACTTGCCAGTCACAGGCAGAGCTTGCGCTTCGTTATTCATCTCATTTGCGTAATAATGCGTAAGCAATACGTGACTCGCACCGCCGGCAATTTTTCGTGCGTTTGCACATATTTGACATTGACTAGCCGGTTGTTCTCCGAGGACACAGAAAATATAGTCGTTAAGAGAAATAACGGCGAGGTATGCATTCGGAAATAGAGCGGAGTCGTAGATAAAACCAATAGTAGAAAAGGAAGCTCTGATCCGCCGCGTTCGATCGTCGCGAGATAAATATCGATAGTTTTTGCATCGGCAGAAAAGTCGCGCGATGAAGTTCGCGGAAGAATTCGAAACTCGATACGTCGAAGAGTCGCTTGTTTGCTCTGTTTGAATCTCCGCGAGGAATCGCGTAAAACGCAGTAATTAGTTTACCGTGATGTAGTGAACGTTCCACGACAATAATTTGCATCCGCCCTGCGTAAACGCGGCAACCGAGATTAGCCGAGAGTAACGACCCCTGGGGTGCTGTTAACGATCCGCAAAAAAATTTACCCGTCTGCGATATATATTTCTTGTTTTGTTTTTTTATACTCGCGAGCATGGCGTCACTGAGTGTAAATCGAGCGCGTATCTCTTTCTCGTTCATTAGACAAGAGCGGCGGAAGCTCGGAAATGTCACATTGCAAAAATAAAAGTCATCGGAGGAGCTGCTATTTATCGAAAGCGCATTCGATGTCGTTCGTATCGAACGTCGACGAGGAGAGCAATTAAAAGACTATAACGGGGTAGAAGAAGGGGAAAGTCATCCCCCGGTATATCGATTTTCCCGCGGACAATCGGGCATGCTGAATGAATCGCAAAAATAAACGAGCGATCGTTCAGAAATTCCGGACCCGACCATTAAGCACTCTTCTTCGGGGAGAGAAACTCCTGCTTCGCGAGACAAAGGACCGACGGCGATCCGCTGCAGCGGATGATTTAATACGCTTAAGAGGTGTTCGAGAAAAATTGCGCGTTCCCTTCGAGTTCCAGGTGCCAACGAAGGCCAAGGGAATCCTCTAAAAATTTCAAGAAGCAAGAAAAATATTCGCGTCTTGAGGAAGCTGTCTGTATCGATCTCCAATCAATTCTGCGTGAATTATTTTTGACGAAGAGAATTAATGTCGAATTATTATCAACGAAGAAAAGGAATAATTAATCCCGTCTCCAATCAAATCGATTAGTTAATCACCAACGTTCCCGCGCGGAATTCGTCGAAATAATTAAACATAGCTCATCGTAGAAGTGCGCGACGGCCCCGCGCGATGACCTTAATGGGGAAGCGATTGCTCTTCAAGGACACCCGGAGTGGGAGAGGAAAGGAGCGAGGGAGCGCGCGCGGAGACTTCGCGTGCACCTCGTTATATACGATAATGTTGGTCAACGAACCCTCCTTGCGATAGCGGTGGATCAATTGAAATGCACCCCTCGTGCGCGCCGCTATCCCAGGCCGGCCATTGCTACTGCGATGCAAGGGGCGCTACATTTCCTTGCTCGAAACGTTTCTCTCGAATACGGAACTTCTTCGGGTTAAAGCACTCGCCGGAGTATGTATACTTTGAGATACGGACGCTCGATTCTAGGCGACGCAAACGCGATTTTACCTTTCGTTTTTATTTCGCTTCAATCGTCATGTTATGGAGCATTACAAAGGAGCAGCAGAGTAACATTATCCCGCGTGCATCCTTCGCATTTCCTCATGAATGTCGGTCGATTTTGTTAGAGGTTCCTTAGAAACTGCGAGATAAAATCTCGTTTTTGCTCAGAATGTAAAAAATTTTGCAAACTCTCTCTCTCTCTCTCCTCACTCTTTCTCTTTCTGTGTGTGTGCGTGTATGTATGTATGTATGTATGTTTAGAAATTTTAATTGCCAAATCAAACGCCCGAGGATTATGATAAAAATATCATCGAGGGAACACGTCGACGATAAACCTTTTTGTGGAACCAGAGAAAGAGGGAGTAATAAAGAATACTTTCCCGAAACATATACGAGGTGAAGTTGCCGGCCCGACTGATACTACGGCGATGGCGAGCTGCTCGTGCGACTTGACCAGCCGTAATACCAGATGGTAAACAACGTTACTAGCGCGACAATCTATGAGGATATTTCACACTCGCGGGGTGAGTTTTATCGTTAGTGAGCCCAGATAAAAATTTCACGGTGATCGCTGTAGCGAGGGTTCCTACAGTGTTCTCGTGGCAAGATAGGTGCGATAATGTACCTGTTATCGTTCGCGCTTTCATCGACGTCACAACAAATAAAACGTTACCGTCTCGTGCGCCGTGTATCGATTAATATAACGGGCTCTACAGCGCGCCGGGATCGCAAGGATGTCTAGGACGTTAATTTGGAGATACCGCGTTTAGCCGGGAGATCAATAAGAGGAAAGACTGTGAAAGAGCGTGCGGATTTCCAGAACGATGCGCTTTTAAGGAGCGTGAACGCACTGCAATTTTTTTTCCGCAGCGGATTGCAAGGGGAAGAACACAACACGAAATATACTTGTAATCCGCTTTTTGAAACACAACAAACGAGAGGCCATAATTAAAAACTTCATGAAATGGCTAAAACGCGCGCGCGGGGTATCTTAATGGGAATAATTTTCTTATAAATCAGGCTAAAATGTTGCGTTGCCGGAGAAAAGGAAACAGAAAAATAAGTTTCGCTAAAACGAGTATAATTAGTGACCTAATTATACTAATTAGTGACCAAGTAATCTCATCATGAAAATAAATTAATAAATTAGTCGTATACATTAATAAGCACAAAGTTGATGTTATTGTAAAGCTTGAACATTTTATTGTTATATCTTTTCTATAATTTATGAAAGAATTTATAATTAATTTTTTAATTACTTTCTACTCCACAAGCTTATTATAACTCTCTCCCCCCCCCCCCTCGATAATATGTGAATTTTAGATTTTAATGGATTTAAGAATGCACGTTGAAGACAGACATACATACGTATACGTACTTCAGATAATCATCCATCGAGAGATACGGGTGCAATTTTCACAAATTCAAACACTGTCACTAATTGGGACATTCGCCTGGCGTCGTGTTTTTGCGGAGAAAAGAAAAAAGCGATTTTTTACGAGATTGGTATCGCGCTGCTGTTATCACGAGCCACGTGGCAAGAATCGTATGGAAACACGCGGATTACACGAGACGAAGGCTCTAATCTCTCGGCTATTTCGACTCTGACGGGGGGAGGGGGGGGGGAGCCGGCGCTATGCATACACGGGGGAACCAATCAGCTATCCCACCTGGTCATTATATTATTTTCCCCTGCGGGAGACACACGCTTGCCTTTTATGTACGAGGTGTGCCTCGCGAGTCGCGGCGTTCCGCTATACCACGTCTGTACTACGATCGGCAAAAGAAGAAGAAGAAGAAGAAGAAGAAAAGGAAGAAATCGATTCAGCGAGAATAATGTGGTTCTGAGCGCCGCAAGCGCGATTCCGCAATCGAGAAATCCCCGTCGATAGCCCGACGTTCGACCGCCAAGGACCGTCCGATTCGCAGAAAGTGCGTGACTTCTGGCACACCCTACGTATTTACAGCACACCCGATGAGATATTATATTTGCTACGCTGCGCGCTCTGTGCGCGTATCTTCCGTGGTTCGTTATGCTCATTCATCGGATTAAATCGCCGCGAGATGTTACGCGAAATAATATTTATGCGCGGTAATTATTGTCGAGGACAACGCTCGTACGGATTCTGTGTATGCATTAGCGGAAATTACGGGCTTTTTCTACGTCGAGAAATTTACCGGAATTACGCCGACTGATCCGCCTAATGAAAACCACTGTTTCTCTCTTTCTCTCTCTCTCCCTCTCACACACATACACACACACACACACACACACGTACTCTCTCAATCTCTTTCTCCAATTCGCTTCGAAAACAAAACGCGTCGACACAAATCGTACTGGATTTTCCATATCCGCCGCTTTCGTCGTCGATTCGTCAGCGTTGACGGGAAAATGTATATCGCGCGAGGCGAATGCATCACTCAAAGGCAAGCAACGGCGACTTTGTTGCGTAAACCGTAAATCACCGCGTCGGACAGCGATTTTAATCGCGCCGATCGATTCAACTTTTTCGCAAACTCTGCGAACAGGCGAGCGAGCCGACGCGCAATCTTCGCTAAAACACGCGCGTCTCAGAGAGGAAGCGTTGCACAGTGACGTCGCCTGAGGAGTAAGAAAACGGGAAGCTGACGTCTCGAATTTATCACATTCGTGAAAAACTTTCGTAAAAATAATCCCATCGTCGGAAAAATTCCATATCTTTCACGCATCTTCTTACTTTTCACCGTTTCAAATTTTTTTCAACATCATGCGGCTTCAAAATAATGTTTTAGAGCACAGCTCAATATTCCGGGCTCTGGAGAGCGTGACGGACGACACTGGTCGGGAAGAAGCATTTAGTTAAGTGTATTCGTCGCCCGGGAGAAAAGAGAGAGAGAGAGAGAGAGAATCGCTAAATCATAAGTGACGGGACGCCTCTCTTCCGTCGCGAATGAAACGGCCGCGAGGCTGGAAAAACGCGTCGGCGACTTTAAGCGCGTCGCGTTCTAAATCAAACGCGCGTCGCACGCCTAAGCTCGTCCTCCGTCCAAGGAAAATAAGGGAGGAGGCGCGCACACACGCCGACATTCCCCCAACTACAGGCTCGACAACGGCCCCGGCTTCTTCGATTTCACGAGTCTTCTCTGTGAGAACGAGGCGGAGGCAACACGGGTCGCGCTAATCGATGCGCTAATTGAATTAGGAGAAACTTTCGGCGAGACGAATAATGCAAACCTGTCGCAGGTGACAAAGCGCGATCGATGCGAAACCGAGCCGCCGGCCCGCCGCGCCGGTGCTGGCTGCACCGTAAAGGGGGAGAAATATGAGAAATAAATAAAAGGAACGAGAACGTGAGGGATGGATCGAACGCAACGGATTCGGCGGCCGAGCGGTGAGAATCCGACGGCAAATCGATGAAATAATTTATCTCGATAATGACGAGAGAGAGAGAGAGAGAGAGAGAGAGAGAGAGAGAGAGAGGAGGGGGAAGGGGGCAGCTTTCGCGAAACGGGGTACTCAAATATTCCGTGCATTTTCTCGACATGGAGATATATTCTCGCTATAAATTTCTCGCGTCGTCATTTGCATCGCATTGTATGTATGAAGAATCGTCGACGATTGATCTGTGCGCCATTTTCTTTCGCGTTTGATCGAAATTACAGAAGAAAAACGAAAAAACCAGCGGTTTCTATCGGCGATCTTCTTCTTCGAGCATCTCCTTCGCGGGTGAGAATCGCGGGGCGAGAGTCAAACTCGAACGCAGCACCACCGGGGGGGAGGGGAGGGGGAGGGGGGGAGGGGGGCGCTTCGTAAGATCGCACGAAGAGTCATTACCAGCGCGCGCCGAGACGGCGGTAATAATCGGAACGAATAGTCTCGCGTTCGTCCAAACGACGTGCAAAGGAGGAGTCGCGCCTATTCCCGGAGGGGCCGTAGGGGATTCCCTCGGCGCTGCAGGTCTCTGCCCGTGGCACCCCACGTCGACCCTCGTGTCGTTTCAGCCGCCCCCGCCAGCCGATTCCTCGAGGGCCGTGCGCACGCGTGGAAAATTGTCTGATAACGCGCGGGCGTCTCGACGTCAGTTAGTATCGGCCGCAACGCCGTAACGTCGTGACGTTGGAGTATAGCGCTTCCTCTCCACGTACCCACCACGTCTTCGTCGCAGAGAAACATCGTCGGGCGGCGCGATCGCGGAAGATGAGACTGCGGTCCGACAACGCGTCCAAGAATCGTCAGCGATCGCCGCTGCTGTTGCTGCTCCATGTCGCTCCGGTTGTCGTGCGATCACGACCGGAAGAGTAGCGGATCTCGCGAGGTACGACCTCGCGTCCCCTCCCCTCCGCAGGGAGCTCGCGCGGGTTAGCCGCGGGATAAATCGGCGTCTCTCATCGTCGTCGAAGCCGGTTTTTGTATCTCGCTGCGGCGAGCGCGGCGCAGAAAACGCACGCCGCGGTACGTTCGTCAGTCATTCCGCGGCATTTTACGATCCCACAATTTTTTACGAGCGCCGCGTAAAAGGAGAGACCGCGGGGAAAGCACGCGAGAGTATGTTGATTTAAAAATGCCACGAGCCACCCTTCAGTGAAAAGAAAAAGGAGAGACTAGAAGAAGCGAAAACGGCCGACGGTGCGTCTCGTCGCGCGGAGGCGCAATCATCAGCAACTCGCATCGACTCCGCACGGTGAGACAACGAGGTATCGTCGTCGTCGTCTCACTTTCGACCGACGGTACACGTAATAAACGCGGAAAATATACGCGAGCATACGTTTACCGGCGCGTTCTTGATGACGATGAGAGAATATGACTGTCACTGTTATCTCGCAAAATATTGACATTCCCCGGCGGGCCGTACGCGCTTCTGCGTCGAAACGCCGCGGCGTGTTGCAGGAGTCGAGAGGAGAGCCTCCATTCAGCCTTCTCTCGAAAATCAATTGCCTTTTTTCCTTCCTCGTCGAATCCCCGCGGCACGCGCCGCGTTTTATCTCGCCGTGTCGATCGATGCGGTCACGCGTCGACTGAAACTCCGACGTCTTTTTTCATCCGACAGAAGGACGCGTGTGAAAGACGCGACGCGACGCGGCGCGGCGCGGCGGCGGTGCACTTTCGCGGCAGCGCAGTGAAAACCTCCCCCGCACAGCGAGGCCGTGTGCGATCTGCGAGGCTGCAGTGACTACGATGTCGCAGTGATCTACCCGACCGATTGATCGACCAACGCACGTCATCATGCGGACCGCCGGACTGCCGTTGGCGACTTTCCTGCTATCCTGGCTGATCGCGATAAGGACACTGGCCTTGGGTATGTGTAACGAGATCTTGAGAAGCAATTTTAATCGCGATAGATCGTATCTCTCTACCCGACAGCCACTCTGTAGCTGTCTCATACCGACGACGCAATTTCGCAGCATCCCGCGGCAATATATCGCAATTCCAGGCGATGTTGATAATTTTTCTGACAGCGGTAAGCAATATCGCGAGAGCGCGTCGCCACCTCCTCGCCGAATAGCTTAAGCCGCGCCACAGATCCATGATTAATGAATTAACCCGGCGGCGGCGGCGGCGGCGGCGCTATTGTATGCAAAATCACCGCGCGCTTCAACGTCCATTTGCGAAGCCACATGCGAAAACAACGCAATATTTGTTGTTGACGTCGGATTAAGCAGCTGACGCTTAATCGAAAATAATGACTTACGCGGCCGCGCCATTGCCGAATCGCACCAGGCGCAAGGCAGCCCCCCTGTCGATTGCGGGGCCCCGCGCGATCAATTTCTCACGCGAGCTCTGTCCCGAGATCGATCGATATCCCGGATCAAGCTGACGCAACAACATCGCGCGCGGCCGCGTAAGAAATTCATTCCGCCTCGCGTACACGCGAACGCGACGGTCTGTCCGGCGTCCCGGCGACAATTCACCCGCGTTTTATGCGTGTCGCGTATTGCCCGACATCCTGCTCTCTCTCTCTCTCTCTCTCTCTCTCTCTCTCTCTCTCTCCAAAAGGTCTCGCGACTCGACGGCCGGCAATCCGAGTCCGGGGACTCGGCACCGCTGCTCGTTACGGCGGAGATGTCCCTCGAATAATCTCGAGCCCGCGCGCGACCCGAGGTCATCCTATTAAAACGTTCCCTAATTACCGGAGAGCGGGAATTGAGAGGGTGACTATGGGATTAACCTTTGCACCGCGCGCGTAATTCTCCGTGTGGCAGATGTGCCGCGTTTTCCTAATACATCGATGTCTGCGCTTCCACCGCCACCACCACCACCAGCAGCGCCTTCGTCGCGCACTCATCCAATTATCCGCGGCTCGTGCCGCTGGTAAATGTCGGCGGGGGCGGCGGAGCCTACGTCCAGGCGAATCTACCTCGCGATCCTTCTTACGATCGTGACGTCACGAGAACGTAAAGTAATCTAACGTAGCACCGCGCGATCGTACTCTCTCAAAGTCAAAGAATCTTCGTCAAAGAATATAGCACTGAATTTTTCACTGGCATACTTAGCACTGATAATCAGTGTATAATCGCTGATCGACAGTGAGAGTTTCACTGATTCGTTTTGAGAGAGTAACTCTGTAGTTATAACATTGCTAATTACAGCCTTGTCTAATTCCGTAAGGTCGCAGCGCGACGAGATTACAATGTTACACTCGCGTAAGTTACAACATTAGAGACGCGTGTATGTGTGTTAACGTCGGGTGTACATACAATTGCAGCGTGTGCATCAAACTGCAAAATTACGGTGACTTTGTCGGCGACGCGCCAACAAGGGCTTACATCAAAGTTGCAACAGCTTAACAGGTCGGCGTTAAATTGGCCCGTCCGTCCGTCCTCCCCTCCTTCCCCGCACCTTCGTTACTTCTTCGCATCGAGAACACTCGCTCTGTGTAACTGGCTTTAATCTGATTCTTACACCCGTCCGTTTACGGGATATAATTTGACGCGCGCGCGTCGGACGAAATAACGCGCGAGTTTCGCCAACAGGGCGGCTGCCGTTACCGCGGAGGGCGCCGTGCGAACGTCAGGAATTGCGGAACCGGGACCCGCTCGACTTCTCACGCACGCTTGCCGGTGCCGCTATCGATCTCGCGCGAACAACCGCACACGAGCGCGGAAGAGGGTCTCGGGCAAGGGTGCATTGATAGGGGCTACGATAACGCATTCGCGAAACGCGGCTCCAGGTGCAAGTGCGCCGGGGTCATTTCGCCCTTCGACCGAAAGCCGCGGGGACTCTATGCGCACCGGTATCTAAGACCTACGAAGTCGCACGAGGTTTCGAAAAATCAGCGGCCGAAAAGCCGACGAGAGAAAGTCGCCTTCGATCGATCTGACTGAACCCGATAAATTAAGCTGGGATTGAATTAATCGCGGTCGGATAATGAATTTGTTCCATACGCGTTGGCGTGCAAGACTTAAAGAACCGTCTGGAGAAGTCGACGGGGAGAAAATCGTGAGATCGAATTTGGTCGATCTTGCTAAATCTAATAATTTCGCATCCTGAATTCTAATTGTAATTCTAATTCTAACGAACTTACAATTAGTCCCCGTACGCATTTATAATATGCCAGACACCTACGAAACCGTCCACCTAAATAAAATTAAATAAAATAAAGTTAAATAAATTAATTTAAATAAAGTTAAATAAATAAAGTTAAATAAGATAAAAGAAAATAAATATATCTCGCGAAGTCGACGAGAGAAAACCAAGGGACGGATTTTTTGATCGATTCGATCGTGGGTGAATCGAATAAATTAGAAAGGAGATTAAATTAATCGCGCTCTAGTAATGAACCAAATCTGTACGCATTAACATTCAAGACTTGCAAAATCGTTTGCAGTGTAAAACACCGAAAGACCAACGGCAGAGAAACCAAGGCAAGGTCGAACGTCGAAAGTCGATCGTAGGTGAATTTAATGAATGAAAAAAAGGAGCGCTAAATCAATCGCGTTCTGTCAATCAGTTTAGCTTGCGATTTCCGCTGGCTTTTCTGCATAAGCAAGAATAACACACTCAGCGTGAAACGACGAGTCCAATTCCGACCTCTCCTCCGGCGACTTCTCGAGCGACACGAGAGTGACATTGACGAGCCGACGTAACTTCTTCGAATCACTAGACGACCACGCGAAGGTTGCCACCGGTGACATTCGCGCTTGACCATGCAACGGTCGCGACGTCGCGTGCCAAGCGGACCGACATTCTCACGTGGCACCGATGAACCGTACACCGCGAGAGAATCGATACCGCCCTTCCGCGTACAAGTGTATTTTCCGCCGGTGATTACAGCTGATACGCTGTCAGGCGTGCGACAAGATCCGAGCCGCGTGGAGTGTTCTCGGTAAACTGCTCGCGCGGTACATCGCGATTAGCTCGCCGAAGGACGGGCTGTTTTCCAAAGGTCGTCCCGGAGCAACTCTATCCGGATAAATGGTAACGTCGCGGCAGCCGCGAAGGGGTGAGTTTCTTTCTCCGTTATGATGATAGCAGCACGTTCATCAAAAGCCGTACGGCCTTGGTACCAACCGACCCATGGTCGCCGTCTACGAGACGGCGTCTCTGACGTCATAGTTTAAGGGTCGAAGCGAGTTCGACGCGTCTCGAGTACATCCGCGCGCGCGCACGATGAGAGGAGAAATCGTCGCGATTGCACGCGACGCAGGATGAGAGGGTGCATTTTTGCGTCGTCAAAGCGCCTCCTCAATTCCGAAGATAACGAGACGCACACGGGGACGCTGTGTTATCGCAGCATCGCGTCGGCGACATCGGGCGAGAGCGAGCTCCTCGTTTGGTATCGGGGCGGTCCGGCCGGACGCGACTTTTTGCTCCTTTTCTTGCGTCGCGGCGGCCCCGACGCATTAATGCAGGGGGAGGATACGACGAGGGCGCGTTGCCGCGGGGGTCGCTTTCCACCCCCGACGCCACGCGGCGCCCGCGGAGCGCTCCTACTCTGCGCACCGGTTTATCGCTCGCGTCACGCTACCGCGTCCGCCCGCCCGCCGGCTGGCTAGCGAGAGAAATTCGGCATCGATTTCGCCGAAGGAAGCGTAGCGCGGCTCTCGACACCGAGGATACGCGATTCAACGTTAGCCCCGCGTGACCTCGGCCACTCTTACGTCCGCGTCGAGGTCGCCGCGGAAACACGCGACTCGCGTCTTCCCCGCGATCTTATCGTTATCGAGTGGAGCTGTCGTCCCGGGGAGGAACGGATAAATCTCGAATGACGCAGTCGTTCGCGACTTCGACGCGCTTGAACGCGGGAATCAACGGGACGCGGCTTCATACTGATCTATTAATCTTTCGACTCCCGTGCTTACTTCCGAGATATAGGTTGTCAAGGGCTGGGCGAGCGAGTTGCCCCGGAACATTCTTCGCGTAATCGCACGCAAGTGACGTTGAAAATTGCGTCAAAACAATGAGTAAAATTGCATATGCGTAGTACGCGTTTATCAGGTTAATCTTGAAAGCATATAATACAAGAATTAATTGGGAGGATCCAGAAAAAAATTAGAAGGCAAGATTATGCCAGAAAATAATTTATAAAGGGGGCAAATGGCACACCCCGCTTGGGGATCGAAGGGTAAACATTTTACGACTCGTCTGTTGTACAACGCAAATTTCAGCGTTGCAGTCCGCATTGCATCGTAGCAATGCCGCGATGTGAGAAGCGAGATTATAGTTGACCGCGATTGTCACGTACACATCTACGGTCGAATTTAACAAGTTTCTTTGTAGCGCGGACCGCGGAGTGTTAATTAACAACCGACTGTCATGAGATAAACAATTAACTAATTAATTATTTATTTATTTACCTGCGAGATTTTAATTACGAGATTGGCGGGTCGCACTGTGCCGTGCGCGCGAGCGTGTAATTTAGTGAGCACGCGATGAAAACACACCGGACGACAGGAAGTTAAATGCGCGTGGGCTAATGACTCGCCGCGTCGGGGCGGGAAAGTTGCGTTGCGGAAGGGGCGTTGCGGGAGGGAGGCGAGGCGGAGACGCGCATTTTTTAGCGTCAGGCGCACAAGGTAGCACACAGAGAATCGTGCATATCGCGAGCCACCCCGCCGCAATCGGAAAAGCATCAGGGTGAGAAATGAGAGATTCATACACATCCGAGATATAAACGATCGCGTCGTCGTGCGAGGGAAAATATTAGCATCCTGCGCGCACGTCATTCCATCACACAGAATAGGAAGGCCGTAATTTCGCGAAGCCTTTTATTCTATGGCCGGCCTTCGCTTCCGCGAATTCTTAAATATCGCGACACGCGATACAGCCGCGGCGAAACTAGGACGTCGGATCCGGCACAATAGCGTCCACTGTCGACGGGATCCTGAAAGGGTTCCTTATATGATGCTATATCGATGAAGCCTGCTGCGCGCAAGATCGATAAGCACAAATCGTCGCGGGACCTTTCAACGTGTGACCGCCGTCGTCGTCGCCGCCGCCGCCGCCGCCGCGACGTTTATCACACGGCGCTACCACCAATAACGCTTCGCTATTTGCGCAAGAGAACGCCGAGGTTACATACGCAGTTGCCCGATGACGGCCTGCCGCGAGATCGCCGAGCTGCCCCGGGGATCGATAATCGAAACGTAGCGTTCGGCCGATGACAAAGCGTCGCGAATGAATGTTAATCCGACTCGACGCCCACGCGGCTCGCTGTTTGTGCGAGTAATTAATGAACGTTATAAACAACGGCGAGCGAGTTCAGAATGCAAAGTGGCCGAGCGGGGCGCGCGGCAAAAGTGTGAATCGGAGACGTCATTCGACGTCACTCGATAAGAAAGAAAGAAAAAAATAAGAGAGGGAGACAAATTTAGCAGTCTCCCCGACGGAATTGCGCGACGATTCCGCGAGACATAGAAACGTCGAGAGCGCGGAGATTAGACTCAGGAGTGGCGATAATTCGACGGAACGCTCGCGAAACGATTCGACGATGGCCTCTCGCGCGAACGCGCGCTTTTAGCACTCGCGAATACGACGACAAGCGCGACGGACTCCTTGCGTTCCCGAGACACCGATGGGTGATCAGACGGCTTTTATGGGGATGATAAAAATTTTGACCCTCGCGCTCGCGCTACGCGAGAAGCACCGACACTCCTCAGCGTTAGCGCCGAGTCATCGTGCACTATGAATAGTAATGAGGAAACGAGACGAGAGACTCTCTCTACCCTCCTCTCTCTCTCTCTCTCTCTCTCTCTCTCTCTCTCGCTTGTTAACGACGCGCGCCGTAGCAAGCCGCGATGCGAAACGCCCGACGTTTCGGTGGTCGGTCTCTCTGCCGGCCGAGTTATAGGACTGCAGCTCGTCGGCAATACGTTTCGCCGTAAAATTACGGTTGCCAGGTAGCAGGGCACAAAAGAAGGAGCGCCTCGGTTACAGGCGGGCGGGTTAACTTCCTCGTGTGGCAGCGCGGGGTTCTCTAGAAAAATTTATCACGACTACTCCGCCGCGTGACCGGACTCGTGCGGTGTGCCGGTGGCACAAGTTAATTTATATAATCTTGTGCATAAATAAGTCGACCAACGAAGACGAGAAATTAAGGGCTGCCTCTTTTTCTCTCTCTCTCTCTCTCTCTCTCTCTCTCTTTCTCTCTCCCCCGCTCGCTTGTATCGTTTTACGGGAGCCTTATTTCGCTGCAGAGTTAGTTATTGATTTTTTTTTATAAACACGAAGCGAGCTTGCAAGAATTAAAGAGCGAATTTCCCTTTTGCTTTCTTCTCCCTCTCTCTCTCTCTTTCTTTCATCCTTTCTTTCTCTAATCCTCTCGCTCTCTTTCGCCTGCAGTGTCGGAATTTTGAATTGTTAATCCTGTCGCTCAACTACGCCGGCAACTAAACCGCGAATAAACGCGACTACAGTGCGGGCGGCGAAATCAAACATCGCGTGTCGCTGCGCCAAAATCGTTAATCAAGAAGACGGGTCTTGAAAGCAACCCTCACCCTCGTTGCAATGTAATGCAAAGGGCGCGCATGCATTATGCGCGCATACGGGTCGATTTTTAGCGGTCACCGACGCGCGGTCGTTTGGTCGCGTATAAGTAGGAATTACAACAATCAACTCGACTCGCATTAATGAAATCCCGCAGGTGACTCGATAGAATCGGCAAGCTTACCGCGCGAAAGGTACAAGGTAACGGCCAACGGCAGCGGTATGTTTTTCAGAGAAAAGCCACGCGATATTCTCCTGAGGACGATCGCGGTCGATTATCGCGCGACGCCAATCCTCCTTCCCTCCATGGCTTAGATTCCGCGATTAAATTTCAAATTATTTAAGCATCGCGATGAACGGGGAGAAGCGCAAAGTGATCAATTTAAAATCAATTAAGGTCAATCGTGGCCAGGATTCGCCTATATCGGTGCGCTTGAGCTCCCGAACGAGGAGCGCGCACAAAACAGTTCCTGCAAGTACGAAATTCTCCCGAAATTGCTCGCTCACCTCGCCGTTTCTCGACCGTTCTCGAGTGCTCTCTATGAATCATTGGCTGGACGACTGTTCTCTCCCGAAGAATTAAATAGCCGTAACACCGTAAGGACTCCTCGAGGCAAGCACATCGGAGTCTCGAGAATAGCCGCCGCGCCGCGTTCTCTAAATTGCGCCTCTTTGCCCGGCGGCGGGAAAATGCAGTCTGCTTCAGCCACGTTCAGCAGCGTTTCGCTCGTGCGAACAAATCGCGCCAGCGATTCTCTCGCGCGGCGCAATCGCGCTTTGTTGTCGACGGACGCGATTATTTCCGCGCCCGTTTCCGCGTTGTGCGTCTCGCGTCGGGCGCGAAGCAACGAGCGTGCGCGCGCGCGCACGCACCAAGTGACATGAAAATTAGATAATGCGTGATAATTTAATTAAGCGTCGAGTGAAAACGACAATGCCGAGAGAGGTGACGTGCGTGAGAGGACATTTAATTCAGTTAATAATCCCGTGCGCCACGGAGACACCCGACAAATGATACTTTCGAGCTCGAAAGTAGGCTAGATCGTGTCCACATCACGAACATGTCGCACCGCGACGGTTTTTCACAGTCTCCTTTGAGACATATCCCCTCTCCCTCCTGCCGGTTTCGTCGGTGTTCTGAGGATTTCGAACGACGATACGTTCGTTCCCCGCGGCGGAGGAAAGACCGACAGTGATTCAATCGAGCGGATGTAACGAGATCGAGTTTTTCATATCAGAATAAAATTCGAGAATTCGCCGCATCGAGACGAAAGAGACGAGCGCGGGGAAAACGCGAGGAAAACGCGACGCGAAACGAGAGCGAGATACCGTCAAAAGAATCGCTATTTCATTCCTGCTGCGTGTACACTGTAAACCATTCGCAGTAAACTATTTCACATTTTGCGAATTTAATGACGCGATGAGACGCGAGGAGGGAGGAGCCGACGATGCGGTTGACGGTAAAGCAAATAATTATTTTCCGTCCGCTATTCCACCCGTCGCGTATCGTGTATATCGACCGCGGTACATTCTACATTCGCCGCGCGGTGCACACGTGCGAAAACGTAGCTCTCCTTTCCCTTGCCCCCTCTCTTCCACACGTTTCTAACGTTCACAATGTACAGCAGAAAATAAAGCACAGACCGTTGTTCGAACGAAAGACCCTGACATTAACCTAGCCCGGGTCGTCCTTCGCTTTTCCGCGTACTCCTAATCTTTCTCATCGAGTTCTCATCGAGAGCGAGCGAGTTCTAGCCCCGCGCCGTCAGGATATTATTATAATTTAATAGCGCTACTCAGAATCGCGCGCGCGCGCGAGTAACGACAGCCCGTCGCGGTTGCATAACGGTTGACCGGCACACAAGCAAGCGAGTAAAGCGGCCGTGTAAAGAAGCGCAACGGAGTGCAACATGTTCCGGGGGAGGACCGCAGCGACGGCCGGCCTTCCCGTGACATTTTACGAAACGCGAAACTGTGCCGCCCACGCGATCGGAGACGCGGTACGATCGCGCAGCAACGCGCGTCCATTAAGCGTAATCGCGAGCGCTTATCTCGCTCTCGTGCCGCCGCTCCGACGTGTACACGCGCGTTATGGAATTAAAGTACTCGTCGACACCGCGCGCGAGAACATCGATTTCCCTACGATCTGCCCACCGCCTGTCAGCCGATCTGGCCGTCTCTTGTGCCCCGAGAACCTCGCTCATCCCTCGCGCATCCCTCCAAAGAATATTAATGTGCGCCGCGCGGCAGCGGCGCGGTGCAAAGACGAGGCGCTCTAATTTAATACAGCTCCCGCACAGTAACGAAGGCGGACGGAATACGACGCACGTTTCCCGGTGCTATATCGGCGACGATATATCCGCGTGTCATCGGCGAGAAGCGCGACCGCGACGTACATTTTGTATAATTCGCGGCTATGCAGCTACAAACGCGGGATCTTGCACCACCGATCTTAATTACCGAGCGAACGTCTGACTTTATCGTTGCGTTATTCAACGCGACGGCGCGCGCGATTGTGTGTAAATAGGGGTGGGAATATGGGGCGAAACGCGACTCGCGTTCCGATGGACTCGACGATCGTTATAGAAATGTTAACCTGTTTGCGGTGTTGACACATAATTTGAAAAATTACTCCCGCATCATCGAGCAGCATTTTTTTCTACGATAATGATAAAATGAATGAGAAACACGCGCACGGGGAAAAACTCTGGTTGAATTTGCATGACAAAATGAACGAACCAAACGTGTTTTCGTTGGCAGACACGTTGGAATTCACGAAGGATTCTACGAAGGAACAGTTCGTAGAATCGAATTTAGTTCATAAGAGCCAGGAATGCTGTTTTCCTCAAGCAAAGGGCGTTTCCTTCGTTCATCCCTCACGTTCATTCAACTAGACTCCCTTCTCCGTGCGTGATCCTTGCGATTCGGTCCGTCTTCGGCAAGAAATTGCGATTATTCGCGACAGTTCCGTGACAATAGCCAAGTAGAAACGGAGAAGCATCTCGCTTCTCATGCAAATCGGCTAAGAAACGCGGTGGGAATATAAGCCGTTCGACGTGAATTTTATCCTCGAGATATGATTTTCATAAAGATCGATTATTACGACACGTTGTTGATTTAGAGATCGAGATCTGAAAACTCGTCCACAGCGTCGTCCTACTTACCCGAAAAGATTCCGATTACTCCACTCGACCGTAAGTATTCGGAGCATCTGAACTTCATGTATTATTTCCGCGATATAAGCCGACGAGTATAGAACAGCTCGGGTCCGTATCCATCGAGCGAATCGATAAGCTACTCTAAGCTCTGAAGCTACCGGGACGGTAAACGTAAAATTACACGGCGCTCTAAGCAGCACCGCCAACTCTCCGCTAACTCTCGCGGGGACACCTTTGATCTCCAGCGAAGCGCAATCGCGAATTAACGATTCCCCGCATTATCCTCGACCACACCGGCAATCATCGCATCGCCACTTTCCTCCTTCGTGTCGTGGCGTGTGAACGCCGAGCGGTCCGGCTCGTCGCCGTTACGGACACGTAAAGCTTTTTACCCTCCCTCCCCTCTTCTCTTTCTTTCTGCCGTTGGCGAGAGACGAAATTGCAAGCATTTTCACGATATTATTAGCGGCCGCGCGCGCGCACGCGAAAGCTTCTATCGTTCCGATGGAACGTTCTGCGGAAACCCGTCGCGGCTGGAAACACACCCGAGCGTGCACACAACGGCGGCGATTACGTGACTCCAAGTGAGCGCGCTGTTTGCGCTGCTCATAATGAACACGCGTATTATTAACGCGATGTAATGGGACCGCGATAATGTAATCGAGGGACTCGCCTCGACACGAACTTCCGCGGGCGCGATTCGCAGCGACGCGTTGTAATTTAATCCGACTGTGTGACGTCCCGCTCGCGGCTAAGGAGTCAAAGACACTTATGTAGGTAAAATATCGCCCTCGCGCGCGCCGGCGGGCCAGCACACACGCTTCGAGGGTGGTTCTTTCTTCTCGCCGCCACACCCCGTAACCCACATATCGAAAACGCACGTGGAACACACATACGCGGGATATGACGCGCTCGGCACCGCCGCCGTTGACGTTTGTTACTAATTAAGTCGGTAGGTTGCCGCGCGAACAAAAGCGCCCCGCTTTCGTGTAGCGAGCTGAAATTGTCCGACGAGGATTCGCATCGACAGAAGCGATTATCCGTAGCATTTTTTCATAGCATCGCGAACACCGTCGCCGCATACATACATATAATCAGGGATTTCTCTTTACTGGGATACCATCTAGCCCGGTTAATCAAACGCGCTTTCGCGGTAAGAAATGGACATGTTGAAAATTATCTGACGTAAACAACGAGCATGGGATCGCGCCTGCCGAGGTGTAAACATCGCCGAGGTCACATTGACGGGAGGAACGCGGTTGGTATTTTTGCTAGCCCGTAGCCGAAGCACGAGCATGAGAAAAAATATGTCGATGTATATCGAGAAGGAGACTGCCGTAGCAGATTCGTTAAATTTTTTTAAATTGACACATTGCGCATAAATATTACGCACAAAATATCAGGTTAATATTCGTATAAAATGTTGCAAAAGAAAGTCAGCTTCAGTACAATCAGTACGGCTTTTTATTCGTCAAATATATATCTAATCGATTATCATTTTCAAGATTCCGCGTATAATTTTTCGCAGAATAAATATTTCCGCAATGATCAGAGAGGAAGCAAACAGTGCTTCTCGCAATTCATATTTTTATTAAACTACATATGTTATTAAACTACATACGAACGCATATTATCGCGCACTATTTTTTATTATCTCTGGCCGAAAATCAATGCGATTTATATATGAGCATGCATTATAAAACATGACGCTTTCTGAGCGTTTGATTTGCACACTCACCATCGACTTTCGTTAACTCCTGTGAATCCTCTTCATCCGTCCAATGTCCAGTCTCCTCAGCACAATTTTTTGTCGCTTTTTCTCTTTTCTTTTCTCTTTTATTAATTTCGATGGGATTTAAGGAAAAAGAATGACGAGACAAAGAAACATATATGGTCGCGTTCAAGAGATGAGATTTTTATCCCAAAAAGAAGTAAACACGATATTGCAACGTTCCGAGAATGTATACGTGAGACGCGATTCGCGTAGAATCAATCGCGAATGAAAATTACGACGTTTAGACAAGAGAGAAAAAACGAAAATGTTTTGTTTCCCGAACGGTAATTCGAAAGAAACGCACGTCCTGTTTCGTAAGGACTAAGTTGTAATGTAAATAAACGCGCGTATCAAATTTATCGGTCATTTCAAATGAAATAGTATATAGCTTCTGACATGCGTGAAAAATGTAGAATGTACGCGTAGAAAATTGATAAACTTGACAGAGTATAAGATAAATAAAATTTATCAAGCCAAATAAGATAAATAATGGTGAATTTCACGCGCGATGACGCAATTCTGATCAAATTTTAACATTACACACTACTCGAAGCAGGAGTTATATTGATTGAATCGCAGCAAATAATTCCATATCTTGATTTCAATATAATAACAAACTAAAGCATTTATATCTGTATCTTCTAATGATTCAGAGTAAATATAAAAGAGAGAAATATATATTATATCTTAAGGATTCTGTTGTGTAATACAGTCATTGAAAGACACGATCTCCTGATTATTTCGAGCAACGTGTGAAAACAGTACAATTAAATCGCATTGATTTTCTCGAGATATTGCAAATATCCACCACCATAGAAATGTCTTTTTTTCTCCGACTCACCGATACACAGCAGACAGAGTCAGCCGCGTTCTGCTGCGGATCTGTAACAAAAAATATAGTTTCGTTAGTTAAATCGTTAGGTTAAAAGTTAGGTTTGGTTGAATTCAGTTCGCGGAAGCGCGCGCGCGCAGATACAAATGTTGATCCTTTGCCATCGTAATTCAACGGCTTTTATTGCAATCACTCAGTTTTCGATCGCAATGAATCAAGAAGAAATGTACAAACAATCAGTGAACCTCACCTTCAAGCCGACTCTGCTCGGCCCGAACCGGATCCTCCGGTGCGGCATCGGCGTCCGTCGAAACTGCCTCCCGGTAACCGCAGCTATCGCGTGGCCGCAAACTCCAGCAGATCTGTAACAAAAAGCGAGTTTCTTCATTATTCATTACAGCGACAAATGCGCCCCGCGTCAAGAGTACGAAGACTCAAAACTACAAATTAGCTTCTTCAACTTAACCAAGTTAACCAATAAAAGTTTACCTTCAAAGACTATGAAACACTGCTATTGCTTAAGATGCTCCGGATCGTCACGCACACATACACACACGCGCGAATATTACACGTTACATGCGCGCGTATATTGTGATCAAGCAAGAAAATTCGGAAATTATTACGCCGCGGCGGCGATCCACCGATCCGTCCGCCGCCGCGGCGTAAACAATAATGGAGGCGGTCGCGGCAGTTGCGTACTTATGACCATGTTGTTTTCAAAATCGCGCGACCTTGTCTCGCCGGGACGCGTCTCAGAGAGCCCGTAACGTTGTATAAAATTTACCTTCTTAAACAAAAAGGTAAAAAAAGGCGCCAGATACACGCGCAACACGTATTGTGTTATTTTTAGAAATTTCAAATTATTTTTCTCAAGTTATATATGTAACATAAAATTTTACAAGTAAAATTTATATAGCTATAACAAAACTCTACAATACTACTTTGCAAAAGAAACGATATAAACGGCAATGTTTACGCTTTTAGTACCGTGCATTGTACCGCATCTGAACGTGTATCTTTGGGCAATATAATTTATTATTTTCGTTATACAAGTAATAAGTTTGTACAACTTATATCTCTAACAAATTCTCCTATTGAATACTATAAATAAAACTGTACAAAGCTGTTCTACAAAAAAATGATATAACAAAACAGTAGCATCAACTGAAAAACGCAACTTCGTTTCACTTGAACTTGGCACGAGGCACTGCCCGTGCCTCTTGATACATTGTCTTTTTCCTTTCGCCGATTCGAACTACGCTGCGCGCTCTCAACAAACGCCTGTTGCACACTTTGCGTTTTTTCATACACGCGCGACGGAGGAGAATAGCTAATTTGCTTTAAGCCTGAATAATATGCGCACGTGGATTTTCGCGGTGTAAAAATTTCACGCGACCACGAATTAGCCGAAGGGCGAAAACGCACTGCAGCGTATAAAAAGCGCTGGATTCGTCGTTGCAGTCGCTAATAAAGTTTGTACAAATTTTGCATGAAAATTGAGTTGATTTGCTCATGAAAATTTGCCGAATATGGCAGTGCGGGATTTTACAACTGATTCTGTGTTAAACCATTAGGTGTCAAGTTTTCGATATCGAGCCGATAATAACGGCCAGTACGACTCAGGATTTTGTTCGAAACCGCAATAACGTATCAGAGACTGAATTCCTTGAAATCGCAAGCTTGTTATCCGGAAGAAAAGACCAAGTACGCACGAAACTTTGACTTTACGGATTCCCGACGCTTTATTTTCGTGTCGATTATCTAACAATATACCCTGACACATCTATGCGACGATACATCGCGTGTCATGATCGTACAGGTAAGGGCGTGTCATGACACAAGGGCAAACGTGACGATGATCCTGTGCAGCGCGAAATTTCGAAAAGAATGACGCTTGTCTCACGAGATATAGCCGCGCGAAGAGTTGAAAGTTCTTCAAAGCGGCACGCGGCTCTTTGCCAGTGAGCCAACGGAAACATGCCCGATACATTTGGTCTGTTCTTTTCAGCTGCACTACTGAACTAGTGCAATATTTCTTCTCGCTCTGACTTATTGCACCAGTTTAATATTGTAGCTAGAAAGAACAGGCCCGAGGTAACGTGTTTGCGCGCCGAACTTCACACCTCCGACGGTGCGCCCCACTCAAAGGAGCGACGTGCAACATTGTCATGGGCCGTAGTCCCCGTTAAACGGATTCGCCGCCTGTTCGTAGCTCCGCGTGGAAAAGTCGTAGACATGCGGCAAATTGCATCTTAAAGCTTAGACTATTTCGCTTCCGACGAGCGGCTGGTCGTTCTTCTATGTTATCTTAACACTATCAAAAAACACCGCTATTCTCCTTCTTTTTCATTTTTAGATCTAATTGAATTTAATTTTGACGTTTCTCTAGTCTCTAGTCTAAATTAATTAACTTATTCTTCCAGTAAAGATCGACTTTCTGTTGAACGGAGGACAAATACGCGACTGGAAAATGTTTTCGATTTTGATTTCAGAATATCCGAGCAGCATGAAATGAAAATATTGCAGAAAATATAATTTTCTATTTAGCGTAGAAAAAGAGTATATTATAATTTCATTTTTGTAAAGCGCTACCCAGTTTACGTTTTCGTTTGACCGTATGCATATACAGAGACCTATTACAGCGAAAAACCAGAAGAGTCTTCGTCTGTAAAGCTATTTACCTTATTCGGATAGATCGTCGCCATATAAATCACTCCTAAACATTATGAACCGCACTGCACGAATGGGCACCCAATTTTTTGCCGATAATGGCCCACAACTGTGCGATAAATTCTTGGCCAACGACTAATAGTTATAGATCGGTCAAGCGTTAATTCTGCCGCAGTATTCGGCTATCTTATACCGGTGACTGCTCGTATTCTAACGCTATTCCGAATTATTCAGTAAATACCTCGACATTTTTATTGTCCGATAAAGTTTATGAAATACGCGCTATTACATGTACGCTAATATATCAGGCGTGAGCTACGTCCACGGTAATATACATCTCGCCGCAAGATAAAGTTTTCTGATGGGGGCTCGGCCGGCAGACGTATCGCCGGGCAATAAATATTCCGTCGTAAAATTTCTCGATGCGGAAAATAATCAAGTCACGTTCCGTCCCGAGTCCCGGTCTAAATCTTCCGACCGGGAATTCGCAGTTAAGCGAAAGTTAAGCGTCAACGGAAGTACAAATATCGCGCACACTCGGCGCCGAGCGCGGATCGTATTTCGGCGGAGACACGGTAACCTTTGTTGTTTCGTAACATTTGACATTTCATCGGCCTCAGACGTTTTCGCCTCGAGCATTACTAGTCGCGGACTAGTGAAATATGCTGATAAATTTAGACGCAACGGTGACTAAGTCACGAGGCTGATCCAAGTTTTCCAGACGGTCGCTCGTTTATGTATCAGCCAAATGAACGATTAACTAATCGGAGAGGAAAATGCACGAATCCCAGAGAAAAGAACGTCTCATTATCCGCATGTGCTTAAGACAAGTTTACGATGAATCAACCTGTGCAATTAATTAATTGCGGATAAACTAACAATTTTTGACCAAGAGGTCATTAATAAAGACCCATGATTATAATTCATTCGAGATCGACCAGGCAAACGGGGAACGTGACGGGGAGCGAAATGTTCGTAATTACGTCAGACGTACGCTTGAAAAAGTCATAAAGCTCGGGTTGCATTCTATCCTGATCGTGCCACAGCCGATTCGTCTCCGCGCGGGCTCTATTTTCGAGGGCACCTTTCGAGGGCTAAACCCGGTTAAGCCTCGAATGTTCACGACTGTCGCGAGCGCCTCATAATAGACCATTAATTTCTTCGTTAGGCTTCTCTTCGACGTTCTCGCCGTTGCGCCCGTGCCGTCCTTACCGCGTGCTTTTCCCAGCGGAAATCATCCATTTTCGCGCTACGTGACACAGCGAGTCGTGTATCTCGGCCGACACCATACAGGGTGATTAAAAAAGACACGGCGACACTTCGGTATGACCCGTGTACACGCCGAACAAAGTTTCCCCCGATCTAGGTTACCGTTAAACTACGCGTAACGAATACGTGACGCCGCGCGCCAAGCGCGTGTAACACCCCGTAATAACTTTATAATACAATAAAATCGCCCTCTAAACAACAGTATCGGCGTGTCGAATAATAATAACAGACAGAATAACAGTAATAACCGTCTCATACGGAATAATTAATTAATTATGCGGAAACCGACCTATTAAATTGATAACGATAAACGAACAGCGGAGCCAATGAATACGATATTAGATCGAAATCATCACATGTCGCTCTAACGACGGGTATTAAATCGCGCAGCCGTGATAGCCAGCGCGATGAATAATTGGAATCGCGTCGAAATAACAGTCGCGAAATTGTGCTATTTTCAGCAGAAGAATTCAACGTCAAAATCGTCGTCAGAATGGACATGCAATAATCGTCTTAGAAGGATCGGGGAGCGAGGGACATATTCGAAGTGTTATAACTCGGTCCTGTCGCGTTGGAAAGACTTAGCGTGCTGGAAGAATCTGCGATAAGCCGCACTTGTATATATATATATATATATATATATATAGAGAGAGAGAGAGAGAGAGAGAGAGGGAGGAAGAGAAAGAGAGACAAAGACAGAAATGTCTGCAGCCGCGTATAAAGCAAACGATTGCTGCATCTTTCTAATATTTACGCAGCTATATGAGAGAGAGGAGGCATTCCGGCGTACGTCCGATCGAAAATCGACTCGCACCACTGCGCGCGGCGAAAGGGATATAAATCTCGACGCGCGGACGCAGAAGAGGAGCCGCGAGAATTAATCTCATTTGTAAACACGGATGCTCGTTCCCGCGAGAGTCGGCATGAATTATGAAAGTGCGGGGAAAAATCTTCGCACCTCTCGAGTACGCAGGATGCGCGTCCGCGGAAACGACGTAGGTGGTTTCGGTGGAATAAAAAAAGAGAGAAAGAATCGCGGAATAAAATACATATGCGCGCGCGCACGTTCGAGGCTAGTCGGGATTTTGACTGCGAAGAATATTCAATTTCGAAAATTGAAACTAAACCGCGACGACTCGACACGTAGTATAACGGGGACGTTGGCGCTTAAAGTTATCCGCTTGAATATTAAAACTCGCCGAACAAAGAATTTTTTTTCTGGTCCTTCTCTAAAATATTCCGCTAGCAAACGGGAGATGATTAAAAGAAGAATTCATTTTGAACACGGCGCTCGCGAGCGCTGACGCGGCAAGTTTGAGAAATATTGCGCACACCAAATCGCCGATATTTAATTAGCTAGCTGCCGTGCTATCAGCCGATATCGCCCTAAATATTAATTATCGACGCGTCGTTTGCACGGACAAGCCGCGATTTGTGACCCCGCGCGTGAGCGGGCGGCACCGAAGCGCGGCTCTGACGCGCTATGTAATAAAAATATACAGACGCTAAAACGCACGCAATAAAAGTTACAACTCCCACGACAAATATATAATAGAAATACATCGATGATATTGCAACGCACCATTCGACGAATCGCACAGAGTGCCAACATTTCATCTAAACCGCCATCCAACAGATTGTATTCCCGAGCGAAAATTATCCGAAGGAAAATTCTCTCGCCCACTCCGCTAACTAAAGGACACTTCGCATCTATTAAAATCCCCGTCCGAGGCTAGAAAAGAAAGAGTCGCGAGTCGCGCTTAATGAACGGCTAACGTGCCGCACACGCGACCACCTTCGCGATAAAATTACCACCCGCGCGACCCGAGGGGGAAGGGGTTGATTAAGTCCGCTCGATCCTGGCTCGATAGGTGCGTTGACACGAGCGTGATGCCGGCGAAATTAGCATGGTCGTATACTTCGTTGTTGACCGTGTCATTTTCGCGCGGCGCGTACGCGCGTATTATCGCGTACGTATATAGAGCGAGCAAACAGAAAACTGTCGCGCGAATGAGCGCGCACGAGCGCAAACGTATGCACGTTACCCCCTGGCCGGTCGCGTCTGTCAACATCACTTTGCGACGTATCCGTCGCGCCTCGATATAACCACGAGGAGGACGAACCCCGCCGGTGGCAGGAAACTAAATTCTCCGAACCAGCCGGCTCGCCCGTGCTGTTGAAGGATATACACCGAGCGTCGCGAGTCGCATCCGGAGCGGCTAGTAGCTTCACAAACCGGGCCGAGTTAATACCTCGCGCGCTGGCGAATTAATACCCGTCGCGATCCGTCTAACCGCGAGAGTGAAATTTCACTTCCGCGCATCGCGGCGAGCTCTCGGACGGAGCGGAATCGCTCCGGAGATTTTCTGCGCGAAAACTCGCACGTCACGCTTCGCCTCGGATAAAGCAGACGTGAGGCGAGAGAGAGAGAGAGAGAGAGAGAGAGAGGACACAGAGAATTTTGTGCGTGGATGAAACTTGTCCTGATCAATCGTGATTGCACTGAAGTGTCTAATCGCGAGAAATATCAATGCATCCCTCTTCCCCTTCTCTCTTTTTGCACGAGCCGATGCGGATTGATCGGTATGCCGGTAAAAAAAATTAACTAGTCATGCCCGACGAGGGTGAAATAGCTCGGCGCGCGCGACTGATGCACTTGCAAAACTTGTTCTCTCTGCGTCTGTGTCTATTGATCTTTATTGAATAGTCGAGGGTGGAAACCCGGCGCTGTTTTCCTCTCTCTCTCTCTTTTTTTGTTCGTTCGGCGTTCGCGGGCGAGACACCTCGAATTTCCAATTCGGATCGATGATTCGGTGTACGTCGCGCGGGCGCGACACACGATAGGACTAAATTTGAAATTCGGTTAATTCACCCATTCGAGCGAGCGAGCGAGCGCGCGCACTCTCCCTCGAATTTACGATATAATTTGTCATTCCGCGGATATAGGGAGGATTACGACCGAGTTAATACCACTGAGCTCGAGTTAACGAGTGCCGGAAAATTCAAAGGGCGTCGATTGTCTCCATCTGCTATTCTGAGAACGACGTTTTGTTTCACGACGCCTACGCGGTGTCTCGAGCAACGCGCGTCCGGACGGCGTACGGCGCAGACCGAGGAAACGTGGTTAGTTATGCGCGCTTGCACGCTCGATCGGGTCGAAAAGAAACAGCGTAGAATGCGTTTCGCCATAGTGAAGAAGTCGCTTTTAACGTCGAGTGCAAAACTCGAGTGTAAAAAAAAAATATTTCTCCCGCCTGGAGTACTTGCCGTGGTCGAGATGCGCCTGAAATATTGCCTGGGCTCCGGTTACGTTAGCGCGCGACCTGCAGCGGTAAATTAATTTAGGAGGCCCGTTAGAGAGCACGTTGTTGTACGGTCGAAGCTATGAGCGACGCAATTTAATGAACGCGAAAAGTGCACGGTTGGCATGAGCATTGTCAGCTATGCAGTCGCCGAATCTGGAACGCTTATTTCCATTCGCGGCGCGGACACAAACGGTATAGCTGTAAACACAGCGATGCAAATAGTAGGGGCGGGTATTAAATATTAGATCGTTCGGGGAATACCGACCGATTTTAATCTATTCAATTTTAATCTATCCACTGCCGATGATTTATCACCGGATAAATATTAGTATTTTTTTTTATATTTGTATCATAGTATGATAGCCTGCTGTATGTGTGCGCATCGACATTCCCTGCCAATATTTGCACGCAACATCGAACGATGCAATTTCGCTCCGTATCGTAAATTCATTGACACACGAACGGCCAACGAATCAATTACGTTGACTAAATATAATTAAATGGAATTAAATATTTAGTAAATTCATTGCGGCTCAAAACGATCAATTCGCGCGCAAAACACGATCCCCTTTGACATTTTAGCCGTTTTTAGGCGAGATACGACGGCAGGAGATACGTTCTCGAGATTTAACAGCTGACGCGTGCTCGCGTTCCATCCTGGCGGAAAAAAACATCGCGCGACGTTATGTATACGTATCCCCGTGTGACCGTTATGGGATTTAAGAGCGTGGAATTTGTGTGGACGCGACGATTTTTTGTAATGCGGTCGCGCGTGTTTCAACGGTCGGTTGGTGATATAAAACCACCGTGGTAATTTCATCAAGATAGACACGTTCAAAGAATTGCTAATAGTTTTGTGGAATATCTACATGATACTCCTTTCGTTATATATATAACGTGTACGAAATGTATATAATCATAAGCATAAAAATATAAAATAAAAAATCTTAGATATGTATATATGCGTATACAAAATAGCAGCATTCTTGTATTTCTTTCGCACATTGTGCAAAAATTTTTCAATTTTTGACAATGGTGTGCACAATTTGCACAAGTCGCAAGTATGTCAAATAGTAACATGCACTTGTCGAAATGATTTGGGCATTACATTGATTGAATCTGTGCAAATATTTATACGAATATTTACATATCTGAATAGTCCCGTTTAATATTTCTATATCCAAATCGAAATGTTGATTTAGCATCAAACTAGCAAATTTCGCTCAATATGATGTCCCCAATTATTTCGAAAGTACAAAAAAAAATAATACAAGTTAAGGTAAACAAGTTAAGGTAAAGTAAAATTCTCTCAGCATTAATATTCGGCCGATTCGCGCATTTAGACTTGAATCATTAGACAATAATCATGCCAGATCTTATTCGTGTATTAAATAAATAATCGAAGCGACCAAAATCTGGCACAATAGCACATACCTCAACTTCTTTCGTCAAAAATCAATACGGTTTATAAATAAGGATGCGAAACAAGTGCGCTCTGTAAGCGCTGAAATTATGCACTCACTACTTCGTTGACTTCGTTGACGTTGAGGTAGCCGTTGCAACCCTCCGCATTCACCCTCAGTTCCAGCTATTGCCTCCAGCTTCTGTCCCACGTCGACCACACTTCACTATTCACACCGCGACGCGGTTGTCCATATCTGAACGCTTTAACGGCGTTCAACGGTTAACGATTTAACTGAGCGGCATTAACACAAACCGCTTTCTATTGTCTTTATAAATATACTCTCATATTTCCAAACTCGTAAAAGATTGCAAAACGCAATTGACGCGTAAGAAATCGCAAATTCACCGTTAATCGTATGTGAAAAAAGCACAAGTTCACGAATCGCGCATAACAGATCACAAATTGAAAGATCGCGATCGCGTCTTCAACGAAATCGAAAAAATACTTCGAGCGAATTACTGCCGAGGAAAACATTTTCCATTTCGCGAATTCTGATTTTTGAAACGGATACGAATATTTGAAATTCAATGGCGATTTTAACGAGATTTATTGATTCGCATTGTTTATGATCTCATTGTAATGGCCACTTTAACAGACCCATGGTCCGAAACATACATACACACACATGTAAAGATCTCGATAACAAAAGCAATAAAAAATCATGATTTGAAGACCGCGAGTAAAGTAAACGTGACGCGCGACTGTACACAATGATGGGAATTTGGTGACGGGCTTGCCAGAGAATTTCCCCCACTACGCACGCACACAGCCAGCTTAGTTCATCCGTGTGAGCTACGCATTTGACACTGTCACATGGCTGGACCGAGCCGGTTATATATGCGTGCATGGTGGAGGAAATTCTCTGGCAAGCCCGTCACCAAATTCGCATCACTGACTGTACATACGAGTAGTCGAATTAAAGACCGATAGCGTGGCTCGCGAAATCTATCGCGAGCGATATTATTACCGCGGCTTAAAGTGGCGCTAATCTGGTGCGCCATAACTCCGTAATAATACTTTGCGAATTTTATTCGACCTCGTACTTATGGTTTGGTCCCCTTGTTTCATTCGCCAGATCACAGCGTGACACTTAGTTAATTTATTTTATTCGTCTTACAAAAGCCAACAATAACATTCAAAATATTTTATATATAGTGGGGAAAAACATATAAAAACGTCGACACATGTAGAAAATAAACATTTCGAAAGAGAATTTAACAATCTCAAGTGAAATTAATCATAAGGCGCTAAACAAGATGCTTGAAAAACACTTAGAAAACGAGAAGGTATATCAAATTGTAGTTTCTATATTAATTTCACTTAACAAGAGACATTAATCCAAACAGTCGATTCACGATTCGGAATGCAAGAATTTATAATTATCCTTTTAATCAAGGACCTTGAATAATCTCACAATTATGAATACCGGCTTTAGAATGTAATGTAAACTCTGTAGTTCTGAAATAAGTCTTTCATCGCGCAACACAATGAGTGTAGTAAGCAGAGTTTAGCTTTTAGCTCTAAAGCTGCAAGTGTAACGTAATTTCTAGCAAAAAGCGTTTCCTGCGTTGCCAAAAGTTAGAACAGCGCTTAAACCTTAAAGATTGAGTCCGATAGTAAGGGAAATGCCTTTTGCCAGAAATTACGTGGCATTTTCAGGTTTATAAAGAGCGAACTGTCAAAGATTTACTGCACCCATTGTGTTTCGGGTCTTAAACCATGACATGAGGAAAACGGCAATAAGAAGTCTTTCGTATAACCTCGAAGAACGAGACTCTCTAGATTCTATAGAGAAACTTCGAAATTTCAGCAAATGCAATTCCTTCGTGCTTTTCGTATTTTTCACGAATTAACGAGAAAATGAGGCTGATAATAAGTACACATCAATTAAACGCCATCCGTCGAAGAGACGAAACGAAGGAAGCGTTCGCGTAGTCGTCGGGTCGCGATCACGGTATGAAAACCGGGCCATGTTTACCGAGGCTTTGATTAAACCCTCGGCACCTTATTGCCGGTAAAAGCGCCGGTGCGCGGTCCCCGAGTAAACTCCGGCGCTCTGTGGGAAGAATGGAACATAAAAGTCCAGTTAGAGGCAATTATAAGCCGGCCGTTAGGCGCGGGCAAAATCGATGATCGCCAGAGGAGCGCGCGCGAGGAAGAGTCTGTATCGCGCGAATTCCCGTCGCGCGGCGATCCGATCGCGTTCCAATTTGTTTCGGCTTGATTCAAATTCGCACACATTCCGACCGTCGTCGCTCCGTACTTCGCATTCTGCTAATTTATCCGGTCGATTTGTCCGCGCCCGGCCTCTCGCCGGGGCGCGAGCCAGGAAAGCGACGCCGCGAGTTGGTTCCGTTGGCGAGCGCGCGCAGAAATTACGCCCGCCGGTTCTGTTTGTCTCTGTTTAACGAAGAGTCAGCTCGCACACAAGTTTCATTGCGAGCTTCTAAAGCCGGCTCAATAATTTCCGCAACTGTTAGAAAATGCCGCGACCTATTCGCACCGGCGGGACTGTCGGCTCTCGGCGAGCTTCTCGGCGAGATGGTTAATTGAAAAATATTCCCTCCGAAGTTTCCCCCTAATTTCGCGCTCTCTGCGACCTGGCCAGGCGACGAAAGGCGGGGGAGGGGGGAGGAGAAAAGAAAATGGGAGGTAGGAGAAAAAGAAAATTATTTTCACGGCGATATTGTAGGATCGGGATCAACAAGTTAATATCCTATCGCTATCGCGATATAACAATAAATTGCTCCGATACATCCCCCGACGATTTTATCTTCCGCCTGGCGATATTGAATAATGTTTACAGCGCAAACATTCATCTCTATTTTCATCACTGCCGCACAGGCGGCGTAGGAAAAATAATGGCACGTACAACGATGTATCATGCAATATTTTTTTCCCTTTTTATAATCCAATAAAAAATTGCGCGACTCGACGTTAACCTCGTGGGCAGCCGAATAAACGTCGGCGGGGGGGGGGAGGGGAAAGGAAATCGCGAGAAGCGACGACGACGAGAAGATACGAGATTTTTCCCGTTTAACGAATAATCGCAATTCACACTGAAATGTAATGTTAGCGTCAGCGCGAGGAGAAAAAGAGAGAGACATCGCATGGCCTCGCGCACCAGTCCGAGTGCTTTCCGAACTTGCTTGTTCGAATTCTATTCGCACGATGACTTCATTATACCTTGAACGCGCGGATATTCAGTTCCAGGGGAAGTTCTTTACCGCGAAATACAGCCGGCGTCGCGCACGGGCGCGCCGGTCCATTACCGCGGTTTGTCGTGTGCCATAAAATTTAACGCGCATCGCGCGCGCGCAGTAAGTGAGGGAATTACTTAAGCGACGATCGCGATACCACCGCTGGTGGCGTTATTATTCGCCGCGAACGATAAGGCTGATTACTTAAGCAACGTGCATGTAAAATTAGCAGCATCCCTCGGCCCCGATTTCACTCTCGCGGAATAGCGGATAGTGACGCGAGAGACGCGGCCGACAAAACGCTTATTCATCTTTCAGCGAATTTAATTTGCTCGAAACGCGTTCCAAAAAGCTCGAGTATTATCGTTCTCCCAATTATTGTCTAAAATTCTCACGTCATGGATTAGTAGGTCGTCCGCCGCAGTGCAGTCGGCGCTGTAAAATGTACAATTAAAAATATAAATGTAAAATTAATTATACAACGCAACGACAGCCGCGCGTTTCGTTAATTTACGTAACACCGATGAAACACAAGCAACTATATACAACAACTCGACATACAGCCGATAGAGAGTCGAAGAAACGCGAATTATAACGAGTGTACGCCCGCAAATTGCACTCGTTATTTCTCGGCGATTCAAACTCGAGTTGAATATTGAAATAACCGAGAAATTGGCGTGGCGGCCGAGCCGCGTTCACAGGTGTGAGACAGATATTCTTTTTCCTTTCTTTTTCCTTGCTTGTTCGCCCCTTTTTCTTTTTCCGTTTCTAAAAAATTCCGTCGATCTGTTGCTGTGTGTACCTTTGAAGAAAAGCGCACAATTGTAATTGTAAAAATATTGAATTTATTCTTGCTTCTAATACCTAATCATTCATATCATACGAGATATGAGTATTGCATATGAAAATCCGAAATGGGCATTCGGAGCGTTGAAAAACAATAACGATCGCAGTAAGGTCAATGGTGGGGAAAACGATGTGTTTACGTTTGGAAGATAGAGACGCGGATTACAAAAACGGCTGTCGCGATAGAGGTAGGCAGTTAGTTAGTCGCTGTTGGACGCCCGAGAGAGACGTGCCGTCACCACTCGTGCAGAAGGTTGGTGAGTGTTAATCAAACCATTGTTTTCTAATGTTCATCGGGTGACCGGGGTCGAGCATTGTTCCCTTACACAATTAGTTGATTTCTCTTAATTCCGAATACCGGTGTCGTCGCGCATTTCCTCTTCGACACCGGTCCGATTCAGATGTTTTCTTGGTCACCAGACCGGGCTCGCCGTGCGTTTTTCCGGCGGAGGGGGGGGAGGGGGAGGGGGCCGGTATGACCTAAGTGATCTGAGTTAGCAGCTGAGAGGGACATCTCGTGCGCTTTCCCTTGGAGATTTCCGACTGCCCGCCAGTTTGGTTCGAATGTGCGCGTATCCATTCGGACCGCTATTTTTAATCAATTATCGCGTGAAGTAATTGCGCGAAAGCCTGACTCGAAGGTGTTCTGGTACTCGGCGCGTCTCCGTATCCCGTTCGACCTCCACCGACGGGCGTCTGAATTATATTATCGTTCTGCTGTCTATTGTTTTTTTCTGTGTTTATCAGCTCGAACTGCTCGTCTATTCATTCGGCTCTTAGTGTATATGCATAAGGCAAATAAACAAAAGAAGGAAGGTCGTGTCTATAGGGACTCCCTCCCATGTTATTTATACATCCTATACGTTACTCTTACACAAGCGTGCCGGTCGAAGACCGTTTCATGGAAACTTTGAAGCAAACTTTGCGCAACTATCATCCGCCCAGGCTAACGGTAATTCGTTGGAGACGCAATTAAGCGAGTAGAGCATGCGGCATGCGCGCGCAAAATTATTCGAATAATGGATATCTATGCGAGATTTATAGGTTCAACGTCGCACATCCGACTCCTCGGCCGATAAGCCGAAAATTATTGCCCACCGCGGCGCGACCGCTACGCGCACGAACAACAACACGCAGAATTATTAGCAATTGCACAGAGTGGCTTACCCGTAATTCTCGCCAGATATTTACGCGCTTGACACTCGTTGCTCGATTATTGTTGCCCGCGTAAACGAGATTCGTCGCCGAGTCGAAAGCCGAGTCGAGTGCCGCAGGGCGAGTTCTCCGCGTACATCGCTCGACGTTCCTTCCCGACGTTCGAAACGAGAGAAAAGAAAGAGAGGAAAGAAATCACATTTACGAGCAAATGGACGTGGCCCATCAAGAGAGAGATGTAATAAGGTCACCGCGAGAGTGTTTACGACATCGTTCCCTCTCGGCGCATACGTCACCGGGCGCGCTAAAATGCGCGGCCGTGGTATTAACGCGTCGACGGTAACGAGGTTGGTGAGTTACTTTCCCGAAAAACGGCGGACGGCGCGTCGACGACATGGACTTTCCCCGGAGGATCGTGCTGTCGAAGTGCGGCCTAAATATAGCCCGGGCTATTTCGACCGCTCCGCGCCGAAGGTGTCGGCCGTGTAAAAGCGGGAAAAGCGGGGAAACGCGGTCGCGGATGGGGCGCAGGCGGTTCGTCCTCGTTATTTATTGTCATCGTATGCGGGCAGGTGTCTCCTCTTCGAGATCTATAGTGCTCCCAGGCGGTCCTGCTCGCGCGTCCCCAGGACCTCTCCTCTTGTCGTCAAGTGTCGCGACAATAGCGGCCGCTCTCTTTCTCTCCCTACCTAGGTGACTTGTTGACACACGTGTGCCGCGATCGGCTATCGCATCGGGCTGTCGACTGCGACACACAGGCCGTCGTTATTAAGTATCTACGTGTATCCTCTGTGTATTTTTCACATGTACCATCGCAGCCGACTCCTGCGTCCGATAAACTGGGAATTATGGCCCTCGCAGACGCCACGGACGCGAGTAACGCGTGAAATCGTTGGCAATTGTAGAATTATTGGCGAGCGTGGAAATTTCAGATGTAGGCCGTCAGATTTTACCACGGTTACCGGTTGCCCGACTGAGGCACCAAGAACGTCCAATTTGCGAAATATTCCTCATCCCCATTGACGTGTTTTTTCCAAAAAAAGAATTATATCCTCACAAATTGCGTTTACAGTGTTTTCTTTCTCAGAGCTCAGATTTTCCAAGTTTTCAAATCCGACTATCTCTTGGAGGAACAATAGGAGATAAAAGTCCCAGATTTAATAAGACTTATCTCCGCCGACTGAAATTACTCCTCCTCATCTATACTCTCGATACCGCGAAAGCCGATCTCGCGGAATCTCGCGGTGGATCGTCGATAATGAGGGCCGGTTTTATTCATCGATTCCGGAATTGTGTGGGGCGCGGAGCAGGACGCCAATCAGCGGGCCGGCTCGAGCGTACACTTTGCGTACGCGGGCGGACTGCGAGCGTGGCTCGATTATTCGGCATGGCAAGACACGACGCAGAGAGAGAGGACCTTCGAGATCGAGAAGCGAGGGCCGCGTTGTATGGCTGCGCGTATCGTGTTCTCCGGTCTCTGTTTTCGGGAATGGTAACTCGATGTGCAAATACAGGGTTTCCGGGTGCAACGATCCCGCACGTGCTCGTGTGCACGCGTGCGTGCGTGCGTGCGTGCGTGCGTGCGTGCGTGCGTGCATACGTTCGCAGTCCGAGCGTTTCGCCCGTATCTCGCCTGGCCGTGCATCGATCGGCTCGGGCAGATTTTCTCGCGCTCTCTCCTCTCTGCCTCTCTCCCTCTTGCATTATGCACCTGCTTTAGAGCGAGCGCCACACCGTCCAACTTCGACACGGCGTAATTACTCGGCACGATAGTCGCGCGCGATCCGAACTTGCCCCCCAAGTCGGCTCGTAGCAGTCATTAGTCGCGGATTATTAACTGATAGCGTGTCGCCGAAATTCACGGAGAGGATTATCATCCGCAGCTTCTGCTGCGACTCGGAACTTCGACCGCGATGTCGAATGCACCCGAGACACCTTCGCTGAGAGCGCTTTGATCGTCTTCTTCTCTACCTGCTTTAGCGAGCGCACGATCGCGGAAGCTAAGAGCGGATTATCGTATTAACGTCCGAACGTCTGTTCGAAGTCGAAGTCGAGGTTATGAGGTAAGTCGTGCTCGAGTATCCGCTTCGCGCATTAACATTAAGATAGCGGCAGTGCATCTTCATTGTTGCACTTGCTGCATCATCATTGTCGTCGTCGTCGTCGTCGTCGTCGTCATCATGGCGCTCTCATCGTGACATCTTTACGGCGGCACTAGGCGAAACCTGATAAGAGCGGTGAGACAGTAAAGAAGATGAAGTGCACGACCGTTAAGATATCTCTCTAGAGAGAGAGAGATATATATATATATATATATACACAATGGGGCGCCTGGAGCAAAAGAGGGCGCAACAAGAGGATATACTCGCGCCCCGCTGTTTTCACAGGCGCGAGAGAAAAAGAGCGGGGGATTTTCCTAAAAACTGTCTCCGCTGCGCATCGAATAAAGCTGCACGTCGATGACACGCTGGCAAACGTCGAGAGAGAAGAGGAGCAGAGGAAAGATCGAAATTTCGCGAAGAGAATCGAGGAGGAATTTTCTCAAAGAGAGGGGGAGGGTTCGCCGGTTCGGGAAGCAGGGTTGAGTTTCACGGACCCTATCAGGAACGTTGTAAAAATTCTACAGACGATTAATACGCCGTCCTCACGGCGCGAGCGAGTGTCGTAGAAAATCCTATAAGCGCCATAAGCCAAGCTCATCCGCCGCTTTCGCTTCTCGGTGTCGAAAGCCTTAAGCGCTCCCGTCTCGTGACTCACATCGACAGCCTGGCACTTAAGAATACAAGCGCCGCTCTTTTTCGCCCGCGAGCCCGAAGGCTCTCTTAAGAGACAGGGCCCATCGGCTTCGTGCACATCTATATGTATCGGCTTCGTCGCCGATGACATATCATCGCGGGACCGCGATCGAAGCTCGGTCGGTGCGCGCGTGCGGTGGCGGCCAGACGCGCGCATTATTAATGCGCGAAGTTTCACAATCTAAGTCCAGTATTCCGAAAATTAGACCAGGACGCGCATATATCCGCCGTCGGGCCACGGTAACAATAATGTTCGAGGAGATCAAATCGAGGAGGATAAAGAAGAGCCCCGCGGCGATGCCGCGGTGTCGAGAAAAAGCGTATTAAGGAGTTAACAAATACAATACTCGAAGAAGGATATTTCCACTTTTGGTGGGACTACGCAATATAAGAGCGGATCTGCTTTTCTTTTTTACCCTCGAGACACAAATTTGCCGTGAGCTCTGAAACTTCGATTACTCCGTAACACCCGGGGAAGCCACAGATACTTCGTCTCTCTTGATTCGGGGCTGAGTGCGGCGCGAGTGGAGAGAAATTGCGAGCGTTTCGATATTGCTCGCTCAGGGGTCCGCGTAATTCATCTGTAATCCTCGACGAAAGTGAGGCGGATCTCCGGTTTTCTGTCCCGGAGAACGAGCGCGCGCGACGCTGGCGGCGCGCGCACGGACATGTCGGGCAAAATGGGTTAATAAAGCTCACGGTGTCATTTCTACGCGCGAGATGGGCTCGGTCGCGGAATAAACAATGCCCGGCATTCGCGGAGGATCCCCGCGGATTAACGTTCCGCAGTACCAATAAAGCGGAGTTACCGGAGACCGTTATACACGCTAGACAGACGGCGGAAATACCGTAGATTCTCCCTCCGCTCCAGCTCCTCTTCCAGATCTCTCTTCGGATGAGAGGGGGAGAGAGAGAGAGAGAGAGGCCGCCTTTTATTTTCATTGCCGCCAGGAAAAATTACGCGGTCGACGCGCTATTTTTACAACGCATCCTCGCCCATACCACGCAACTCGCACTTACTCTCAGACGAAAAGCGAGGGAGGAGGCCCGCACGCTGCCGAACGGTAGCCCCATCGAACGCTGAATATATGCCCTTCCGATTCTCAAGCTGAGACAAGCGACGTTACACGTCGCACGCTCGCATGAGAGAAATGGAAATTGGAATTAAACGAGCATACCTAATTAATCGTCTATGCGCCCGGAACGAGGCCCCAGGGTGAGAAGCGATGGCGATCGATGATCGTCCTAAGTAACCAAATTTAAGCGCTGGCCAACACGTCGCATTGTTATCGGTACAGACCGCGTTGATAATTACCTTCGTTAACGAAGAGAGGCCATTTTCCCATCGAAGTCCCGTGAGTGTATTTTAACGACTGCATTGACATGTAAATTCTTGAGCGCGCGCTCGATATCGCTCAGGAATCTCATTCCCGAGATCGTTTGGGAGATCGATCCCGATCGATAGATCGGTCGATCGGATTGCAAAGGAGGAGGAGGAGGAGGAGGAGAAACGTGGTGCGCTGAGGTCCGTAAAAGCTCCGCGCACGATTGCGGCTAGGAAGACCTGCCACGAGACGATCGCCGTTGGGGCGGAACGCGAATCGGACGCGACGTTATATATACTTACGCGTCCGGTTATTAATGGACATTCATCAGAGGAGCTTATTTGACCAAGCGCGATGCTCCCCCCAAGGCCCGTTGATTTACGACCCGCATAAACGCAAATCGAATCTATCCATCGCGCCACCGCCGACCGGAATCCTCGGCGAGGCTCGCTTCACGCGAGCCGTGCGTCTGAGGCTTGCCGAGGGTTCGCGAATGACGATGATCGTACGTCGCGGGTCGATACCGCAACTGCGACGATGACTTCGGTGTTTCATTATCGCATATTTTTAGCTCGTTACTCTTTAAATACTTCAGCGTTGTTGTTTTTCATCAAAGGGAGATGTGATTTGAAAAGCTTCGGTGGTGCACGAACGGCGAAAATGATAGGCTGGTAAGAACCGTCGCTGGATTTTGAGCCGATCATAATTGAATTTTTAACTCGATATTTTTGTCTGCAGAGGAAACAAGAGAGAAGGGGGCAAGGAGTTCGGAGCGATTTTTACCAGAACGAAATATTTCGGGTAATATTATATTTCGAGGATCTAAGTATTCCAATGACTCGGAGCTTGACATTGGCGCCAAGAATTTAATTATACGAAAAGACAAAGAGAGAGAGAGAGAGAGAGAGAGAGAGAGAGAGAGAGAGAGAGAGAGAGAGAGAGAGAGAGAGAGAGAGAGAGAGAGAGAGAGAGAGAGACAGACGTCTGCGAGACGTATCTGCCTTCGCGGCGTTATCCGCTCTTGAATATGCAAACGCTACTCCGCTTAACATGCGAAGAGCTCCCCCTACGGTCGATCGCGTCTCGGATACGCACCGTTGCCTGCACCGGGTGTACCTGCAACACTCGCACACGTGCCTGCAACGCACTCGCACACGGTTTCGCGATAAAACGGCGTTTGTTCGGTGACCAAGCACCGTGCGCGCGAATACATCGAAAGATTTTGATAAACGAAACGTCGCGCGGGTAAAATCGCCAACATGCGTCGGATTTTTTATACTAAGGACGACGATATTATTTTACGATCATCCTTCGATTAAATGATCCAGTCTCTCTTCATTTCCTCGAAATTCGTATCGCGACTATTTTTATCGAATGCGTAACAGGGAATTACTGGGAACGTTAAAAATAAAATCATAAATTAATCAAATGGTCCCCGCCAATAGAAAAGAAACGTTCCACAAGTGGGACAAAAGAAACGCTGAGGGATTAACAATGTTTGGATTTTACGAAGACCTGAATCCGCATCTCGGGAGATGGAAAGAGCAGATAATTTCGTTCTACATCTTCGAGAGAGAGAGAGAGAGAGAGAGAGAAAGGGGGAAAGGAGGATGAAGGAAACGTGTCGCGCCAGGACGACGTACTTTTACCCCCGGGTCGCGGAATTAATTGTTCTCTCATTCCGACATATGGAGGTAGGAAATTACTATTCAAATTAACGATCCATACTGAATATGTCTCCTCATCGGTGCTGATGTAGCCACGAGAGAAGGAGGAGAGAACACTCGGTGATCCGCGCGCGGACGTACATTTCTTACGGACGGCACGTGCATTCGATTACCGACACGTCGATTATGCCGGCGCGGACGAGACGATTGATCGGCACCGGAAGGGCAGATCATTAATTCGAAGGTGGTTAATCGCTGGAGATCACCGTTGAACACGGATTCGCCGGTCGGAAAGATCGCGACTTCCGGGGACACCCTGTACAGCCGCGTATGCGCGCGTATCCGTGCGAGTGGACTTTTCGGGGTTGTGTGCCGCGTAGGAGGGGTGGCCTCTCGTAAAAGCGCTCGTAATCGTTCTGTCTGTATCAGGCCGTACACGCGATCCGCGGATTAAAATTAACAGCCGCTCGGCGTATATTGATTGCACGCTCGCTCTCTCACCTTGACACCGGGAGGTAGGTGTAGGTTCGTTCGTACGCGCTCGTACGTTGCTTCGTTCCTCCGCAGACGACTGCTGCACGCGAAGGAGGTTTCCGAGGGAGAGGAGCTCGACCTCGACGCAACACGCCTCTCCTCGCTCTCTCGGCATTGAACCTTCGCGCAAATAGCGAAATTAGACGCCGCCGCCGCCGCCGTCGTTGTTGGTCGTCTATCCGTGTCGGATCGTTGTATTTTATGCGACCTCGCGGCAGACACTTTGCGAATATTAAGCCGAAAGCCGAGACTTAACACTGTTAGCGTACCATTGTAAAACTCGACGTACACTCGAAAATGCGAACAGTCGCTTCGCGCGACTAATTTCCTTCCGTGCGAAGGTAACGTCTGATGCACGATTTCATGCCTTCCGACGTGCGACGTGTTGTTGACTGGCACATTCAGCTCACTGCCGAATCGCTGCCGTGCATTGGGGAGACCTGTGCGGCGAACCGAGCTGTCTGCAACGTCGTCGGCCAGCGTGCATGTCGAGAGAGGTATGAAATCGCCCATCGTGTGACGCTAACTTTATCTACGGGCCAGACGAAAATTCAATTACAAGATGACCGTGTAGCAGACTTGTACGCAGTTGCGCTCTCAGTTATCTCAAACGAGACCTTCAGATTGCTAAACGAAGGTCTAGATGAAGGTTTTCAGCTGTGTGATAACAGAGACATCGCTCCCTCCCGAATTGTGCGTCTTCCTCTGCTCAGTTAGCCTGAGATTTTTTTCTTCCTGTGTACGGCACCGGCGGCGACGCGTTTCTCGAATTCTCCAGTCGTCCTTGACAATCGCACTTGGGGGAGTAATATCATCCTGTGCGTGGGCGAGCGAGCATCGGACTAGTCTGGCGCGATAGAGTCGATACCGTAGAGACTCTATCGTAGGATATACCGGGTATCGCCGAGTGTCCATTCCGCTCGAAATTGGAAACGCTCGTCGAATAAGGATCCCGCCCACCCATAAGGATCAGAGCCAGAACTCGCGGACTTTCGGCGCGGACTCGCGTGACGTCGGTGACTCTTGACGCTGCGCGAAACACTTTCCCGACGGCCATTGTGAAAGTAGCTGCTATATTATCTTGTTTGTCCCGAAGCGGCGTGTTACAAGATTAGAGTGAGAAACTATCCTTCATCTCACAGATGTGTAGGCGCTTTTATGTATTAGAGACTCGCAAAAGTCCATCCCTTTGTCGATGACCTTGTTGGCTCAAAGGACCAGGAGTCTTAAAGGATTGTCGGATCCTGCCTCTGCAAAGGCGCAAAGGATCTTTGCAGAAGCAGGATCCGACAACTTCACTTATCAGTGGAAATCCTTCTTTTCTCTGCCAAGCCAGAAAGTGCCTTTCTGGTAAGCCAGAAAGTGTAACGATGGCAAATCATTCGTTCGCACACGCACAGTTTCGTTATTATTGCCGAAGCAAACACGGCTGAAAAAGCGGCGAAGTATCGCCGCAAACCGCCTCGCAGGTGGCAAAGACGCATCGCCTCATATTTAATCCGCCGTATTTTCTATCTATTCTATGAATACTACAGAGTTCATTTCGAAGATCCTCGCTAAACGCCGGCCGCATCACGCATCCCCATCCCGTTGAAATTTATACGCCGCAAGATTGGACTTACATCTCGCTTTTGAAACAAACGGCTTCTATCTCTCGTCGCCACACACGCGCGCCCGCCGTGTCTCGGGTTCTGAAATTGCGCACTCTGGAGGGCGTGAGTTTTTCCCGCCATTGCGGCGTTTATCGTTCTACAATTTATGACGTATGACGGAGAAACAAAGAGAGAGAGAGAGAGAGAGAGAGAGAGAGAGAGAGAGAGAGAGAGAGAGAGAGAGAGGGAAGAAAGGAAAGAAAGCGTGTAGCTGCGGAAAGAGAATCGGTCACCGCGACGTAATTCAGTCGTCGGACCCAGCGATGGCGATCTCGAGAGCTCCGGTGTTACGCGTAAGTTACCGCGACACACGGCCGAGACGTCGCACAGTCGCACAGTCGGCTTCAGCGCTATACATCGCGCGGATCGTATGTGCCGTTCCAGACAGCCTTTAGATCGTCTCGCATATTTTATTCAACCGTGGCGCGCATTCCGCCGGCTGAACACGCTCCGGCCGTTCGGAGGAGCGACTGTATGCGCATACGGGAGTCCTTATGCGGGACCGAAGGCTCGCGGAAAGAATCCTTCCGGCATCGTTAATGAAAGAGAGAGGGAAGGAAAAAGTATGACCCGTCGTCCGCGGGAGAACCCTTTTCCCATTCCGGGGAATTGGCCCCGCGCGACTTTTCAACCGCCGCGTCGGCGATGCGGCGAAAAACTGTTGCTCTCGTGCACTCGCGTTTCGCGACAGATGCAAATGCATCCCCCGCGCGGGGATGAAATATGCATCCGGGATGGGCTGCTCGCGAGGGCGAGCCTCGTGTTTGCCAGTGCGCGCGACGACGAAATTGAATCCCGATTCTAATAGACGGCGGCGCTTCGTTTATTTAAGCTCGATGCAAGGTGTTGCGCGGCACCGTTGCATTTCCATTTCCAATTTCTAAGGAGGGTGGGAACAGCAGACGACGGGGAATTGTACTTCAATGCGTTTCTTGTCGCACGTGTCGCCATACATTCGACATTAAGTGCGCTTCGCTATCCTCGTGAGCAGGAACTGCATTGCAAGTATTTTTGTAAAAGAAACGATTACCTGGAGACAGCGGGAGTCAGAGAGAGGAGGAGGGGAGAGATAAAGGCCGGTTTTTATACGGCGATTTAGCGTGTGGCGAAAAAAGGAGAATCAGCGAGCTTATTTCCGGAGCGACTTTACAAAAACCGGTAAAAACGTCCGCTGAAGTGATCATCACGTTGGCACTGGCGCTTTAACGGCGGAACCGACGTTTTTGCTTTTATTTTGCTGCCGCTGTCACGAACACAGCATCGCGCGCGCTCCGTCAATTTTTCGAGCGCCAGGGACGGCAAAGAGCCGCGGGGTGTATCAAGTAGCGTTTTCGCTCGGCAAATCACTGCGCGACGAGTATTCGCGAAATTGCCGACCAAATCGGCGAAATCGGAGTGTATACACCGCGCGCGCACGAGAGAGAGAGAAGAGAGCTATCCTCTCCCCCTTTCCCTCTCTCTCTCTCTCTCTCTCTCGCGGGGCTTTCCGAAATTTGACCGCGCTCGCCTACGCTTCCGGCGACCAGCTACCGGTTCAGGTCGTTCAATGGTGAATTTATACGGGCCGAGAGGGGGTGGAGGGCTATTATTCCCGGGCGCAACTTTCGGGAACGATATCCGATTGTTAGCCTAAGAGGATGATCCGCAAATTCTTTCCGAGAAAAGTAATCCGTCGATGAAAAGTACCAGAGAATAAGAACATTCCTCTTTTCTCCTTGTCGTTTCAGGTCTCTACTTCCCGCAATCGAATCTGACGCTGAGGCTACCGTACTTGGCGCAACACGGCGCGGCAGTCTTGCCGCGGGTGAAGTTGGTCGACCTGAGGACTCTCCGCGACGACTCCACGACGCCGAAAAACGTAGAGTATCGACTCAGAACAGACCCGCAGAACTTCGCGATCCAGCAGGAGAACAGTAGCAATATCGTGCTGCAGAGCCTTCCGGTGAATGGTGGGTGAATTTTTATTAGCGCGGGGGCGACCGGAATTTCGTCAAATTGCGTCGCAATAAATCGCAAGACGTAACGCGTAGCCCTGGCCGGGCACGTTACATTTTTCATCGTTGCGTTGTTTTTCCGCAAGGCACCGGCTCTATCATCGTCGAGGCGAGCGAGACGAGTTTCGACAAGGCGGTGCTCGATATATTAGTGCAACCAGTGGCAGTAACGACGAAAACGATCGATTGTACGGACTTTTTGCAGGTAAGTCGTCGTACGTCGAGCTTCTGCTCTCTCCGAATATCTCGTGTACTCGCATAGAAAGTTTCCACGATTCTGCCGGATGCGGCGTATAAGCCCCGATTAGAATCCCCATTCTTATTTCGTGCGGGTTTTCTATCTAAAATCGAAACCAGAATATATTATGCGGAAACTCGCATATTTTTTGCAGTCGGTATATTTTTACGGTATCAAAGAGGAATCCTACTTTGTGATGCCAATATTATACTCAATAGAATAAAAAATGAAGAATCAAATTTTAATGAAGAGCAAAAAATTACCGACACTACCAACTCTGAAGCCCCCGCATAGAGTCGCGTATCTGAAATGTTATATTTTTAGTCCGAATCTATGTGAATTTCAGAAAATCGGACCAAATACCAATTAGATATCGAGAAATTTTCTATGCAGGTAATTCGTATTGCGAGATATTGAAAATCGATTCGGGCTATCGGAGAATTCTACGACAACGTGCATCACCGCGATGCATTTGAGTGATATACCACGATCTCGACGATCGTGAAAATCACTTTGACACTTGGGCAAAGATAATCGATCATTAATGGGGTTAACACGTCGTGACATATTTTACCCGAGGCGTGCGTTGCTCCACAAGGTTTCCAGTGTTGCAGGACATGTGCTTTTGGAACACGTCCATATACAAGATTTACGAGAATCAACCGGTCACCATGATTGGCACGTTCGGTCCGGAGGCGTACGGCTACGTGTGCCCCGAATTCAACGTCACCAGATATGAGTTATTGAACGGCAAGTATCTCCGGTAACACACCTTCGTTTCCCTTTCTTTCTCCCGTGGATTTGCGGTCCACGCGCGCGTGATTTTCAAGTTGCTTCGCGCTGTCATCGCGCATGATCGACGACCCCGACCGCGAAGCCGACTTCTCGCGCGCAACTTTCCGAGAGATCGTCCAGCATAACTGGCGAAATGAACTGGCGCGGGCATTTCGGGATTTAGCAAATAAGGTCTCGCCATCGGATGCTCCTCGCGGCGGATTCGTTCCTGTTGATGAATCGGCGCTCCAGTGCCCTTCGCCGAGGTGTCTCATCGGCTTTCTGTTTGCAAGATATATAAATCTCTCGGTTTGAAGATCGAGCATTTTTCACTGACAAAGCCCGGACGGCGAGCAACGCGAGCGGTGATTGATCGAGCTCAGTTGAACGTGAAATACGAATAAATTTATCGGCGCGTATCCACCTGCGCGCGCGGCGAGCGCGTGATGCCGAAAAGCTGCACCATCGCGGGCTCGGCCGACAGCGAGAGAGCTGTCGTTATTAAAATTCGCCGAGAGAGGATGTCGTTACCCTGTCCGTGACATAATACGTACAACAACGGCAACTCCCGGCTTTTTTTGTGCGCGAGCAGCCATACATCAAATTCCCGGGCCCGCTCCTCCGCGGCGTTTTGAATTTTATTTTTCCGCCGTTGAATACAATTGAAGAGCCAGCCATCGGGAAAATGTTGCGCGCGCTATATTTCATACGCGACGTTTCCGCGAGAAAGCGTCAGTTGAAAAATAACGGGATACGCGACTATTAAATTCCTCCAGGTAACACAACGAGGCGAGCCGCGGCTCGCGCTCGTCGCAAACGACGTCGCAAAGCGCTTCCTGCCGCGCGGATGAAATGTCGACTGCGCTTTTCCGCCAGATTGCAGATTCGGCCGGACATTCGCAACACCGTCGTTCCGGGAACCTCCTCGATTATGTTAATCAGTGCCGGCGAGATGCCCGGGCGGGGCTGTTACGGCTCAATTTTCCGTAGCGCCGTACCGAACGCTGTCATTGGAGCAACCGATATCGCGAGAATAACGGGCAAGGATCCGTTCTCGTTCTTCCAGGAACGAAGTACTTTCACGCCGTCGACGGTATGCTGTTCGCGAACGCGTCCTTGGACCGGGACATCCTGGACACATCCGTGCCTCACATGACGTCCGCGAACGCGTCCTTGGACCAGAACAATCTGAGCGGGCCCGGACCTCTCGTGATGGTGGAGGTGAACTGTGTCATCTGGGAGACGAGCGGCCGACAGTACACGCAGACGAAAGTCATCGCCATCGACATCCTGGATGAGGACGACAATCCTCCTTCCATGCAGGGCAATAATTCCATCGTAAAAGAACTCGAAGACTTCAGCACGGTGAGTAGATCGATTTGCGGGTGTATCGTTGAATGATCGAGATTGTGACCGGGACTATTGAATTAACGCCCATTGTGCCCGCCCGAGTGGCTCGAAGTCGATTAACTTGCCGTTGTCGAATCGAAGTCGGGGGGTCCGCCATCCGCGACGGCGTAAACTCGTCGTTCGTCTGTATCGTGGCTCCTACACACTTGTAACACTCGACGTTCAGTCGTCCGGGGCAGAATCGAGTCTCGAGTGCGGACGATTATTTTCCCTCGTGGAACAGTCGGAGGAACGAGAGCCGGGAATATTACAGGGCAGAATTTTAACGTTGGTGAAATATTGATATTCTTGCACCGAGAAAGCTCGGCCGGGCTAAGAGATCTACTCCGTATCACTCCAAACATTCGAAGGGAAGTGTGGGAAACTGCGTACAGTTCACGTGCAGTGTAAATGTTCATGTCGTGCAGTTAGAAAGACACTCGGAATTAACTGTTAATTAATTGCCGTGAAATGCCATAATAAAGTTGGATTTCGGTATGAATATAATATCCCAGCTGCGCCGAGATTCCCTCTGTGCGGGAATATTAATTTGATTCCAAAATCTCTCGCCATAAATGCAACATGTGTAAAACAAGTGTGAGCGTAGACGAAGCATTAATATCTCAGGCTTATGTAGAAACGTGATTTTCTTTCGCGAATATTCCAACTCGACAGAGCATTTTTCAAATGGTGACAAAAACGAAACAGACTCCCATCGAGAACATCGATCGCTTCCCGATCATCCGTAAATATTAACACCGGCAGATCCAGATATAAGGATACAGGCAAGAATCGCAAGCAAGTAAAGCAACCTGGTCCGCGTGCAAAAGACGTCTGTTCGCGTTACACGCGTTACGGCGAGCTGCGTGTCGCGTTTGACGCGCGTGCCCGTACAATTCCAGCAGGTCCTTATCCCTCCGGCCGACGCGTCTCACTCGGTTGCTTCACACCCGGAGCGTTTTATCCGACGAATTTCAGAGTGTTTCCCCGCGGACGAATCTCGTTTCTCAACGCGCGCCACGTCGGAAGCGAGAGACGACTTAATCACGCGCTCATTGTTCGCGTAATTACCGGCGCTGCTGTTTTGAGCGGCGCGCCGGTAATAATAAAAAGGAAGTGCGACGAGCCAGCCACAAAAGACGCGCGCGCGCGCGCGCGCGCGACGAAGGATACCGAGGGACAAGGCGAGAGGAGGAGTTTCTCCTCGACTAATCCTGATTAAACCCCGGGGTGCCTCGTTTTCCGACGAAAGCGCCGAACTTCCTCTCCCCCCGCTTTGCGCTCTTCGCCAAACGTCATTCTTTGTCTTTCTTCTTTCCTCTTTCTCTCTTCCTCACCCTCGCAGCCGTTACATCTCTCATCGTTCGTATCCTGGTTTCCATGAAAAACGAGATTATATTGTTATATCCGGGCGTCGAGACACCTGAGGAACTTCCGCGAAAGTCGGAGACTTAATGGGCGAAGTTCGAACGCGCGATCGGTTAATCGAAATCCCGTCGCGTCGAATCGCGAAGCGCAGTGAAAAGACTCGAAACTCAGCATCCCCAGGAGCAACTCGACGGTCCTCTTGGCTGTCTTACCCTCCTTGACGAGAACCAATCAGAGTTCAGTCAGAGACTACCGATCGCCGGGACGTCTTTTCCGAAGCAATAACGCGAACACCGATTATCGAGCACGTACATCTAAGAAAAAAAAAAGAAGAAAGAGCGCCGTGTATTTACAATCCTGACACTTCGAAATCTCCTCCAGCGAAATTCCGCTCGAAAACTACCACCGAGTCACTCGAGCGAGTCATTCGAGCGATTCGCCCGTCATATGGCGTGAAATCTCCGCTCTGAATCGCCGAGCGAACCTTCTCTCAGTCGAAATTAAAGAGCGAACCTGATGCAGCCCGTCGTCGGAGGAACACGTTCACTCCAATCGATTGAAACGTTCGAGAGCGCATCGTCTCAGATATCTATTATAAGTCAAACATCTCTCTCGCGATCCCGAGCGGTGAGGTGATGCTTTCATCATCGCTCAAATGAGATTTCTTCACTCGTTTTCCGAATTGATCTCTCCCTCGAGAAACTTCGACAGTAAGACACGCAGGCGCGAATGTTCCCTATAGGGCGCCACGTTGATCAACACTTTGATCCTGTCGGACGCCGACGCGATGACTACCAACCGGTACAACGTCCTGCTGCTCGGGGACACCCACAACGCCTTCAGGATCAGTCACCAGACGCTGCCGATTGAGCATTCCAAGCACCATCCGAACAAGGCACCTTTCACCGTTATTGTCGTCAGTGAGTATTCGCATTCCCTCTCCTCCTCCCCCCCCCCCCGCCGCCGTAGAGCAACGAGTCCGCGGGACACTGCACAGAGACAATTCTCTCTTGCTTGCATGTGCCGCACGCTCGTGATCGGAAATTCGTAATGGAAATTTTCCAGGTATCGACGCCAGGAAGACGTTGCTGCCGAAATCGCCGTACAACGTGACCATACAGGCCATCGACGAGTCGCTTCTCCCGCGGTACGGACCGAATACGGTGAGTCCAAGCCGGCAGTCTATTGATTCTAACGTCGCGGACAGGTCGTTCGCCGATTAAACTTGAAACATTCGCTCCATTTGCAATATGTCCAAGAAAGGACACCGCTCGCGCGGCCTGACGGTCGATTTCGCACGAAGGATCACGTTGTTGAAGGCGAGCCGAGCTCCTTCGGCTCTTCCCCGCGTTGGCGTTGGCGATCAAAGTGGCTTCTGCTCGCTGCCTATGGTGCATATTTAGCGAAAACGCGACTCGCTTGAGCTTGAGATTGATGTCGACGCGCAGTCACGTGCGAATTGTTCAAAGAAATCGGATTTCCCTCTGATCGAAACAAACGCAGGGGGCTCGGGGCATGATTTCCGTCTGCAGACTGCACAAAATAATTAATTTACGATTTCGATTGAATATTGCGGCGTCGCGTGAAAATTGAATTAATGCCATCGTACAGTACGGATCGGAATTCCTCGTGATGCACTGGTCATTCGTCGAAATGGACAAAGAGCGCGGCGCGCAGCGTGCCGCTGCCACCATCGCCGTTGCCGGCCCGCTGGGGATCTGTGGTCCGATCAAAAAAGTTCGCCACGTCCGCTATAAATCCCGCGATATCGACAGGAGCCTTCCGATATCCCACCGTCCTTTGCGAACGACGCGGTTGAAAAACTCGGACGAGAGTGCGCCACGCTGATCCTATAATTCGAAGGAATCGCTCCCGCCAATATACGAAGAGTGTATATATTAAGACGTTTGCTCTGTCATGGTGAGAGAGAGAGAGAGAGAGAGAGAGAGAGAGAGAGAGAGAGAGAGAGGAGAAAAGAGGAGAGAGAGAGAGAGAGGGAGAGAGGAAGCTGGATCTTTTTAGCACTCGAGATTCACAGTCACTCAGGGAAAACGAACTCGCAGAACCCGTCAGAAGTCAATTTCGCGTTTCCATCCATCCGCAGTGAATACGAATTGCGTCGGCGAACGCGATCGCCATCGGGGTGGACACGCGAAAAATCATAATCCTGAAATTTGAACTAACCGCGACTACGTCCCGAAACGCAAATCTCGGGAAATATTGTAAAGTATAATAAATTTATAAATATTGTCAAGTATAGGATGTCCTGAAATGACAATACTGAACCGTGTAATCGATACAACGGGACAATATGAGAAAAATAATTTTACCGAAACACATATTCGATAACATGTGAAATGTAATATTCAAAATATTGCGAAAATATGTGGACGTATAAAATTCGAATGTTTCGGAAAAGTTGTGTGTTTCAGAACTCGAATTTCGAGATCGTGCCTTTTCTGGACGTTGCACCACATTACGGAATTTCGGTACGTTTTTCCAGGATTTTACGTGTCCACCGGCCGATGACGAAAGTCCAGGAGAGATTGCTCGTTATCGCGACATATAAATATTTATATCGCCGTGTAACGAAGCAATTAGACCGTTCCGTGAATTCCGAGACCGCTCGTTTCGATCAGAGAGTAAAGCCTCTGCCGACAATTGTGCACTTTTAATTTGCTCGCGCTCCTTTGTGAATCGAATGCGACCCGAAGCACGTTGCCAAGAGTACGTATCCGCGAGCGTCCCTTTCAGGTGCAAATCTCCCCTCGTTTACATTCAAGTTCACCAGCTCTCAGCCGTGTGAGACGACATCGAGCTCGGCGGCTTGTATCGAGGAAGTCGAATGATAAGGGAGCTCATTAGTCGCGATTAGCCGTGCCTAGGATCGGTGAACCCCGGGCGCCGGCGCCGCTGCGGTATAATTGGAGGTCATTAAACAATTAGGTGCTGAAATCCCGCCTTGCTGGGGCGCCTTGGGTGTGGCATTGATTTCGCGGAGGTGGCTAATCGCGAATTAATAGCCACGTGAAAATGGCACGTGGGCGTAAGTCGCTTATTGCCGAAGCCGAGCTTCGTTTGGAATATCACGAACGTCGTAAAACGCGGCGTGAGCCGCGACGTTCCTTCCCAAAACCCGCAAAACCCACCCCTTCACCCCTGCGATAAAAAGACCGCCTCATCGTGTCGGGCGAAATATTCGGGCTACTTTGAGCGCGCGCGTTCGGTCCGACGATCTGATTTCCAAAGAATCATCGCGGAAAAACTGTTGGCGCGGAGCGCAATATGCATGAGTAAACACCGCCGCAGAATGCAATTTCCAAATATTCCGCCCGCGGACTCGCGCGGCGGGAATGCTTAATCATATCGCGGGGATTCGAATTCACGCGGAGTGTGAAACAATTGGTGTCGAAACAGGGAGAGAAGGAGAGACTGCAGCTGAGCCACGTCTCGGAGCGTAAGGTTTAAAGGTACTCTCGCGTTTCGTCCGCGACACTTCACAACGACCCACTCAATCGTGAGATTATAATCCGTGCGTCGCGGCGGGCTCTTGCCGTGACTGCTAAAAAGCGAAGGCGCGATTAAATTGTCGCAGAGAGACGGGCTCCGCCGGAGAGACAAAACAGCCCGTAGATGCGCGTTTAATGCCGCGGAGCGGCCGCGATATTAAACGCCGGGTATTTTACGCGCGACACGCGAGACGCACGTCACACAGGCCGCCGCCGAACGTGTAATTGGAAAAAGGGGTACAACGATTAGCGCGCGCACGCTGCGATGCGCGATAATAATCGCGCGGCCGTTCGTTCTAATTCGAGGCGCGACTCGCGTATATATAGCGATCCGACGGCGTTCTCGTGCACCTTTAATGGATACCCTACATCATCCGCGCGCGCGCGCTTAAATTGAAACCGCGCGGGCAAAATAAATCTCGACGGCGGTATCCACGCGGCCACGGCGACCTGTTCCTAATATATCGCGTGACCCTTAAACTGGGCCGTGTCTTGAATTGCGCTGGCTCGATAACGCCGATCTCGTTTCACCTCTCAGGACGCGACACCTTCGGGTTCAGGTGAGGGTTCGGGTTTAGCTTCCCGACGAAACTCGCGCGCTCGCGGATCCCCGTCGTGGAGCAGGAAGTTGCGAGTTATTATTACATATCCGACGGTCTTGAATTATTTTCAGTCCCTCTGATCATTCATTTCGGCCAATATGAGAGGATGGCGAGTCGTTTTTCCCCGCGGGAAGATGATAATGTCGATGATCGGTGCAAATGTTTGCGAATGTGTACGCTTTTGAATGTTATCAATATCAACATCTCATCATCATTAATTTCGGTATACTTTTACAATATTCAGGAAAACATTATATTGTCGGATAATGTTTGTGAAAATATTTGTGAAAAATTAAGTGGAAGCCATCGAAGAGAGAAATGCACGCAAAATCAATATTTGACGGTCGCGTTTTTGTTTCACGTTTTTAGGTCAAGAATAATTGCACGTTAGGGGAAAGAGATTTTTTATGATGAGGCGTCATGAACGACGGAAAAACACGGTTGTGTGTCGTGCAGTGTCGTCAGTGAGTCGAGATATGGATTTGTTCGCAGTCCTTGCACGTCGCTCGAAGAAAGATTGGACGCGCTTAAGTACCGAGAGGACTTTTCCCTCTCTACGTTCTCGTTCTATAGGTGTACCAGGAACGAAGAACGATAAATTCTAATAAAGAGCGTCACGTAGCAATTGTGTCCGCGGTGGCCTTTAATATCGATTCCCCGCGGTGACACACCGTCTCTTACGGTTTCTCGCAAGATCACTGCCGGCCAATCGTTCTCGAGTCACGACTCGTTGATTGCTTTCGTATGTTCGAAAACTTTTCCGAGATTTCTCGCTCGTTTTGAGATAATCGCGAATTATTGCATGGATAACCGAGAATCCATTACGAAGACATGGAGGACGGGAAAATATGTGAAGAACAAACACGTCGGTGTGAAGGAAAAACTCATATCGACAGGTATGGAAAACGAGAAGTCGATTTTCACAGCGGGAATGCTGTGCATTTTCCAGTTCTCCATAACACCTCTCTCAACCGAGAACCAATCCTCGCACCATTAATCATTGCGCAACTTTCTACGAGCTACAGGTTCCTTCTTATTCACCCTCCAGGCGACATCGAAAAGGATCGACGTGCGAATAACGGGGACGAATAAAAAGGGCTTACGTCCAGGCTTCGATGAGCAATAATATAATAAATAGCTCGGTCGTTGCTTAAGTAATAATTAAACGAAGCGATGATCGATCGTGCAAAATTCATAGCTCAATCTTCCCACATTCGAGGAATCCCTCGAGGAATCAACTTCCTCCCAGCTCGGCTTTCCACCTCGAACTAAGCCGATCCGAAGTACTTCCCATTTCCTCAGGCGAACATCAGTGTATCGTTCACGGGCCCGGTGCACCGAATTTCCACGACCAAGAAGTCATCATCATCAGCCCCGACGACGCTGGAGCCGGTCTTGTTCCCCACGAGTGTGATGATCGCGCGGCTCTCGCCGAGGTACTTTCGCGTGACGGAACAGGCGGTGAACCTGTGGTCCTCGCGAACTTTTGTCCTAAACGGGTCAAGCGCCTTCGACGTCACCCAGCGAAGCGGCATCGTCTACGTATCGAACGAGACGTTGTTGCGCTCTGAGCCCGCCACCATTCTGTGAGTAAAAAGATCAAACGGGAAGAACAGTCTTCCTCCCTGAGCATTTCGCTTTTGCAAATGGCTCGACGTCGCGCGAGAATAAACTCTTTGCGCTAATGCAGATTGACATTTCGCCGTGGAAAAAACGAAGTGTTATTATCGTCGCACGGATATCTTTTCTGGCCTGGCCTGAGTATATTCGGTGTTTGTTGATACAGAAGATGTGAGCGAAAAGTAATATCGTAATCCTCGCGATCGACTGAAATTTTTGATACGAGAAAGCCGCTATTATATAGATACATGCACATATTCGAACATGCTCAAGTGAGAGAACGAGTAATGAAACCAGACGTAGAATCAATCTGATCGATATCCTCGAAAGAGCGTATTGAATATTAACACGTTGATCGCTCCTTGGGGATATCACCGGTCGATCGGCATTATGATTCGGTTTTATTAACGCGTAAAGCATAGCTAATTGCTCTTAACGAATCAAATATGCAAATAGGAAGCTCTGGTCAAATAGCCGGCAGATATATATATATTCGCTTCGCGAACTTACCTCAAATTCGATTGCCCAAAAACTTTAGTTACTCTCTAAATTTCTCGGAGAGTGAAGTTTCGACCAAAACAAATGGAAATCCACAAGAGTGAATATTTGACTTAAACCTTGGCGTGAATTGTTAATATTTTATCACAATATACTTTATTCATGCAAGATATTTACTCGACGAAATTCAGAATGGAGCAAGTCACTGCCCACGAATGAAGAGTCATCTCTTTTTTTTCTCGGTTGTTAAACAACTTTTTCAGTGAAATTTTTATTCATAAAGACACCTCG